>NC_083287.1:18044899-18644899 GCF_963506605.1 Zootoca vivipara | reverse complement strand
TATTCTTCCTAAGAGATACTACTCTTAAGTTTCATTTTAAGTCAAATTTCAGTGAACCTAGAACATGGAAGACTGTCAAGATTTAGGGGGGGGGAATTAATTTATATAAAGAGAAAGGGAGGTGAATGGCCTTCCATAATCTCCACTAATTGTATTTCCCAAAATTCAGATGCTAATGAGTTAGTGGATATCGAAAGAGAAATAACAGCTGCAGCTTATCCCGCTGTGTTCTTCAGTAATGACAATGTTATACCACATTAGCAATTGTGACATTAATAAAAAGAAGCCCATAGGATTAACAGGCGACAGCTGACTTTAGTCAAATGTAGGTCATGCTTTGTTTGCTCAGAGCTGGGTAATAAATTTCCAGGTAAGTGCTCTCATGTGTCACACATATACACCAGGAGCGTAATTTCACCCACACTCACTGATCCACATTCTTGTATTTTTTGTAAGCCGTTTTTGAATTACTGTTAAGCATTTAATTCCACCACAGCATCTCACAAGCTTTTAAAAAGGTATTAACTCACATGACACTGATGCATAGGTTTATTCTCTTTCTCCCATCCCAAATCACCACCAATACCAGTTAATAGCATCTAGATCTTGGCTTCCCTTTCACCTGAGGATATCAGCAGCTCTGAAGTGTGAGTATTTAATAATAAGAGATATTTAGCACGTCTCCAAACCCAGAACACTTTCCAGCTTTGGATAAAAAGAGGAAAACACTGGTTTGGACTGAAGCCAAGCAGCGGCAAGATTGCTTCTGCCACAAAAGGCAGGCTTTGTGTCGGGAGAAAATGTAAAAGGAAATAAAGGCACAGCCTTCAACTATTCTTCAAAACATCAAGCTCGCTTAGCATGGAAAGTCTTCAATGTTAGGATTCAAGCATATCACTGAACATGAAATATGTTCATTGCAATTTCAATTCTTAAGACGTGTTGGCACACATATAGAATTCTTTTAGTGTTACAGAAAGCAGAACCTTGTGTGTGTGTGTGTGTGTGTGTGTGTGTGTGTGTGTGTGTGTACACACAGAAGCACAAGTAAAAGCTTGGAGAATTGAAGATGATCCATAAAGTATGCAGTGAGGAGGTGAAAATAGTAGCAAAGTTGTGAGAAAGGAGGGATTTGCTTTTTTTAATAATTCTCCAAGTGTTCTCAAGAAGGAAGGGTAGAATTAGATCTTTAAAAGATGGCATAATTTATTCACATATCCTGCCCTCCACACAGAGCAAAGAGAGCATTAAGAATGGAGTGGTGCGCACAACTTGGTTTAGCTTAAAAATTAAAAAGCTGGTGTCAAAGCCCTGATTTCTGATGAGCTCAAGACATGACCATTAAAGCCTTTCTGTGAAATTTGATTCTTTTCCAGAGCCTCTTTTTATTGCCTGGATTCAGTTGTGAGAAATAATATTTAGAAAGATGGCCTTTAAGAATATGCAGGTGGTTTTCTGCCAGTTAAGTACAACTACCTAATTATCAGGAACTGCTTATACCTGTACCAGAAGTTGCATCAGCATTGATGCTCACCAGGAAAGAAATAATCTAAAAGTAGAACAATGTGTTGCAAGGAAACCCAGGTGCCAACTCTGGTCCTGATATTTATTGATTTATATAAAAATGTATACCTCACATTTCCAATACAAATGTATTAAATGAGGCGGCTTTCAGCAGTTAAACCCCTGGTCTAAAAATCTGCTATCAGCAAAATAAAAACCATAGTTTCACTAGCTGAGAACCACGCATTGCAGCACGGTTTGACCTGATGCCCCTCAGGGTCCTTTCCAACTCTACGATTCTATGATTCTATTACAGTACTCCATGATCACCATCACAAACATGGGTGTTGGGGGAGGGGGCCTTGCCCTTCCCCCAGAATGCTAAACGTATTTATTTATTTAAGTGTACACAGACACCCACACATCCAGCTAATCAACAAGAGGCTTAGAGTGAACTCAGAGAGATTTAAAGGGAACCTATTGAGAGTATATGCCAGACTTACGAATCTGCATTTTCCTGGGCCAGCAAGCAGTTTGGATTAATGCTATTTGCTTCTATCAATTATGCTGCTTTGCCAGATATTACAAGATTTAGAAACTCTAGAAATACAATGGTGTTATAAATAAAGGAGTTCTGATGTTTTTCTGTGAAGGGCTAAAATAAGTTGTGGATCATTTTGACCACCACTCTTGAAGATTCCCTTTCTTGTTTAAAGAATGATCCACTTTGTATTATGTTTTCCTTTATGTTATGAACCCACAAACCACTGCCCCCCTCTCCCCAGGCAGATTCCATCCCCCGCCCCTGGTGCACACTCACCAACATCCTGCCAATCCCTGAAACAAGGTGACAAAACCTTGGAGCCATCTGAGAAGATACCATCTTCACGATATCATTGATGGTTCCAGTCAAAGAGCAGAGTCCATAGGTCAATTGTACACCTGCTGAACAACTAATGCACTGCAGCTTATCCCAGTCGGCTTACGGAAATTTGCTGTACTGATTCATATATTTACATTTTAAAACAGAAGTCCATGAAAGAAGTTTTTCTTGACCTTCAAAGATGATCATATTACTTTGCTGTAGTGAGGTTGATAGGTGTAAACAAAAGTGACACATCCTTAACTAAAATAGGCAGCAAATTGTGGATCAAGTCTTAAGGAGTACCGTAGGTGTATATACATAATTTCTCCTTTCAACAAGAAAACTAATTACTCCTATGCTAAAGGAAAAGTTATTGATCTGGATTGTAGAAGTTAGTATAATGTAGTAAAGAAAAGACCCTTTATAGCAGCTGACTAAGAAAACTACACAAATTAATGTTGTGTTCCCCCCAAAACAAACAATTATCCAGTGGGATATGACATCAGCTGGCTGTAAACACTTCAACACCATTTTGAAAATATGCCAATAATTTATCATAACATGATACAGTGATTATTACAGTAAGCGGCCTGAAACAGCTATATCGTGTCTGTCATTACAGATGCTACTATCTATTTTTAGTTCAAGTGTCCAACCTTGAGAAAATCCATCCAAAAGTGTACTACACCGAGGCACAATTCCTGCCTAATGACCTGCATCTTTGTTAAGAGAAAAAGAGTAGCAATAGTGTTATCTGAAAAATCCAGAGAGGAAGTGCAAACAGCTTCAACATTACTTCAAGCATCAATAGTGCATTTGACAAACAAGTGTCAACAGGTTTTTCCAAGAATAATATTCATAGCATACATACTACATTTTTACAGTTAGAATGAAATATATATATATAAAGCACAAGTCCTGACAACGAAGTGCACTGCTGACTCAAATAAAATAGTACATGATGCAGCAGAAACAGAGGTATTTCATGGGTTAGAAATTGTACCTGCAGATCTCCCTATTTTAGATCTACACCAGAGATGGGAATCCCTTGCAGGTGACTGCAGTGCCTGGAGATAGAAAGTCAGGTGGAACATCTATAGCAGTGACCAGAGGAGGAATGACCGCTGGGAGGAGCACTGAGAGAAGAAATGCCATGGTGCATCTACAGCAGCACAATTGGCTGCCTTTGTTGGCTTCAGCTGCCATGAAACATGTCTCTCCCATTGTTGTTGTTTAGTCGTTTAGTCGTGTCCGACCCTTCGTGACCCCATGGACCATAGCACGCCAGGCACTCCTGTCTTGCACTGCCTCCCGCAGTTTGGTCAAACTCATGTTCGTAGCTTCGAGAACACTGTCCAACCATCTCATCCTCTGTCGTCCCCTTCTCCTAGTGCCCTCAATCTTTCCCAACATCAGGGTCTTTTCCAAGGATTCTTCTCTTCTCATGAGGTGGCCAAAGTATTGGAGCCTCAGCTTCACGATCTGTCCTTCCAGGGAGCACTCAGGGCTGATTTCCTTAAGAATGGATAGGTTTGATCTTCTTGCAGTCCATGGGACTCTCAAGAGTCTCCTCCAGCACCACAATTCAAAAGCATCAATTCTTCGGCGATCAGCCTTCTTTATGGTCCAGCTCTCACTTCCATACACCACTACTGGGAAAACCATAGCTTTAACTATACGGACCTTTGTCGGCAAGGTGATGTCTCTGCTTTTTAAGATGCTGTCTAGGTTTGTCATTGCTTTTCTCCCAAGAAGCAGGCGTCTTTTGATTTCGTGACTGCTGTCACCATCTGCAGTGATCAAGGAGCCCAAGAAAGTAAAATCTCTCACTGCCTCCATTTCTTCCCCATATTGGGCTCTATAGCCATAGCCGGTGCTGCAACCTTCCAACAGTTTGACTCCATCCCCAAAGGTGCACTCCTTCATTGTTTCCCGAGACAGATGGATGCCAACTCAGGAGTGGGAAACCTATGGTCCTCCAGATCTGCTGGACCACATCTCCCATCATTCCTGACCACTGGCCCTGATGAGACTTGGAGGTCTGCAAGATATGGAGGGTTGCAGGTTCCTAACCAGTGAGCTCTATTGTTGGAAGGGAAAACTCTGAAAGGGAAAAGGACATTGTTTATTTAGGAAACTACAAATTGTCTCATTACATTGAGAGCAATTATGGGCTAATTCAGTATGAGCTAATGGTGCCTGCTACAGTGGAAACTCGGTTTCTGGACACCTCGGTTTATGAATTTTCAGTTTACGAACGCCGCGGACCCATCTGGAATGGATTAATTCACTTTCCATTACTTTCAATGGGAAAGTTCGCTTCAGTTTATGAACGCTTCAGTTTATGAACAGACTTCCGGAACAAATTGTGTTCATAAACCAAGGTACCACTGTATCTCAATCAATTTCAGCAATATACCCCTTCTTTAGGGTTCTCGTCACTGGAGCAAATGGGAGCTTCCCCTCCCTCCGACCATGCTAATACCAGGTGCAGGACCCTCAATCAAGACTGGGATCACAGCAGGGGTCAAAGATGTGGACTCTCCCACCTTCCATGACATGGTCATGATCCATCTTAGTACCTCCTTTAGACCCTCATCATTTGTGAATGAAAATCTTGCACTCAAGGGCAAACAGACGAAGAATGCAATGTGCAGTTTGACCCTGAATGTAACAGAACTGCAATAGGAAATCTCATTCTTTAATGGGTGTCATTCATATAAAAGATGCCTTTCCCATGTCATTTCTGAACACAGCATTGTTTCTTCTTGTCCCATGGTGTGAACCTAATGAGGAGATGGAGCATTTTATTAGCTGGAAGTGGCTCATCACCTAGATAACAGCCATTAGTGAGAAACGAAAGGAGAGGGATTTAGAATTCTTTTGTCCAACAGGCAAAATTCCTGATTGCATATAATATTTACAGCTGAACAATGATCCAATTCCCTTAAGTTGCTAGACAGCAGTTATTGGCATAAGGAATTAAAAAGCTGTCAAGCAGACAATAATTCATTGCCTAAAGATGAGTACGATGCCTTTAGATTATGCCGTCTTGACAACTGTCATGAGATGCTAGCAAGAGGGCATCAAACTGTACTTCTTTAATTAACCCAAGTGGCAATAAACTGCTGCTCATCATTCAGGCACTGAAATAATATACTGCACAGGAATTGTGCTGTAGCAAAACAAAAGGCTCCAAGGTTGACAATGTTTGGATCCTTGAAAAGCAGTAAGCCTGCGTTAAAAATTAAGTTCTGTGCTTCAAACAAAAACAGGGCCTGAAAGAAAATGCAGTAGTATTAGTAATGTATTACATCTTATTAAATAACCGGTTTATTATATAACTAATTTTTCTGGTTGCTGGCTCTTTGTTATGCATGAATATTGTGTGGTCCTTCGTTATGTTTATGTGCATTGTAGTATACAATTTTTTCACCTTTCTCCAACCCGGGCTGTAGTTGCCCGTTTTACTTCAGGGATTATTATGACTGGAGATGAGAAATATTTAACAAGGTGGACTGGGTAATAAAGTGCTAAGAAGGATATGTCCCAGTGGTGCTTTCAAGCAAATCTTGCTTTCCAGGCTCAAGTTAAATAAAATGCTTGCATATATCTGTTTAGTTTAAATAATGCTAATCTACCCTTCTCAACACATGGTTTTTGGAGGTGGGGACAGTAGGCACAATGCTCCCCCTCTGATTTGATATGTAGTTTGAAAGTCTGCTTTTAAAAAATGCCCCTTCATGGTGAAATGTGGACTTTTGGGGTATAACTGCCTTAAACTTTTATTCTTTACTAAAAACCAGTTTTATCTCCCTTGTTACGGTTTATGTATTTCTATGTATTTGTCTATACCATCAATTTTTAAAAAAAATCATCCTTGATCTTAGAGATATCCTTTGAGGCAGTGAAACCATGATCAACCAGATTATTGTAGAACAGTGCTAAAAATTCATGTAGCTGAATTTGTAGATGCCACAATTAATCTGTAGGGGAAAAGGGTAGCTGGTTTTCATTTTCTCCCTATGCACTTTTAGCTTACTTAAAATTCCAGGAGCAACCTGTTTAATTAATTTGATCTTGGAACTTTACAGATTTCTGTAATAGTATGTATCTTGTTGGTAAACTATTTTGATTGGAGGGGGAGAATTTAAATTTTTCTGTGAGCTGATCAGAATTCCATTCAGTATACTCATGTGAGCAGCTCAAAGATGAAAACTGAGTAGCATTATTGCCAGTGGCTTTTCATTATCACATCTTATCTAGAGTGTGGTCCTAAATAGATCCGGTAAGTTACAGATGATTACATATAAGTAAGTGCTATATGTATACTTTATTTTAGCTATGACAAATATTTGCCATCTACATGCAATTAATTACTAAGCTCCCTTATACAAATATTATAAATGCCTACTGTCATGCTTCAGAGTAGCTGGTTGATATTAGGCAATACTTTTAATGATAATAACCCTTTTATTTATTTTAGGGTGTTGAGCCCTCTAAACAAGAACAATTTGAAGAATGTGTCTACTTCTATCTAGAAATGCAACACACAAGAAAGATGTTTGTAACTTGCCACTTTATTTTGTTATGTTTACTTGTTTAAGAGTTTTGTATACAGTCCTTGACATCAATATATCCCAGGGTGGTTCACAATAAGAAGTAACAATAAGAACAATTACGTCGTGAAAATGCAGCATTCTGTACTAGCTGCAAATTCTGAACCAACATCAAGTGCACTACACGAGTCCAGTCAAGAGGTTACCAAGGCCTGCAACACTATTGCTGTTATGGGAGTTGTATATATTAATGACTGGTAGGGATTTTGTATGTTTTTTAAACTGTATAATGTTGCTATATTTATGTTTTTAAAATTATCTAGGTCCTTTATGATGCAACAGTAAATCATATTCCAGTGACTTCAGCCCATACTTTAGATTCTGCTGGCGACATGTTTTTTTACAGACACTTACATTTTAAACATAGTTCTAGATCTTATCAGATTACCTCTTTCCAGATTTCATATTGATGTTAAATCAAATGCTGATAATGTGCCCTGCAGATGACATTTTGAGTCAACATTAACTTAAAACATTGAAAGTCAAAATACCATAAGTTTTCAACACTTCCTTTCAGGGGAAATGTCATAGGTAATCAGCTTTTCATTCATTATAGCATTAAGACCAGGCCAAGAAGTCATGTTGCAGATTTCCAGGTGCAGTGATTAATTAAATCAGTCCTGACCTCTCCGTGTTGCTGTACAAACTTGTCAAGTGACTTACAACCACCAAGAATCTAGACTCTCACATGTTACAACTGTTCCCCACCCAACACACTTGTGTTCTTTCCACATACGGCCTTAAGTTAGAATCTTCCATGTACAACATGGTTCTCTGCACCCAGGAATGGCTCTTCACTATAGAACAAAGTCTATGCATCCGGCTGTGACACTTTACCAGCTTAGCTTATTACATTTAATGAGAGAGAGAGAGAGAGAGAGAGAATAAACACATGCATGAATGAGTCACCAGTCTTGGGCCTGCAATTTGGAATTCAGAGTTGGGTTTAAAAGGTGGTAAATCCATATGATGAACTCCAATATTTCTACACAGCTCAACAGCACAACTAGAGTGTCTGATATTTTATTCCCTACATTTAACCTTGAATAGACAGCTATCCACTGTTTTGTTTTGGAATATGCATCTTCAAGTTAAACATTTCTATACAATAGCTTGGTTGGTCTAACATGGCCAGGAAAGGTAAGTTCAAAAGTAAAGTCTACAATGGTGATCTGGTTGACCAAAGTGACATCATCTCCCCTTTTATGGTTTTTGCATTTTCTTGGACTCACAAAACAGACTACTGAGATGGGACTTACTTTGTCATTGGGACAAACAAGGAAGTCAGCTATCACTGTTCTCAGATTCCCATCAGTAAGTGAGGCGTCACCCTCAAGTCTTTATTCCCCTGCATACATCTGATCTTTCTTAAAGTATTTCTTCTGCAAGGAGCTTTGCATATGCTGAAACATATGTATGTATGTTACATACGCATGTTATATATTATGTAACTAGCTAGTCTGACTCCATTTTTTTTATTTGTAAGCTTGTGTGCATATACATATGCTTGTGTGTTGAGAGAGTTGCCTTCCTATTTCCACCTAATAATTTTTTAATATATCTTGACATTTGGCTTCAGTGGTTTTAAAAGGCAATTATCTGGAATCCCACACTAAAACCTATCCTTGTGTGCAAAGACAGCTCAGCTAAGCTACTTTTTTGATGAAGCTAATCATAGCTCACAAAGTTCCGTAAGGTTTGGGGGTTTGAAACCATAAATCCAAAGCTTCCCTTTTTCTAAGTCTGGGCTGGTGGAAAAGGTCTAGGAGAGTAAGGTTCATAAACTCACTCACCCAGCTAAGCAGACCGGGGAACAGCAAGATGACCATCCCACCTAGTAACAATTGCAATGCAGGGGTGGGGAGAAAGACTCTTATACAAAAAAAGGAGTTAACCAGTAAGTGAAAGCCTTCCTCCACAGATCAGTCCATATCAGTCCATGTAGGAAAAGAAGCCTCCCATCACACATTTGTACTTGTAAAGACAGCCAGCTTACTTACTTTCTGGCCCAGATATGCAAGCAAACAGCAGCAATAAGAGAACATAGCCATCGTAAGTGTTATGTGCCACCCCAGTGGCCCCAAACACACTGGAATCTATTTCGATAAGTCCTGTTTTTGTTATGGTAGAATGCAACCTGACAAGTATTGCAATGTTTGATTTTTTTTTTAAAAAAGAAAACCTTGTTTATCATCCCACTCTTATCATTGATGGCACCATTTTTCACATGATGTTGCACCCAAAGGGATGGTATTGTCAGATGCAAACTGCTGGCAGGCAGAACAGATCATTACATTGCAATAGGTCTAGTGCTTAGAAGTCAACAGGATGACAAGATTTAATGTTGGAGCACTGGGAAGTCAAGTAATGGAATAGGATGCAAAATACTTGATATATTTTGAGCATTGAGCACCAGTTAGTAACAGTGACAAATTGCAAAGGGGAGCAAAGTACAGTGGTACCTCGGTTTTCGAACGTCTCCGTTGACGAACATTTCGATTTTTGAATACCATAAACCCAGAAGTAAATGCTTCGGTTTTCAAACACGCCTCGGAAGTTGAACATGCCACACAGCTTCCACTGAGTGCAAGATCCTGAGGCCTAGCTGTCAGCTATTGAGTTTTCGGGTTTCAAACATTTCCTAACTCAAATGGTCTTCTGGAACAGATTACGTTCAAAAACCAAGCTACCACTGTATTTGATGAACTCCCACAAGTTGTCCCTGATGTTTAAGGCACTGCACATATGTGTATTTAGGTTCAAGGATGGCATTATGATGTATTCTGAAGTCAAGTAAAAGTTGCTAGTTAGAACTTTACTCCCATAAAACATGACCCCCTGCTGGTGATGGCTTTTTAGACCTTTCTCAGTCCTGTTTGAATCTTAATCAAACATTTCAGAAGTTGCTCATGGCCTCATGCCAACACAGTGAGGAACTGAGGATGGGAAAAATTCCAAATGTCTGGAGATGTACTTCAGCAGGACAGGGAGAAATGAAACTTTCCCAGACCCTTGTGCAGACACCACCCTGGCTGAAGCTTACTAAACCAATAAAATATGTTTTTAAGCAGTACAAGTAAACCTAGGAGCTTCACTGCTGTGGTACTTTAAGGTTTGTAAAGCCCCTGTCAATTTTCTACTCATGATACAAGAACTACGAAATGCAGGCCCTGTCTGCTACATTATAAACAAACAGACACAATGACCCACTCTAAGGGAAGTGTTGGCTAAGTAAATATCTTTGTGGCTTCACTCTTAAGGTCCTGCTGCAACTCTGCTATACAGAGCTAAACCATAGTGTTACGTCCAAACCTGAGCTCTTTGTCTGGCAGAAACAAACCACCCAATAATAAATATTGGCTACAGCTCGTGGTTAGTCAGGCATGAGACAAACTATGAGCCCAGATTTGGAAGTAAGGCTAAGCTGAATCGTGGGTTGGCTTTGGGTGGCATCATAGCAGCAGAAATACAAAAGGAGGAGTAACACAGTCATGATTTGATATGCAAACCAGGGCAGTATAAAAACAATGGTGTAGCAGCAAATAAACCAACTATACTTGCAGGTCAGTCCTCTGCATATCTAATCAGAAATAATTTCTCTTGAACTCCCAGTGAAGTATGTATAGGATTTCAGTCCCAAATACCAATTTTAAAATAAAGTTTACATAACATTACTATACAACTCTCAAATCAGAGATTTTGCAGACTTTACAGTCAGATTATTCTGTCTTTATTAGTTGGTTCCTTATATTCAGTAAATTCTTCCCAATAATTTGAGAGGTTTTAATTAATTCAACATACTCCTTCTCTTTTTCTGGATTTATCAGTTATTTTACAGGGGTGCGGGGGTGTAGATAGGTATAGATATCGAGTAAACCATATTACTGAGAACTGAATGAAACTGTGATTCTAAAGCACAAAGGATAGGAAAACAAGTAATCTAAAGGTGTTTGCATTAAATCTTCTTATTGCTTTAATCATGTGTTTTATGAAAGGAATAAATACTCACTAAGGACTTTTTACAAGCCAGAACTGAGAGTCTAGAGAATTAAAACATCAGAGATAGAATTAGATTGCAGTAAAATTGCAACATAAAAACAGGAAGCACAGATAAAATCAAGCAAGCTATTACTTTACCCTAGAATTGCAACATAAAACCGGTAGTCAGATGTATTCACACCACTGAAGGGAATCAGAGCTCAGTTTAAAAGTAACAGGGCACAACTTAGGAAGAGCTATCCCAAATGTTTCTAATATTGATTTAGCAATACTGTAGTGGACATACTATAAAAGAGATCCAACTTTCCAATAGACAAAGTGCAGGTAAGAAGAGTTGGTGTATGCATGCCATATTTCAAACTTAGCAATTCCCAGAACCAAAGTTGGAAACTACTGTATATCCTGATTATCGACAGTGGATGTCAAGAATACTCAGCCCCAACATCCCGACTTGACACCAAAAAGCACATTGTTATTATTACTGTTACTAGTGGTTGCATTTGTTAGCTGCTTTGGATAAAAGAAAAGTCTCAAAGCGACATAACTTAAAATGCGAATAGATAAAAATTAATTTAGAATCCAAGGTGAAGTGTAGACCAAAATTCCTTAAAGTGCACACCCAAAATGCCATGACAATAAGAGCAGCAATCAAAAATTGTGCTTACTGGTGTTGGGAGTGCAGCCACAGAGATCTTCTGATGCTCTGCTGAAGCAGGTGCCAATCCACCGATCACAGCTGAGGCCAGTGGTTTTTCTTCACAGCATATTTGGAGAAAATCTCCCTGTCCTTCTGAGAAATCCCAACTGTCAGGAGAAAAGAAAGCCAAAACATTTTAGAGCTTGGGTAGGCAAACTAAGGCCTGGGGCCCGGATCCAGCCCAATTCCCTTCTAAATCTGGCCTGTGGATGATCCGGGAATCAGTGTGTTTTTGCATGAGTAGAATATGTCCTTTTATTTAAAATGCCTCTCTGGGTTATTTGTGGGGCATGGGAATTCGTTCATTCCCCCCCCCCAATATAGTCCGGCTCCCCACAAGGTCTGAGGGACAGTGGACTGGCCCTCTGCTGAAAAAGTTTGCTGACCCCTGCTTTAGAGCATATGATTCAAGAACAAAAGACAGTATCAAATCGTAACTCTTAATTCAAAGTGTACAAAGTTCTCTTCTTTATTCCAGACCATAGCTGCCAAGTTATCCCTTATTTTAAGGGATTTTCCCTTATGCTGAATAGGCTTCCTCGCGAGAAAAGGGAAAACTTGGCAGCTATGTTCCAGACTCATATAAAGTTAGAATTGTGGTAATCCAACCCCCCACTGGTTGCTGAAATCTTCCTGCTCTGGTTTATTAATTCCCAAATCCCTACCCCCCCCATCTAATCTTCTTCATCAGAACACTAACCAATTCTCCATCCTCTGCATTTTAAACAAAGCTCTCTTATCCAATTGTTAAAGTCTTCCTATATGCCTGTAATCACAAGCAGCCCCAGCCCACACCAGATGAGCACACCTACAAAACTGACACCCTATACAGGTTGCAGAAATCAGCCTGAGGTCTTGCATGTCTAACTTTGCTCTGTGCAAGGCCTCACAAAACATCTCTTTCTTTCTCTTTTGCCTTTTAGTGATTGATGGGTTCCACCCAGTTGTCTTAATCATGACATAATCCTTGTAAATATATAGGCACATCAATCAACAGAGCGGTGGTAAATTTTGAAGTGCAGGAGTTTATTAAGACAGCCTCCATAGCTATGCACCTAAAGAAAGTCCAAAAATGCAGGCAGTTGTGTTGGCCATAATGCAACACACATACCCCCTTGACTGAAATCAGTTTCAGAGTATTTTGGAAGTGAACTCCGTTGAACTCAGTAGTGCTTCCTTCTGACTGCTTAGGGTTAACACAGCGAGCTTTAACAAAATACATTCAGCCAGCTAAAATTCATCCTTTAGCTTTTCATGAGAAATGCAAGCAATCTTGCAAAGAAGTGCTACCATTTAAACTGTCCCTGAGAAGTACAAGCCGCATAAGAGAAAAGGAATATACTGTAGTACGGTATCTATCCTCTGCTTGATTGTGTTCTGTCATCCTATGACTCTGTCACAAACTAACCTGAATGCCTCATTATCACCTCATTCCCTTGCCAGAGCAAGAAGATCTGTCAAGTACCCTCAAGCAGATCATTCAGCATCAGCTCCTGCTTTGAAAAAGTCCCAGATGGGCACTCTCCTGTGTTTTCCCTCACTACACATTACCAACATCCATGCAGATCATAGCCACTTAACCTACACATAGCCATAACATCAAATAAGGATCTGATTTTGCTTTCTTTTGTTTGCTTGTCACATTAAAATCAACATTAAAATTTCCCATAGTACTATTATGTTTCAGTATAGGACACTCCTCAGCATATTTATTCAGAGGCAAATCTATAGTATTCAGAAGAAACTGGAGGTGACATTAATTGCATGATTATTATTAACATGCATGGCTTTTGTTATGTAAATAACAACCACAGGGAAGCCTGATCAGTCCTGGGACAATGGGGGATGGTGAGAGGGAGTTTAACTCTTTCTCCCCCTAGCACAATCTTGAAAGATGTTATTTGCATTTCAAGGGAAATCTCCACTACCGGGACTATGGTGAGGAAATAAGCCCGCCCCCCCCTCCCCATAGTCCTGCGGGTGCTATTTACATACAAGAGTCACACATGTTAATTGCATTCACACAATTAACATCATGTCAAGTTGTGAACAATTGGGCTTGTTCACAAGTAAGAGTGCATCGAACTGCAGCCCAAGCAGAAATCTGGTAGGGCTTTGGGCACTAAACATGCCACTCTCCAAAAGCTGTTGGGAAAACCAGAAACCATTCTCCCTCTTTACAAAGGGTAGCAGAAGAAGGGGTCAAAAGGAATTAAATTCTTAAAAACCCACTCTGCTGCAGCCACTCTCATGAGTCATGGACCACATAAAAAGAATCTCTCTTCAGCAGTAGAATCACATCATTTTGCTTTCTCCAGCTTGAACTGAATACATTGTTTTAAAAGAAAAATGACAAATGAAGAAAGGATGTCAAATTGGATAAAATGATCCAGATCTGGATATACGGTACTTTTCCAATGAAACATTTCAATCTATTCACCTAGCACAAAGATATCTTCTGCATTTTTAGCACTTTATGTTATCAAGGGACACTATTTCAGGTTTCAAAGGGGTGTGAAGACATTGCAGAGTGAAGGCAAGATTCATAGCAACCCTCAAAGTGTGTTCTTGGATAAACTATGCAATAAGATGAAAAATAAAAATTATTAAAAATTGAGCACATGTACTGTTTTTACTCTTCATTGTTTGACAATAAGCTGCTGCTAAATAGTTGCTCTTAAGGGACCAACAAATGTATCCTGAAATGCAGATTCCCTCCTCCATTCTATCTTGTCTTTCACTTTTTATATATAAGCCAGGAGCAGAGCACACAGTGCAAATAATTACTCAAAAGAGGCTTGCTTATTATGTGGCTGGCTTCCATTGATCCACCACCACCCATTATTGTAAAACCTACCGTGTTTCCCCCTTTTTAATACGTAGTCAAAAAGTAAGGCATGGCAGGGTTTTTAATCGTTTGAGAAATGTAAGTCATACCCCGAAAATAAGCCATACTTCCGTGACGTGCAGAGCAAGACCACCGAGCGCCCCAGCCAACTAGCGGGACCCAGCACGGCGGCTGCAACAGGAGGAGGAAGCCTGCCAGGTTGGGTCGGTGCCCGGAAGCGGCGGCGGCTGCTGCAGCGCCAATAAAGCGTGCAGCAGTGCCGCACGGAGCACCAAGGGCACAAGCCAGCAGGACCCAGCTCCTGCAATGCCGGCCGTGGCAGGAGGAGGAAGCCTGCCAGGTCGGGTTGGCGCTCGGAAGCGGCGGCGGCTGCAGCGCTGACAAAGCGCGAAGCAGCACCGCTCTCTCTCTCTGTGTGGGTGTCAGTCTCTTTCTCTCTGTGCGCGTCTCTCTCTCTCCCCTCGTGCGTCTTTCTCTCTCCCCCCCCCTGTGTGCGCGTCTGTCTCTCTCTGTTTGTGATCACGTCTCCCCCCCCCAAGCCTCGTCCCCCTCGCGCTTCCCTCACTAGCGCCTCGGAGCGGGACAGGTCCCGGCCTCCCTCCTCATTCCCCGGCTAGCGTGAGAGAGCCCGGGGAGCAGCCTCTATTCCTCCGCGCGCACACACGGCCGCCGCTGCCTTTGAAGCCATGGTGGCGAGCGCCAAGCCGAAGCAGGAGGAGAAGCACCTAAAGCTGCTGAGGGAGATGAGCAGCCTCCCAGTGCTCCCACCCAACCGCGAGTGCTTCGACTGCGACCAGCGCAGTCCCACCTACACCGACATGACAGTGGGGAGGAGGGGAAACGGAGAGAATAGAAGAGGCAGAAAATGCACGCGGAAGAGAGCGCCAAGCATCCTGAGCCAGTGGGACCCAGTTGTACCGGCACTTAAAAAAAAAAGACATCCCCTGAAAATAAGCCACCGTGTGTTTTTTTGAGGGAAAAAAGTTGTAAGACGGTGTCTTAAAAAAGGGGAAACACGGTACACCTTTAAGAACTTTCTAGAACGTTCAGAAACAGGCTACATGAAAATCCTTACACATCGTCCCCAATATCAGGTGTTGACAAATGTTTTAGTCCCCACGTAAAACCTCAAATGGTTTTTCCAAAATAATAAATTTATATACAGTGTGTGAACATCTGAGAACATTCATAGAGTAGCCCTGTTTGCAAGAGTCGAAATGTGTATTTGCAGGGAGTCTGGAGAAACAGGCTTTGAGCTGCTTTTGCATTCCTTTGGCTGTGATTGGTCCAAGCATCCATTGTACTTGAGATTCATATGTGCCAGCTGTCAGTGAGTTTGCCAGGAGATATTATAGCAGCCAGAAGCAAAGCCCAATTTGGCACTGCACAGCTCATATGGTTTTCTTTTCCCCCAGCCAATACTGGAGACATAAGGAGAAACTATAAGTAACTATGAAGGTGTAATATTACTGTTTTCCAAAGTTGTAAGGTTCAACATCCCAGGACAAACAAACAAATAAACATTTGTTGAAGCATTTTGCATACTGGAATAGACATACATTCATAGCAGTGCATAACACATGTGGAACCCAATTCAATTTGGTTATTCCATGGCCTTTTTAAAATGCAGCACTGAACACTACAGTTTTATGCATGCTCACCATTGAGATGAGTGTCAATTACTGTATATACATAGTCCTTAAAGGATTACTCATACTGCATACTTCCTCCTATTTGACACTGCTACACATCTTATTCTATTTTGTGTATATCTCTTTACTCATTTGAATTCTGCCACTTTGGTTAAGGTACTTTTTATGAGTAATTCATGCTTCATAGCATTGCATCTACATTATTTTTTACTTTCTGTGACAAGGTTTTTATACACAGAAACCAAGCTCTGGCAAGAATGGCCTGTCAAGAATACTAACAGCTTGATAGCTAAATCTTTCTCTTGGGAAAACGATTCATTTAGATAATATAGTCAGGCCCCTTTGGAGAAATATGGAGCAAATGGCAAGCCAGTTTGGTCTACAACCAAGAAAGATTCTGAGCTGATGGCAGTTGTCACCCAGAAGAGACCATGATACTACTTATAAAATAAACACACCCTCACAAAGGCACCAAATGTAACCTTTTTCACTATTGTTCCAACTATCAGCATAGGTTCATGTCTCTGATTGCTTGCAGGCAAATATTTGACAAAGAATTATATGTATCTTTACAAGTGTGTACATTATATTGATTTATTCTAGTACTTTTAGGCAGCCATTTAGGACAAAGCACTCCCAAGGTGGCTTCTGTAAAACATAAGAACACAACAAAAACATATATGTGATACACCTATTTTGCAATCTCTTTACATCTTTCAATAAACTACACCCCTTTAAAACAACTGCATCATCCAAGAAGAGTAACAGCAACAACAGCAACACACCATTAAAATCAGTTTAAGCACATAAAACATTTTTAGCTTAGCTTTAAGAGAAAGCAACGAAAACCTGTTGAAATACCTGTATTGTTTCTGAGCCATCTTCAGAAGTGGCCTCATAAAACCTGAATGTCCAGCAGCTAGCCTGGATGTCAGTTGTTCATGGATAACCAAGACTAGATCTGCCCTCACTAGACAGGTCATAGCTGGCATACCAACTGAAGCTAGGGGGGGATGACCAAGCTGTGACTTTGCCCTTCAGGGGAAGTGTAACCCTATCCAAAACCAGTTGCAAACCTCCATCCAGATTAGTCACTTTTCCCGCCCACTGCATCTCTATCTTGTCTCAATTAAGCCTCAGCTTGTTCCATCCCCAAACTGCCTCCAGACACCAGTTCAAGAGTTCAACAGACTCCCAGGAATGAGTGGGTGAAAACAAGAGGTAGAGATATGAGTCACCCACATATTGATGACGTTGCAGCCCAAAGACCGGATTATATATATTGTATATATACAAGACAGATGTTTAAACTGGTTCTATAATGGCAGATAAATTGTAAGAGACAAAACTCTCAGCGAAACCCACAGTAGCTACAGTCTCCCTGGTCCAAAATGTTCTAATTCAAAATGAGAATATCTCTACACTGCAAGCGAAATTCATATCCAGCTTTCCTGGCCTCCAGTTGAACCCCGTGAATCAGATGATGGAACAAAACATGCCACAGCTTATGGGAGCGGGGGGGGGGGGTGTTTCTTTGAACTCTTCCTTTGCATTGCTTACCAACCTAAACCAAAGTCTTCAGGACCCAATTATTCCAAAGGGATATTTACTTGTTTTCCAGCAGCAAAAGCTTCAGAAGAAAAGAGGCTGCTGTTTCTCTACCCTCTTCCCACCAGAAAAAAGAAAAATGAGAGTCTCACAGAGGTAGAAAAATTCACTGAACACAGACAGCTATAACAAAAATTTACTCGGCTCTGAGATATTTTCAATCAAGGTTCTTTATTGGGGGACTCTGAAGGGACTCGCAACAAAGGACTGATGCTCATAATTCAAGAGGTATTCTGTTGAGAAAGCAGTATATAGATTTTGCTTAAATAAATAAATAACCACTTCCCTTATTCAAATGAGCAACACTATGTAGAATTCTTATTATGGCCATAATAAAGATTAGACTAGATTGTTGTCCTCTTTGGTTTATATTAAAACAGCACTGAGAGGTGTACTAATTTAATAGTCTGCATAGATAACTTTTTTTAAAAAAATGTGCCAAGGTATGTGCTGCAGAATAAGGGCCAGAGCTTACCAGTATGTGGTATGTAATAAACATCATCACAGTATAATTGATTTAAGCAACCCAGGGACTTTGAGAAGAAAAATAAGATTATCTTTTAAATTATAAATAGTCCACTAATTACTTCTGGCTTTAGATTATCTTTATACAAATCTCATAAAGAGACTGTGATATTTCCCACGTCTGCAAGAAATCAAAGTGGCCCATGCAACATTTTGCAAGGAAATTATATACTTAAGGTAGAACCAGCCATCCTACCCAAAGGGATCTGTTAATAATTATGCAAATTCTTTCACCTCGGTATGCACATATTTGCGTAAAATATGTCTTGCTGCTATGCATATGATAACATTTAATGCAGAACAGTTTTAAGCAATATAATAAAATGGTAAAGCTTAATGATTCCGAACGTATAACTCAATGACCAAATATAATGGCTTGTATCAATGCAATAGTAAATTCCTACACCCTCTAAAGAGCTGTCAGCTTAATTTGTTTATTTCACACAATTGATAACTTGCTTGAAATCCTGGCTAACTAGATTTCAAACGGATAGCTGCCTACAGCAATTATTTTAATAAAAGCTGAACATCTTGAGGCAGGGGAAACAATTAAGAGGGTGCTTGCTGGCCTGCCTGTATTTCAGTCACTCTAAATTCCTCACTTTGTCCCACAAAAACATGCTCCTCTTCAGTCATTTTGCCCTGCTTGTGGTGATGGACAACAACTAAACCGGAGAATGAAACTGTTGTTTTAATAAAGGCGTTCAGGAATGTCTTCTCTTTTCCCAGTTCCACAGCATTTAGGCATGTGGCAGACCATTAGCGCACTTACTGTAGCTCAGTGTCCTCTACCCTGATTGGCAATGCCTCTCTAGGATTTCACACAGGAGTCTTCCCCAACTCTACCCAGAGATGTCAGAGATTGAACCTGGGACCCTGCACTTGTAACACATATGCGCGATCGTCGAGCCCATCCCTTCCTCTTCTGTATGCTGTAGCAAGGAACACAGCAGTCAGAATGACAGAGAAGTGCAAAAGAAGAGTGAGTGAAAATGCAAGGTTTATACAGTAAAATGTATGCAGGATTAGCAGAGTGCCACCTGGAATAGAACCAGGAATTCTCACTGCTCTTTGCAGTTGCCCCATGTGGAGAGCCACTAGATCGGTGGTTAGTGGAGTATTCTCAGGATCCAAACTGAGCTGACGGTTGGACTTTCCTAGACAAGGCTTCCTGGGCTGAGCAACGCCAAGCAATACATTCTAGCTTGATCCAGCCAAAGCCAAGAATGTGCTTTGGATTTCAATGAGTAGGGTATGGACCATTCTTCAACTGTCACCCACTGAAATCAGTTAAAAGGGCTTAACTGGGATTGAATTGTAAATTTAGTATTCTCCCGCACATATAGTGTTAACTTGGGGCACATGACCAAGTTAGCTCAGTGACAAGGAGGACTGTATAAAGGTAAGTGGGTGTTTTCTTGGGGTGTCATACGCACAAGCACAACTTGCAATTCGACCCATGCATAGGTGATGCCTACAAAAGAGTGAAGCTTTTCCCTCAATAGCCGGTTGCCAGGGAGTGGGGAATGACAGTGGGGTGTTAAGAGGACAGGCCTAGATACGCTACGTTGCCCACCCTTCATCCCTTAAACTAGGATGAAATAAGTGTTGCAAGTGTTGCAGTAAGATTCAACTGCCAGTCTACAGTACTTGGCTTCTGCACATGTACAACATCTGGTCCATTGTCTCCGGCAGCAAAGCTTGTGTTGGGCCAGCTCTGACAGCCCCATTGCAAAGCTGCTGAAAGTGGGTTGACCAGGGTGGTGGTCAATGTGGACTGAACTACAAGGGTTGGTTGTGGTGAAACACAACTCCCAAGCCCAACTCAGCTAGCAATATATTCAGTCCACATTTTCACCTCACCAACCTGAATTGTGAACAAGCCCTCAACCACCATTTTAGCTTAGACAGCAGGAAACATCGGTCCCCAGGAGTCATCAGTTCAGTTTCAAACTCCAAAGCAAAAATGTGGCTAGTAAGCACTCGCTGTGGTTTCATGCAGCATTGTATTGAACAGCCTTAAAACTGTCTCGTATGCAGCTTTTGGACTTTAGAGCAGATCTAAAGCAGCTGGATTCAGGAAGACCCGGCAACATATCAACAAGCAGAACCTTGTATATTTTAGGGTTAAAAAACTGAACTAATTTCTGTAGGATCTCTTTTCAGTAAATTATTCAGCACCATTTAAAACTGCTCAACTGCCAGATTGTACAATCCCCAATGTAACTTTTTGTTGGAAAACAAATGTTTAAAGACAAGCTTGGCTGCAGAAAGTGCTAATGAACTTGCATCTGGTTGGGAGAGGCATAGCAGCAGGAGCAGAGGGCAGAGGAGATAACGAAAGCCTTAACAAGGGAGGCATCAAGTCATAAAAACAGCAACACTTATAAATGACTTCTTTGTTAGCCACAGTGCTGCAGCCCCATCATCTGCGTAGCTAGAGCAAAATGTTGCTGAGAAGGTTGTAATCAGGCTGTTACAGACTGTTTTCACAGCTCTTCATAGGACTAAAACAGCAACTGGAGAATCAGGCTCTGGCACCAGATCTTAGCATAAAAATTTACAAACACCTGATGCAACTGTGATGTGAAATAACAAGTACCTGCATGTGTGAGGACAAAGAAACAACTTATGGATAACATCCCTGCCACCGTCCTAAGTTCTGAGACTTTCACACTGTTCTACCTTCATTAGCCATCCCATTCCCCAGACAGCGGTATGGGGTGGGGGAGAGAGGCTTGAAGCTTATGCTGCCCCCTCACCCCACAAACAGAATTCGCAGAGGGATAGCTATCTTTGTCTCTTGCAGCAAAAGCGGAAGAGTCTCCTTAAAGAGGAGCAAATTGATTACCTCATACATTTTTCCCGGATCACTTTATCAGATGCATGGTGCTGTCCTCAGTTGCAGGTATTTGTACCTGTGGTGTGTGTGCATATCCATATGTAGGGGGGGGGGGTGTAATCAGAGACATCGGAAGGAGATGAAATCCAGAAAAATAAGAACAGTGATAATTACCGTACCTTAGTAACAGTAGCTATTTACAAAAAGAACATTTATTTATTTATTTATTTTTACAAAAGAGACATCCTGGAATTGTAAGCCAATTGACACTTGTAGTGTGATAAAAATCCATTGCCGAGATTCAATCTGCTGCTGATGGTGCTGAACCTCTTGATGTATTGTAATTCAGCAGCTTCCCTGCTGCTGCCTCCCTTTGAAGATCTTTTGTTCAAAGAGGGCCATCTTAAGATTAGTTACAGAGTGTGTGCTGGCAGGCTGAAATGTTTCCCCACTGGCTTTCTATTTCTGAAGTCACATTTGTTGCCTCCTCCTTCTGGATATCTGCATTTTACAAAAAACAGGCCAAAGGGCATTGTTGGCAAATAATTGCCTACACATCACCCTTAGATGCTGTGGAGGACATGATCAGGTCCTATTTGTAATAGTGCTGTCAGGGCAGCTTTCTGGACAGAGCTGGCATCTGGGTCCATAACTCTCTTGAGTGTCATGTTGTTGCTGGTAAATAGCAGGTTTAGGTTAAGAGGCTGTTTGTTGGTAAGTTTTACCCTGTTTTAATTGGATTTTTAAAATGGTTTGTGCTGTGCATTTTCCACCTTGGATAAAGGGCAGGTAAGAAAAATTACAAATTGAATTAATTAATTAATTCAGGTCTGGCATCCAAGGCCTGTTAAATGGAAATGCCATTGCCCAGGACGGACTGCAAATCATTGATGGTATAGCTGAGTGGCCTTAACCATTGACTGTAAATTACAAGTGATGGTCTTTTTCTCTTCTAGGTCTGTTCCATAGAATATTGTTTTTGGGTACCAATCTGACCTTGCTGGCCTGTTTTTTCACTTTGTTTGGTGGGTGCTGTAGATTTCATCACAGGTAATCTATAACACAGTTGTCACAATCTAATGATAAGGAGTTCACATGAAGCATGCATACTGACAGTTAGAACCATAAAATGTGTACAGTCTTTTGTTTCCTGTGTACCATACTGTTAAAATTCTTTCTGAAAAAATACTAATCTTTTATTATTTCTATGTTGCTGAATTAAATTTTACAGTATTCTGAAAAGTCGTGCAAGCTGAAACTTTTTTTCTAGTGCATATGTTGTAATCCCTTACACATAGCTTGTTTTTTTAATTAAACAATTAAAAACAATTTTGAATGCAGAAACAAAATTGAATCCAATATAGGCACAGGCTGAGATGAAGATCTCCACTTAAAAGGCTTATTGGAAAACGATGGTCATCAATTGGCGCTGAAAAAACAATAGAGATGTGCCTGTCTGATATGTAACTAGAGGCAAAGCTACAAATATTCAAAACTAGGACCTTGAATCTATTTGCTTCCTTAAAAAGAAAATACTTCAGAGCTGAAGGGGATAAATTGGCACATGTTTTTGAGCGAGACTGCAGGGAATATTAATAACAAAACATGTAATTAATAGGACTACTATGAATTAAGTTATCCCTATCAGATGTCTTAGCAATAGCACATGCATAAAAACAATACACCTCGGCCACATTTTTAAATGACTGAGCTCTAATGTGCGCAGCCAGCTACATCTGTTATTTTTGTGCCATGTTCCAATCTGTATTGGTGATAAAGACTGTACAAGACATAGTAAATTACTGTCTTTTTGATAGGAAACACAGATCCAAAATACCAGTCTGCCAAGGAACAAAAGCTCTGAGGAACTATTTTGTAAACACTTCAACCCTATGCAAATAAAGTACCTGAACAAAAATGATGGGAACACATCAAACTCTAGGACAGAGAGCTTGTGGAATTTAAGTTGTTCCAGGTCAACTTAATGTAAGGGGCAGCCTTTATTCCAAAAGCAGGGGTGGGAAACCTGTGGTCCTTCAAATGTTGCTGAACTTCCACCACCCCCAGACAGCATGTCCAGTAGAAATTGTGGGAGTTATAATTCAACCACATCTGGAAGACCCCAGGTTCCTCCCTAGCCCTAGCCGCCTTCATTCCAGAACATTGCAATCCCATGAACAACGTTGCTTGTTTCAAATGCTACAATATTAAAGTGCCCTTCATTTCTGAACTCCTTAGTTTGCAGAACTCAGGTATTCATAGGAGTGACACTTCCATTACAGGCTGAATGGTAGAACCATCCCTCAGAATATATATATGTATTTTAAGTATGTGTGTACAAAATGCAATTATAGACAACTGCAAACTTGTTTAACTGTTCCATATGACAACTCACAGCCTGTGGTCTAATAACTTGGCAAGTTTCTCCCACAGAGACCGACTATTTGCTCCCTGCCCACACTTCACAGTTGGATTACTGGCTGCCTCTGAATCTCCCTACCACCTTCCCTCTCCAAAGACAAAAACTAAGAGGAAACAGATCCACTGAGTCTCCATTGACTCAGTTTACTCATATTTTCCTTCCATTGCCTGAGTTTGAACTCAGCCTTGTCTCAGCCTGGCTGAGATTTTAGATCCTGCTCCCTTACCTTACATTAAGAGCTTCTCAACAGGAACCCTGCTGGATTAACCCTGCTGGATCAGACTGAGGGTCCTTCTAATTAAGCATCCTATTTCTAACCGAAACCAGCCCGATACCTATAGGAAGCATTCAAGCAGGTATGAAGGCAACACCCCTCCCTATTTTATGTCCTGCAACACCCCTCCCTATTTTATGTCCTGGTGCTTAACGATAGAATACAAAGGTTCCGTTTAGCAATCAGAATTAATAGCCACCAATAGACAAATGGCCTCATTTGGTGCAGAGCTGTCATTTTGAGACGCATATACTGATTACTTAGAATTTGTTATCTATGAATACTTGAGTGGTTGTCTGTTTCCTCTGTTTCCCACTTCTGTACTTTTGAGAAAAACTGGCAAAGCCACTTTTGGAAATTGCTACATAAGTGTTCAGTTTCGTGACTCCTGTAGATGTAAGGAAGAAACCTAGGCCTTAACCCCTTCACATTGCTGTGAGAAAATGGCTAAACCAGGGGGTTAAACAGAATCGCTTTACAGGAAGCGTTTATGCATGCTGTTCGAGAAAATGCATTTGTTGCCTCCTGGTTCTTTTTTTTCTTCAAAATTTCCCCCCCCCCTTTTATAATAACACATAACAAATACATTCAAACACAACACTACAATACAAATAACAAATACAACAATACAACATAAAAATACATAAATTCTCATTTCCAAATCTAATTTCCTAAACATTTCAAGATGACTTCCTCGGCTCCCCACTATGTGAGTTTCATTACACTGTTGCCACCTGATACTTTTTAAGGTAAAGATTATTCTTTTAAAAAAATGAAAGTACAGTGGTTCCCTGGTTCTCGAACCGCTTCGTTGTCGAACAAATTAGCTCGTGTTCCTGTTTGAGAATGTTTTTCGGAAACCAGACGTCCGATGCGGCTTCCGCTTGAGTGCAGGAAGCTCCTGCAGCCAATCAGAAGCTGCACCTTGGTTTTCAAATGGTTCTGGGAGTCGGACAGATTCCCAGAATGGATTAAGTTCGAGAACCAAGATACCACTGTACACTGCTTGCATTGTGTAATTAATACAACCTGCTTGAAACTTGTTTTAAACAGTTCTACTTAAAGTGTTCATTGTAATTTGATGTTTTTAATGATATTTTTAGGGATATCTTTGTGAATTTTGTTTTTATATGTTGTATTCCACCTTGTTGTATTCCACATTTTCAATGAAAGTGTGGATTATACATTCATAGATTTAAAAAACCCAACTGTTTTGCTTTTTTAAAACAAAACAAAACAAAAACAAAAACCTTTCTAGCATATGATTGTCAAAACTGCCAATATGTGTTGACTTTCTTAACTATAATAATTCCAGGTCATACTTATTTTTTGGCCTGACTCATTCTCACTCTTCACTACAGTCCATTTAAAGCACATTAAATGCAAATGTAAAGTAAATAGCTTCCCCCAAAGAATCCTGGGAACTGGAGTTTGCTAAGGATGTTGAGACTTTTGCTCTATGAGGGGTAAACTACTATTCCTAGGATTATTTTGGGAAAGCCATGTGCTTTAAATGTGCACTGGGTGTATTGTAAATCTATGGTGTCAATCTACCTGAAGTCCCTTTGCTGAGACAGAACTGAATCTTATAATAACTCATTCTATCTCTTCATTCAGGTGCATGGGCACAGCCAGGGGCAGGCTTTATGTTAGGTGGGGGCAGAACTGAGCTATCTGTGATGCGCTTGGTCAGTTAGTTAAGTATTTTTATTAATTTACTTGATTGGGGGGGGGACAGTTGCTCCCCTGCCCCCCCCCCCGGCTACACCCAGGTCCGTGTGGCTGTGGGTATTTGTGGCTGAAGATAGAAAACAGCACATCCGTCACATTGAATGTTCATATTGATTTTTAACTGCAGTTTTATCACTTCTTTTATTTGTTACTTTGCGTTTTGTTGTGTTCCAATTTGAATTCTATGGAATTGCAATGGTTACAACAGTCAGAACAATCATTAAGTGACCCAGACCCTCAGCAATTTTCAAATGGTCCATGGGGGGAAACATCTGGGAGCAATTGAACTAGGTGGTTAACTTTACGACAGTTACTTTAAATACAAATGTTTACAATATTTGGCTGCTGTCATTTTAAATGGTACATCAAATACAAAAGAGGGCTGTGGCAACTAAGAGGATAGTTATGTGACTTTCAGTTCCTTTTCCTTAAAGTAGGGGGAGGGGGCTTTTTTTGGTTCCATGGGCCAGATCGTTATTAAGATCAGTTTCTTTTCGTTTTTGTTTTTCCATCTAAAAATGTTTCTGTGCCTGAAAAACTGACTTAATAAAAACAACCCAGATTCTAGAAGATACAAGAGTACAAAAAAAAAATCATTTTTCATGTGATCATAAATAAAAGGGCAGAAATCTGTTGTGTGGTTTTTCTTTGATTACTGACAGAATTCTGTAACACAATGGACATGAATGGTTCTGTATCTATGTATATACTGTATGTATGTATGTATGTTTGTATAAATAAATAATAGCTTGTGGACCACCTCCCAGTCGCAGCTGCTGGGAACACTCCCTTGACTATTTCCCAACATTCCATGCTAACAATTATTATTTATGTTGAAATACTGCATGATGTATTTTGCCTCCCACCCCACCCCCACCCTCACATATTTCCTAACATGAAGAACCAAAGGAAGAATGGGGCAATGGCAATAGATGAAAATCCAGCAAGTTACCCATAATGGAATCCAACCGAAAGCAACAGAAAGAGGACTAAGTTGTTCTGACTAAGTTCAGTATCTTTTATTTCATTGGCATTTAGTCATGACTAACTTTTATTGGATTGTGCCCAGGGAAGAGGCAAATCAGTTAAAAGGAGATGACAGTCTAAGAGCCAAGAAGATCAATCATAGGACAGAAATCCCAGGTGATCCCATAAATGACATCTTTCTCCTTAATATTAGTTTCCTAGTTTCCGTAGATATTTTTTTACGACTGGAAACAGTAAAGTTCACAGCTTTCCAATGCAGTAAGCAAATGTGAACTCTGTTCCAGATGCCAGAAGTAATTTATTATAAAATAAATAAGCAAACGTGTCCACAAAGTGACAGACACGTCAAATTTATAACACACCATCATCTGCTCTCTGAAAATGGAAAACTAATTTATGCCTTTTTGTCACTTGCTACATTCTTCTTTATTTTCTTAACTTCTGGTGAAGTAAGGTCTTGCCAACATCTGTAGAGGAAGCAGATTTAAACCATTCTCTCCCTGCTTCTGAAAACCAATGTCAGAGACGGCTTAAATACTTTCATACGGTACATGTCCACTGTGTGTGTCTTGAGCAGTGCAAGCAAATAAAGCAAAGTGTAAAATCATAATTCATGTCTATTTCTTTCTTAAATCTGTATCTTTGCTTTGTTGCAAAGCAGCCAGATTTGTTCTCTGGGAGTTTGATGGTTGTTCCTTCTGAATGTGCAAAATGACAAAGATAAGTTTAAGGAGCTGTGATATGCTGAACACTTTGCAAAGTTTGATTGTTACTACAAATGTTCCTGTTTCAGAGGATGCTAAAATATTCACACTCCAAAAACCTACCTTCCACTCCTACAAATGTTTGCATCTATTTGTCTCCTGATGTACAGATGCAGTGGTGCAATTCTGTCCTACTTAGAATAATAGAATTGTAGGGACCACAAGGGCCACCTAGTCCAACCCCCTGCAATACAGGAATATTTTTGCCCAACAAGGGGCTCAAATCCATGACCCTAAAATTAAGAGTCTCATGCTACCCCAGTGGCTTTGAAACAGTTTCTTCACTATAGGACCCCAGCCAATGAGGGATCATATAGTAAACATCTTGATGTTATTGTACCCTGTGGCTAGTCAAATTTGCCTATATGAACAGTTTAAGTATTTGTTTAATTTTAATGGATTTTTATTGCATAAGCATGCTATCCCTGCAAATTGCTTTGGGACTTCTTTTGTGCACAGCAAAACATAAACTGACTA
This sequence comes from Zootoca vivipara, assembly GCF_963506605.1. Lineage (NCBI taxonomy): Eukaryota > Metazoa > Chordata > Lepidosauria > Squamata > Lacertidae > Zootoca > Zootoca vivipara. The sequence continues at coordinate 18,617,086 of NC_083287.1, read as the reverse complement.
AATCTAATCCAATCTAATCTATATGTCACTTTCACTGAGAGTAAGCAAAGTGTCCCATTGCCCTCACCCTAACTGTGGGAGAAGATGGAACATTTCCTCATTTCCAAGGCTGATGCTTCCTCCCTAGTCACATTGCACTAGTCGTTTCATTGATCTTCAGCGCTATGCCCCAGTCCACCTCTAGCTGTGTGTAGCGGAAATAAAATATAGAGAAAACTGCATAATCAGATGCATAGCTGAATGAATATACCTAGATAAGAATGTGTGATTGGGCCGAAGTGAAGGAGCACTTTCCCTTTTGCCTTAGCAGCAGGGACACTTTATTCCCAAACATCAGACTCCTTGCAAACAAACAAACAAACAAAAACATTTCTGCAGCCTTTTGCAAAGAAGTGGGACACTGCCAAGGAAAGATTTTGCAGGTTATGAAATATCCACAAACTGTTTTCCCGTTTTAGTTCAGCAATAGCAAGAGATTCAGTGATGACTTTGCCATTGTAGGTAGAAGGCCTCAAAGTACAATAAGATTACAAATTTTGTGTGTCAATAATCTCTAACTGAAGCCACAACAAGGTTATTTGAGCTAGCCTTTCCCAATCTTGGATTTGGCATGTGGGCATGTATGTGAAGAGCTTTCTACTACAAACTAATTTATTAGCTCATCTGATAGTTCCGTGCTGTTATTCTGCCACAAAAATATATTCAAAACGCTATGTTACTGGAGCCTGTGGTTTTACCGCATGTTGCATATTTCCTTAAAGGCCTTATTGTGGAGCACACCTTAGCTCTGTAGAGCTCTTCAGCTGTGTGGCTGAACAAAAAGGCTCTTTGAAATGAATACAACAAAAAAGAAAAGTGACAAATTAAATTCTCAATTTTCAAAAGATCAATTCTAGGCCATTCTCAAATTATTTTAACAACTTTTTGAACTTTTCCTACTCCTGCTGCAGCTGATACTGACATGCTTTCATTTAAAAAAGGTAAACAGTAAACATGTTTAGGGCTTGGCACTACTGACCATGATGACTATGTTCTTTTTAAAAAAATTATTGAAGACTTTCTTTGTTTACAAAAGTACGCGCAGTGTCACTTTTCTCGGATTGTAAAGTCTTTTTCATATATCGGTTACATATGATGTGAGATATTAGTGTTGTATACAGAATAACGTTGGGGAAGAAGAAAAAGGAGAGGAAAATGTCAGCGTCATTTGGGTAGGTTCTTTTTCTGTTTGTTCATTATGTCAGTGTTTCTCAACCAGTGTGCCTCCAGATGTTTTGGGACTACAACTCCCATCATCCCTAGCTAGCAAGACCAGTGGTCAGGAATGATGGGAGTTGTAGTCCCAAAACATCTGGAGGCACACTGGTTGAGAAACACTGCATTATGTTACCTTGATAGTGAAAGTGGTTTGGTGGGGACCCCAGGGCATGGTTAGTTGTGTTTAGTTGGCTGCAGTGAGATTTGTTAGCGTGGGGTGGGGAGTTGTTGGGTCAAGTTAGCCAGATTGTTTCGTATGCTGTTGGTGGGTTCTTGTTGTCCTGTTGGGCTGTGTACGTGATAAAGGGAAGCCATAGTGGGGTGAAGGCATCCTCCTCCATTTGTCCCACTGTCACTTTCAATCTATTGGTTAGCTTTTCTAGTAAGGCTGCTTCCCATACTATTCGGTACCATTGTTCCATGTTCACTCCTGGCAGGTCTCTCTCCAGTGTCTCGATATGAATGAGGCTTCTGGCTGCTGAGAGTAGGTGGTTTGCAGGCTCCCTATCTGGTTGGCCACTGTGATAATAGGCTGCTGGACTAAATGGGTCATTGGCTTGATCCAGTAGGGCTCATCTTTCCTTATGAGTAGCACTGGGCAAGGTGACTACAGCTACCACCACCTTTATTCCCTTCAATGCTTCTGGGCCCTGTTCCTAAAGTACGGTACATACCGTAATAACATCAGGGCTCAGTAGAATTAGTGGGGGATACCACAACTGCCTCATCTTGCACTTTTTTCCGCACCAGGTTGAGTACTAGGCAGCCAGAACAGCCCACCCACCCCATTTCCTGATAAGCTCTCTTTGGTGAAGATTACAATAATATTACTGAGCCCCCCCCCCTCAAAATTGATACCAGCACTGAGTAAATATATGTCAGTTCCTTTAGTACTCAGATGCAACTCAGATTCAAGAATAACAACGCCAACAGAAACACTAACAATCTACCCTGTTTCCCTGAAAATAAGACATACCCATAAAATAAGCCATAGCAGGATTTCTAAGCATTTGGTCAATATAAGCCATACCCCGAAAATAAGACATAGTGATAGGCGCAGTTCGGGGAGGTGCCAAGGAAGAGGCGAGGTTGGACGCATAATAAAAAACAAGACATCCCCTGAAAATAAGCCATAGTGTGTCTTTTTGAGGAAAAATAAATATAAGACAGTGTCTTATTTTGGGGGAAACATGGTAATACCAACATGCACCTTAAATGCTCTCTGAGTATTTTAAAGCTTGAGCAGGTAGATGCATCTGTTTCAGAAATTCCCACTTATACAGAAGTAAAAAGGTGTGAAAAACTAAAACGATGATATAACATTTACCGTATCTCTCACTTGTTATTGAAATTAAAAAGGACCACATCTAAAAGAAAGCGCAGCCCTACAAGCTTTATTCTTGGATAATGTAATTCAGCCATAGTCTTATAAGCAAAAGTAGATAAAATTAAATGACGTGTTACCTCAGTTTGTTTGGGAACCGTGTTGTCAAATTATGCACAGCACATATAAAATGTTTTACAGTGGCAATTAGAATGTAAATCAAAGCTTACTTGAAGAAAATGGGGGATCTCTATATTTACTTCAGTTAGATTAGATCCAAGGTGAAGTTAGCCATCTTTCTATTAGCCTCCCCTCTCTGTATGAAGAGAGGGGAGGAAATGTGTACAGTATCCAGTTTTTCTGTTTGTCTTACTCTCTGTATGCTGACCAATCCACAATATTAGAATTCCTGGCCAATTTCTGGCTCATTACTGGCCTCAGTAAGCAGAAGCAGCTGTGATACTTATAGTTTTGTGATCCTTCAACTCATGGGAAACGTAACATAGCAAGCCATTTAGCTGATCTCCACTGCATTTGGACAAGCAAAGCAATCCAATCAAAGTGGGAAGATTCATAGAGTTGAAACATTTTCAAAAGCAAGTTGTATTTGTTTTCTCAAAAGGAAAAATAAACTTGGGCTCAGTGGTTACAGGCTGGAGGAGTAGCTGGTGTCAGTCAAATAGGTATGTATTATCTAACTAGTTAGATAATTACAAGTAGAAGCTAATGACTCCAAAAGAATTAGGATTGCATAAATCTTGATAATCTTCTAAAGCTAATCCCATCGCAGCTTCACTCACTTCTCCCTGACCTATCCAGAGCTCCTTCTGCCTGTCTGCACCACTTATGCAAATCTTTCCTATCAACTGTATTAAACAGAACCTCCATGTGCAGATGCAGTATACCCCTGAATACCAGTTTCTGGTTTAACAGGGAAATACTATGGCTCTCGTGCCCTACTTGTAAGCACTCTGGTATTTGGCTGGAAACAGAATGCTGAACAAGATGGAGATATGCAACTCGTTGAAAGTCACAAACTGAGTTCAAGGCAGAAATGTGGTGTGGAAGCCAATTCCACCAAACCACTTCTTCAATCTCGCATCTCCTGCTGATGCTAGGAAGGCTAAGGAGCGATTTACAATTCTGTTTACCTATAAAGTGGGTATGGGTGTATGTATGTATGTATATATATAAAGATGGGTATTTGGGGGAGGGGAGAGCAGGCTGAAAATAACTGTGAACAGGTGCCTCTCCCATTTGCTCTAAGAAGCAAGGAACAGACTAATTCTATGGATCCACTACCACTTGATTTGTATGGGAAACAATTAAGATTACTTTTGGTATCTTCACTTGTAATTAGCAAATTACATTGTTTGTGCTTTAATTTACTTACTATTTTTATCCTATCCCAGGCATAAGACTTAGGAGATATTAGCATATAAAAAGTTAATTTTCTCCAAAGTTCATAATGCACTTTGGGTTTCATTCAAGAGGGTTTTTCCATTTTTTTCCATCCTGACCAGTATAATCCATTTTGATGTCTTCTTCTCTGATATACCATAGGCCAGGTGTGAGGCACCTTTGGCCCTCCAGATGTTGCTGAACTACTACTCCCATCAGACACAGTAAGCATGGCCAATAGTCAGGAAGCTGTTGTCTGGAAAACCAAAGGCTCCCCACACCTGGTATATACAATTAATAACACAAATTCCTGCCATCTACTCATTACTATTCCCCGTGGTTTTTTAAGATATACCACATTCTACCAACCAGCTTAAATCTGCCCCCACATGTATATCACCTAACCTAATGTCCCACGCAGGGGTCCCAAACAGCATTGTGTAGTAACTTGCAACATAACAGCAGGCATGAAAGAAGGATGTGGTAAAGGAAATAAACCAACTTTCTCAGACTTGATGACAAGAAACATCTAGGCCTTTAGAAGTTTGTATTTTTATATGCTTCTTCACAGATTAGATCTGTCTTTTTTCTCAGGTTTCTTTTGTTCCAAAACCATTGTCCTCAGCCCTCAACCATGCATAATCAGTTTCCTCTGAAACACAGCATCATATAGGATGATACACAACTGTAATCAACCATTCTTCACAACAAGATAGACAAATATAAGTACTGTATTTTAACCAAGAGCTTTGATCATGTACTTCAAGTTACAAAAATATAAACAAAAATATCTAAAGACAATGCATTCCTCTAAGGATTTTTGTATTTCTGTCTTCCTTCTGCTCAGAGAGGGGAGAACTTTAAGTTCCTGTACTTGATTAAGGGATAGCTAATAGTCTGAAGACAAATTATCCAGTTATACTTAAAAGGTAAGGGTGCCAAGTATGGAGAAGGTTCTACTTTTTGCCCCACTATTTTACTGATTTCTTGACACTAAATATTGATTTATTTTATACGCCAGAATTTTGGTGAATCCATCAAAGCATGTTATTCATTCCACCCACTTCATCCTTAATATATTTTATCTTTATTCTTTAGGATGCTGCTTACTTTGTATAACACTTGAAAACTGTGAAGCTTACTGATTTCACATTGTTATTCAGGGGTAACTCTCCCTCCCCATTGTGGTTCCACTTAAATAATACTTGATTGTGAAACTGCTTTCTGGAAAAGGAGAGGAGGAGCAGCAGAAGATGCTTGAAAAGAAAACTGAGAACGATTACTATGATGTTGAACAGCCCTTGTCATGTTTGCATTTTTGGATAATTAATGTTTTTGACAAATTTTGTGAAGAAGCATAATCTCAGATTTCAGTGCTTCTGAACAAATTATGAAGTCAAACACAACATTTCTGTACACCTTTACATTATTTAAATTCCCTATGCTTTGCTTAAAGATTCTTCTTCCCAGTGGAAATTAGATACTAATTACAGTACTTTTGGTGGGGAATCTTTTTTTTTTAATAGAAGGTACTTCTTCTGTTTATTTCTATTTATAGTCATGCACTAAAATATTGTTCTCCAATGCTCTACTGTTAGCAGTGACACTTATTGAGTAAAGTGATGTTTTTTAAAAAATCAAAAATATACTTCAAACATATCACAGTAAAAATACACTTGTAATACACTTGTCTCCCAACAAGGATCACCACCAAACCCATCCCCGCTATTATGGTACTGTAATTCTAAAGGTTCTGCCTGCAGTATGCTGTGCTGACTTTATAATAGCCTGTCCAACAGTGTTTTTGAAAACAGAGTATTATTTTGGTTAGAAATATAGTAGGAAAGCATCACTGTACTGTTGTATTAATAAGTTCAAAATTAAGCTTACCAGCTGCAACACATGATACGGCAGCCTCTAAAGCCCTTTAGTGTGAGTTGGGGGGGGGTGCAGTCAAGCAACACATCTCTCCCATGCTAGTTAAATCTTCTGGAATCCCTGAGAAAAAAGAGCTGAATCAGGAAGAATGACCATTCTAGTTCCAGACAAGAGTAAAATTTGCATGTACATATTTAAAATATTTATGACACCCATAGAATTCAACACAATAACTTACAAAATAATCTTAATATTTTGCAAACTTCCGTGCACAACAGCCTAGGCTATAAAAAACAAATATCCAAACAGATGGCAAACTTAAGTTGAGACACAAGAGGTTTGCCCAGTGCCATCCAGCAAGTCTCAGATGCCCACACCTAACAGTCTGTCCTCTTGTCCATGTTGCCTTTGTCTTGCATCTGGGGCTTTCAGCCACCTGCTTAATTTTGGTTGGGGTTTCTGAAAACTGACTCTGCCTAGTTTATTCTGCATTTCAACTGTTTATCCATTCAGTCAACAAAAGTTCTGTAGTCTAATTCAGACATTATATTTTGTCCTCAGGGAAGAAGTAACTAACAATCATCTTTTCCATCACTGATTTTCCATGAAGCTGAACATGTGTGGAACAAAATGGTTCTTACCTCTTGCAAATATGAAGATAGAGATGGCCTGCATAGAAAGAGTTCATCTCAAGGTAGGTGGACTGACGTTCCATTCTGCCCAATTATTCTTCACTGCTTTCCTTTCCCAATATTGGTGTCAGGGGTCAGCACTGTGGCACAGCTACCTTCAGGCCTGATCTTCAAGAAGGCCCACTTGGGATGTTGGGGGCTTTCCTGGATGAGTAGGGGGGCTGTTCTGTGCCAGGCACAACACCATCACTTATCCTACTCTGACTCAAAAGCATACCCTCCAACATTTTCCCGATAAAAATACTCTGGGCGGCTTCTATCATATATAAAAACATTTAAAAAATATTAAACATTAAAAAACTTTCCTATACAAGACTGCCTTCAGGTGTCTTTTAAAGATTTAATTGTTACCATACTTATCTCCTTGGATCGGGGGAGGGGGTTGCATAACTCCATACCCTCCAACATTTCTCCAATGAAAATAGGAAAATAAGGAAAAGCGGGACTTTCTGGGATCAAATCGGAAACCGGGACAGCTAGGACTATCCCTAGAAAATAAAGACACTTGGAGAATCTGCAAAATGCAGGGTGGTGCATCAGAGAGAGGGGCCTCTGCTCATTTCCTTACCCTTTTTCTCTAGGGTGGCACAACCCCCATTTTTGATTATTTACTTAATAACATTTCTATACCTCTTGATTGTGGGGGAGGGGACCTCAAAACGGTTTACACTACAGTACCAGAAAACAAAAGTGATAGGCAAGTGAGCACAATCTGTGGTTGTGCAAGGTGTAGCCACCTCATATTCTCATGTTCCCACTTGTGTACTCTCTGGGTGGTGCACTGGTGGAGATATGGGGCCCAGTGGCGTAGGGGGCGGGGCATTGCAACATAGTGCGCATGCACAGCGTCGCTACGTACGACGCGTGCGTCGCTACATAGAGACACTGTGCAAGCGCACTACGTGGCGGGGTGTCGGCAGCGGTGCTCGCACTGCCCCCCAAAAGACGGAGCTAGGAGCAGGCCGCCCCTCCGCTCCCCCCCTTGCTACGCCGCTGATGGGGCCCAACTCTCCCTATCGTGCCACCCACAAAGAAAGAGAGGGTGGGAGAGCAGAACAGGTAGATAGATGATCCTGCAGCAGCAAAAGCTTCTGCTTGCTCACGCTGGGCCCCATCCTCCCTACTGTACCAGAGAGTTTGGACAAGCTGATAGAGCCTCTCCACGTGTGGCAAGAAATCAGAAGCAACAACTGCCATTGCTGGCCACCGTTACTTGCCCAACCAGCCTTGGCATGCTACTAAGTAAGGGTGAAGACAATTATTCAGGGGCATCAACAGTTCCCACAAGGATCAGCCTCTTCCTCCTTCCCTGTCTTGTCTGTGTCCTCATTAAAGGCAGCACTGCAAGGGAAACTGAACCAAATCTCCACACCACTTCTTGCCCACTTGCCCTTGATCTCTGGGCTGCATACTGGGGAGGAAGGGACCAAAAAAAATGGCTGCAAGGAGCAAACACTGCCTAATGATCCTCTGCTCTCTGGGCAGCAAGGCAGGGAGAGGTCCGCCTCGCAGAGTTACTGAGCGAGCAGAAATTGCCACTGCTGCCTATATAGTACTTGGTTGTCTCTTTCCTGGCAGCACAACACGGAGGGCCCTCACTATTTCACCCAAAGAGCACTAAAGCGCCCCAAGGGCTGGCCGGATACATTTTGACATCTGAGGCAGACCTGAAAACGGCTTCCCCCTCAGCTGCCAGGGAAGATCTACATCCGTGGTTCCCAACGTGGGGCACACGCGCCACAAGGGGGCAATTTGATGTTTAAGGGGGGCAATTCGAGAATGACTTATTAACAGTGGGGTGTTGTTGTTTTTTGCATTTCTTATGGTTCTATTTATCTTGAGGTGAGCTCAAATTGTATTTTGAATTTGTTAGGTACTTTAATTGTAATTAAAATAACCAAAGTGTTACAGAAAAAGCTTCCATTAAAATTATTTTATATTTATGCATTTTATAAATATAATAAAATAAAATTACTTTATATTTATGCATTCAGTTCCCTGTTGCATGTTTTGAAGCTTTATTTGCTATTTTTTCATATTATTATTATTAACAATTTCTTGGTGATTTCTTCCTCGGTACTTCAACTATCCTTTCGTCCTTTTATGTTTCACTTTCATAGATGCCATTTTCTTTGGAAACTAGACCAAGTTAATGGCCTTTTAGGCTTCCTCCATGTGAATAGGAGTTCACTTTTTGAATAATAAGAATTATATGTCAGGGGGGGTGTCAGGATTTTAGAGATGCTTAGGTGAGCCATGGCCAAAAAAAAGGTTGGGAACCACTGATCTACATCAAGAACAATGGGGACAAGGGAGCCATCAGGATCAGACCCCCTTCCACACCTCAGGGACAGATAGACAGTGGATCCTCAAGTGTCCCTATTTCCTAGGGACAGCCCCGTTTCTGATTCGATTCTGGAATGTCTCGCTTTTCCTCAGGACGTCTCTTTAATTTTCCTCAGAGAAATGGACGTTCCTATTTTCACCTGAGAACTGTTGGGAGGGTATATGGATTTATGTGCCCACAGAGCCAAGGAGTAACAATAAAACCTTTAGAAGTGACCTGAAGGCAGAAACTTTTTTTTAATGTTTCTTATTTTATTTTTGTTTGTGTATATATATATATATATATACACACACACACACACACACACACACACACACACACTATATACAGTATATATGTTGGTGGTGATGTAGCCCGCTCTCTGTTCTTCTCCGACCGGTAGAAAACCTTAGTGGTCTCTATACGGGCTCCTTGGTGAACCTCATACAGGGAAAGGAGCAAATTTTATTTCTAGAACAGAGGCCACCCAGAGTGGCTGAGGCAACCCGTTCAGATGGACGGGGTTGTTGTTGTTGTTAAATATTTTCATCGGTGAGAGAGAGAGGCTGAGAGAAACGTGCAGCAGCCCGACGGCTCCTGGAAGAGGACTGTTGCAACTGGAAGTCAAGCAACCAAGCGCCCCCTCAGCCCTTAAACTGGCGCCCTCGCGCACCAGGCTTCCCAACCGCCCTCAGCCCGACGCCGGGGAGTCGGCGGCCTCCTGGCCACGCCCCTTCCCTGCCGCTCACCGCGGCTCTGCCCACTGAGCACCTCGCTCCCTTTTCCTTTCTCCTGCGCTGCCCAGCCTCCTCCTCCTCCCCTCAGCCTCCCTTTCCCTTTAAAACTCGTGCTTCCCCTGCCCCCGCCCTGCGGCCGCGCGCGCAGGCGCATTCTCTCTTTCCCTTTCTCTCTCTCATTCCCCTCCCGCCCCCACGTCTCCGAAGCCTTCACTCGCTCCCGGCTCCTCAGCGAGTTCGCCTCGCTCCGTCATTCTGCGAAGCCAGCAACCCAAAGCGCGCCTCCTCCTCCTCCTCTTCTCCCCCCCCCTCCTCGCTTCGAACTCCGGGCTTAATTGGCCCAGTCGGGAACGCGCGCGGGCGCGCGGCGGCGGGTTTACTTTTCTTCAGGCGGCGGCGGCGGTGGAGGAAGCAGCAGCAGCAGCAGCTGGAGAAGTCACCGCCGAGGGAGGGTGGAAGGAGGAGGAGGAGGAGGAAGAAGAAGAAGAAGAGGAGTGTCGGGCGCGCATGTCTCGCTGACCGGCGCTGAAGAGGAACTCCCTCACCCCCTTCACCTCCCGATCCCCCCCCACCCAACCCAACCCTGCTGGGCGCCCCCCCCCCCCGCGACGAGGATTTGACACGCCGAAGCTGGAGAGCGAGAGACCCGCGCCTGCCCTTCCTCCCACAGGTAAAAGCGCTTCTCTTCCTCCACACGCTCCCCAGCCCCCTTCCCCACTCCTCAAAGTGTCCCCCCCTCTTCAAACACAGCTGCCGCCCCCCTTCACTACGAAGCCCTGCTCTCGCCTTCCCCCCCCCCCTCCCGCGCGTTGCCCACCATGATGCTTTATTGCCCAGGAGGCAGGACACCCTCCTTAAACCAGCCACCCCCACCCCCACCGGTTTCATTGGGTGGGGGTGGTTCCAGCCAGGATGCTCCCGAGGTTCCAGCTAACCACCCCCCCCCCAAAAAAAAATCATTTCTGTTTAGCCCGTTTCCATGCTGGCAAAATAAGTCCTTGCGCTAAGGAGTCCTCCCCACCTCATCTTCTTCGTTCCCTTTTTTTGCCCAGTTCTAGGGCAAATATTTCTCCTCTTCACCACAGCCCCCTCTGCTCCTTGTGCTTAATTCTTCACCATCCATTCCTCTGCTTGCCAGGCTGCCATCCCTTCAACCACCAGTTCCACCATCCCGGCCTTCAGTAGAATTGGAGAGTTAGAAGGGACCCCTAGGGTCTTCTAGTCCAACCCCCTGCAATGCAGGAATCTCTGCTAAAGCAACCATGACAGATGACCATCTGGCCTCTCCTTAAAAAAACCTCATGACCATCCTGTTATTGCCCTCTCACCACCTTTCTTGATTGGGAAGGGGAAAAGGTGGGTCTTGAACCCCCGATCCTTCAGTGCTCTGTGAGGTGTTGATTCTGACCCATGTTAGTGGCTTTGTGTGCTTCAGTGCCGTATGTTGAAGCACCTGGACCAAATGGCTTCTGTTCCTTGGAGATGCACTTATATGGCAGACACTCTTTCCTCATGCAGCACATCTCCTGTTTTAGGACCTCCCACATCACCACAACAAAAATACTGCTGTTGCCTGTTCAACTTCCTGTGGCAGACGCCCCCTCTAAACTAGTTTTTGCTACAACATCACTGACCCACCCAAGCAATAGCTTCCATATTCTGCTTTTATCATAGCTGCGTCGCGTCTAGTTCTAAAACAGGGCATGTCCACTAATATATGACCCTTTCCACAGCCTTTTAGTCGCTGGCCCTGACACTCTGCAGTAGGCAAACCCTCTGCACAGTGTCCTTCCGAAAGTTCTTAATCCTCTCAATAAGTCCTTTGTCCTCCATAGTTTCTCAAAATATAGGCCGTCAGAAATGCTGTTTGGGTGCTTTATTGTGCTCATCAGTAACCTGACCTCATCAACTAAAGTTTTGTCCTCCGTGAAAGATCCACTTTATAAAAGAAATGGTACCACTCTCAAATTTAGCTACACACACTCTTCCCAATATAGCAAATATTCCCTATAATAATTCCATCACTCTGAGCCAAAGCTCTTGTTAGGATAATTATAGCAAGGACTGCCTCAGATGTGACCACCTTTCTATATGATTATCACTTATAGGTCTTATAGGACTGACACACTCTCTCTCTCTCTCTCTCTCTCTGTGTGTGTGTGTGTGTGTGATGGATAGACTGTTTTATCGCATGGAACTCTCATGTCATGCTAATGAAGGAAACATTGTATATTTGTAATGGCTAATACACGTGTATAGATTCTTACACCCAAGTGGTTCTGTATTGGAAATTCATCATGTAGAACTCAGTGTTTGGTTCCCACTTCCTGAGAAAATCCTCCATATAATATACCACAGCCATCAAGTGTCCTATCTTAACTCAGTCATTTCTCTGTCTTCTGAAGAAGTGTGCATGCACACGAAAGCTCATACCAAGAACAAAATTAGTTGGTCTCTAAGGTGCTACTGGACAATTCTTTTAAATTTATTTTTTATATATTTTTTCTGTCTTCTGTGCTCTTGGTGTGCTGGTTTTCATCATCACCAGTAACTTCTTCATTGCACCATACTACTGACTCAGCCAGATATATTTCTCTTCCTTAAAACAAAAGGCCACCCCCTTGAGATTTTTGCATTGTTCCCATCATACTCCTTATTCTTGTTGCTTAGCCTTCTATTTTCATTGTTTAAATACAGTACATGGAACCATCAGACCTATTTTTGAATCCAATTTCTCCCAGGTTGCTCTGCTATTGCTAGTGTCGCTGTCCTATTAGCATTTACCTTCCTTGTCCTAATTACCCCTATTCCATATGCACAAAGTAAATTATCTTTTTCCTTCCAGTTAGCGAGAGAAATGCTTTATTGAGAAGTAAAGCACCAATTGCTCTCCTTCATTATTACTGTCTTAAGTTCTCCAAAAGAGGAGGTGGTCAAGCAACTTCCCCCTTTCCTGCCCCTCACTCAAAACATGTAGAGAGAACAAGTCTGTAGGCTTTTGTATGATTAGCAGCATCTTCTTTGTAGCAAAGAAATACTGTATATCATACCTCCCACCCACTCCTTTTTCTGTAATGTCTCCAATATGTATCCCAGGCCTGCCTCAAGCCTCTCTTTTTGGTTGGAAAAAAACCCACACCGTCTCCTTCCTTCCATTGTCCACTGTCTGTGTTTCCCCTATTTCATTTTGCTACATTTCATTTCATTCTGCCTTTCACCACCCTGGTTTTCTCTTGTTTCTGCCTTTCCAAGAAAGTGCCTGAGAAGGAGAGGATGTCACATTTTAAAAGTGTCCATTTCAACCTCTTGCCATTTCCACTACAGTACTGCATAATTATGTCTATGACATGTGGTTCCCCACCCCCTCTGGGGAAATAGAAAAATAAGTGACTTGTATGTATCTATTCTGTGTGTCTGTGTCTGTATCAGTCCAGAGCAGCTGCTTCAGTCTCTTTCTCCCTCCCCCCCCCCCAATACATTACAAACCTTGGCCTAGTTGGTTATAAACCATATTCCCCTGTTCTCCTACTCTCCCCTCCCCAATGTTTTGATCATTTCACCCTGATTGGCTTCTAATGAAGATGAAGTGAGGTAATGCTTGCTGCTGCTTTTCACGAACCGGGCAGAAATGTTCAATTCATCTTCGCTTATATGAAATTAAAGGCTGCTGTAGAAGACATCATCAGTGTCTTTCCTTGCCATTGGAATCCCAGTTTCTAAGGTTCTGTTTATTCTTCCTTGAGTCGAGTGGGGGATAAGGTAGAAGACTTCTGTGCATTTTTATGTAAGTTCATAGACAGCCCAGATACTTTCTTTCATACTCATGTTTCTCCTTCATTATCTTTTAGTCTTGGAAAGACTTTAACCTCTCTGACCCTTGTGCATCCCTATGTCTTTCTCTTACCAGACGCTTAAAAGCCTTCCTCTGGATGTGGAGTAATTTAGTAGAAAAGGGATTTAGGCAGTGTCTCTCCCCCCCAGTTTTTATGTTTATTGCACTATGACACAACCTTGAGGCTACTTGATTGTGTGTGGTATTAATAACGGCAATAAAATACTTTCCTACAGTGTCACTGTCCCCTGTTGATTTTCAGATCTTTGTTGTTTTGTTTATTTTCTTTTCTTTTGACCACATGCAAAAGGTTAAACTTCACAGGCTAAATATGTTTTTATCCCAGTTATATTTAGCTCTAAGCTCCTTCAGATAAAATATAACTTGATGTTTAGTTTAAATGTTTGCACTATATAGCATGGAAGTGTGTGTGTGTGAGAGAGAGAGAGAGAGACAGACAGACAGACAGACATCTCATGACAGATTAAAACATTTATTTTCTGTTGTAAAAACTGGCATTACTTGTTAAAGTAATGACATGTTATGGACTGCTGCTGTTATGCATTTTTCTGATGAATGGCAACCTGAACTTCTGAAATACAATATAGTTCTTTTTCAACAGCAGTAATATTTATAGTACAATTGTTAGGGCAAACGTGTGCTTGGAATTCACTAAAAGGGTTCCTGATGTTTTTCTGGTTAGTCACTACGAAGTATGTACATGTGCCATCATTCCTTTCAAAACGTGTTATGTAAAAGATCAATAGTTTTAAGGAAAGAATAGCTAAAATAGGAAGGCAACTCTGTAACCTTTCCTCATTTTTTTAAAAAAATATTTTCTAGGGCTATCACTTGATTGATAAAGTCTTAGCAGACTGATATAAATTTGTATATGAGAAAATAGTTGTACAGGAAGAAAAGCCATAATTTGAAGCACACAGAATAAGCTGTTGCTTTCTTACACAGAGAGAACAACTCTTTTAAAGTGTTTCTTGTCATTTGATTTGTCACTGATAGCTTGTGTTAAAAATTAAATTAAAAATCTGCCTCATTAATCTGGTGTGCCTTTGCAGTGGATCAATATGTTTTTAATTTAATTGATTGACTAAGCATAGCCCAAATATTTTCTTTATTTAAAAAACAACAACAAATAAAGCAAGGATTCAACTGATTCCTGTAACCCAAATCCTGTAACATTTTTGACATAAAAATGCTAGTCTTATGCTTCTTTTTAATCAATGGTTGTAAAAAAAATAATATGTTGGTTGATCTGGTCATTGTTGCTTAATGTCTTAAATCCTAAGCCAATTTTGCTAGCTTGTACAGATTACTGATGAGGCAACTCAGTAGAAATTACTCACTTACTGACTTCCAAGTACTATTGGTGCTCACATAGTGGCAAAATCAAAAGACATCATAATCCAACAAGGAGCGGGGATTGCAGTGTATGTGTTTTTAGAAAAACAATCTAAATTGTTTCCCCTGCCTCCCTGGGCAGTATTTTGTATTTGTGGCAAATATTGCAGGATGTTTACAAATTGCCTATTATTGTTTCCCACCATGAGTAAGAGGGGCAGTGAAGAAGTGTACTGTCTTGCTGTGGGAGAGGAGACGATGCTAGATTTTTCTTGCTTGACCCATATCCATCATGGTTGGCAATAGCTTGCTGTGAAGAAACAGTGGCCTGGTTCCAAAAGTTAATTTCCTCATCTTATATAGGGTATTTTTATCCTGTCTTTCAATCTCACAAAAGATTCCCAAGGTGGCTTTCCAATTAAAACATAAGTCTTAAAGAAAAGAAAATGGCAGAATCTGCCTAAAATATTAACAGTGATAAAACTATAGAGTAATAAAATTCAGTAATACTTGTAAGAGGAAACATTACAATTCACTTAGGCAACATTTCCATCTACATTGCAAGAAGCTCTTGTAGATTACTGATTTTTTTTAAAACAACAACAACTATATCCTTCTGATTTTATATGTTTTAACCAAAGTGGAAGAGCAGTTGGTGGTACTGTCAGACTCTTCTTGGTGAAAAGGATTTTCTGTATCTGCTTCCACCTGGTTTCTAATCAGGTTTTGGGAACAAGACCCACTTTACTGTTCTTGTAAACTCTTTTGTTTTGAGGAAAAGTTAAGAGGCATGTTCCTGTTTAATCTTAAGAACTTTCTGATAGAGCAATCATACCCTTCTGGTTTAGCCTCAGGTGTTGGGAGCTGGAGTCAATTCGTTGCAGTTGTTCTGTTATTTCCCAAGTACATTTCAGAGGGTGGCACTGGGAGATTGCTATTTACTTTATGCAGAGTTATTCAGATCCTTGTTGCTGCAGAGTTCCACATTTGCATGTACCTTATGATGTAATTAATGGTCCTCTCTACCAGTTTTTGGGGGGACCAGAAAGGGGCTTAAATCCAACAAAGTCTGTCAGATTGGATAGTCTGCACATTATGCACCCAACCAGTACAGCTTGTTACATCCATGTACCTCATGATCTCATTATTAGTCCAAGGAAAGAGTTTTGGGGTTGCCTTACTAAATGTTCTCGCAGTTGCGCATAAGACAGGCAATTTTGGAAATGCCACAACTTTGTAAGATGTCAAGATGGCCAAAACTTTTGTATCATGACATGCATTTTTTGAAACTTCCTCTTGGACTATTGGGTTTAAAGATAAAATAAAAACCAAGTGTGCCCACCCCACTTCCCATTCAAATCAGGACCTCGGGTGAGACTTAAGCTTTTCCTCCCCTACAGTGTTATTGGATATATTACCCCTGTGTGGCAAATTGCAATAGTCAAACTTCCCCAGGTCTACAGGGGTGTCCAGAGCTAAGTCTTGTCCTTCTTGGATGAATTTTAGTTGTTGAGGCATGAGAGTGTACAATATTATTAGCACATACAGCCTGCCACCTGCATGCTTGACCTTTGCTTCTCTTGGCTCAGTGATGGAATGACTGTCTGGATCCAGGAGCTGGTAAATGCTCCTTATGAGACTGAGTTGCCCCTAAGGAGGCAGTTGTGAGGCAGAAAAAAAAATATTCCTGGACCTGGAAGGTTGTAATCAGTGTTAGAAACTGAGAAATGAAAGCTAGGTGCTAAATGGCACCTTAAACCTATGTTAATGTTATGGGTGCAACAACAGAATGTCTAGGTGCCTTTTTTAAATAACAAGAATACAAAGCTGAAAATGAATGAACTGCAGGTTCATTTTTCGCAAGGTCAAGTCCTTCTCCTGCCCACCCTCCTAATATTCTTAAGAGGGTCTCTTCTCCAGTCTTCAGAGGGTAGCAAGAAGTGGGGTGGCAGAAAAAAGCTCATCCTTTCCTTCCACTGCAGTTTTAATCGGAAATTTTATGCGCAATACTGCGCCCAGAGCTCAGAAACTGCTTGTGCTGATGAAATCCCCATTGCAAAATATGCCTAGAACAATGGGAGTTTCGAATACTGGTTGTAATAACTACCAACTTGCTAATATTGCTTTTCCGAGGAAACAGTTTAAGAGCCAGGGAGATTGTGCAATTCCATTATCACTTGGAAGAGACTAACTATTTGGATCCATTCTAGTTGAGTTTTAGACTTAGTTTTGGCTTTGAAAGCACTTTGGCCATCCTGATACATTACCTGTGCTGCGGAAGAGACAGAATAAAGGCAGCTCTTTTATTCATCTGCATCTCTTAGCAGCTTTTAATACCATCATGGTATCTTTCCAAAAGGCTGTCTTGGGTTGTATCATCTTTTTCTTTCCTGAGGATTTTTAATTTAGATTTCGGCTGGTTTTTCCCCTTGTTGACATTTTTATCTTTATGATGCTTTATTTTGAAGTTTTTGTAAGTTGCCCTGTTAAATTTTACTGATGGGTAGAATAGAAGTTCTGTTAATAAGTTAAAAATAAATCCAGTCAAAATAAAAATAAAGCTCAGTTGAAAACTGATCTATCCACTGTTCTACCCTGCCTTCCTATAAAATTAGAATTGGTATTGCTGAGTCTTAAAGTAGTCCAACTTGTACCCTGCTGTGCAGTTTGAGATTCTTGGCTTTTACATATTGCTATATTAATGCCCCTTGTAGATTACAGATCTTGTTGTTGTTTAGTCATTTAGTCGTGTCCCAACTCTTCGTGACCCCATGGACCAGAGCACGCCAGGCACTCCTGTCTTCCACTGCCTCCCGCAGTTTGGTCAAACTCATGTTGGTAGCTTCTAATCAAAGTTAAAACTTACAGTATTTACTATATTTCAGTAATAACATTAAGAATATGTTTAAATGCTATGATGTGAAATAGCTTAACTTTAGCTGGAATGTGCCCAGTAAGTTTTTTAAAATACGAGATTGTTGTAACTAATGTAGGTTGATCCTACATTATTCAGAAGTACCATTGTGTCCAGTAGGAGAAAGTGTACATAAGATTGTAATCTCGGTGTTATTTAAAGGTACTGTAGGGCTTCCATCCAATTTTAAGTGAATCTAAATCTTTCTTTTAGGTGCCAGCTTCTTGCTGTTTGCAGCTGTGAGTTTAAGGCAGACGTGTGAGAGATATTAAAACACTAGGTTTTACATATAGAGTACTAGGTTGAAGAGTATTGATTAAGTGAGGCTGCCTTATAATTTAAGATGCATGTTACATGTACACACTCAGAATCATACTTTTTATTACTTAGGATATTCTGAGGGCTATCTCCTAAAAATAAAATAAAAACAAATTGAAAAGAGTCTTCACAGTAGAAGAAGATAAGGAAAGAGTCTGGAGATTAGCATAGGTATTTGCTTGTGTTGGGTATTAAGTTAGGTCAAATCTTTTTGCTCTTATTTGAGGAAAGAGAATCTCTGTACATGTTATCCCAAAGAATGGAAAATAGTCTATATGATTTAGGAAATAGATTAGGGTTGCTATATTTCAAAAAGTGACGGATGAAAAAGTTGTCAACCCTAAAATAGATAAGGTGATTATTATGAGTTACTTACTAAAACAATAACTTTGTAGTGTTACTTCAGGCTTCTAATTTATACATTTAGCATTAGCTCTCCTTGCACTACCCTTCTTTTCACAATAGTTGCTTATCCTATCTGATTTTTTTATAAATCTAATACAAGTGAAGACATATAAGGATAAAAGTGGAATGCATATAAATGAAGTATTTTTCACATTGTGACATTGGAATAAAAATCCCAAGATTATTATTGAAATGTTTTGGTCACTTTTAAAAGCAGCATCACAAAGCAGTATACAAACAAGAGCAAGGCAAGATACAAAGATAACAACCATATTGATAAGCATACCAAATATTAAAATCTGCTCTATCACACAATCTTGGTTAAAGGCAGCATTGAAGGTCAGTAGGAGTTCCACAGTTCTTGGCTGTTACTGAGAAGGTCCTCTGCTTCTTGCACAGTGTCCGACTAACTGATTATATGGTAAAGATGATCCTTTACAAACCCTGGCCCAAAAATGAAAAGATCAAGACCAGCACTTCAAATTTTGACCAGGTTTAATGTGGCTGGTGCAGTTGGTTTAAAATTGGTGTTAGGGTCTCAAATTTCCTTGCTTTCCACCATGTCCTTGCTTTCCAGCATCTCGATCATCTTAAGAGGCCACCCCATGTGCATTGTCAGCATGCTTGGAGATAATTAGTATGTGGATAACTTAGGCCAATGTGTGACTACCACTTATAGGGTTGCAGCCAGCATACAAGCTGGACTTGCTACCTGTGTCTCACCAGACAATTACAAATTTACAGCAGCTTTGCTAATCCATAGTTTTTGAATGATAATTCCATTGCCTGCCCATGATGGATGGGAGTTGTCCAAAACACCTGGGGATTGCGAGGTTGGGAAAAGCTGGTCTTGGAGTACCCCAAACTTCCCAACCCACAGATTCTTTGTCTTCGCAAGATGAATTTCAGCTTCGTCTACCCAGATACATTTTCTAAAAATTCTGTTGCCTCCCTTGGATTCTTAGGTTGAAAAAAAAGTGATGCAGCTGTATGTCATCTGCATGATAGTGACGTCACAGTCCAAACCTCTGGATGCTTTCCCTCTCCCAATAGCTTCATAATTTGTTTGGATGAATAATAACCAAAGCTATGATTTTATTTATATTGCTTGTTTGTTTTCCATTTAGAATCTAAGATGTCCACTGAAGGGCAAAGAGTTGACGATAGTCCAAGCACTAGTGGAGGCAGCTCTGATGGAGATCAGCGGGAAGGTGTTCAACAAGACCAAGAAAGAGAACAGGTTCAGCCCAAGAAAAAGGAGGGCAAAATATCTAGCAAAACAGCTGCTAAACTTTCAACTAGTGCTAAAAGGTACTTGCTCTCTGTGGACTTTTCCCATTACCTTTCCTGTTAATTAATATCATTAGTAGGCATCTATTCACCTGCTGAGTATTACATTCCTCCACAGGGTTGTATGTTTGTGTTAGCCTTAGTATGATCACTGGTTGGTTGACTCACTGGTACTTAATCCAAATGGCTATAATAATAGTTTATGTAAATGCATTGACATTCCTATATTGCTATTAAAATTGAGGCAGTTTGTACCTTTATACATAGATACACACACTTGCGTTTATGTGATTGACTAGTTTTCAGATTTGTCAGCATAAGTCAAGGTTAATTAGCTAAAACATTTTGGACATTTCAGCAATTCAGTGTGAAAGAAGGTTATAGTAATACAGTGGTACCTCGGGGTTACAGACTCTGCTCACCCGGAAGTAGTACCTTGGGTTAAGAATGATGAGGTGAGAACAGAAATCTCTCAGGATGAGAACAGAAATCGCCTGTACTTACTGCTGTAAAATATGATGTTTTCCTTTGCCTGCTTGGTCAGATAAAATATCAGTATGACTGAGAATGCATTTTCATTTCATAGTGTTAAACAAGATAAAAATAAAATAGAAAAATTCATTCCAGTAGCACCTTAGAGACGAACGAAGTTTGTCATTGGTGTGAGCTTTTGTGTGCATGCACACTTTTTCAGATAAATGGCAGACTTCCTTAGTACTTTTGGCTTTCTCGTTCCCAAGAGAGAAGGTAGATTTGGAGAACAGCTACTTAAGAGATCTTAGGCTGTTGCATCAGTTACTTCATGAGAACGGTTGGTGTGCTTAGACTGCACAGATGGAGCCTGCATTAATAGTTTCTCCCCAAGCACATGGCAGCATAAGCCTGAACAGAAGAATTCATATTCTATTTCTGGGGATCTCAAACCAGTCATGGATACAAAAAACAAAAGCCTATCTAAAGTATAGTCCTACAGACATGAAAAACTCAGGGCAACTGATTGCTTTGGCATCTTACAGTGTGACTGGTTAAATATATAATTAATTGTTAAGTGTGCCAGCTGCATGGTGACATTACTGCTTGCTTTTCTATTGCTCCATGTTATTGAGTCGTTCTTCATTCGGGCAACACCAGTTTTGTCTAAAACATTGTTAGCTTTTCCTCTGCTAAGTGTAACTACTCCATCATGCACATGCAACACTGCATGAGTAGCTGCTACTTGGTTCACTTCATTGTTGTGGGCAAAATATTCCTCAAAACTCTGTGTAGGGCAACCGCTGAATAGAATATATGCAAGTGCACACTAGATTCCTGTGGATTTCTCAGTTGATCGTTTTATAGGCCCTTTAAATAATGCTCATTCTCAGTCCTCTTAAATTTCGGGTTGTTTTAGGGCAGGGGTAGGCAACCTAAGGCCCGGGGGCAAGATGTAGCCCAATTGCCTTCTCAATACGGCCCACAGACGGTTCGGGAATCAGTGTGTTTGTACATGAGTAGACTGTGTCCTTTTATTTAAATGCATCTCTGGGTTATTTGTGGGGCCTGCCTGGTGTCTTTACATGAGTAGAATGTGTGCATTTATTTATTTATTTATTTAAATTAATTTTTATTAAGGATTTTCTTGGTTTACAAAGGTAGTACAATGTCTCATATTTTTCCCATGTATCGTTTTTACACATTAATCTTGAATGTTGAGGCATTGGGAAGAAAGGGGAGAGAGGTAGGTGGGTGGGGTGGGGTGTCGATGTTTCTCTTTTTTTCTTGGTATGTGTAGGGGTTCAGTGTCAGCGTTGATTGTGCAGGTTCTCTGTTGTTCGCTTGTGCTCCTTTGTTGGTGAGAGAGGTCGGGGGTTGGCGTAGGATGCGCTTGTTTGGCTGTGGTGGTCTTTGGTTTCTTGTGTGAGTGGGGTGGGTGGGTGTTTTGGTGAGATGTGTGCTTTTATTTAAAATGCATCTCTGGGTTATTTGTGGGGCATAGGACTTTCTATCCCAGCAGGCATTTTAAAGTAGTGATACATTTTTATTGTCTCATTTTCTCAGGATTGTTGTTATGTATACTGTACTGCTTAGAAATAAGAACAATTATATGATCTATAAATGTCTTAAATATATAAATAGTTCTGTGCATAATGTCAGAGGTAGCTCAGTTGGTAGAGCAGGGTCGTGGGTTTGAGCCCCACTTTGGGCAAAAGATTCCTGCATTGCAGGGGGTTGGACTAAATGACCTTTGTGGTCCCTTCCAACCCTACAGTTCTGTGGTTCTATTGTAAGTGTATAATACTACATACACTTGTGAGTAAGTCCTGTTGAACTCTGTAGGGTTTTTGAGTAAACAAGCACAGATTGGATCTTAAGCATAGCCTACTAAAAAGCTGAAATGTTTTCCTTAAAAGTTTTGTTTTGCATAACAAAACACATTCATTTAGTGGCAATTACTGCTAACAGCATAAGAATGACAGTTTGTAAAAGGCTTGGAAGTTAAATGGACTTACTGCTTATGGTTTCATAGACATATTTTTACCTGCCTCTTCGATTTCTCATCAAAAAGGTTTTGCAGGTGTTTGAAGGCCTACAAACACACGGAAAACCTGTTTGGCAAGAGACATAATACAACAGAAGAGGGGGAATCAGTGTGTGTACCTATAAGAAACTCTGCTTTTGTCATACAATCTTTTTTGTAAGAAGGCAGAGTATATGCTTAAGCATGAATGAAGAAATGTGCCCTGCATACCGAAAGTGTTGCATTTGTACCTAGATTCTATAATGATTCTATTTAGTTGCAAACTAGTATGTTTTGTTGTACCACCCAGCTAGTATTTATGCTTGTTCATAAAATATACCAATTTCTAAATAAAAAAAGATTATGTGCAGCCATAACTGTATTATATATGGAATTTATACCTTAACCTTTAGCAAGAATGGCTCTCAGAACAGCTTACAAAATCAGTACTAAGGTATAGCACACATGGAAAAAGGAATAGGAGAGAGGAGGGAAAAACAAGCTCAAGCAGAAGTCCTTAACTACAGTATGTTAAGATAACTGCCTTGTGAGTATCAGCTCCTCTCTTATGTCAGTGGTTGTTCTGGCTTTCTTGCAGCTCTTCCCACCACCACCACCACCACCCCAAACTCTGTCACCTGTTCAGTTCCTGGTTCTCATCTGGGGGGAAATATCCCGGCCAAAAGGACAAGGAAGCTCTTGCCATACAGTTCTTCCTTCTGGTAACTTACGGTAGCCTCTGGAACCAGTCTTCCATTGAGTCTTCTGCTTGTGCCAGACAACTTGGGCAAAGAGAGGAGGGTTTGACTGCACAGAGCATTTTAGCATGCTCTGCATTTCAGCATAATGAGAGGCCCCACCTCTTAACTTCTGGGTGAAAGGGGTATTCTCATGCAGAGCTTTGCTAATATTGGCTGCATAAAGAGCTTTTCATTATAGTGAGG
This sequence comes from Zootoca vivipara, assembly GCF_963506605.1. Lineage (NCBI taxonomy): Eukaryota > Metazoa > Chordata > Lepidosauria > Squamata > Lacertidae > Zootoca > Zootoca vivipara. The sequence continues at coordinate 18,593,915 of NC_083287.1, read as the reverse complement.
TTTGCCTGCCTGTTCCAATGCTCAGCACAACCAAACTTTTAATTCTTTTTGTTGGTCATATTGGACTGTGGAGACCTTGTAAGCTTATAAATGGATTTGTAAAGATGTGAACTTTACCTAGAAAAAAACCCACTTTCATAATTCTTAATATCAAACTAAGAGGTGTGTCACACTCTGTTACATATGGAATATGTTCTAGTATGTGTGTGTGTGTATGTATATATATATATATATTCTATATATATATATATATATATATATATATATATATATATATATATATATATATATATATATATCTCCCACACTGCAGGGCGATGGTAATGCATCACATTAATGTTCCTCTAAAGGCTCCAACCAAGTCCTACTCTTTAAAATAAATGGCCATGGCTAATTTAAATCCATTGATTTCAATGGCTCTACTCTCAAGTATGAATTGGTTGCAACCCTTGATTGATAAATACTAGTAGAAAATCCATCCAGTATGAAGGGTGGTGAATGGAAGGATGGTTAGAGAGAAGAGAAGGCCTTTCAAAGAATCCTGGGGGTTTGCAGCCCAGCCCTCTGCAGGATCTCTGCTGATAGGGGCTGGGACACCCAGTGTCAAAAGTTTCGCCATCATTGGTGTTTCCGCAAGGGCACTGCATGGGATTTAATGACGGCCACCTTGGGATGCTGTTCGAGTAGAGGTATCTTTTAAGCTACTTCTATGAAATGAGACTGAGTATATTTTCTTGGTACTAATGAATGCTCCCTGTTGCTATTCATTCACAGCATCAGGGGGTGAGTTGTTTGTGTAAATTCAATATTGAGTGACCACCACAGTTGGGATCAGCAGGACATAGCTGACTTCCCATGGTAAGCATGGGGTTGTCGGGGGTGGCAGTCTCTCTAATTTTATGTTATGCCATGTTCCCCGTCAATAGCAGCTATTTTTTTATTGGTGCCCCCAGCATTCAGAACAGGGGTCCCCAAACTAAGGCCCGGGGGCGGATGCGGCCCAATCGCCTTCCAAATCCGGCCCGTGGACGGTCCGGGAATCAGCATGTTTTTACACAAGTAGAATGTGTCGTTTTATTTAAAATGCATCTCTGGGTTATTTGTGGGGCATAGGAATTCGTTCATATATATTTTTCAAAATATAGTCCGGCCCCCCACAAGGTCTGAGGGACAGTTTGCTGACCCCTGTCTCAGAATTTGAAATGTGCTCAATGATCCAAAAAAGTTTGGCGACCCCCAGTGTAAAGGCTAACCACTTCCCAGCAGTTGGTGACCCCAGTTGGAGTGTGCAGTAGATTCAGCCCCTTCTCAACCATGTCCTAAGTTACAAAATATTTACTTACTTTTATACAAGTATACTGTATGGCCATTTCATAGAAACTTGGATTTGCCATGGAATATATATGTTAAATAGGAAATTTGCAGCCACATCTATACGTCACATTTTAACGGTACCTATTAAACATCTTAGGAGTATGCCTAAAAATAGTATGTTTGAAGACATGTATTTAGCTATGTTCTTGTTCCCATCTACATAGCCCATCCTGGTGTCTGTTTCTTCGTCACACTAGAGCAGAGCTTTCCAAACTGTGTGTTGTGACTCGTTAGTTTCTCAGCTGCAGTGTGTCATGTGAACGCTCCCTGTGCTCCTCCCAGGACTAGAAAGGGGTTAAATTAACCTCCAGTTTGCTAGCAAAACTGAATTACTGTGTCGTAAAATGATGCATTTCTAAAAAGTGTGTTACCAATATGAAAAGTTTGGAAAGCTCTGCACTAGCATGTGCTAGAACCTTCATGACTGAATGCATGCATTTATAAAAGTAATGCATTTATAAAAGTAATTTGCAGTGATCAAGGGTTATAAATATCTACATGCCCTCTGTTCTAATGTATTTTTTTCTCCATTAATGGTTTAGTTTTTGTTCGGCATTGTCCTGTATGGTTATGTTAAAAGGGGGGGGGGATCAAAAGCAAGCTAGATGTCATTGTTAAATACCCTGTGGAACAGTTTGATTAGAACGAGATAGGATTTTTAAAGTCCTTTTTTCCTTCCCCTTGTGAGATCGAGTATTAGCCAGAGAGGAAGATCTGTTTTTGTTTAAAATACAGTTTTGTTTTTCTTGGTATCTGCAGCTGTGCTTATTTGGATGACATCTGAAAGGCAGAATTCTTGAGTTCCATTACGTTTCAAACTGTTGAATATATTGAGGTCTAGTTGTAAATGGAAATATAAGAGTGCAGTAAATAACTTCAGCGACATACACTTACGTTTTATAGACCATAGTGTGATGTGCAATCACACTGAACCATAGTTCACGCTTAGCTATGGTTCATTGTGAACAAGCAGCATGCTAATGCATGTTGCCCAAACGTTTCTGTTTGCTGTTCTTCTGCCCCAGGAGCCATATCATACAAGCCTTGTCTTGTCTTGTCATCTGAAGCCAAGCTTATGGTTTGTTGCTCTCCCAGCACCCCAAGCCAAGAACAAACCTTTGGATGGCTTGATATGCTAAGGCTTGTCATTTATTGTTCCCAGAGAGGGGAGACTTCTAAGCATTAGCACACTGCTCATTCATGTCAAACCATAGCTAAACATTATCTACGGTTTAATGTGACTTGTGAATCAGGGCATGCTATATACCAAAGGGGTTTTCCTGTTCTGCTGGGTTAATTATGTGCAACTTTTCACACATACACTTTATATTATTGGCAAGTCAAAATGCTAGACTTGTGAGTCTTTTTTAAAAAATAGAATATAATTTTATTAATTTGTAGTAAAATAACATGGATAAGTTCCAACAAAACCTGTACAGTGTTACATGCTTATATTAATCACATACAAAAAGAAAAGTTGAACTGGGACAATGTCAAATAACTGAATCCTTGAATGCATTCTTCACATTAGCACATATCCATGTGTGGAATTTGTGGTAGCTTATCTATTATTTAGTTTAAACGTATTCACCTACTGTAGAACAGTCTCTTGCAGAATTCCATTTCTCAGCCATATACGAAAGTGCCAGCAAAAAGCCTGCCATTTATATAAAAAAAAACCCAGCAAGCTTTAATATTTCTCCAAAGTCTTGTTTTAAAGGGTACTTTATTTTTATTTAATAGATTTATATCCTGCCCCCCCCCCAATATAATTGTTAAGGATGGGCTCTGTAAACTTCCATACATAAAATCACTATAAAAATAAACTGCAGATGATGCAGCATAAAACCAATGCAAATTCAGATCTAAGAGTTTTTGAAACATTTTTGAAAATGTACTGAGTGCTTCTTATCTTCTAAAAACTTGAAATAAGAGTAGCTAAAGAATCCTGATAATATAGATTGCTTATGTTTCCTGCGTGAAACCAGAAAATGCACATACAGCAGTTTTTAGTTCTTTCTTTCGGGACCATGGGTAAAATGTACAGCCTGGCACCTTGTAAATTGAGAATATATTCTCTCACACATACACTTACTGCCAAGAGCATATTTGTTCAGGGACTGTGTACACATTGTGCCGCGGAACTGATCACTTTCACTAGCCAAATATGCTTGGCCAGATAACCTGTCTTTTGATAAATACCGTACCATGTACAGGAATATTAATATAGATGATCAGATCTTTTCAGTTTCCCAGAGTCAATTAGACAAGCAGTAGAAAATACAAAGAACCCATTTCACAGCAGCTGCAGTCTGCAGGAAAGTTTCTCCTGAAAGTCCAAAATCTCAGAAGCCCACTCCACAGTAGCTCAGAGTAGAGCTTTTAGTGTGAGTACCCCGTTTTGTGAAAGAGATCCAACAGACTTTCCCAGCTGATTAAATGGATCTCTTGTCATGAGTGTTTATTTTGTATTGGCTGTTTATTTTTTGTATTTAACGGTTTGATTTTTTTTGTTCCTTTTTGCTGTTTTTGTTGTACATCACCTTGAGACATTTGTTGAATAATGTTCTTAACCAAGTTTAGTTTCTGCAACCAGTGGGACCTGAGCTAGAATCCTAAGTGTGGTTTCTTGGAATGAAGCCATATTGAAGTTGATTTACATAATACTGTAGTTAGAATTAAGCATTTAAATGCACTATTTTAGCAGGAAGTGTTGCCAGGGTACATGTAACATTCCTGATCTCTAAACAATTTTTCAGGCTTATATTGATACTATATCATAGCTAAAGTGGAAGCTGGGGAAGGGTGTGCAAGATTCTACATCTTGGTTTGTTAACAGTGCCTACCAGATATAAGTGTTATATTCCTCCTCCACCACCCCAAAAAACCCCAATAAGTCACAGTGAATATATGTGCTCAATGAGTTGCATCCATACTCAATTAGTTGTATTTAGTTCCTGCTGAAATAAATAGGACTTAAGTAATTACTAACTACTTCACATTGTAAGTTTCCAGAACAGAGCCAGTTAAACCAGCAAGACGTCTTCTGGCACCTTAAAGACTAACAAATGTATTATGGCATCAAGTTTTGTGGAGTACAGTCCACTTTATCAGAAGCATAAAGTATTCTCTCTCTCTCTCTCTCTCTCTCTCTCTCTCTCTCTCTCTCTCTCTCTCTCTCTCTCTGTGTGTGTGTGTGTGTGTGTGTGTGTGTTTTACATACACACACACACTGGTGGTTCAAATAGTGAGAGATCAGAAAGAAATGAAATGCATAAATGTGTGAGCATTGATCATTACATTGATCATTATTAATACAGCAGTGACTATTCACACAAAAATGGATGAGGTGGGCTGTAGTCTATATAAAAGTTTATGCTATAATGAATATGCTATCTGATTCCAGTGAAGTGCAAGTGCAGCTAATTTAGTCTGGATCCATCCAATTTTGTGTAAATGGATCTTTTACTTTCATTGTGTTGCAGCATCTAAATTATCATAGTTTTAGTACATAAATCAGAATATTTACATTATGTCAGATGGGCAGACTGTAAATTTTTAGCTCTGTAAACATGTTGATTCATTACCACTTGCATAGCATTTCTCAGCTAGTAACCCATTTTTCTTTCTAGGTGGCTTAGTCATACACACTGAACACCTAAAAATGCTGAGTGATGATGTAAGATTAGCTCAAGTAATCCAAAAGTGTAGTCCATTTGCCTTTTTGGAATTAAAGCATGTGCTGTCAGAGTAACACAATTCTTTTTATCTTTATCTTGGGAAATCAGGTTTTTGTGCTCGTACATTGTCTTTATAGGATTCTTTGTGCTTTGCAAGGTACATGTGTGCTCAGAATTCATCTCCTTGGATGTGTTTGAGCAAAGGGAATTTGTTATATAGATGGGGGGGGGGTTGAAATGCAAGAAAGAAGGCAAGAAGCACATAAATATGGAAAGCATGTTGAAGCAGTGCTTGCATTTATTTCTGCTTGTGTGTACACACTGGTTGTTCCCATGTCCATTTTGCATGCAAACTCTGCCTACCCACCACGCCCCCTCATAGCGTCTACTAAACTCACTCAAATTCCTTAGCCTTGCCACTCAGTAACAGGAAGTTATTTCTTCCTTTTCCTACCCATTCCGCCTATCTGGGCAGCCAGCTCATCTGCCTGCTGCTCATTCACTCCTGCCTGCCTGCTTGCCTGGGAGCACAAGGGGCAGAAATACTTTCTCCCCTCCATCTCTCTGCTTTGGCTGAAGCAAGATAGCCTGCAGTTTTGAAGTGCAACCTTTATTCGATGTGGCTCCTGTTCCTTTTAGTCCTCTCCTCCCCAACCCACAGGATAGTTGATGGTATGTGGGTGGTGGAGCAATGGGGGAGATGAAAAATCTACTGAACTGCTGGCATTGGCTTCTTGGTAAGCTATCATGTCTTATGTCTGGACTGCTTTTTAAACCTTGGAAATTTTTAAACAGAAACTTTGGTTCTGTTGGGTTGTTTTCCGAAATGAAAACTGCAATAATATTTGGCGGGTGTATGCAAAGTGTGTATGTCCCAGCCAATAAGGATCAATGTGTAACTTAATTTTTGTGGCATGTTTCCTGTACCATAAGAACTTAGTTTTTACACACTGGAGTTAATTTTTAAAAAGCTAATAAATTGGAGGAAAAAATAACTCTGTCCTTTTAACTTCTGTCTCTTTTCTCTTAAGAATTCAGAAAGAACTTGCAGAAATTACATTAGACCCTCCTCCAAACTGTAGGTAAGTTTTGAAATGGATTTTATTTATTTGGAATATATTTGAAAATTTCACCAGAGGTAATTTTTGTCTTGTTTCTCTTCGGTCTGTTTGGTTAGGTTTCTGGCATAAAGGTTTGCAATTACTAAATTTTAGGAGACTTTCATGAATTACTTCAGAAAGTATTATCATAATGCAATGCTATGATCGGGTTCAGTTAAGTTTTATTTTTAAGGCTTGGTTTTGCAGTTTTGTGTTAATTGTTCATGTATTTTGTTGGTGAATGGTTGTATTTTTAGCAAAAGAGAAAACTGCCAAATTCTAGGTTTGCTCTTCCTTTTTCTTGGGCATCATGCTCTAGTGGAAGCATGATGAAATAGATTGTCAAATAGTTTGGTTTTTTGTAGAAGCAGGTTTTGGATATTTGCATTTTCCCCTTTGAATAAATAATTTGAGCATGTAAATCCTGATTTGATATATTTCAGCAAGTCTGTTGCCATGCTACTGTGATTATCTCGCTCAAGTTACATATTTGCCAACTTGACATAAGTTCAGTCTTGGAATTTGGCCAAGATTGTACATCATTGTTTACAGAGGTGCTTGATTATTGTACTTCTAGCTATGGAAGTAAATAATGTATTCAGCTATATAGTCAGTTGGGTCACTGTTGCTTTTTAGCTATTGCTTGTGATATATTATAATGAGATTAATGGATATTTGATTTCATGAAGTCTCTAACACAGATTGCTTCTTATTTCAGATTTGAAATATATTAGACACAAGAGCTGTCTTTTCTGATACCTTGACAAAATTATGTTTGTCAAATCTTGAAATATTTCTGGAAGACTAAGCACAGTCTTGTAAAGATGATCAAAAAGTATTTCAGGCTGTTATGGAGATTCTTTGCAGGCTGAAATATCTTAATGTCCATCAAATACTTTGCATATGTGTATCAAAAATGTTTGGCCAGTCTTTACTTCGGCTTGCTGAGAGATGCCTGTTAGTGGATTGATAGTATTACTAAACTAAATCTAAAATTCCCTGTGTGCTGCAGAGGAAGTTGTAACTTAATAACCATTTGATTTTGAAAAGTTTGCTGTTGCTTTGTGAATTTGTCTCTGTTATAGGAAGGTAGTTGTACCATTTTTTTAATGCTTGGCATTGCTGTTGTGGCAAAACAGTACGCTTTAGAGCACATCTGCACTAGGAAAATCAAAATATTTGTGTGAAGATGGTCTATTTTTCAAGACAATATTATAGTTAAACTTGTGCATATGTTGTTTGCTTCTGTCTAACTTCTAAAGATATAGGTGCTGGACTCTGGTATTCTCATAGAACATGCACATTGCAAAATATGTGTCGCAATGTCTGCCTGTCTTCCTTGTTATCAACTCTGATTGAAAAGTACAGTGGATGCTCGGGTTGCGAACATGATCTGTGCGGGATGCACATTCGCAACCCGCAGCATTCACAACCCGCAGCGCCATGTCTGCGCACACATGGGTTGTGCTTCTGCGCATGCGCAAAGCGCAGTTTAGTGGTTCTGGGCATGTGCGAGTGCCGAAACCCAGAAGTAACCCGTTCGGGTACTTCCAGGTTTGCACGGTGCGCAACCCGAAAAGACGCAACCTGAAGCGTCTGTAACCCAAGGTATGACTGTACTGTGGATTTGTATGACAGTATGAGCCCCACTAATCAGTCTCTCTTGTAATCCCCTTGCTTGCTTTTTGTGTTGTTTCACTCTTTATGTGTTAGCCTGCTTTTTTTAACAGCAAGAAATTTGTACAGAACAATGAGGTTGTTTTAAACAGGTAGTGCAATGAAGCTCTTTCATGTCTTGGAGTCCAACACTTCAAGCTTCTGGTTGTAAGTGATCCTTGAAATTATTTTCATTGGAAGGATTTTCCTATGTGAGGCGAATTGTGAATGTTTTGTATATAATCAGGACAGGTAGAAAACTTGTATGTTTCAGTACTTGCTATGTGTCAGGTGAATTTGAAGGCCCTAGGTTCGGTCTTGAAAGAGTTTTTGGTTTTTGTGGTAACAGAAGGTGCTTACTTTTAAAAGCAGGGATGAGATTCTCTTGCATTCATAGGATACCAGATGCTGTTACTTAAAGGAAAAAACAAAGATCATAAGGGCCTAAGGAAAAGCAGAAGCATAGAATCTACACATTGAACAAAGCACTTCAGTGATGTTCTGATCTGGCATATCTTAGGATCTCTGAACTCTTACAGGGGCAGCTTAAAAGAAAGATTGTGGAGTAAGTTATCAACTATTGACCCTACTTCAAGGTGAGGTGGGTGCTAAAAGAGCATGGTGAAGACACTGGGAGACGGAAATTGTTTAGTAAGACGCCTCAGTTGGATAGAGGGAATGGTTTGTGCTGTTACTTTTCTCAGTATTTCCTGTGAACAACAGCTGAATGTGAGAACTGCAGATTACACACCCATTAATACATATGCCTGTGCTAAGGAGAATGCACATTCTTGAAAATGAAGGGAAATAAAAAACTTGGACCTGGGACACCGGCATGCCCTAGTATTAGAAAGTGGCTTGCTATCGTACCCTCTATGTATTGGTCCCTTCTGATCTCTCTTGGATCTCTGCCACAACTGCAGAAGAAGGAAATAATATTCATCCACACACGCAGAAGGACTGTTCAAAAAAGCAGTAGCAGAAACAGAGCAAGCATAGTAGTAATTTGAAGGGTATTGGTATAATTATTTTCATTTGTATGGATAAACCTGTCTCCAGTATCTAATAAAACTGGACGTCTGTCTAATAAAATTCACTGTCAGTGAAGGCAGAAAATATCTGCTGCTCTACTACAGCACTTATCATTTCTGTAGCGCTGTATTTTTTTTAACCAGCTGTGTGTCTATGAACATGCAGTCCATCTAGCCTATTCCATTTCTACATATTGTACAACAGGGTTGCCAGCCCAGTGCCTGCAGATGCAATGGCATCCATAAAAGCTTCCAGGGCTGCTCTTGAGCAAATGCCCCAGGTTCTGAGTTTTTGGTATAAAAACAAAGCAAGTGTCTAGCCCTCATAGAAAGTTATTAGGCAAAATGTAGATGTACCTCTTAAGTGATTTCTGTGAAATGAGATTGATGTCGCTACCTTGCGTACTTTTTTCTGTTAAGTGCAGCCAATCCTTTCTGAAATTGGGGGTTGCAGCCATCGCAACCAGCTGGTTGCTGCCAACTGGTCTGTAAAGGAATAATTGAGAATGTGATTGGCTCCAGTCATTAACGAACATTTTGTAGCATATGAATAGCCAGGTTTACTGCATATATGCCATGGTTATGATCTTGCCCGTGATTATAATACTCCATATTTTATGATGGCAGTCTTACAACAACAGAGTGTGGTATGCAAAGCTATATAAGTGGATGACAGCTTGCTCAACAGGGCTGCCCTGTCCTGCCTCCTGCATCGCTTAAGCTACTCCTAAAAAAGGCTTGGATTGATGCATCTGTTTTAAGCCAATGTTGGCATATTTTCCTTTCCAAATGAATGTACTAAACAGTTATTGTACAGTATCGTAAGTCCTGCAATTCTAAACCATTATAAATTTTAATTATCCCCTTAAATGTTTTAACAGTGTTTCATCAGAATGTCAATATTATAAAGTCTAATACCTAAATGTCTAACTCCAATATTCCACTTACCATATTTTTCCGTGTATAACACAACTCCATGTATAAGACAACCCCTGTTTTGGGGGTACTCTAATTTGTTTGATATACCCGACAGTAAGACAAATTGCCAGATTAATTTAACATTGTCATCAAATACACCAATGAAAGGTATGGGTTGCACATCTGCATGTAAATCTAGTTTTTATTAATAAAAACCCACCTTCAGTCCTTCCCTGTGAACCACTGTTGCCATTGTCTCAATATAGTTATTAAACATAAGAAGGGAGAGTGGACTACACTGGCTCAATTTGCACATAATGCTAAGCCAAAACATGGCTAAGTGTCACTATGTGGGGTGGTCTAAACCACTGAGCCTCTTGGGCTTGCTGATCAGACGGTCAGCAGTTCGAATCCGCACAACGGGGTGAGCTCCCATTGCTCTGTTCCAGCTTCTGCCAACCTAGCAGTTCGAAAGCATGCTAGTGCAAGTATGTAAATAGGTACCACTACAGCGGGAAGGTAAACCGCGTTTCCATGCGCTCTGGTTTCTGTCATGGTGCTCCGTTGCGCCAGAAGCGGTTTAGTCATGCTGGCCACATGACCTGGAAAGCTGTCTGTGGACAAACACCTGCTCCCTTGGCCTGAAAGCAAGATGAGCACCGCAACCCCATAGTCGCCTTTGATGGACTTAACCGTCCAAGGCTCCTTTACCTTTACCATACTTAGAATAAAAACCACAGCCACTTCTTTCCTGGTTATTCTGCTGTTGCACTACCCAGCTGGTATGCCTGACCAGGCACATAGTTGGTCTACCCAGACAAACCAAAAGCATTAAGCCAGGAACAAACTTGGCTACAGATGCAAGCTGAGCTTCATATGTAAAGCTAGTGAGTCCACCATTTGAAAAATCAGACTTTAGAGCCGTGATAACCAAAAATGGCAACTAGAAATTCCATTTTGGCAACTGTAACCTTGGTTTAATGAACCATTTGGCAGCCAGCTTTGAGTTTCTAACACTGCTTGTAATGCAACCTTTGATTTGTTAGCTGTCTTTGTGTCCTGAGAGTTAAAGAGAAAGTACTTAGTGTGCCTGCGGTAAGTGATGGAAAGAGCTAATCTAGAGTCTAAATATCATAAAATTGTCTTGGTTTAAACTTCTTATAACCATGACATGCAAAAATAATGCCCATGAATAAAAATGGAAGTTGGTGTACATAAAGGCTTCCGTAAAAATTTGGAGAAGACTCTGGACAACCAACTGTACTGCATTAATTCTGCATGCCTTGCCATGAAATCCTTATTTGTTCCGACTTTTCCAAAGAAATCTAGAGGGAGGTGGAACCCAGGTTTTTAAAAGCCCTTTTCAAATGTGGCAAAACAAACAAACCACAGAATAGTTGCTCTCCTCTTTAGGGGAGAGGGGGCCAGGGGGTGTACAATACTTTAAGAAGTGTGTTTCTTTGTATGTTTATAGTTGGCAGTAGAGAGCTTGCTCTAGAAGAGAGGCCTTCATTGTCTTTGATTGGAAATGACATTCCTGAATTCAGGTGTGGTGCTTCTTGCTAGAGAGCATGGGATTTGCAGTTCCCAGATGCAGTTTATAGAAGAACACAAATCCCATGTCCCTACAAGGAAGTGATGCTTCGGAGTACTGTATGTTCAAAAAACTTTTTTCCCAATAAGTAGAGGCTAGCAAGGCCTGTTCTATTTCCAGCAATTGCTCTTTTTAAAAAGAAAAAATAGAAAAAATAGCATGCATAAGTAAGGCCATAACATGACATCAGATGTGGGGGTGTGTAATTCCTCAAGGTTTGCAAAATGCGTTGGTATAAATGATGTATTATTAAAATGTTACCTGGTTTCTGCTGAGATTTCACAACCTGTGACTCTAGTTTCTCATATTAAAATTGGTTTAGATGATCAGACAAAAAATATTTTGATGCATGTGGGCAGGACTATATCTAGATTGGATCATATCCAATACAGTTAAGATGATGTGACTTCTACTTCATGGAAGAAGAATTTTAATCATCTGTATAATTTCCCTACTCTTAGCTTCACAAATAGACTACTGTACTTGTGTTGGCAGTATTTTGTGGAACTAGCTGATGGTCTATTGTCAAAACTGACTAGATTCACAGATTCTGTTTCTGTATCCATTCTCATTTTGCTTACTTTGTCACAGTGAAAGAGTCTGTAACTATATTACTCCAATTTCTTGAGCTGTTTTTTCTGTCTTCCCAGGAACGCAATACGATTTTTAGCTGTATTTTAACTTTGAATATTTCATCAAGGCTGAGCGATGATGATAGCTCAAGTGGATTGTTTTCATTTCCACTTAGTTGTAAAGCTGCTTTGATATGATGCAGCATCGGAAGTCTTTTGTATTTTTTTCATTATTAAAAACAAGACGTAAACAATCCACTGAGCAAACATGAACTCTGCTAATCTAAATACAATGAATAAACAATAGGAACTTCTCAGCAGGGTTTTCTAAATAAAATAATGGAACTATAGATAAAAATGTTTAGAAAAAGTTGTATAAAACAATATAATTGAAGTATAGTCAGCTGAATTAACAAATGTCTGATAGAGCTAGCTTGGAGTTTCTTAAAGAAATCTGAAGAAGCCTACAATAGCCAGCTGCGTGATCAGACGCACACTCTGAATATTACAGATCTGAACTACTTTGTGCATTTCTTGGAACATGCAGTGGGCTGTTGTTAATTCATGTGCCCTTTCCATGCCTCCACTGCACAATTGGAGGGAAGATTACACGGAGGTACTGCCATTGAAATTGAGTGCCTGTTGGTGTGTTAGTGGTTGGTTGCTTCCATTCCTCATCAGAAAGGGATGCATGGCCATGCCCTTCATGTTAATAACGTAAGGGAATTCTCCTTTGTTCAGTTTCTACATTCACAGCAGCCCTGTTGGTTTAAACAAGTTGGCCCTGAGTGACCTTTATTGTAATGCTTTTAATAAGTGAAATCTTTTCTTCTAAGTGATGAAATAAAAAGGAGTTCTGTGTATACAAATAAGTGAGTTTCAGCCTATGCTTGTCTACAAGGATTTAAGAAGTGGCACGTAGAAAAAAAATATAAATACTGTACTTGCTTTCCTGGTTTCCTGTGGTGCTGCTAAGCATTTAGATAACTTTTTACTACAACGTAAAAAACCTCTGAAATGTCTGATATTAAAATACTGTTAAAACCATCAACCTTCACATTTGAAAAACATTACTGTAACCTGGGTTATGCATTATGTTATTAATAATGTTCTCTAATTATGAATAGTTGTTTGGGAGGGACTGATTTTGGAAAATAATTTGCTTTTGTACAGTGCTAACAAAGTTGCAAACTTGAAAATAGTGCTGTGCCAGAAATGTGAATCAAAGGTTGTTGCTATTCTTGGGTATCATTCTATGTGTGTTACAGTGTATTTGTTTTAATTATACATTTGTGGCTTTGCAGGCTTATTCAAGCATCTAATTGGCTACAGCTTTGAATTATATCAAAACACATGCCAAATGTTTCTTAATTACAATTAAGTTATCTACATGAAATTATCTTTGTTTTCAATTTCTTCAGTTGTTGGTTTACTTTTTACCTTGTTTATATGCTCTTTTCCCAAACAGCTTTTATGAGTTCCTGAGTTTATTTTTGTTTCAAAGATACAAAATTGGATTAAGCTGTCTTTAAAAATGCTTCCATGTTGCTTGGCAAGAAGCCAGTTACTGTATTGTATATCAATTTAACTAAAACTATACATCATACAGAGCAGGTTATTGTTATACTATTAACTATGGTCAATCCAGAAACCTAAATTTCCTCTGATTTAACCATAATAAAAAATGAACAAAAAGTGTGTGTGTGTTTGTGATTGTTTGCGCATGCCAGAGGATAAGCTATCCATAACTTCCCAATTTAACCTGTGCTCTGCACACAAGCACCATTTAGGTAACCTCTTATAATTTTGAGATTGCTTCTAGAGATCAAGATGACTGATAAATATGTGGTCTTTGCTTTTATCTCCTGATATTTATTACTTGAAGTCTTCAGCTTTGCTTTTGGAATAAAAACAGAGTTTTGGTTTTGTCCTCACAGCAGGGATTAGTTGGCATAGATAACAGTGCTACTCAAAACTTAGATGTTTCTTTTTTATGAATGAGCTATGGATTCTTCTACTTTGTGTGATTCTGCCTGACACTTATTCTGGAGCAGAAGTAGCTACTTAGTCTGCTTCTGTGTAAATAAAGCCTAAAAGAGAGAGGAAGATAAATGCTTTACGCTTCATAGGGGGGGGGGATGCAAGGAGGCCATTGTTTTTTTGCTTAGTAGTTAGAATCTAAAGGATGCATTGCCAGGAGTGATTGAAAATGTGTCCCCAACTGTGTGATCTAGATAATGGATACACATGTGTTGTGGAGCCTCATGCAGTTGGCAACAGTCTCATAATAAAAGGGCCACAATTTTATCTATTTCTATAGTCAAGTCAGATGAAAATGGAGTGCAGTGGGGAGAGATGGTCTGTTATATAAGCGGTTACCAAACATGAGCTTCCCCTAGAGAAATTGCTCTCAGGTAGACTGCTCATGCCTGATTACCCTACCTAAGGGGACAGCTTATGCAGGACCCCAGGTTCAGCAAATGTAAATCCTGCTTTATAGTTTGCCCAGAATCTTCAGGGTAGGCCCAAGCCCAGCTCTGGGCAGATCCCTATCCTAGGTCTAGCACTTCTTCCTGAAGCTTAGATGAGCTAGAACAGGCATTCCCAAACTTCAGCCCTCCAGATGTTTTGGACTACAATTCCCATCTTCCCCAACCACTGGTCCTGTTAGCTAGGGATCATGGAAGTTGTAGAGTAGACCAAAACATCTGGAGGGCCGCAGTTTGGGGATGCCTGAGCTAGAATCTTCCCCCTTCTCCTCGCTATTCCACCCAATGTCGAAGCTGTGACAGGTTAACCAGGAAGGTTCCTCTCTGCTATATTTTAGTTTCACAGATGATACCCCAAAGGAAGTGAAAAGATGCTTCTTCTCAGTCAGTTGATATGGCCTGTAAAAGAGTAACAATTTATAATTTAGGGCAGGCATAGGCAAACTCTGGCCCTCCAAATGTTTTGGAACTACAATTCTCATCATCCCTAGCTAACAGGATCAGTGGTCAGGGATGATGGGAATTGTAGTCTCAAAACATCTGGAGGGCCGGAGTTTGCCTATGCCTGATCTAGGGTAACCTTATATTCAAGTGAGAGTGCTTGGGACACACTGTTCATGCAGCCCCAATAGAGACAAGTCCACATATGCATAGATGCATAGGCTTTGCAGAATCTTGTAAGATCAGAAATTCTGTGTCTTGTGAAATTCCAGCCTACTGTGTTCTCACAGTAACAAAGAGAGACCATCATAACGTACAAGACAAAGACCTTATAATAATTCATTATTACAACAAGTCCGTGGTGTACTTTTGCCATAACTACCTGTGTGTGGCTTCTGGACTGTGTGTTGTGAAAAGGTTCCAGAATGGCATATTTCATTTTAAACAGCATATAGATTATAGTCTAGCCATTCCTGCATGTAAATACAAGGCAGTCTTTCAAAGTACGGTAGTCCTCTTACAAGTACCACATCATAAGCTGAGTTGCAAATTCCCCTGAATTTAAAGTAGCTTTGATGTAGCCAGGGAAGCTGCTGCTGATTGGGGGGGGGGGACAGAAAGACACCCCCACTGTGTATGTGAATTTCATTGCCTTTGTGAATGATAGTTGCTGTAAACAAGAAGTCTTAAGGATTTCTTCTTGTGACATGTAACAAGAGAGTATAGCAGTTCCAGAAAACACAGCCTGTACCCTCCTTGAGTTGCATCAGTTTGTCGTAAGATGCTAGCACCATATATAGGGTTCAGCCCAGATTCTGCTTGTAACATCTGTCTTGAAACACTCACATATTGTTTAGGATACATTCACAATGCTTGCTCTTGAAAAGTAATCTCTAAAGTGTGTGTGTCTTACCTTAAATAGTTGCATTCTTGCTGTTTCAGTTCATTAGGTTAACTATAGATGATTTAAAAAAGCATCCTGATTCTAGTGTGGTTCATAGGATCTCAATTAGTCTTGCTGGTCTTATGTAGCTAGTCTGACATTGGCAGTTCCTGGTGTGTGATAAAAACAGAGTTTTCTTTAATTAGCCAATTAATTGAATAGCATACAGCGTGACCTCAACAGCATTTGGTGAGAGAAGGGGTCTGTAGGGGTCTTGCTGCAACAGGAGTCCCATGAGTATGTTTGTTTGATTCATTGCTATGCAGCATCATTCCCATCTAAAAGGAGAGAGGAACATATGCTGTGACATAGGAAAGGGCATTTTAGTTGGCTGATTGGAGTCTCAGCCCTGCTGCCTGTTGAAACATCACCCACTAGCAGAGGGTGATGGTTATTTTTCTAAGCTGCCTCATGGCCCAGCTTTTCTTAACCTGAGACACTGGTGGAAGTACCTTCAGAATCAAAATCTAATAATGTAGACAGCTTTTTTTGGGGGGGGGAGCCCCAACATAATTAGTTCTCTTTCTTGATTGGTGTTTTTCGGAAAATAAAATAGCATCTGTCTCTTTATTTTTAGAAGGGGTTTGCTTTCCTGCCATATCTCATTCACAAAAATGTCTTGTTAATCGCAGCAGGCACAGAGAAACACATGGATATTGTGCACACACACACACACACACACACACACACACGTGTGTAAACATTTTCATGGCTGCTTTTGTTATTGCAAGCCTAAAGATACATATTTTTTTAAAGAAATTAAAAGATTTATTTTTCTCCAACTTAATTCCTTCCCTGTTTACAAAGGATGAAGGCATCTGCACAGTGTGACCATCAAATATACAGTGACTCACTTCTAAAGTGTGTGTGTGCATATGAGCATGTGTGTATATAAACTATACACACTTAATTTGATGTACATTTCTCAGGAGAGATGGGGAAAAAGTTATACACTTGCTGATAATGAGGATTGAGTGGGCAGACAACAGTTTCAGTTCTCATTGAAAATTGGCTTTTGTATCTATCTACACAGTTCTCTCTTCTCACCAATAGAACACTGCTATTAAAATTACATAACACGTACAATTACCACTTCTGTTACTTTGAGTCTCAGAGCCACTTCTCATAGCTGATTATTTTCTTATATCGATACAGTATATCATTTCTGTATCATGTGAGTTTCCACATGAACATATTTTACCAGTACACATCTGTCTAACAGATGTATTTGGCTTGTAACAAAACAGATAAATGTGAAGTTGTGTACATTAACCTTCTCACAGGAAAGTAGTATTTGTAGGACACCCATCATGTGTTAAACGGCCAGTATTTTATTTGCTAAACCAAATGTTGTGTGTAAAAAAAATAATAATAATATAGGAAGATAAAATCCAACAAAAATTCAGCACAAAAATCCAAGATGTATGATTCAACTATGGTATATCAGGCACGTCCAACTCCCAAGAGACTGTTATCTACTCACATTATAAAAATACTGGCTGTGATCTACCCGTTGTTAATGACAAAGTTGTTGAGCTTTTTTTTAAGGAAGGCAAAGTTGTTGAGCATTTTTGGGGGGGATGCAAAGTTGTTGAGGAGAGCCAAAGCTTTTTCTGGGGGGGAGATCTACCGCAATCTACCACAGACATCCAATCTGTTGGACATGCCTGAACTACATGAAACCATGGCATCATTCAGTACAGAATAGCTTTATACCAAGTGATATTTTGCAAGATATAGCAATAGATCTAACTTATGGTATATGTACTTAAATTTCTCAGTTATCACTGTATACAAGGCTACTTAATAAGTAACATTTATCAATTTTAATATGTTTTAGTATTTTAACTTTTGTATGTTTAAAAGTATGTTTATGAATTTTTCTTGCTTTTCTTGTTTTGTAAATTGCTTTGAATGCTTTTGCAAACTGCTTTGAATTTTTTTTTACAATAAAAAAGTTTATTAATTTTATGAAATAAATAAATGCCAGCAAATAATTCTGGTGAAGATCTGCTAACCTAGAAAAATTCTTAAATAAGGAATTGATCCTGAAAGATTGAATATTTATATATTCCATTTTATCCTGAAAACCAGCACAAAATAGTACGTAATATTCTTCCCTAAACTTTGCTCATGTAAGAGGTTGATTTCCTGAAAGACAACAGTATATAGCAGGGGTAGGGAAACCTCTAGCCCACAGGTCTAACTTGGCCCACCAGGGGTTCAAATTTGGCCTGTGAATGAATTTTTCCCAGACTCTTGCCACCTGGTGTCCTCTGTGATGTTATGTATAGCAGGTGTAGGTATGGCTGCCAGAGCACAATCAGGACCCTTAAAGTGTCTCCCAACTGTGTGAGCTCCTTTACGTGCCCAATGGTTAGGCTGTGCCCAATGGTTAGGTCCTTCCTTCATAGTCACCTGATAGTCAGGTGATTAACAGATTAACTTACCTGTCAAATTTGGTCCACAAGGATATATCCTAATAAGGATCTGGCCTGCAGAGCCAAAAAGGTTCCCCACCCCTAGTTTATAGAGTGTATATTCTATTCTAGATTTGGGGTTTTAGGGGTTTCAGATTTTACAAAATTGAGGTTTCTAGAGATACTTATTCTGTGAAGATATATTGGGATTTTTTTTTAAATAGCTGTTATACAGTCTTTTGCAATTTGACCTAGTACATGATTAAAACTTTGTTTCTTAGCACTAATTAAAGGAAGTCTTACTTCAGCCAGTAAAATGGTATACTATTAGGTAGCTGATGAAATCACTTCTAATAGGTTTCTGAGCATACTCTTCCAACCAAAGACTGATAAGTGGTGTGCTAGGAGGGTTCAAGAAATCTTCCCATATAAGAAAAAGCAGTCGGTGGCAGGGCACCAGTCATTCAGACTTGCTAAATGCTCAAATAGCTTTCCCAGCAGTATTGGGAATGTATAGACCTCACATAAGGAGATTAAAAAATATTCTTTTAAACCTCTGGCCAAGAAATGCAGAAGTTTGTACTTCCCAGCCATTAATGCTTTTGTATGTACTTGTAAGTTCACTGGTTTTTGAGGTGGTATAATAAAGCTTTGGCATCACTATCCCCCAACAAACATGGAAAAAGGCCAAATTGTAATTGGTAGTGCAAGTTCCATAATCAACCATGTACAGTTTGTTTCTCGGAATTGGACCAGTGTTTCAAAGAGAGCATGCAGAGATGATTAGCAAATAACACAGCACTACTGTGATATGAAGCTACTCTGCTATTGAAATGTTATAGTGGAGTTATTCATCTGAGTACTTAAATGCATGCTTACATTTTTCTTATCATAATGAGCACCAGTAATGTTTAATTTTAGTAGCCATTTGAACTAAAATGCTGTAAAGGAAGCAATTATTTTGTGCGTTTGTATATGTGTGTGTGTGCATGCTATGTTATACAGGTATAATGAAAGCCATCTGGTATTTGCTTTCAGGTTGCTTAGAGCTTTATGCAAATGTGAAATACTGTGAAGAACTGAAATTTTTCTTTGGAGATTTGCCTTAACAGTTTGTCAAGTACATGTTTTAGTTATGATCCACAGTGCTACACTGCACCAGTTACAGTCTACTGACTCTTTTTTAAAAAAAACCCAAAACCCTGTTTGTTGACAAGGCAGATAGTAGTCTGAGAGCACCTGATCCAGGAGTGCTGTTGAAGCTAAATGATCATGTCAGCTTCTTTTGAGCTGTTGATGGGAACTACAGGTAAACCAGAGCTGAACAGTTGCACAATGTGATACATAAAGAGTGCCAAATAAAGTACTGTATACAGAATCGGAACTAAATAATCCCATATGTCTCCTTTCTCTCTCCAAAAAGACTGGTTGGAGCAGGTATTTAAAGCTGGTGTTCCTAGTTCCTGAAGCTCAATGTGAAAAAGTGAACTACCTTCCTTTTCCTTTTTCTCTTTTGGTAAATGCCATACTTTGAAATATGATTAATGTTTGTCAATCACTTAGAAACAAGAATATCTGTTCAGCCAGGGATGCATTAGAAATTTTTTCTTTACGAATTCTGAACGAATTCCAGTACGAACTGATATAATACAAACCTTCTGGACTAAATTTGTGTATGGTATGTCCTCAGAGTGCACAGAAACATACTTACAGATTTTGTGCTTCTCCGAATTTTCCAAAGCAGTTCTCAGAATATATATATAAATGTTTCTTTTTTAGATAAAATGAGAGAAATTCATTCTATGTGAGGCAGTTTGTTCAAAAATATGTATCTAAATGCAGTGGAACTGGAGTGAAACAGACTTGGGAATGAACACGTTCAAAAATGATCTAGATTGGAAATTGACTGATATTGCCATCCCTGTGTTCAACAGACTTTGGGACTAAACCATTTTAAAAGCCTACAAAATGCATTCAGACATGGTAATCTTACATGAACGCACTGTAGTTAAGACTTCAGTTACTCTTTTGTATTCTTTCCCTTTGAAAACTTAACCTATAGCTACACTTGTTCAATTAGATGACTGGAGTGCAGAATGGAAAACTGCTAAGTTCACCAGAACATACTTGACTGTTTATGTAGCAAAATTCAGAAGCTGTTTCCAAAATCTTGCGACCTATTTTGCCAAACAAGAAGACAACAGAAGTTACCATGGGGTAAATGTGAGCAAATACAGTTACAGCAAGCCCATAATTTACACGGGGGTTACATTCCGGGGATTGCGCATCATGCAGAGCCAAAACCCATTGGATTCAATGGTGGAGGAATCGCCAAAGTCATTTCCTTCAGAAACCACCCCCCCCCCCATTCCATCTCATACAGCCATGTGGGTAAATTGAATGTGCGCAAGTTAAATGTGTGTAGGTTATATGTGTACTCAAGTTTAATTATAGTTAAGAATTATGATGATTGATTGATTCAGATACTTACAGAAAGGGTAGGTACTGAAGATTTACTTGATGGTGGAAGAGAGGTTACTACCAAAATTAAGTTTGCGGTACACAAATGAATAGAATCTTACCTACAGAATATCATTGGATAGTTTTTAATTCCCTTGTGACCACCACCTATGTCCAACCTTACGGTTATTGATTAGGCATTTTTTCCTGCTTGTTATATTTTGTAACAAATAGGCATTATGTGGCTATGCAATTTAAGTCGTTGCCTACTCTTTAGTTTTCACTTGTTAATGAAAGTAGAGTGGATCGATTAATACTTCTTTATGGTAGCATTCCCCATCTTCCTCAGTTTGGTTTTTGAATTGTTACAACAGAAGCCAGAAAGTGTAATATGAAATGTCAACTTGGGATGTTATTTCAAAAATTCAAGTAATAATTTTAATTACAGACATTTAGAAGGTTTGCTAAATTAATTAATGTGTAGTTAAATAAATGTTTGGCGAAAGCAAGTTGCTCTTAGTACAAGTGCTGATTCTGCAAGTAATTTACTAGGCCAACAGTGTGAAAAGCCTTGTGCTTTTCCTTCTGAAAGGGAAAGAATTGCAAAAGCCCTGGAGGTTAGCTTTCAGTTTCAGTTAGCTTCCATGCATGAAGCTAATAACAACTTTAATACAGTTATTGTTGTATTTGTTGGATGGGGGGAAGCAGTATTCCCATTTTTGTGTGGAGCAGATCTGTCTGGATCAGGGTAGTGAGCCTGTGTTGGGCTGAAGCAGACCCACCAAGCTATTTCAAATGGTCCACCAGCTCCATCCTTCCTCCCTATTGAAGTGTGAACTTGGAGGTGAGGTTCCTCTCCTCCCAGTGCAGTGTTTCTACAGGGAGAAAAACTGCATTCTCTGCACTACAGCAGCAGAGACTCTTAAACCTCTCCAGGAAGCCCAGCACTGCAATGTGCCAGTGTGTGAGAGAGAAATCAGCATGTGTTTATGCATGTCTGCCTGTGTGTGTAGGTGCTAAAGACAATGGGTGCAGTGTGGCCACTCCAACTTCAGTGACACCCACTTTTGCTTTGGCCATGTCCTCATCTGGCAGGCAACCCTCAGAGGTTAGCCAACAGCAGATGCAACTTAGGGGCCAAAAAGCTTAGGCTGGCAGTTTTCAGTAATTTTTGTTACATATTCTGTTATATAGGATGAAGTTTATTATATATCTGTATAGTTAATCGGTACAGAGTTTGATGATGGCGTAAGTGTTTGTATACACCACAGTTAAATTTTTTAAGGCTGATTGATTTCACTGGAAGAGCTAAGCACATGCCTAAACAGCTTGTTTGTTTTCCAAGATTTATATTTCATAAATGTCACCTGAATGCCAAATGTCTATTGATCAGGCATTTAATCTTTCGAGATTTTAAAGGCAATGTTTTTATGCTTGAAATGCTGGGTTTATCCATTTCTTAGGTCATTTCTATACCGCTTTTCGCTGCCATGAATAATTATCAAAGAAGTTTGCTATTAAAACAGCCATACAAGAAAATAGAATAAATTCAAATCAAAAGCAGACAAAATAATCACAAGATAGACACCAGGAATGGTTAGGAGAGTGCTTGGGTAAATAGAGAATATCTATCGGTGATATCTACTTTTGTCGTTTAAACATAAGCTAGAGGTCTTCAGTGATTCAACTGTTTAGCAATTTTGTTTAGCTACTTTCTTGCTGAGCTACTTGCTGATAACAAACACAAAGAAAAACAAAAACCCTGCAAAAATTCATTTTGTTATATTTTTCACCCAGAATGCCTGTTTCCAGCTATATGTTTTATAAGTGGTCAAATGTTAAAAAGGTGCCCATTACTAATCTTAGAATGGCTGCCTCTGGGACTTTTTATAAGGCAGTATAATTGATGTTGGCATGTAATAAATCTGTAGTTCTTTGAGTCTGATTATGTAGCAAGACTGATAGATTAGACTGCCCTGAGAACTGACTTGGGACAACGGATAGCCTACTGCAATAGTTTTTGTCAGCTTTTATCTTGTGTGTTAAAATAAATTATTTCACCATAAAATAGTTCTAAGGCCACCAGTGTATGCTAATTCTCATATATATATAGCGGTGTGTGTGTGTGTGTGTGTAAAAATGCACAAAAGGCGGGTTTGTTTTAGATGACATTCATTCATGCTGTTCCACTTAACAGAACAGTTCTTGATCCACTATTAGTGGCCACTAATATAAAAAGTAGAGGATTTTTTCTATAGAATCACTCAAAAAAGTATTTCCAGAGGGTTGGGGATTGCCCAGAACAGCATGTAAGGAGGCACAGGGTTGTGGGAAATGGGAAACCAGCAAGAACTTATCCCATTCTTAAGGGATGCCACATTGGGGAAAATCCAATCTAAATATAAAAGCAACGGTGTTGGGATAAAACATACATTTATTCCAGCTGAATACTCTTTGTATATGATACAAAATACAATTTGAAGAGCTTCTTTTTAAAATTGTATGTTTCTTATAGTTAATGTTCATGATTGTTTAAACTAAAAGACTGTATTCTCTTTAATAGAAACACTGCTGAAACACAGCTTAAAAGAGGAATATTTCTTTCCTCTCTGTTTTTCTTTATTTGCAATATGTATATAAGAAATATATATGTGTGTGTGTATGTGATCTTTTTATGGTATATATGTAACCATTTAGACACATGTAATTATAATTCATGCACATGTAATTATAATGAGGAAACAATCTGTTGCCACCCTTTTCAGAGATATCTCCCCCCCCATCCCCCAGTCATTGGCTGAACTGCTTAGATATCATGAATATGCACATTCTCGTGAGTCAAGTGGTCAGTAGCTTCTGTGTGAAGTGAAAAGTCAATTGCTTGCAGAATTCTGGCTTGAAAAACAAAGAAATAGAATGCAAAGGAAGTGTGGCTGAGGGCTGTAATCATGGTGAGGGACTGCCTCAATATTGAATGAAGGGGTTGTGGGTTGAGAAACAGAAATCAATAAAATTATGTCAATAAAAACAAATACAAATTACAAATCAGTGAATCTTATTAATAACTCAAATTAACTCCTTGGAGAAACAAATATCCTTTAATAGCATGACATGAAATTAATTAACATCAAATATAATGTTGTTGATATCATATTTTGTATGCAACTTAAGGTCCTGAGGGGCTGTGCATTGTTGATAGCAAAGGACTTAAAAGACAAGAGAATCATAGATGTTGAAGAGCAAACTGTGGAACAGAGAAAACAAATGGGGCGGGGAAGGGGGGCTGGGTTGCCTATTCATTTGAACGAAAATGCAGAGTGGTAAAGGTTTGGAAAATTGTCCTTGCATTGTAACTTTCCAGGAAAAGGAGCACTGTGCAGTGTAAATGCTCTCTCAGAAAAGGCAATGTCAGGGATATCGACCATGTTAAGCTCCCCCAAAATTCCCTTTCTTAAGCATTTTGTTGTAGAACATCCCTTTAATGTGCTTTCCCTGATGGCCTCCAAAGTAAGCTGACTGAGGCACTTGAGAGGTCACCTTAATTCAGAACTTTTAACTTTTCCCTACATATGCTTTCTACTTCAACACCTCCCCCCCCCCTCCCGCTGTACACCTCCATGCACAATTAAGGGTCTGGTTGCAAGCCACTAGGATAGACTCAGCCATGCCGTTGTATCCTTACAGTTCCTTATCACTATATAAAACTAAAAACACACAAATGCTTAATAAGTGATCTTTTAAAAATTTTAAATGATACTTATTGACATCCTTCCCTCAGAATTCCATAACTTGGCACACTATTACTTAGAAATGAAGTACTGTATATTCCTGCATATAAGACTACTTTTTAACCCAGGAAAATATTCTCAAAAGTCGGGGGTCGTCCCATACGCCAGGTCGTATTTCTTGTACGGCGAGTATATCCCAAACTCTATATTTTAACTGGAAATCTTGGGGGTTGTCTTATATGCCGGAATAGTGTGTGTGTGTGTGTGTGTGTGTGTGTGTGTGTGTGTGTGTGTGTGTGTTTTAAATGAAAGTTTGGGCTTTACCCAACTAGAATAGAATTTGATTATAAATATTATTCCAGTATATGCCATCATGAAAACAGCTTCAGTACGATTTATTTCTGGCTTGTTTCTTTAAGCAAGGCCACTTTGATTATTTCACATGATTATTGTGATATTATGCCACATCAGTGATGCTGCTTGTTTTAAAACTTTATACACTAGCCTGTTTTTAAAGCAAGCGTTGTTTGATCTGTGTTTATAATTCATGGCAATGATGTACATAAACAAGGAATGTGAAACTACTACAGCCATTTATAAAACATGGCTTGGCTTGCTGCCACATTTTATACCTGGGGTTGCCTTTGAAAATGCATGGGAACTTCATCTGGTCCACAATAAAGAAGTAAATTTACTTCATGATAATGGTATCTCCCCCCCCCCCACCAAAAATAAATAAATGCTGGCATTAACTTTTAAAGCCCTAAATGACTGGGCCAGACTTTATCCCAAATATCCAAACCCCATCTTCTGAAGCCCTTCCCTAGCTGTGGCTGGCTATGTAATGGATGGTTACTAGAAAGAGGGGCAAAAAACTTTACGTAGTTATTATCATACCACAATTTGGAATGCCCTTCCCAGAGAGGCTTGCCTGGCACATGCAGTATATTTTTGGCACCAGATATTCATTTTTCATGTGAAAATGAAGACTATAACATAATACTCCTTATTGTTTAGCTCTTTGGGAAGGGGTGAGGCGTATTGGAGAGACTACTGTATATACTTCAGTCACTCCTACTGTCTTTTAAAGGTGTCCTGAAAGTTTTATTGAATGTTTTGATTATTAGTTGTATTAATAAATTAGTTTTGAAGTTGTAGTTCCACTATGAGGCCGCAAGGTGAAAGGTGGTTTATAAATTATTATAATAAATCAATTTTTTATTTATACATATGATAAAATTCAACCAAATCTTTGCTGATACTGCAACAGTCTCAAATCTGTACCACTTGTATGTTTACTTTAGGGAAATTGTTTTTTAAAACTGCTGTATTAGATTCATAACTAAGTATGTCTCTGTGTACACCCATAAATAGCCTCCAGTTTCTGAGTAGGTCAAACGCTGTAATAGAAGAAGTACTTTGAAGTGTATGTGAGGCAGATTATTCTAAATCAGCTGTTCAAAAACTGGGGTTCTTAAATGTTGGACTACGACTTCCATAATACCAGACAATTTGGACATGTTGACTGAGATCAAGGCTCAGTCATCGAACCCATATGTAGGGCCACAAGTTTAGAGAAGAATGTGGCAAACCACAGCACTATGTGAACCATGGTTTTATAACTAGAATTGCACACCATGGTTACAAATGAGCCTGGTTAGTATTAATTGCTAAACTATACATAACTTAGAGGAGGGAAAATACATATTTCAGAAACTGACTCCTAACTATGGTTTCTAAGGAACCAGCATCTTTGATTGCATGTTGACACCACTCCATTTGTCGGGCACCATGTGCCTGAATGTGATATGAAAGCCAAGTTCTCTGTGCTAATTTTGCAAGAAAATAAAAGTGCTTAAAAACTTTTGAAAAAGAATTTTTCTTCTTCAAAGCTTAACTGTGGTGATTTAATTTCTGAACATTTCTTGTAATCACACCTGTTAGAAGCTATTCATTTGCAACCTTCATATTGGTCCTTTCTCTAAATACCTTTCCGTAGCAGTCTGTGAGCTGGGTTACTGAAAAATGACTCACCCAAAACTTCTACCTAGTTTATGGTTTTTGAAGGTGAACAGAAATTTGGAAGTAGGATTCCCAATCAAAGTTCTAGCCATTTTGTTTCTTCCATGTAAATACGTGGTATTCATCTTCTAAGGTAGCTTATAGAGAGCAGGTGGCACTGTGGGTTAACCCACAGAGCCTAGAGCTTGCTGATCAGAAGGTCGGCGGTTCGAATCCCTGCGACGGGGTGAGCTCCCGTTGCTCGGTCCCAGCTCCTGCCAACCTAGCAGCTCAAAAGCACGTCAAAGTGCAAGTAGATACTGTAAATAGGTACTGCTCCGGTGGGAAGGTAAACGGCGTTTCTGTGTGCTGCTCTGGTTTGCCAGAAGCGGCTTTTTCATGCTGGCCTGGAAGCTGTACGCCGGCTCCCTCGGCCAATAAATGAGATGAGCACCGCAACCCCAGAGACGGTCACGACTGGACCTAATGGTCAGGGGTCCCTTTACCTTTACTTTAAAGGTAGCTTAGTACTTTTAAGTACTGTATATAGCACCAAAGGTGCATATTCTATGTAATCCAACATTTTATCTGATATATAGTATCAGTTCAGAGAGAGTGGCTGCTATTGTAGAATTCAGATTAAATAGCATAGAATTTACAGTGCAGTGTTCATATTGAATAGTGTAGGCTCAGCAAGTCGATAGTGAGGTTTTCGGAGTATTAAAAAGAATGCTTTCCATGTCTGACTTAGCTATCTATTTAGTTCACATATAATAACATTTGAGTTGAAAGCAGAAAGTCATTTTATCCTTTAATGTATTAGTTAATTATTTTTCTGGAAAGCATGGTTGCTTGCCACAAGAAATGATACTGGCTCAGCTGGGTTCACACAATGCATGTTCATTGTTTTAGTTGACATTCCTGGCACACACACAACTCATTATAATGTGAAAAGAAAACTTCACATAAAATGGATACTGGATGACAGGCTGCCACTGGCAACATACATAATTCTGAAAGTACAGGCTGGGGTTTTAAAAGTTGCAGACAAAAGCAATTCAGTTGGATTTAACTACTATAGCTGTCACTACTTGTAAAGGCTCACTGAATTCTCCCTAAGTAACATGTTAGGGAGGGGTGTAATCAATGCTTGTTAAAGTGTGTGATTATTAAATTTCCAGGTTTGTCATTAAATGCTGTGTATAAGGAATATGTTCAATATTTTACACCTTTGCATCTTTGAAATTGCAATGTACACAATTAGAAATTACTGATTTTACTGCACAATCCTAGGAATGTTTACTTGGAAGTAAAGTCTCAGTGAATTTAATGGTGCTCAGTCCTACTGTAGTTAAGTGAGGTTATAATTGCAGCCTTGGTTTACTTTTAAAGCCAAACCTTCTTCATAGAATCATAGAATTGTAGAGTTGGAAAGAACCCTGAGGATCATCTAGTCCAGGGGTCGGCCAGCAAACTTCTTCAGCAGGGGGCCAGTTCACTGTCCCTCAGACCTTGTGGGGGGCCCCAACTATCTATCTATCTATCTATCTATCTATCTATCTATCTATCTATCATCTATCATCTATCTATCTATTGGGGGGGGGGATGAATGAATTCCTATGCCCCACAAATAACCCAGAGATGCATTTTAAATAAAAGCACACATTCTACTCATGTAAAAACATGCTGATTCCCACACCATCCGCGGGCCAGATTTAGAAGGCGATTGGACCAGATAATAATAATGATGATGATGATGATAATAATAATAATAATAATAATAATAATAATAATAATAATAATTTACTATTTATACCCCGCCCATCTGGCCGGGTTCCCCCAGCCACTCTGGGCAGCTTCCAACAAAATATTAAAATACAGAAATCCATCAAACATTAAAAGCTTCCCTAAACAGGGCTGCCTTGAGATGCCTTCTAAAGGTCTGGTAATTGTTGTTCTCTTTGACCTCTTTGAGACTTTATCTGATGTAGCTGGACAGAGCTGCCTGTGTACAAAATCATTGACTTTTACAGTCATATATGAATGAATATATATAAAAAGGATAGCAGGATACACAGTGAATTCTTCAGTGAATCATTGCCCTTTTTTGAGAGCTAGTGTATTATGCATGTCCTAGACTGAAGTATCTCTTTAGAGCTAACTTACTAAGTCAGACTGCTATCTTACAGTAAGTTATTTTGCACCATGAATCAGGCATCAATTGAACCAATTGCTCTCTTTTTTACTTTCCTTTTTAATAAAGCCTGCACGGAAGGCATCCTAGCATCACTGTATCAGAAAATGCTGGGTGTGTAACATGCTAGTAATTTGCAATACTCCAGATTTGTTGTACAAAATCTTTTTTTGCTTTCTTTAGGGTTAAGTACTCAATTTAAACTATAGCTCTGAGATGATTTAATGCTAAAAAGCCTTCTACAGTATGGCCTTTTAAAAGTGTTTGTGGGAGGGGGGTATTGGCTTGTTTTTGTTTTATTAAGTATTTTGTATTCTCAGTTTTTATTTTTATGTTGTGAACAGCCCTGTAATCTTCGGATGAAAGGTGGTATATACATTTCAATTAATACTATTATTAATTATTATTATTAAAATGTCCAGTTATATGGGCTGTCTTCAAATTTTCATATCAATAGTGAATCAGAGCCACGCACAGGATTTTTGAGGGGTGGTGCAGCTAATAGGTTTTATAAGGTATTTAATAATAGGAAGTGGGTTGGAGGTAGGGGACATGTTTCTGGTATATTTCCAGAGATCTCTATACAGAAAAAAAATGGGGTTGAGAAGTTTAGTGTCTTACTTTACTCATGATGCTTTATTACCAGGGTTTTAAGAATCTACACTGAGGACTAAGCAGGGTGTATATAAAAAAATGAACTGGAAAATTGAGTTTCTTCCTGTTTCTCCTTTCCCCCATTATTATAGTCTGTACATTAGCCTACTCTTGCTAATATTCCCTGGTGAAAAAACTATTTAGTTTTGGGAAAATAAATACAAATTGCCAAAACACCTTATATTTCATTTTAATTTGACCTAGCTTAATTGAAGTAAAGGACAAGTGTGCTTTAATGATACGAATTCCTTTACCCACCTTTCTGTGAATATAATTATGATGAAATATTGGCTAAGAAGATTACCAGCAGAATAATACAAAAAGGGGTGTGGATATATGAGGAAGGTGATGTGTACCTCTGTATATATGCGTTATTATCACTCTAAGTAGGCATTGCTCAAGAGGGAAATTGTGAAGTTGCTGTGAAGGTGGGAGAGTTGGAGTAACACAAAATATATGTGCAAACAGAACTAGTTCTCCAAGCTCTCTCACACACCTCTCACTTCCCAGGCCTACTTAGCTATGTCAAGGGCAACAGTTAACTTGGGAGACGTTTGAAACCAGTAGGAGGCCAGCATAGGATTTTCTTGCCCTGCATCACTTCATTCACATGTCTGTATTGGGCCTCCTGACAATGACCAGCTGTTTTAATTGGAACAGCATAATGTGAAAGTTTTTCCTGAGCCTCAGTTTCCTGCCAGTATTTAAAGTTAGATGTACTGCATAAAGTCAAGGTGCTGCATTCTTATGCATAACTAGCTGGCCCTGCCATGCGCTGCTGTGGCTAATCCCTGTGATTCACCCCACCCTGTCCTGACCCATGACGTATCACGTCCCCTCTTCACCCCACCCCCGGCTCATCCCTGTGACTGGTCCCACCGTGTCCTGACCTATCCCGTCCCCGTCCCCTGCCCCGCCAAACCCACCAGGCAAGTCAGTACCTCCATTCGGCATAGTCTGCAAAGGCTTCAGCCTAGTATGTAAATGGCAGCCGAGGTGCTGTTTAGAGGGAAGGTTCTATAGTTGTAGTACCAGTGTAGCCGCTGCTAGAGGGCACTGGTTTGCAACCTGGTTCTTTTCCCAGCATGCACTTTTGGGTGAGTGGTGTGTTCTGGAACAGGGGTTTGGGGTTTTTTTAACTGGTGCTGGTGTGACATCTGTCTTTGAAAACTGTATAAGATCCTTCGGACATTGACATGTGATGTTGTGTCAAAAATTCACCTCAATTGGTCAAGTGGTTTCGGTGAAAAGTGGACACACACCCACATGCCCTTTTTCCATTTTAATATATATAGATTTGAATTTCTTCTGAGTTGTGCTGGAAGTGGAGAGCAACCTTGTCTCTATTCCTTGCAAATATAGTACCTTTTTCCTTTTAGAGTTGTGTTTTCCATAGAGCATTGACTATTGCTATTAATGGTAATGTTCTATGATCATTTATATGGGCTCTATTTCTATGTTTATATTTTATAACAATTCATTTATCACTTTGAATGGTAATGTTCTCTAGTAAATGAGTTTTGTGCGTGGCGTTTTCAGATACCACCTATGGTGCTTTTGTAATCTTTCTAATTCCCTCTTGTGGGCTTACTTCTGAAAGCATTTTTTATTTTCCCTATCCCATCCTATTTTCATGGTAGTCCCTTTCCTTTCATTGCTGGATAACTCTGCACAGTTTAATTTTATGTTAGTGTATCAGAAGAAATGGGATAGATATGGACAAGACTTCACAGTAAAGACTTCATTTAGATGAGAAAATGAAGGTCTGATGACCACGAGCTTGTTTGTTCTGTTCATTTTCAGTTTGTGAATTTCCTGTGATTTAACCCTCGGCTACAACACTCCAAAAGTAGATTACCACTTGCAAAACTGCAAAGGAAGAATGTTCATGAGGAACACTTTAGTGTCTGCCGTAATCATATTAGCAGTGCATAAATATGATTTAAATGTATTGGGGGAGGTTGGAACAGTAAATATACCGGTAATACCATATGACTTTCTGTTTAAAATGTCAATGAAACAGTTTTGTTTTGTTTTGTTTTTAAAAATTGCAGTGTTTTGCAAGAAGTCATTTTAACGAGCACTCAAATACTTGCATGAACAGGACACCACCAGATTAGATAAATCCCTTCAGAGGACACAGAATAGCATTTTCACCTGGCTCTTTCTGTATTCCTGCCACATCTGCAAGCCATTGATCACCAGCTTTCTTCAACCCATTTGAAATAAAAAATTTAATCTAGGATAAAACTGTCTAACGGTGTCATGAAAGGGATTGCATTGGCCAATCATAATATTAGGTATTATAATATTGCCTGTTTGACAGTAAGCCTCTTTTTCTTACTCTTCTAAATCTCTTAAACTAGATTTATTCCCGTGTGCTTTAAAGGTAGTCTCTTTCAATTTAGATCTTATGATTGCAGCCCTTGGCTGTGATCCAAAGAAGTGATACATTTGTGCAGGAAAGAACAGTGTGCACAGCTGGAACTTCACTTTCCTCTCCTCCTACTGCAGCAGCTTCCACAGCCAGTTGCTTTTAAGCAGACCAGTAGATGGTTCCTTCCATGGTGAGAACTGCTGTGCAGAAACATAACACATTTCCAGCTGCATGTGTGGTTCTCCTCATGGTTACAAACTTTGATTTATTTGGATCATAGTTTTTTGCGAGTTCATCTGCAGCCAACATACATAAATGTGTACAGTTTGGGGGGGGTGGATTCCAGCCCATGGGGATTTACTATTTTATTTGAGTTTGTTGACTTGTTTATGTAATAGACGAATGGAAATGGAAGGTTATTGACCCTTTTCATAAGGCCAGCAGTTTCTCTACATCAGAGTTTGGGAACCTTTTTCAGACTAAAGGACGCATTCTCTTCAGAGTAATCCTCTGGATCCCAGAGGCCGAAGTGGACTGAGCAATGCAATATAACGTCACCTTTATACAGCAGGCTAGTTTCTACACACAACCACACACACTGATCCAGGAAAGCAAGATCAGGATTACAGCCAGCAAAAAATGCTCAAGGTGTGTGTGAAGCAATGTCAATGAGGGGTGTGACTTGGGGAGAGTCCCAGGGCCGGGGGCACGGGACGGGACATTTCCTGCTTTACAAAGTTTATGATGCATCTCTGCTTCCACTTACATCTTCTCTTTTATGCATGTAATATTTAGGCAAGCCCACCTTCACCCAAAATGCATCCAGTTTTGGGAGGAGCCTAACCCAGGCCAATTTTATTCTCTCTTGCCATTTCTGTTTTAAAAGCCATGTTAATTATTTATTTTGGCATACAGTATCAGAATTTTTATTTAAATTGGTTACTCAGATTGTTGCTTTGTTCTTGGCACCTGAACAGCAGTCTAACTTGGTCAAAGAAGAATTTACCTTGTCTTCATTTTACTACGGAGCTGGTAACAAAAAAATGAAGAACCACTGCCGAAATGCATTATATTTCTGTAACCAGACAGAGGGCCTTCTCGGTAGTGGCGCCCACCCTGTGGAATGCCCTGTGGAATGCCCTGCCATCACATGTCAAGGAAATAAACAACTACAGTGGTACCTCGGTTTATGAACTTAATCCGTTCCAGAAGTCTGTTCTTAAACTGAAACTGTTTTTAAACCAAGGCGCGCTTTCTTTAATGAGGCCTCCTGCCACCAGTGCTGTTCCACCGTTCGGCTTCCATTCTTAGACTAAGGTAAAGTTCACAAACCAGGACACTATTTCCGGTTTTGCAGAATTCGTAAACCAAATCATTCGTAATCAGGGTTGTTCTTAACCCGAGGTACCACTGACTTTTAGAAGACGCCTGAAGGCAACCCTGCATCGGAAAATGTTTTACAAATTTTTTTGCTGTAAGCCACTCAGAGTGGCTGAGGAAACCCAGCCAGATTGGGGAGGGAGGGTGGTATAAATAGTAACATTATTATTTTTATTATTACATGTTCGAAGTCAAATACCAGATACTTAGATCCTATGTCTAAAATTGGACTGTTTGAATTCGGTCAGCAGCCACAGACAGAACAGAGAGAGTCCCTTATGCATTTTTGTGCTCAACAGTTTATGGTTCCAGTTGATTGTGGAAGCAGCACTGAAGGGTCCTAGTATAGAAAGGATTCCTGATTCAGTTATGATTCATTGATTTGCGAAAATATTTTTTCTTACTCAGCATTGTTTCAACTGAGTTTGTAATGCATTTAGCTTCTCTATGACATAAACTAACTTTATGTCGCCCACCCTCTGTATATACATAAGGGTCTGACTTCTGTTTCAAGTGTATCTGAAGAAGTGTGCATGCACACGAAAGCTCATACCAAAATAAAAACTTAGTTGGTCTTTAAGGTGCTACTGAAGGATTTTTTTTATTTTGCTTCGACTCAGACCAACATGGCTACCTACCTGTAACTATAAACTAACTTGATAGTTTTACACAACCCTGTGGGATCCTTAATCTGCAAGGGGAAATAAGTTTGTCCCAAGTTATAGTATATAGGTCACTGAGAGCTTTCTGGGAAGGCAGCGTTGCCTGATCTGCTTAATGTGTTCTGCATGCAGCCATATGTGTGTGTTATTATGTGACTTGCTTTTACTTTTTCACTTTCAGTATAAAGTCGCTAGATGTTAAACTCTAAATTGATGGCACTTAGAAGGTGAATTGGGGGAGGCTTGTGCCTTTGGCTGAGTATGCACTGATGAATCTTTTTTCATCTCTAGGAACTTCCTTTACAAGCTGGCAAGGGAAAATACTAGGTGCTGATAGTGGTACCCTCTGTAGTTCTTGGAAGCTAAGCAGTCTGGCCTTAAGAGTCATTAAGAAGAGTGAAGAGCAAGAGACCCATGGAGAAATGACTTTGGACTGAAAGAAAAGCAGACAGTAGCAGCCTGCTATTGTGGGGTTCCTGTGTGGTCTACCCCACACCGTATCTTGCTGAAGTCACTCTTGCAGCAGCAATGTTAGGTTCTCACAGCTATCAATTGCCTGTGCATTGAATGTGGGTGTGAGGGTGCATAACGGGTCAACGTGTCTTGTTTGTTATCTACACAACCAAGAACATGGTCTTGGTGAACTCAAGTAGTTATAGTGTTAAGGGCCTACTACCGTACTTTGAGTCGAATTTTCTCCCTCGTACCATTTGTGTGGATTTGACTTGTTTGCAAGTCAGGCAAGTAACTGAACCCTCTTGAGTACACAGGCAAATAACTAAACAAAGAGGATTTAGCTACTTGTCCAAATGTCCTATCTGACTTTTATTCAGAATTATAGATTTGAGGGGGAAAGCCAGTTAGCTTGAATTGCTAGTTTGAAGGTCACCCAGCTTTTGTTGTCACTACTGCAGATTTCATATTGATCACTAGAAATACATTTCTCCAAGTACAACGGAAGGTGTTTTTAGTCTGACTCAAACAAAAAACTAATGGTGGTTCTTTAGCAGAATAAAAAATTGCTTATAACTGAAAATCAATTGAATGGAAACTAACACAATCTGTCCTAACTTTGCCTTGTCCCTCTCCGTCTAGCAATTGGGGCCATTTTGTGAAGGTTGGATCCAGAATACTTAGTAAATGTACTAAAGTTTTGTAAAGACCCGTGTAAATAATTATTTTGTATTGGAGTTTGCTTTTTTCCTTCTTCCTTTCCACCCTTTTTTCTTTATGTCTAGTGTCTCTTGGTTCAGTGGTGGAGAAACTTCAGGTTGTATGATCTACTTTGAGGTTTTTGCTAGAACTCCCAAAATCCACCAGCCAGACCCTGATGGAATTCTGAGCTCAAGAAGTTGTTTTGAGTCTCAAAACTGAATTGAATTCACTGGTTTTTAAGCTTTTTGCAATTTACCTGTGTAACATAGAGTGGGATTTAGAAATCCTTGCTAATCTCCTTGAAGTCACTCAGGCATATGAGTAGATCAATATCTACTTTCTGTTTACCCCTGTTTTGATTGTAAGCCTGAATGTCTTGTTTTGATTGTAAGCCTGAATGTCTTGTTTCTGTCTTGTTTTTTATTTACTTGTAAGGCACTCTATGAGCATTTTCAGCTGAAGAGTAGAATAAAAGCATATATTGATAATATAATAATTAAAATGTAAGCTGTTTCAAGTGTATATTGTATGTTGAATAAC
Source organism: Zootoca vivipara (assembly GCF_963506605.1). Classification (NCBI taxonomy): domain Eukaryota; kingdom Metazoa; phylum Chordata; class Lepidosauria; order Squamata; family Lacertidae; genus Zootoca; species Zootoca vivipara. Next base: position 18,558,546 of record NC_083287.1, on the reverse strand, counting down.
TTTAAGTGTTTGGAACAATATGGATCGCAATTTAAAGAAGCATGCATTTCACCTTTATTTAATTTTATTTATTCAATGTATTTCATACACTAGACATCATTGAAACCAGGGAATAATTCTGAGTAAATAACAATATTCTGGTCAATAGAATTCTTGTTTTATAAAAATGGAGAATGTTGTTCTTAATGTTTTGTGTTAGTTTGGGAAACATAAACCATTGCTTTAACACTACATTTCATAAAAATTCCTTCAGTAGCACCTTAAAGACCAACTAAGTTTATATTTTGGTATGAGCTTTCGTGTGCATGCACACTTCTTCAGATACACAGAAGTGTGCATGCACACGAAAGCTCATACCAAAATATAAACTTAGTTGGTCTTTAAGGTGCTACTGAAGGAATTTTTTAAATTTTGCTTCGACTCAGACCAACACGGCTACCTACCTGTAACTACATTTCATACTAATTGTCAATTCTACCATACCCCAAGGATATTTAGAAGGTAGCACATAAGAGTTAATGTAATATGGCATAAGTATGCTATGTAAAGATTAATCTCTCCTTCATGATACTCTTCCATGACTTACTGTAAATACATTCTTCATTATCTTTTCAGGACTATAAATCTTAGATGCTTTCCAAGCTTAAGCATTGAATGTTTGTTTCACTTGTTTGCTTTTTATTAAAGCCTTTGTGAAATAGGTGATGGGAACATTGATTTTGCTGTCCTCCTTGTTGATTCTGAATGTATGTACAACAATTGACTTTCTGTCCCAATTGTAAAGTATAAACACATTATCTTATTGTACTGTATAAGGTAATCCCATTGTTTAAAGGTTTTTATGGGAAGAGTGATTAAATGTGCTTGTTTGTTACACTGCCAGTCAGAGTTTAATCTAAATAGGAAAATATGCCACAGCACTGCAGTTTATGAAATAAGCCCACATTTTTCTTTTTCTTTTTCAAATATATTTATTAATTTTATGAAACTGAAACAAAAAAAGCAAACATAAAGAACACAAAACTACAAAAATACAAAATACACATTACAAAAAGAAAAAAGAACCATATTAAATCACTCATATGTCTTAACATTGTTGACTTCCTCAAGTCCCTCCTTTCTGTTTTCCTTTATATATCATCCTTAGTAATTTCTATATCATGCTTCAATTATCTTATTATTACCTTAACTATCAAATTTCTATATTATACTTCAATCATCTATTTTTTCATATTAATTATTTAACAACAATACTTATTATACCTTTATATCTGAATCTTAATATTCTACTCTACCTCTACAAATCTACCTCTACAACCTCCCTATACTTCCAAATCTTATCTTAAACATTTCTAATATTACAATTATTTCTTAAATAAATTTTAAATTTCTTCCAATCTTCTTCCAACGACTCTTCCCTCTGGTCACGAAGTCTCCCGGTCAATTTGGCAAGTTCCATAAATTCAATCATCTTCAACTGCCATTCATCCACTGTGGGTATATCTTCAGTCTTCCAATTCTTAGCTAAAAGAATCCTAGCTGCTATTGTGGCATACAGAAAAAACGTGATATATTTTTTGGGTAGCTCCTAAGCCCACATTCTTCTTCTTCTATAGCAGGCATATAGAGACTGTGATCTACTCCCACTATAAAAAAAAAACTGGCAGTGATCTACCCATTGGATTGACCAAAGTTGTTGAGCTTTTATGGGGGAGAATGACCCAAAGTTGTTGAGCATTTTTTTGGGGGGGGGGATTGACCGGGGGACGCCCAGCGATCGACCAGTAGATCTCAATCGACCAGCTGGACATGCCTGTTCTATAGCAGTGTTTAGCTATATGCTGTGCTTGCTTGCTATTAGTGTGTTCTTTAAGACACAGTGGGACTATGCACTTCATATTTAAAGCACCACATAGATATAAATACATAGGTATTTATATCACTGTGCAAAAATATTCAGTGATTGGTACCAAGCTACACAAAAATTCCTAGTCTTTTCCAGTCTGATGGATGTTAAATGTCATGAATTTTTAAAAGTATCTGAGCATTTCTTATGCTTTTGCAAATGGTTTAGAATTTTCAAAACAATTTTACAGACTGGAAAAAGTGATCCAGTACAGGATAATCAAGTCAATTGCTTATACCTCTAGCATAAATACAGGTGGCAACTATTTTAGATGCACCCAATTGATGTGTGGTTGCTGACACATGGATCCTTTTGGACCTGAAAGAATGTGGAATGGGGGGCACACTCATACATGTTCTGCCGTACTGTGGCTTACTAGCCTACCATAGTTCATGACACATCCCCTTTCTCCCAGAGTCCTCTGCAAAACTCAGCAATAGTGTGAGCAACTTCACTTCCTATCTTCCAGAAGGGAGTCTTCGGTGCTATGATGAGATTTGAAGCTCAGCAGAACAGAAAGGTATTTGAGCATGCAACCTGCTCCTAGGCTCAGTGCGGTATAACAGGCTTTCTTTCACCTTTTGTCACCTGAGTCAGGAAAGGAAGTTATATTATGCTGAGCAGGACCTGCACCAAAGGACCAGTTGCAGTTGCCTCTAGTGTGTAGATTTGGAGGCCTGCTTTCAAAGAAGAAACAAAAACTGAAAGCTGATGAAATGGCATTAGAGGGGAATCTCCACTTATGCAAGGGTTACATTCCTGGCTGCTACTGTGCAACCTGCTGGGACACACACCCAGGGTGGATTTGATTTAAATCAAATCAATTCAAATCACAATTTAATTACAATTTAAATCACTAGTCAGTGATTACAGGAAGACTCATTCTTGCTGGTATAATCTTAATATTTACAACCAGATGAAGGTTTCATTTTTGGAAGAATAACTTTTCAGAGTAGTTTTTAGAGTTATATCAAAAATTATAACTCTAATTGGTTATACTATTAGAAATACATAGACCGATAATTATGAAATTATTGTGATGTTTAATAAGTTAACCTTATATTTGGACAACTTTTCTGTTGTATTTTATTGGAAGGAGAAAAATAATAATTTCCTTAATAACAATTTAGACAATTTATTTAGCTAAAACAATAACATTGTAGCATATGTATCCATGTTTGTTAACTGATGTGGTTAAACAATTTAAAAAACACACCTTTGACTGAGTTTTAGCACACATGAAAAACTTAAAACAAATCCTTATTTTATTTTTAAAATCCAATTTAATTTTTTTTTTAAATGATTTTTATCCACCTCGCACGCGCCAATGGGGAGTCCCCTGTTCCACCCCGTCCCTCTTTGGCTCCAAGAACGACACATGTGTCAACAGGAGCACGCATGTTGATCATGCACAGGTGTGGTCCTGTATGTAACCACCTAGCTCTTCACAGCTTCTGCTTGTTTCAGTAGTGCTAGAACAGCAAGCGTACTATGAGACAATACAGGAAGATGTTTTATGCTGCCTTTTGAACCTTGTTTTTAAAATTATACTTCTGCCACTAGTCATTCATTTAATTTGCTTTTATTGATTCCCTCCCTACCTTTTGTTTTTGCAAGAAGTGGGATAAGTTAGGTTGAGCTACTGGCACAAGGTCACTCACATATGTGTGAGCCAGAACATGAATCTACTTTAGATAATATACAATCATAAGTCTATGTACTATGGGAGTGGGATATCACATTTAAAATATAGCACATCTGGTACTGATATAATCGTACACAGGAGCACAATTTCTCAGGAAACAGATAACCATCTTTGTATCATGGGTGGAATTCAAGTAAGTTTGAGTAAGACCCTTTGAAATTTAGGCAACTAAATTTTGTTTATTAACTTTGGTGGTTGTACTCTGTGAAATGCTTACTTCAATACTGTCCATTATATGCAGGATTTGGCAGAACTATCTAGTTTGCAAAGTGCCTGGGTAAGACAGAGGTTAACACTTAACACTTTTCTTTGTATGCAAATTCAGTATTATGAAATAATGATATTTGGGAAATAGCGTTTTGACGTACGCATATAAATCTAATTTCCCTTCACCTTTTGTTCTCTCTCTCTCTCTCTCTCTCTCTCTCACACACACACACACACACACACACACACACATATACAATCAACATTGCAAGAAAGTTAGAATATATTTGCTGGGTCAGACAAAAGTTCCACCTTGTCTAGTAGCATCCTGTTTCGCATAGTGACTGACCCCTTGCCTTTCAAGAAGCCTCAAGTGTGACATTTATTTCCTCTCTCTTGTCTTTCCCATGGTTGCAACTGGTATTTATTGGCATAGTTCCTCTGACTATTAAGGTTCAGTTATAACCATCATGGCTGATATTTATTGATAGAACAACGCTCCATCACTTTGTGTAATTAACGCCTTCTTAGACAGTATCCATCACTACATCTTACTGTAGCAGTAAATTCTATAATTAAGCATTGTGTGAAGAAGTATTCTATTACTATCTGTTTTGAATTTGCTATCCATTTTAATTGAGTGACTCAGAATGAAACTACATCTCTCAGAGAGAGGTACTTCCTTAACACCATGTATCATTTTTAAGATGTATCCTCAACACCATGTTTCATTTTTTATGTTTTCCCCTCTAAATGTTTCCTTCAAAAGCTCAACAGATCCAAACCCTTTAATCTACTTCACAGGTTCCAACCCTTGATTTTCTTTTCCCCCTAATAATTGCTAATATGAAACTTGCCATTTTGAAAAATCACTGTTGCCTACTGCAGCACCAAATATCTATTTCCTGGTTAGTCAATGAGATGTCAGATTTTATTGATATATATGTAGTTGGTATCTTTTGTCCCAGTGTACATAACTTTATGGTTACTTTAACTGAACCTAAGTTGTCATTTTGTTGGCTTTTTACCAATTTCCTTAGCTCTTCGGTAATCTCCCCATTCTTCAAAAATCCCTTTACTCCCTTTGTCATCTCAACAGTTTTGACCACCTTTCTAACTGGTTTAGTGCATCTGGTGTATTTAAATACTTTAACTGTTTACTTGCTTGTCTTAATGTTTCTAGCAATATGCTTTTAATTCCCTTTTTCTTGCTTTCCGTACTGTCAGCTTACACTTGTTTTCCCACAGTCTGCGAAGCTCTGCTTCTTGAGCAGCCTTTCAAAAATAAAAAGCTGTCACAGCATTTTGTGATTATTTTCTCTGCACAATGGTGGATAAATCTTGTTAGTTTTTGTTACTCATCCATTTTCTGCTATGGTTTGCCTGGTTCTATGATAGCTTCTTATCCACTCAACTAATACTCAGTTTATCCAGAAAGAATAATATACAAAAAGTTGTCAATGAGATTGATAGCAAAGCAATAGAGATCAAGCCATAGAATAAGAATGGGCAACTTGTGCCCTTCCAGATGTTGCTAAGCCAGTGAGGTGTAGTGGTTAGAGCATCCCACCTTTTCCTCCAAGGTGTACATGGTTTACCCCCTACCTGAATTAATCCCTACAATGACCCTGTGAGGTAGATTAAGAGGCTGTGACTGGCCTCATGACTGAGTGGGGATTTGAACCCTGGCCTCCGAGGTCCTAGTCTAACACTCTAATAACTACACCACACTGGCTTCCTAGCAGAGTACTTCTGCTGTGCAGCAGCTATATAAATTAAGTAGAGAATAAATAATTACAGGGAAATCAAAATGTCACTTGGAGATCTGAAATATTTTACTTTGGGTTGTTTTTTTAACTTTGAATTTGTTTTATTTTGAATGACTTTATCAGATGTTTTAATGTGTTGTAAACTGCTTTGATATTTTTTCTTTAACATATAAAGTGGTTTAGAAACAACAACAACAAATGTAATTTTGGGGGGGAGAGATGCTTAGAAATTCCATTGTGGCAACTTTAACCTAGGTGTGGCAATTAGCTTATATGTCTGAGTTTCTAACACTGGTTTTGGGATAATATCTATCCTACTGCTTTCCATACCTATCTTTGAGAAAGCACTTCTTGATCTGACTAAATCAACTAATCCAGTGGTTTTCAACCAGTGTGCTGTAGCACCCTGTGGTGGCTTGAATGATGGTCAGGGGTGCCATGGGCAACACTGGCTTCTGTCCCTTTTTCCTTCCCTCCCTTCCTCTGATGTCCTCTCACATCTCTGCCCCCCAAAGGCTTGCACAGCTGTTTGTTGCAGCAGCCTTGGCTACAAGCTCCCCAGGTGAATGATGCCTCTGGGGCTGGCCAAGAGGTGCTTCCCAGACCTCCGTGGGACAGTGTTAGGAGGCACCTCTCTTTGGGGTGGGGGTGGGGGGGCAGCAGTGCAGAAACCAGGAGTGGAAGCTGCTCCTGCCCAGAGAACTCCCAAGGAGAAGAGAGGGGGCTGCTGGCTCTGCAGGCAAGAGGTGACATTATTGTGCTCCTGAGCCCCACAGGGGTGCTGCAGAAAGAATGTAGTTGGTCAAGGGAGCCATGGAGTCAAAAAGGTTGAGAACCTCAGAACTAATCTGTTCTATATCAAGCAGTAGGAAAACACTACTATAATATTAAGGGGGAAAACTCTCTTCAGTACAGGATGTGTCCTTGTATCTTTTGTAATGTGTAATTTATAAACGATGACCCTATAAACTGAAAATCAAGTTTCAGTTTGAAAGCCCTTCACAAAAGTCAGCTTGTGGGAGCTATGAGGATGATGGTGGCATTAGTAGGGCTACAGGGTTGGTGAGCATTAAACCAAAAATTGGTTTGTTTTTACATATATAGTTGTATTGGATATTTTTATTTTTCTGGTATGCTTTAAATAGGTTTTTTTATATCCTCTTGTGCATTGCCCTGGGCTCCCTTGAGAGGAAGGGCAGTTCAGAAATGTAACCAACTAATACATAAAATAAATTGTTTACTCAAAAAAAGGAAGCATTCATAAATTTGCAACCTTAGATAATACAGTTTTTCATTCCCAGCAGCTGGTGAAACTGCCTACAGTATGTAAGCCTCTGATAGAGCTGGTATCGCTGACTTGTGCAGGCTTAAAACATTTAGTATTTTTCCTTGATATTAAAATAATACAAACTTTTTGAACAGATCTGAAGTGACTATTTCCATGCAGCATGAAATGCAGGAAGTTAGTTTCTCAGTAGTGGCGCCCTCCCTGTGGAATGCCCTCCCTTCAGATGTCAAGGAGATAAATAATTACGCAACTTTTAGAGGACATCTGAAGGCAGCCCTGTATTGGGAGAATTTTAACTTGATGTTTTAAATATGTTTTTAGATATGCTATAAGCAGCCCAGAGTGGCTAGGGAAACCTAGCCAGATGGACAGGGTATTATTATTATTATTATTATTATTAGCCTGCTCTTCCTACTAGTTAAGGCCAACCCACTAGTGGAAAAGAGGGGCAGTGATAGCTGTCCTGTCCTCTTCCTGTCCCTTGGGCCTCCTAATATCTCTCTTCATTTGTATCCATCTGGGCTCACCAAGCATCAGTATCAGCTGCCTTCTCTGGCAATTTGTCACTCACACATATAGCAAGAACGGACCTGTCACACAACCTGCCTGTGGGCCAGAAATTCCCCAAGCTAATTCTAGGTGGCTGAAAGTTCTATATCCCAACATAAACTATTCGCATACTTGGCTGAGACACATTTGTCACCATTTGAAAATGCAGCAGAGAAATATAGCCAGTTTCACTTGTGTGATGCATTGATTTGTAAAAAACATAAAGAAATGGATCAAAATTAGAATCCTTTTGCACTTTTGGGAACTTGTGATGTCACTATTCAGTGGATTAAATGTTTCTGGCCATAGTAGCTTTTAATAAAGCTGTGTTTTTAGAGTTCCAGAGAAACTATTCAAATATTTTATAGACGAGCAAAATGCTTTCATTGTCATTTTATTCTCATTCCAAGGCCAGTAAAGTAGCTAAAACCACCTGCTTTTACAAGCAAAGAGATGGAAAGCAGAACTAATTAGAACAGTTAAAACCTTCCTGAAATAAATTATCTACAAAATATGTTATAAACAGTGTTGATGCAGTATGGCATAATAATTGCATTAATGCAACTACCCATGACCTCTGTATGTAGACAAATCTTCCAAGCTAAAAGCTCATTATCAACATTTTCTATAGATTTTCATAACTTAAATCTTCAGTGAGCAATAAAACAATATAGCATCACAAAGATAGGCCTGGTTCACACATAATGCTAAACCATGGTTTAAGCATATTTCATCCATCACAAGTTACCCATGAGTTCTCCTTTGACATGCATGTACAACACATCAATCTCGATTGACCAGTCGACCACAGGGCCTTTCTCTGCAACCTCGGATGCAGCAGCTACTGCTGCTGCTACCGCTGCCAGTCTCCACAGTGATGCAAGTCTGAGCACCGCTGTCTTGTCCTCCTCCACCACCTCTTTCTCCGGCTGAGCCTCCATCCTCCAAAGCCTGCTTGCCTTCCTTCCCACTCTTGCTTTGTGCTCTCGGGGGGGGGGGGTTAGAGTGCCAGTGAGGGGGACACAGTGCCCTGAGGGACTGCTAGGGTGTGTGTGCGCAGGGGAGAGGTGTTCCCGTGGGTACTAACTTAAGGGCAAGGGGCATAACATGATTGTACTCCTGCTGGTCGAGGCTCTGACTTCCTCTCTTATTTCCTAAATGGCTTAAATAGCATTCATTGTATTTTTATTTTCACTAAACTAGCAAAAATGTTATGTCCTGGGATGTGTGCAGAATGCTTTAGTGATGAAGAAGAATTTTTTTTATGGCTTAACACTAAAAAGTCATTGTTAATGTGCTATAAAATACTGTTTAAATAGAGATACTATCATTATTAAATTACAGCTGATGACCTCCAGTTGCCTCATCTGCCTTATTCAAAGATAATAGACACACAGAAGCTGTGTTTTAATTATCACCTAATATTTGTTCTAAATTAATTTCAGTGCTATTGGGCTGAATCTGCAATGATGAAGCAATTAAAACCATTATCTGGTCATTCAAATATCAGCCTTCTAGTTAAACTCAATAGTATGTGATCTTTCTGGGAGTTAATTCCTAAAGTAATGAGCTAAACATTACCAGAAAAGTTTTAAAGAAAATGTTAAATAATTCCATAGAAATTGTGCTACACTCTGATGTTTTGAGATAGTATGAATTATCAAATCTGTGCTGTGAATCATAAATTATGATTTATCCTGAAAATTTGTGTCAAGTGAAGTCCCATGATCCATGGAGGGGACATGTTTTTCCCCCTCCATGACTTTCAATTTTGTTTTTTGTTTTTTGAGGGAGGGGGAGGAAATGTGAAGAAACACTGATAAAACCTGCTATGCATTTTCTCTTTTGGAATGAATTAATTGCTTTTAGGACAAAATTTCATCTACATGTGTATTGCATGAAGATTTTTATGTGGAACAGTTTCATAGCATTTGAGAATAATATTCCCTGTCCCAATAGTATATACACATGTGTAATACATATAAAACGTAAAAGCAAGATTCAGTACAAGAGGGTGCTGCTACCTTTATGGAAGGAATATATAGGTCCCATACTTCTTAACTATTGCTGCCTTCTTTTTGTGACTCCATTCTAGCCTGCATCTGCTGTCTTGTTGCTTATACAAAATTAAGGTTTCAATACTAGAGATGCTTACCTGGGAGTAAGTCCCACTTAACCATTGGGGCTAATTTCTGAGTAGACATGTATAGGACTACACTGTTAAGTCATTTATACTTTTGAGGTTGCAAGCCTATGGATACTTAAGCAAGCACAACTAAATTACTCATGAACATACATTGCTTTAGGACTGCTCTGCAAATTTCATTTATAACTTAATGTTGTACTAGCCAGTATACAGTAACACCTTGGAAGCCGAACACCTTGGCTCCCGAACAAATTGGCTCCTGAACAATTGTAACCCGTAAGTGAGTGAAGCCGAACGTCTGGCGCGGCTTCCGTGGCTTCCAATTGGCTGCAGGACGCCCCTGCACTTTGCACACTTAAATGCCACAACACCTGACCCAACAGTTGCATCGTGGTGGTGCCGGGAACTGCTGCTGCTATTCCTGTTCATGCTCCTCTTTGCCGCAACTATCCCATTGGCATTCCTAGTGTTGCACATGCCTTCTGAAGACCTATGAACCTCAGGGCTTGCATGACCAAGAAGCATGTCTCTGTCATCCTGGCACTGGGACTATTACTCCCTGCTCTATTAATTTCTGTGTTGAAACTACTCTACAACTTTGTTGCCAGGGCAACAGGGCAGAAGTCTTCTGTTGTAGCTTTGATGCCCATTCAACCAACTGAGTCACTTTTTTTCTGCTGCAGTGGTTGCTGCCACACTTCAGAAAGGTGTGTGTGTGTGTATGTAGGGAGAGAGGGTTAGGAATTATGAAAGCCCTGAGTTAATATAGCTCAGTGTTATTCAGTCAGATTTTAATGTTCTTTGGTTAACTTTCAGTTAAGTTACAAAATCTTTGCAACAATTTGTTTTTCACAATTAATGTTTAAGAAAAGACTGCCGGTAAGAAATAAATGATTATGAAGAAGGTGCAAATACTTCAGGAGACGCTCATAATAGTAGCTCAGGCGTTGTATGTTATGAGAAGGGGCTGCAACTGAAGTACAATATTTCGGGCCAGAGTTAACATTTCAGCATATACATTAATTAGGAAGAAAACCGGCGTACTTGAAAAATTCATTTAGTAATGTTCCTTTGTCTGCTTTAAAAAAAAAAGTAGAATGCACTGTTACTTCAAAAAACCAGACTCCACCCTAAGTGGTTATTTTGCCTGTGTCTTGTTTCATTGTTGGTTTTTAGCACGGAGAGAGAGAGAGAGAGAAACTGTATCTGTATCTGTATCTTTATGAGTGAGGGAACAGGTTTGTTATAAGAAAAGTTAACATGACATTAAAACTGCAAAAATTGTGGGTTTATTTTCACACTTTGTCAGGGACTGGCAGGACAGTGATGGGTGTGCACCGGGAGAAGAGGGGCTGGAGTCAGACTCAGGAGAGGGGGCCAGTGATTTGTGGGGAACTGTACCGGCCAGGAGACAAGACTTGGAGGCAGGGGAAGCTTCAGAGATGGAAGGTGGAGCGCAAGATGGGTTGGAAGAAAAGGAGGAAGAGGCAAGTCAGGCAAGTGAGGGGACATGAGCTTGCCCACCCTCTTCTGCACCACTGTCCCAGAACGAACAAGCTGAAAAGGGCTGAACAGAGAAAATTTCCACGTAGGCTCAGTCTTCAGCTGTGTGTGCACAGTCTATTGTAGGAAGGTACTGTACATAAAACTGGTAGAAGGGGAGCGGTCCCCTGTTGCTGCAACTGCTCCCTAGAGCGCAGACCACATGCTTGATTGATGTGTGCAGATATCCAGAGCTGCAAAAACCAGATATCCAGATATCCAGAGCTGTAAGTGCTATCTTGGACAATAACTATCTCCCATTCCTTTGGCTGGGGAGTGCTCTTGACACACTTAGGGGGCAAAATATTTTATTTATTCATTTAGTAAAAAAAATTTGTATACCGCTGTGTTATAAAATATCACAGTGTTTGCAACAATGTAAAAGCATAAAGCCAGACAATAAAATCATAAAAGCTTAGAAACAGATTAAAATCAAATAGAAATTAGAAACAAACATCAATGGAACATTGTGGGGGAATATACACTTAATTGGCTGCATAGGCCTGGCAGAATAGAAAAGTTTTCAGCAGGCATTTAAAAGTTGGCACAGAAGACACCTGCTGAATTTCAATCGGCAAGGTGTTCCACAGGATTGGGTCGATGACACTAACGGCTTGATTTCTTATAGAATACAGTATGAAATGTGTGTGTGCATCCATCTTAAACACACACTGAGCCCTGTATAAAGGAATAGAAATCTATGGTGGGATTAAGGGCTTTAGAGTGCAGTGTTTGGTTCTTTGACTCAGGTGGGATACAATGGAAGCTGACTATATTGGAGCACTGTTTGCACACGTTTCAGTCACTGCTCAGGCTTAGTTTAAAGGGAAGCATATAGCTAAATGCTGAGGATCTGTAATAAAAGCAAACATTTGTTGTTGAGCTGTAAATCTGTTAAAGCTGCTCTTAAGAAGACTAAATAAATGATGCTTTTCCAGGCTCCTCTCAAAATGTGCCTGCCTGTGTGATGCCTATTAATACACATACAAAGAATGCAAAGGGTTGCCAGAAATAGTGCATCCCTAAAACACATTTTTATGCCGCAATAAATTATTGCTTGTCACTTTTATTTTACATATTTTAAAAAGTTCTACCACCTATTTTTCACCACCTGTTCCAAAGCAACTTACCGGGGTGGGGGTGGAACCATATAATATGCAAAAAATTAAGCATACAACATTAGAGAGTAGAACATTAGAATGATATTCAAGGTGCAAAGGCCTCTTGAAGTAAAACTGTTTTAGCTTCGTGCCAGAAACTTAACAGTTTTATTGCATCATCAACATACATGACACTTTAAAGAGTAAGAAAAAGTGGGATACCTAACCAGGTATACAGTTGAATAACTGAGTAGGAAATGAAGATAGCCAGGTTTTTTAAAAAAAAAAAATGCATCACATGTATTTAGGCTTTATTTCAACAGGGTGGTTCAAAGTATTTACTATATAATTAAGGAAAATATTATTAGCATGTCTAATATGTATTTTTAAAATTAATATCACTGTAACTGCCTTCCTGGATAATCCATGTGGTATCAACTTTCTCTTTCTTTACATTTCTCTTCACAACCCATATTTTCTGCTGAACCTTAATTCTTATTTCCAGCTATGACCAAGTTTGAATGTGTATTGTCTCTCTGTCTCTCCCTCCACTTTACCTGTTTCCTTTCTCACTGTTCCTTTAGATTGTAAGCTCCTTTGGGACATACAAGTTGCATGTATGTTGATGGTGGTGCAGCCAAAATAATATTATAAAAGATGAAGAACTGTATACATAATAAATGTATATAAGTAAGTTAAGAAATGCGCTGTCCAGCAGTAATTTTCTTCAGAAGGTGTTTGTCACATTTGTGCAGCATTACCAAAGTCTTTACAAGCACGTGAACTGATAAATATATTCCTAGTTATTTTTCTGATATTTGAACTTCCTCCCCCTTTTGAAAATAATCAACTCCTCTTCTAATATGTGAAGTATTATCTGTATTTGTCAGTGCATCTGCATTTGAAATCTTTGGTTCCTCTTTTTAATCTGTCCTTGTTTTTTCAAAGGCTGTGTTTTTCTTTTCTTTCCCCCCCACTGCAACTGCTTAAATACTATAATCTTTTAAGAAATGCAATTTTCTCTTCGTATTTCTGACTCTGAGAAGTGTGGGAGGTTAATTGACTCTGCTGAATATACACTTGAAGCAGAACAAGTAGAAAGATGAGATGGGTCTTTTGCAACAGGGTATGTTCAGACGTTCCCCATGTGTTTTGCAGTTGCTGTCTTAGTAGGAGTCCTTATTTACTACAGCATGCAATAGGCTTTAAGGTTATTTCCTACACATGTGCATCCAAGCAGAGAATAAAACAATAAATACAGAATGTTTGGGACAGGAAGTATAGTACGGGAGGAACATGATACTAAGATAAGATCTGGATTCTGTTTTCCTGCTTGCAATTGGATGATTGTCTTAACTTGGGCAAGTTTAAATAACTTTGGGTTCTACTAATATAAAACAGAACAAAATGACTGAGTAGTAATCCAGTTTACTAAGGCTGCAAAGTTATTTGAATGCAATAGTGGTACAGTCATACTTCATGTTGCGTCCGCTTCAGGTTATGTGTTTTCGTGTTGCGTCCTGCGTCAACCTGGAAGTACCGGAACGGGTTACTTCCAGGTTTCGCCGCTCACGCATACACAGAAGCGCTAAATTGTGCCATGCATGTGTACAGACAGGGCACTTCGGCTTGCATCTGTTCCATGTTACAGATGGGCCTCCGGAAGAGATCCCATCCGTAACATGAGGTTCCACTGTAGTTGTCAACCTTTGGGGGCCTGCGGGCACATTTTGAAAGAGCGCTGTGGTCTCTATCGTGTTAGGTTGCTTTTTTCTCTCCCATCTCCTAGGTCACTCCTGTCCCCCCCACCCCAACAGAGAGGGGGAAAGCAAAGAGCCATTTCCTTTACCTGGAGCCCAGGTAAAAGTTAGATCCAGTTAAATTGAGATATGTCACGTTTAGAACCACATTAGTCCTAGAATACAGCAACTGAGGCTTCTACTCTCTGTTTGGAGGCACAGATCAATCAATCATTTTATTTGTATGCCGCCTTTCCAAAGTTAAACCCATACTTAAGGTAGTTTACAACATAATAAAATTACAAACATAACAAAAGTAGTCACAAACAATAAAAACAGCAAAAAGCACACACACAGTTAGTCTCAATAACAGAAACAATGCCACCCACACATCAAAAACCCTAAACAGTAACACCACCCCAAGAGTCTGTTCAGTAGCCTCAGCTTTTGTAGCTGGAGTCAATCAGGTCTCCACCCTCCCAGGCCAGGTTGAAAAAGGCCTGCAAGGCAGGGAGCAGCTCTTCCAGGACTCAAAGCCATGACGGTCCTCGTGAATTTCCCCCCATTTTTACATAGGCCACCACCACCATCAAATCACAGAACACATCTGTGGGCACAGAGGGCACATATGATTTTGATAGTGGTTTTGTAAGGATCACTTATAAAAATTATGAAACTCCATATAGATCCATGCTTCTGATCCGTGTTTTTCCCCACAATGCAATCATTTCAGACCACTATGGTTTAGTCAATGGAGACAGCACAAAAAGAAACAAATAGGCACCTTGAAGAGAACCTGCCTTACGGGATTCAGCTTTTGTGTGTGCATGTGTGCCACCTTTCTCTTCCTCTGGCACTCCAGTCTCTCTCCAAAGCCCCTGCCATCTTTAGATGGATCCCCTTTTCTTCCTACCCTCTCAGTTGCTGCTCAGGTACCAATCTGAGTATTGAAACCCAAACTGAAAGAAGAAGTAGGCGAGAACTGAACTGAACATCCTTCAGCTAGGGGCATAGGAAGTGGGGGACGGGCCGTCCCGGGTGCCACTCTGGGGGGGGGGTGACAAGATGGCCCCTGCCTCCCCTTCAGCTGTAGAGTGGCGACCATACGGGCCTCTCGCGCGGCAATCACGTGAACGCCTCTGCAGTCTGTACGGGATGCTGCACATGTACACTCTGTACGGGCTACCCCGCCCTGGGTGCCAGAGAGGGTTCCTCCACCACTGCCTTCAGCTCTGTACTTTTTTTATTGGAGGGAGGTAACCACTTCACAATGTAAGAAATGTGAAGGCAGGAGATCAGAGACACCTCGTGTGCCAGTAGAATTTCTCACATGTCCCACCAAATCAGTGTTGGTGGCCCTGGGATGTAAATAAGGCAAAGGTAAAGGGACCCCTGACCATTAGGTCCAGTTGTGACCGACTCTCGGGTTGTGGCGCTCAGCTCGCGTTATTGGCCGAGGGAGCTGGTGTACAGCTTCCAGGTCATGTGGCCAGCATGACAAAGCTGCTTCTGGCAAACTAGAGCACCACATGGAAAGCCTTTGGGCTGGACTTAGTCTGATCCCTGTCTTTTTCCTCCCTCATGCTTTGGATTTATGGACTACTTAAAATGAGGCTGCATTTTAAATTTTAATATTGTATTTTAATCTGTATTTTAATTAATTGCTTTTTATGTTTTATTGTAATTTTATTGGTGTTAGCCGCCCTGAGCCCAGTTTTGACTAGGGAGGGCGAGGTATAAATAAATAAAAAATTTTATTATTATTATTATTATTATTATTAAAGGCCGTTTACCTTCCCGTTGTAGCGGTACCTATTTATCTACTTGCACTTTGTCGTGCTTTCGAACTGCTAGGTTGGCAGGAGCTGGGATCGAGCGACGGGAGCTCACCCTGTCGTGGGGATTCGAACTGCTGACCTTCTGATCGGCAAGCCCTAGGCTCTGTGGTTTAACCCACAGCGCCACCCGCATCCCTGTAAATACATAAAAAAAACAATTGGGAAATAGCTGTGCTCAGGCTTTCTCACACAGGTGCAATCAGCAGCAGTTGTCATTATTTCACAAGAAGTCACCCAAGCAGACCTAACTTTTTTTTTTTTAGTTTCACTTCTTCCTGATGTGCTCCAGCACATGTTGCAAAATAGCAATTTTATGAGCAGTTCCATTCAGTTATATCATGCATTACCGTAGGTTGCTCAGAACTATTCACATATGTTAATTTTGTTCATAATCCAGAAGAACCCTGTAAAGTAGGTCAGCAGATGGGGAATCTGAGACAATAGATGATTGCTTGCCTACATGGTGAGTTCATGTCAGAGGTAATCTTCAACTGGATATATCTTTATTCATTACTCAGTCACTTACTCACTATGCTGCACCCAACTTGCAAGACACAGGGGTGTTCATAGTTGAAGTCAGATTACTAGTTCCACCTTGATCCACCCACTCCCCCCCAAAAAAATTTTTTTTACATTCTAGTACAGTTTGGTTTAAGAAATGTTCTGTATCAGATCTTTAAATCCAAATTGTTTAGGTGCACAGCTCCAGTTATATTTTAGTAGACAAAATATTATTAAATTACTTATTAGAACTGCTTTGCCTGTTACAAGGTAGCAAAGAGGTGTATAAAAGTCTTGCCTGAGCCTGCTAAGAAGTTCTTTCAGTCTTACCTCTCATTTGAGAACAATTTGTTTGTGATGGCACGAAGATTACTCTGTGCCCGTTTTGTCTTTTCTCCCTAGCACACTCTTGCAAATAAGCAGAGCTGCAAAAAAACAACAAAAAAAAAACCCCACAACCTGATCCTGCAGGATGTTGGCGGAGGCATAGCAGAGTGCTACATTTCTTTGCTGGGCATAGGAGAGACAGAATGCTCCATCTTTCCTCTGCTAAGCTACTCACTTGCCTACATGCAATTCTTGGTCACCTGTGGGTTTTAATACAAGGCAAGGTCTGACAGCAGATTTTAGTAAAATAAGCTGATTTTCAAGTGTATTTGTATTGTTATGCTTGTAGTCCAATTCCGTTTCTTAAAGTGTGATACGCTACAACCAGCAGTATTTTGAAGCACATAAAGTGGAATATCAAAGGGTATGCTTATTTTATTATAGCTGAACTTCATTACTATGTTCAGCCACTAAGATGTTATAGACAAGGTGATATGCTCTAACAGGCATTATATTTCGCAAACAGTTTCATTTAGCAAACCAGATGCTTTCACAAATAATGTTGTCATCCTATTTGTTAAAGGCTCATTTGGTTTTCTGGCTTTGATTCAGCATAAATAAAAGTGCTCTTCTACTGATAAATCGAAAAGTTATTTCATATAACAGCTTATGTTTTCAGTCAAGATATTCCTTACTCTGCTGAGATGCAAAATAAAAATGTACATACTAGCCAATAGAAACAACAACAGTTGGTGTAGTCAGCTCCACTTTTCCTTATTCCAGATGTGGGTAACTATTTGCAGTATATAATTTGCAGTACAAAAGTGATGTTTCTACCAACCAAGCTATTTTGTAGTATGGTTATTACAGTATCACTTCATCCCAAATACATATTATACAATCTGGAATACTTTTAGCAAAATAATCCTCAGCTGCTTCATTTATAGCCCGCTGCATAAGTTATAAGACAGTGTAACAAACAGAATAAAAGGAATGCATAAAATCCATAAAATAACACAATCATTAAACTACATAACATCACAACTTGTAACAGTTCACTAAATAGTCACTAACAACAGTGGCTACTAATCCATGTATCTGATCAGGTCTCCTCCTCCTCCTCCTCCTCCTCCTCCTCCTCCTCCTCCTCCTCCTCCTCCTCCTCCTCCTCCTCCTCCTCCTCCTCCAAATGGACACTGAAAAAGGTGCATCTTAAATGGCTTTTATCATTTTAGACAGTTTTCTTAAGTATTTATAACTACTGTGTGCATTTCATTTCATATGCACTGCATAGAGGTTTCACAAATTTACAGTACAATCATAGGCATATTTACTTGGAAGTAAGTCCCTGTAATCAATGGGGTTTACCCTCTGGTGAGTCTGCATCAGAGTGCAAACTTAATTGTGGCTAATATAGTCACACAGCTGTAAAATACAGTTGTGCTTGGAGCAGCAGATCAACTCACAAGCCGAACAAATCAGTTTCAGGTTTTACTAAAACTTTGGTCAAGCTGAATACATGTGGCTTACATAAAACAGCTGCTTGAGTAAAAGACTATTTTCTGATATGGCAAGGATCTATTTGTGGTGATGTTTGTTCCATGGCCAGCCAGAGCAATCTGAGAAGCTAATAAAGAGAACGATGCTATGTTTGCCTTAGTGTAACATCTAGTTACATCCTTATGTCAACTGAAACTGGCTCACATGACTGCTTTCTGTAAATATCTGAAGTTATAATCTGGGCTAACCTCCTTTTACACTTTCCCCAAGGTCTACAATTCTGAATATTAAAATGAATCACTCTGTAGGCTAGAATGGTTGTAGCTGCTTCTTAAATAGATTATTTTTAAAGGGGGGGGAAAACCCTCCCCATAATAGTTTATCTAAAGCCTTATGAAAATTCTGAAATTATTTTCTGTGGCAGAATAAATATCATTTATCTTTTAAAATATCTCAGAAGAATCCCAACAATAACCTTCTTCTTCTTTTTAATAAAAAGAGCTGTGGTTTTTAAAATTTCCAAAAAAAGCTTGGCAGGAAACAACTTGCCTTAGGAGTCAAGTGTTTTCGAACATTTTTCCCAAAGCCGAACGTCCTGTATGGCTTCCGCTATTGTTTCCAGCGTGCCTGCACAATTGGAAACCAATCGGAAGCTGCACCTTGGTTTACGAACGTATCGGAAGTCGACTTCCGAGGTACGACTGTACTCTCTTAATAGAAAATCCATGCATGTTTGCTTGCCTTTTCACAGAGTATCATTTTTGTTACTATGCAGAAAAATAATTTTGATTAAGTTCAATGGGACTTCTACATAAGTGTATGTATAAATTGGCAGACTTAGTCCTCCACCTCTGTTGCATCACTGATAGATTGTATATTGTTGGTTAGCAGTTCCAGAATTTAAGGTTTGGTTTCGTGTTGGTGAGAGGACAATTTCCAAGCATGCCAGAGGTACTGCCTCTCCCCTTACACTCCCCCCAATTGCGTATATTTTCTTATATATAGTGATAAAGTTGCTTAACCGAAAGGGATTTCCAGATTGTGTAGCCCAGTTCCTTGCAGTAAGACTGTCTCCCGTACTCAGATATTCTTAAAATATTTGGTCTCATTATCCATATGATGAGTAAATGAACCATAAACAAGTTTCAGGAGTAAGCAAGGGTAATAAATCCAGATGTGAACTGCCATACAGTGCTCTACTGATGCAAAAAGCTAGTTAAACGGGCAAGTAAGTGTTAACTCAACTGTCAATAGCATGCCACTATGAAAATTATGAATGCACCCAAAGCTGCTCTTACCTGAATTTCTCTTGGAAGCAGCCATTGTAGCAACATATTAAAGAGTGTAACATAGTTTTATGGGTCTCTTATAGCATCTGTCTAGACTTGAAATATAGAAATAGATATTTAATGCTGTGTTTGGCACTGTTGCAATAAATAGGATGCAGTGTCATTATTCTGAACTCCTTTCTTTTTAACCTTTCTTCTCAGTGACATCCATTTATCATGAATAAATGGCCAAATCAATGGACTTGTTCTGTGGCAGGATAATAATTATATTTTGACATTTTACCTATAGTAATAGTTTTCTGAGAGATTCTCATAATTGTCCCATTGAATTTGGAACTTTCTCTTTCTCTTCAATCCCAGTTTAAGAAAGGAGGTAAACTGCTGCTATATTGAACATCCCTTTTTGAGGCAGAACTGTATCCCCAGGAAACTCCTGACTCCTCTGTCTCATTTAACACGGACAGAAGATACCTGAAAATCATATCAATGAGGCAAGGCCATTTCCCCCCGTTTTATATTGCCTCTCAGGCACTGGTGCACTGGTTTTCCTCTTCAAGCTATCTGCACCTTTTTGCCTAACCTGGGAAAGCTAGTAGACAATAGTCTTGTGGCATATATATTCATAATGATAAATACTTCCATGGTATGCAAAAGCTTTGTTATTTTTGCCACAACAGATTAATATATCTACCCTTCTATAAACTGAAGGGGAGAGGAAGCATCCTTGTTTACTTGCAATTAAATCTTCTCCTGGAAAGCATTCAAATATCAGATTTTGTCCTAATGCAAATTGCACCTTTAGAAGTATTCTGTAGTAATACTGCTTCAGTTAATGCTTCTTGTAGCAGCAGGGGCTCACAAAAATGAAATGTTTTCGCAGAAATGAACAATCACCATTCTGCCATTTGGGAATAGATGAGTTGTACAGATGTTTATCTTCAGTGCCTTTAAGCTCACAAGAAGTGCTAGCAAACTGTACACCTTTCAGTCTTTGCTATAGCCAATTGAAGAATTCATTTTTATTATTTATTTGCTTTGTTTTTATTATAATACACCATTCTTAATAGCTTTTTCAGCATGCAAAAGAATAGATGGCTCAAAAAGACTCTTTCAAAATACAGCTTTAAGAATTTTTTTCTTTAGCTCTGTACAGATTAAGGGAGTTACTCATCCCTCTGGCTATTTAAAATGCTGTTGGTGGTGTGGAATCATGCTGTGCTACATGGAGATAAACATGAGGATAAGTTAATTCCTTTAAAAGAATTGCTAGTTTATACAAAGAAGTTTCATACTGAAAACCAAAGATGCTTTAAAGTATCTTATAAAGATCCATTTCTTTGTGGGACAGCAACATATCCTAGGTATATGAGAAGCAAACATTTTGTAATGTAAACATATAAATCCAGATTGAGTTATTCAGTTGAAAAAGGTTTAAATGATTTACAATTAAGAAATTTGATTATAAATTAAACCAACTTTTTAAAAAAAATCACTGCAGGAGTGTTGGTTTTTTTTTTTTTTTTTTTTACAGATTGCTATAAAGCAGGGTGGTCCAACATGTGTCCAAGCCCTCAAGGCTTTTTTTTGCAGCCTACAGCAACATTTAACGCCCCTACCTGGCCCTCACACTGCATTCACAAAGCCAGATAAGCGAGCCACTGGGTCCTAGAGTCTGCACACCCCCTTCCCAAAGCTTAGTTAGCACTTTCCCAGCTTTGGGAAGGAAGTGGGGGCTCTAGGACCCTACCCTACCAGAGCCTTGTGCCTCCTTCCCAGAGCCTGGTACCTTGCTTAGCTGGCTTTGGGAAGGCAGTGTGAGGGGTGGGGTGGGGGTGTCAAGTTTTGGCCTCATTTTCACCCTCCCATGCAGCAAGGCAGTGTGTGGCCCACGACTTCCATATTGAAGTACTCCTGCAACCCACTTGGTAGGAAAAGTCCTGCTATAAAGGCATTTTTCTGAGACAATGTGTCTTTTAGTTACAGGTAGGTAGCCGTGTTGGTCTGAGTCAAAGCAAAATAAAAAAATTCCTTCAGTAGCACCTTAAAGACCAACTAAGTTTTCATTTTGGTATGAGCTTTCGTGTGCATGCACACTTCTTTAGAAAGTGTCTTTTAATTTCCTTTATCAGAGTTGTTAGTCACTTGCAGTTAACTAGACAACAGTTAGTGTGTTGCCAGTAGTTTTTCTTTTGCAAGGAATCAGTTAAATAACAAAATAGCTCTCCTGTAGGCTTGTAGAGGAATATATGTAGCTTAATTCAGATGCTGGGGCACAGGAACCTTTTCCCCATCTGAGTCCCAGCCCCGGCGCTAGGGGTAGTCTCGGTGGTGCAGGGCGCCAGGCAGGCAGGAGGGCGCCGGAGCGATCTCCATGCCACAGCGCCAGGGCGCCCGACCGGCTTGAGACAGCCCTGCTGAGTCCCATCCCCTGGATCTGCTGTTTGCCTCCTGTTGGGGATAAAGCTGCACAGAGGGGAAGATTTCTGCCCCGGAACTAACTGTGGCCACTGTCCGAAATTAGGTATCACTGTGGCTGCATTTGCCATTCTTAAAAAGACTAGATTTCCCCTTATCTTCTTCAGTTGTACCTAAAGTCAGGAAGAAAAGCCGCATCTTGAAATAATCATAGAATTGTAGAGTTCTGTGGGACCACAAGGGTCATCTAGGCCCTATGTAGTATAGTGAGCAATGGGAAGGATGTTGTGTGTCAGTTTGCACAGACAAAAACTACTGTAATACAGTAAGGCAGGTAAGAAGGAGGGGCAACTATAGTTTGAATAGAATGAAGGATTTACTGGAGAGATGTAAACAATTTAAAACAACAATTTTTCTTCAGTTCATGCTATTCCATGCCCGTCTGCCTTTCCCCCCAACTACACTGCTGAGCTCTGAGTGTGCTTCTATGAGTTACTGAAGATAATATATTACACAACTACAAGTGTCATCAGTTGTGAAGCAGATATGACATTAGCTTCAACCTATATGAGTTCAGCTGGAGTTTTACCATTGAGTTGCATAGGATAAATGGAAAGAAAAGGCTAACATGCCTTACATCTAGCAAGGCTATTTAAAACTTTTAAATGGAATGTTTTGAAGTAATTACAATGGCGGATCATACATTTAGCAAACTGAACCTGAATCCTTTAACAATTACACTTAATTCTATATTTCATGTAGGCAAGTTAAAATTTAATTCCATACAGTTAACATTTAGCTCTGTGAAAAGAGCTTGTATTACCCCTGTGTGACATTTGGATCTATACTTCATCTTTGTGGCTTTTAGGAAGAGATTGACAGTGATTACAAAGATTCCCCTGTCAATTATTTGCTGAGACTAGGCGAGGGGTTCTTAAATATTCCATGACCTTGATTATTAAACCAGAATGTTGCAGGATATGCTTCAATCTTGCCACTGTCTAATCTTTGTTTCGCTAAGCTATACATAGCTAGTTCCTTTTAGGAGGGGTGTGTGTTATGTGCTAGTTTTCCAAAGTCACTCATCTGGATCACAGTTCGCTTTCAGATTTTTAAAAAAAATGCAAGCAAAAACTGGAATATGGCATTAACCACTGCCAACAGAGCGTTTTGCTGCTGCAGGAGCTTCATCATTAATATTCTTATTTACATATATATTCTACCCTTTCTCCAGGGAGCTCAGAGGAAGTCTGGTGCTTTCCATATGTTTGTCCTCATTACAACCCTTGAAATCGGTTACGCTGAGAGTTTGTTAATGGCTCAACATCTTCCAGTGAGCTTCATGGCACTAAGTGGAGATTTGAATCCAGATCTCCCCAATTCTAAATCTATCACTGTCTAACCACTGTACCACACAGGCTCTCTCACTCTTGCATAAAGTGCTTCTTACTGTAGCCCAGATAACCTATGTAGTAGATAACAATCATATCCAACTGTAGATTTGTGTTTAAATTACAATCCATTAAAATACCTGGTTGTTTTCAGTGATGCTAGACTGAGCAGTGGTTCCCAGCCCTTTTTTGCCCATGCCCCACCTAAGCATCTCTAAAATCCTGATCTCTCCCCCCTCCCCCGTGACATATAATTCTTATTATTCAAAAAGTGAACTCCTATTCCTGTGGCCATTAGCTGTTAGCTGTTAATAACTCAATTCTCAAATTGCACCCCTTAAAAATCATATTACCCCCCTGTGGGGCGTGGCCCACATTGGTGCTAGAACTTTAACAGTCTCTCAGGTGCATCATTTGTGCACATTATTTTTCTTATCAATATATACACCTTCAAATGTATATATTAACACCATCATTTTATTGCCTGCAGCCTAGAACAACATTTCACAAGGACTATTTTGAATGTATTTCCATCCGTGTCTGCAATTCCTCCCAACTTTATATCATCATACTTGCGATTTCTTCATTCAAGTAATTATCAGAGATATATAAGAACATAAAGTGCAAAGCAGGCTCCTTTAGAGTATCAATTCTGTCACCTTGCCTATTTCATGGCATCAAAATTATTGACATTTGGCTTGGAAAGTTCCAGTGGATTGCAGATTGCCTCATTGCAGATTGAATTATCTGTTCCCAGTGCATATTTGTACTCAAGATGTTATTCCTTTATTCTCCAAACCAACTGTTCTCTCAAAGAGGGAAAATTGGTATAATGTTTTGCCACAGCTTGTTATCCACAAAACTTTGTGGTCTGCAAGTCCCCTGTTTTCTTCTACATGTTCTTCAACATGCTGTTTTGCGCTGATGTTCCCAATATCAAATATAAGTAACATTGTTCTTAGAAGCACATTCTAGAATTATGGAATAGTTGTGGTAGTGACAACATCATCATCCTGTCACTTTCCTTACACACCATGTCACTTCCCATCCTGTAGATTTTTGCTGCTTACCATGTCAAGTTCACTTTCTCCTAAATTATCAGTATGTAAGAATGCAGAAATACTTCTATTCTGAGGTGCCTCTGATGCACAAGCAACACCCCATTAGAGCCATGAAAGTGTGTAGTGCAGTACATTTGTATCATGAGGGAGGAGAAAGATGCTCAATTTAATGCTAGCGACAGTACTTTGATGCTTTCCACTTGTATTGATCTACTTTTATCACCTTTTGAAAATGAGCACAATGACTGACAACCCCCCCCCAGCTTGCTGTAATTTCCCCTTGAAAAAAATGCATATATATTTAGATATAATTTAGTAGCCTAACCCCCGTTTACAAGGTACTTTTCTTTATACTTTCTCAGGGGCTTTGTTTCAAACTCTTTTCCAGAAATGATTTTCATATCTCCAATACTGGAGAGGCCTCTCTGGCAACCAGTTTCCTGTGCTACAAGAGAAAGTTGGCATTTTGGATCATTGGCATTTTCCGTTTCCTATCTATATACTTACCGTAAATTCCTATCTCACAATATTTAGTTTTATGTAATAATGCCTTGAACCTCTTTTAAAGTAACAGCATGCTATGACAGTCTCCCAGGCAGTGAGACAAATTTGCAGTAATCACTCTTCACTGGCATCAGAATTGTTTTCATTGACTGTAAAAAGGAAATAATATTAGCCAAGAGATCTTTAATTGCAGTGTTCTAATAAGGTAATTTCACTCAAGGCTCATTTGTGACAGTAATTGTACAAATTCATTTGAATCTGTCAGACGTTACAAAAATATTTATGGCTCTTCCACCTTGGATTTATTTGCTTTGTAAACTGCCTGTACAGCAAAGAGGTGACAATTAAGAGCAAGCTCTCTCAGCGCTGAAGCCAACCTTCTATGCATGCTTGGATTTAGCAGAACTTCCCCCAAACAATACAAGCCATCCAGAGCATGACTCTTTCATGGTACAAGGAATCACAACAATCCTAAAGAATACCCTTCAATCAACAATATAGCCATACTATCCAAGAACACAATGGGCTGGGCAGCAGAATGTGTCCTATCTTGAGGGCTTGTCCTGGTGTGCACCACATTCACATAGTTCTGCAGTGATCTGGAGATCTATTTCTGTGGTCCAGTTCAAAGAGTGCTTCTGCCACACATCTGAATAATGTATCAGCCCACAACGACTATCCTTTTAGTTCTTCCAAATGTAAAAATACCCTGTATGACTTGCATTATAGCTAACCTCTTTTCCTGTCACGTAATTCAGAGTGAGGAAAATGCAATGCAGGAAATATTACCTTACTCTGCATTGGCTTCGTTTTTCCTCTGACCCCATTCCACAGCAAAATCTACCTATCTGGAACCACAATTTCTGTGGTCATTTAGGAAAGAGGAAAGAAAGAAATGTAAGAATAGCAGTGAATCAGGGTATGGAGGCAGGAAAGAGAGAGATGAATGGGCAATGAAAATAGAAGCAAGGGGGATTCGGTTTACGTTCTGGATCCAGAAATCACCAATTACATTCAGTTGAGAATATTTAGCAAAGCCTTAAGAACTGTGAACCTAGGCTTCCGGTTCAGCGCCAGCGCCGATCGGCGGGGTCCCGTCTCGTCTCCGAGACGGCCCGTCTCTGCTAGGAGTGGGGAGGGCAGCGAGAGCGACGCTGCGCCCCTTAGAACCTTGGGAAGAGCGTCCCGGGGGCGATTTTGCTCGGCAGAGCCCCAATCCGGACTCCCCAACTCTCCGGCAAGCTCTAATAAGAGCTCCAGAGCGAGGAGGGTAGAAGTCGCGGGGGCCATCTTGAGCGACAACGTTACCCTAGCGGAGAGAAGCTTCAAGCCGAAGGCGGAGAGCGCTGGATTCTTCTGAAAAAAACGATTGGAAATAAGAGTGTAAGTAATCTCACGATTTGGATTATAAAATAATTTGGATTTGGGAGAGAGGGGAAAAAAGAGGAAGCCACCCCCACCCCACCGGCAACTTAAGAGACAGTAAATAGAAACCCGAAGCCGTAAATAGAAGATTTCAATTTAAAAGGTTCCCTCAAAGGCATCAAAGAGGACCTCCCCTAGATGCAGGGTAAAAGGGGAGAAAGACTGTGGTTGTGAATACCCTGCAGAAAGAGGTTAAGATGAAGAAAGACCTTTCTTTTCCCCGGGAGCCGGCAGCCCAGACAACCCAGTGAGCTGATCAGGATCTATAAGTGGAATTTTATTTTTATTTCTATTTTTGGACTTTTTGGAAATCCTTTTTTTGGTTTATATGCTTTTGAAATGTGAGTTTGAACTTTATTTTTAATAAGCCTTGGAGAATGCAGCCAGCTTGTTAAAATGGAGTCGAGAAAATAAACTGTGACCATTTTCCACCCCATGTGACAAGTTTTGACCTTGACAGGATTGAACTATGTCAACAAAAAGGTATTCGCCTGAGTTCCAGCGGACTGTTTTGACCTTAATGTGGGAAGTAAGAATAGAACTATGTCAAGAGGAGACACAACAGCAAGAGTTAAAGCAACAATTCCAGATGGTGATGGCAGAATATGACTTCTTAGAGGATGAAGCTATTGAAACTGAGGAAGACGAGTGTGAGAATGACAGTGATAGTGACAGTGATTTGGAGGATTTTGACAATGATGGGGACTGTGATTTGGAACGAAAAGATGAAAATGAGGACTGTGACAATATAATACAAAATGAAGCTCACCACGAAAAAAAAGATGATTTTACTCTACAAAAAGTCAGGTGGAGTGCCCCTCCTTTGAGGGGGGTACGATTGGATTTACTGGAACTCCAGAATGCCCACAGGGAAGAGGAAAAAAATAAGCAGAGAAGAGAAGAAACTCAGGGGTGCTGTATGGAGGCCTGGATGGCAAAAAACTGTAAAAAGGGGGTGGGGTGAAGGGAAAGTGAAGTTGTGATTAATAGGATGGATTACTAGGATTAAAACTGGACTGCTGACTACGGAACTTGCTGGATTGGGGGGGTTGTAGCCGGAAATCGGGGATGAAAGGTTAGATTGGGAATAGTTATAGTTTAAAAAGTGAATTGATTTTGGAAAAAGGTGAAAATATGGAGGCTTATAGAGGGGATAAAAATTAGGCACGGGAAGAAAAAATGGGAGTTTGATTTTTCAGTGATTTGGATATTAGGTGAAAATGATAATAGCTAAGGTTTAAAGTAGTATAAGGTATAAAGGTAATTATCTTACAGAATAAGAAACTGTTGAAGAGGATAAAAAAGGGATGAAAACCGGGGAAGGGGGGAGGTTGGGGAAGCCCACAAAATATGGTTTATCAATTATGAATGGAAAAAAGATTATTTTTGTTTTGTTTTGTTTTTCCTTTTTTTTCTTTTTTTTCTTTCTCTTTTTCTTCTTTTTTTTAATTTTTTTTTTTTGGTATGAGAATAGATGGTTGGATGGATGACTTTCTGCATACTGCCCTGGTTTCCTGGAGCTCTCTGGTGGCAGGGGGGGGGGGCTTTGGGGGCAGGGGAGGGGGAGGGGGACAGAAATCCAACCATAAAATGGACCACCTCTGACTGTTCACCTGCGTGGGATACTTCTGTGGCAGGGGAGGTCCCATGGAGGGGGGTGGGAAGAAGGTGGAAAAGGTGTTTATGTATGTACCGTTTTTTGTAATTTGTAAAATCAATAAAAATTATGTTAAAAAAAAAAGAACTGTGAACCTATTTTTTTGGAATGTAAAATGTATTTCTCTTTACATAAGTTTTCATCTGGACAACTCTTCAGATTTTCAGTGGTTTGGGTTTCCTGCTGCTAATGTTAATATTCTGGAAAGAAATATGTAATTTTACTAATGCCTCTGTGTTACAGTTACAGCAGTAGTGATGTTAAGTGGCAAAATGTGGATACTATCACATTTGCTAGTGACTGTCTAATGTTAAAATACTACTAGTGGTAAAGATGCTAAATTAAAGGCTTAGCACCTATTCTAATCTTCCTGGATTTTATGGTACTATATATATTTTTTCTAATTAACTCTTGGGAACATGAATGTATAATGTGCTTGCCTGAACAACTCATTATGAATCATTAACTTTTCAGTTTGCCGTTTTCTAGATGCTTAGGGTTATAAGCAGTTTTATAAAACTTTAAACTCGTCACAATTTCTTTATAATGCATCTTTTACTTTTTTAAAAAAACATCAACTCTCTTTCTGGGGTCAGTTGGTGGTGGTGGTGGTGCATGTGTTTCCAAAAAGTGTTATGACAAGAAAAGAGAGATTTAGGCCAGAGGAACGTAATGGGAAGGCACAAGGATGAGCGATGGGGAGCTCTGTCCCCTGAGCATTTCAACCTAGAGTATTTTGGTGGTGGTTCCAGCATATTTTCAAAAAGGTCTCTGCAACTGAAGGACAACAACCAATCCATAGCACTGTAATATCACATAGCACTAGAAGCACTGGAATATAACCTGTCTTAGAGTCATAAAATTGTAGAGTTGGACCCTGAGGATCATCTAGTCCGACCCCCCTGCAATGCAGGAATATGCAGCTGTCCTATATGGAAACGAACCTGCGACCTTGGAATTAGGCCATCGGTCCACCTAGTTTAGTGTGTGTGCTGAATGCCAACAGTTATTCAGGGATTCAGACAGGGGTCTATGCTAGCTCTATTTGGAGATGCCAAGCACTAAACCTGGTACTTTTTGCATTCATGGCATGTGTTCTACCACCAAATATGGTCCTTTTCAGCTGCAGTGCTGAATTCCACAGATATTTCCGTGACTGGGAAAAGCATTTTTACCAATCTTCAACTAAGAACTGCAAGCCTGTAGGTGCCCATTCTGCTCTGTTTCAGAACCTTATCCCTTAACCAGAGAGGTGTCAGTGGTCTCTCTCTCCCAGGTGTTCTTGTGGTATGCTGGGAGTTGGCTTCTATGCTATTGCTGGAGGCAGAGGCGCCAACATCTCAAGATGATTGAGGGGGCTGGACACAACATCCTGACATCACAAGTGCAATGTCATGAAGAGCCAGGGGATGGAGCCGAACATCCTCTGAATATTGAGGGTGGCCTGCCCCCCTTAAAAAGTTGGGGGCCCAAAAGTGCCTCAGGAGGGGTACACCTGTGCTGCAGAAAAGGTTGTGAACCATGCTCACTGGCATTCATTATTTAAAAAGAGAGCATAGGTTCTCATAGTTCTACTTCAGTTTCCAGATTCGTACAAAATATCTGTGCTCTGCACAATTCCAGACCCTTATCATGTACCAGTCATACCAATCTGTTCCTCTTTTCATATGTTTCAATTAGTAATTGGACCAATATACACTGAGAGATATACAATTAGTCAAAGACCACTCTGCACTATTCCACTGGCTTAATTGTGTTTTTCCAAGGTGGCAAGCAGAACACTGTAAAACAAAATACAGTGGTACCTCGCAAGACGAATGCCTCACGCAACGAAAAATTCACAAGATGAAAGCGTTTTGCGATGTGTTTGGTGACTCGCAAGACGAAGTTTTCTATGGCCACGCTTCACAAGACGGTTTTTTTTGGTGGGTTTTTGGTTTTTTGCCACGGCAAACCGCGCTTCACAAGACGAAATTATCGCAAGACGAAACGACTCGCAGAACGAATTAATTTCGTCTTGCGAGGCACCACTGTATAAAAGTTCACAATTAAAATTGCAGAGTAAC
This sequence comes from Zootoca vivipara, assembly GCF_963506605.1. Taxonomy (NCBI): domain Eukaryota; kingdom Metazoa; phylum Chordata; class Lepidosauria; order Squamata; family Lacertidae; genus Zootoca; species Zootoca vivipara. The sequence goes on along the minus strand of NC_083287.1, from coordinate 18,528,621 downwards.
CAATTGCACCCAAAGCCAGCATTGCCCTTGAAAATTTAAAAATGCAACCCACAGCCAATTAAAAGAAGAGTCAGCAACAAAAAGGAATCCCAATTAAGAGCAATCTGAAATAGAAATGTGTCCAGGCCCACCTAAAATACAACAGAGTAAGAAGTACCATAAATGAGCTCCCCACTCCCAGCCAAAAAAACAGTCTCTCATGCCTGCCATCCTAAGTGTCCTGTTGGCAGACACATGAGCAGGGCCTTTCTTAAAATTACACCAGAATAATTGCAGTTCTCTGTTGCCAGAGAATGACTAATCTGATGTGCTTCCAGATGGTGCAAAGGTATTCAGATTTTGAGCTTTGTGTCCAGACTATAACCTAGGAAGCTAATGTAGGGTTACCAGGCATCCCTGTTTCCCGGGGACAGTCCCTGGATTTGTGAATAAGTCCCCAGACAAATTCTATCCCCAGAATGTCCCCGGATTTCATCTAATTTCCCCGGGAAACGCAGCAGCGGCAGTCTCAGCAGCCTGGAGCAGTTGGCTCCGGCTGGCTTCAGGAGCTGCTTGGAAGTCCCCATATGATGGTGGTGCAGGGGCTCTAAGAAGCAGCTTCCAGGCTGCCTCCACCTTCCCTGACCCCAGCAACTAAGCTGTGAAGGGAGGCTTCATGCTGCCTATCAGAGCTTGCGTGCAAGCAGGAGGAGGCAGGGATCTCTCAGTTAGGGAACAGGAAGCCTCCCTTCCCAGCTGAGGGATCCCCGCCTCCTCCTGCTTGCACGCAAGTAGGAGTTGGAATGAGGCTGCTCCGAAAGGATCCCCACCCCCTCCTGCTTCCACGCAAGTAGTAATGGGATTGGGGCTGCTCCGATGGGAAGGGAGCCATCGCGCTGCCTGAGCCTCACTGCTGTGGCTCTTGGCCCTCCTTCTCTGCCTTCCATGCCTGACCCACCACACACTGCTTCCCCACCACCACCACCACCACCGAAGAACCAACAACTCAGGGGCTGCCCAGGCTCATGGAGAAAGGAGATAGAAGCCTCAGAGGAGGGGGAAAGGTGGCGGCTAAGTTCAAGGCGGTGGCCGCCCCTCTGCCACCACCATTGCTGCAGCATCAACGCCCCGAACGTGTAGTATTTATTTATTGATTGATTGCGTCCCCAGATTCATTGAAAAAAATCTGGTAACCTTAAGCTAATGTCAATTTGAAACAAAGATAACAGTTGATATAGTCCTTAAGTTTCTCAAGTCTCCTGGATCATGTTTCTGTCTATCTCTTGAGATTTACACATTTCTTATTTCAGTTCAGATTTTCTTCATCTCTTCTGTTAAAAGACCAGTTACCTTGTTCTAGCAGAATGCCAGCAGCTGCATGAATGTTTGTAGAAAAGCACAAAAATATCACAAAGAGGTTCACTGTAAAAGAAAAGAATAAAAACAATTGTGACTGCAAGGCACAAAGGTTCATTCACAGCTTCTTCACACAATTGTGGTGAAGTTTAAGGTGTTCCCCGATGCATCTTGCCGGGTACAAATGTAAATAAAGTAAGCTAATAGAAGACTTTGGGTCTTTTTTAGGCAAACCACTTTTTAGGCTGGAACTTTTATTAGTGAAGCTGGAGAGGTCGCATTTGGATCTTGTGTGTATGGACTCAGGTCCTTGATGCTGCACTTGTGTTCAATAAAATCTCACTTTATTTACAGTATGCAAGTATAAAATTTGGGGAATACCAATTTTTTGATGTCATCTAATATCTCATGTTCCTTTCTGTATTTTCAGTGCAATTTTTTTGTTTACAGCACAACCAAATTTCAGATTCACATTATGACTTGACTCCAAAATATTGTGAGCAGAACTCTGTATTGTTGTTGTTGTTGTTGTTGTTGTTGTTGTTGTTATTATTATTATTATTATTATTACAGTAGGTAGCCGTGTTGGTCTGACATAGTCGAAACAAAATAAAAAAATTCCTTCCAGCAGCACCTTAAAGACCAACTAAGTTTTTATTTTGGTATGAGCTTTTGTGTGCATGCACACTTCTTCAGATACACTGAAGCAGAAGTCCCCAGGCGCTTATGTAGGGAAAGGGTGGGGAGGGGGTATCACTCAGAAGGGTGGTGGAAATGGGTGATTGATTGACTGACTGATAGCTGTTGACTGTAAACAATTGCAAATGGTCTTGCATGAAAAAGCAAGGGTTGAGATGGCTGAAGATCGCTTTAGCATAAGAATCCTATGTCTCTGTTCAAACCAGGTCCCTCCATGGTTTTGAGCTTGGTGATAAGTTGCAATTCAGCAACTTCTCTTTCCAGTCTATTTCTGAAATTCTTTTGTAGTAAGACAGCTACTTTGAGAACTTGTATAGAATGTCCTGGGAGATTGAAGTGTTCTCCTACTGGTTTCTCTGTCTTGTAATTCCTGATGTCAGGTAGACCGCTGCCCTGGACACAGAATTGACCTGTGCTTCCATGGACAGCTGTGAGTCCACAATGACTCCCAGGCTGCGCACCTGGTTCTTCGGGGCACAGTTGCCCCAGCAGGGGTGCCTTCCTTAAGTGTAAGTTCTAAGTACAAGGCTATGCTTCCTTGCTTTTATTGTGTATGAAACCACAAATTCTTCCCCACATTTATATTGAGCTGTTTGGCAATAGTTCAGATTTCTAAGGCACATGATCCTGGTATTGTGCATGATACAGATTAACAGTCCCTCTTCACACACTCTCCATCACAGCCTGCTCCCTAGCTTCCAGGTGGAATCCCTGCCTTACAAAAACTGTTAATAGTTTATCCTGACATCTTGTGAACTTATTGGTATGGCTATGCCTTGGCATCTTTCCCAAATCATCATCCTTCTGAAACACCTGCTGCTGTAGTGTATTGCAGAGTGTGAGGTAACACATTTCAAATGCAGGAAAGAAACAGATATACCGTATGTTTTTTCCATCACTTCGAAGCTTAAAAGAAATGTGTAATTTCTCAAAGAGTATTTTGTCAGTGTATGGAAAAGCTTTTTGTTTGTTACGCACGTAAGAAATCCTGCACACACTCAATTTTCAGTTCTATTAAAACAATTTTGTTTTGAGTATGCTACACATGGACATAAAGATTTCAGATAGCCCCCAACTGCTTTTTCTTTTTCTTTTCTTTTTTACTTTCTGAATGTAATAGATTGGACAAAATAGCATTGCTGTTTGAGTGGGAGTTAATGCTTTTGAAGGCAGCTAATACACTTAACTACAGAGTATTAACAGTGGGCGTTCTGCTTATTTTTATTGCAAGCTTTAGCACTGTGCAATTTCCTTGCAACATGTTAACAATAATCCACTTCATGCTGGCACTTAAATATTTGTTGAACATTACAGTAGAAAAGTTATGGGAAAAGATAGATAAAGAAAACGAATTACTTCCCAGTGTGGCATCCTGCCTCTCATAAGAAGCACTGAAGAATATTAGGGTTTTGTTTTAAATGTAGCAATGTGAAACACATTTTGAGCATCAATTGCAGTTGTTCTCATGAGAAATGAGGGTTCTGTTCTGGAAAGGTTACAAATAAATTACACATGTTTGCACCATAGCTGCCAAGTTATCCCTTTTTTTAAGGGATTTTCCCTTATGCTGAATAGGCTTCCTCGCGAGAAAAGGGAAAACTTGGCAGCTATGAAGTTTGCACCATATTTACTATACAAAAGGCATTTTATAGCAAAGGAAAAGTTTACAAATTCACAGCTCCAGGAAATCATTTTTCACCATCTTTCGGATAAAACTTTATTTATTTATTTATTCATTCATTCATTCAAAGTAGGAATTTTCCATTAATATTTAGAATGCTTTTCTATGCCATTTATTACTTGTCAATATTTAAGAAATAATTTTAAGATATCCGCATTTTCCAGTCTGAATCATTTGGCCCACAAGCTAAATAGGGAAGTATAGATCACGTTAGCATGCCTAATGTGGCTTTTGACTTGTGTTTTTGTTCTTTGCATCATGTTGTTGTTGTTGTTGTTGTTTTATTATTATTATTATTATTATTATTATTATTATTATTAAAATTTATACACTGCCCTTCACCTGAGGATGGTTCACAAGATAAAAATTCAAGATAAAAGTAGAAATCAATAGTTAGAATTTTAAAAAATCCTCCCTCCTACAAACACATTTTAAAGGCCGTAGAACAGCCCCCTAGCCTCCACCTCAAAGAATAGGTATGTGATATGATGTTGGGAAGGGCTGTTAGTCCCCCTGAAAATGCACAGACCCTTGAATGTGCCTAAGTGAATTATCTGGATTATGATCTTAATGTTTGGATCCAGAGAAAGATTTTGCATGTCTTGGCTGTATTTAATCTAAATATATCCATTTGTTGAAGTTTGGTTTGTTTAAGAACCAATCGATTGTTCATAAACCTGATGTATATGATTGATGTGACTCATCTCTACCATGGACAAGCCCAGCATCTACCAGGGCCCACATACTAGCAGGCAACTGCAGCAGAATGGAGTAACCCAAAACTACCACTGGCTGCTGGTGATAGTAGCTTCTGCCTGCTCCTTCCTTAATATTGCCACTGTCCACTCTTACTCTTACTCCTCTTTTCCCTCTGGTCCCGGACTGGCAGGTGCTGCCCCTCCTCATCTCATTTTCTGCACATGCCCATAACACCTCTGCCAAAGTCCCATGAGAAATCCATCACACCAACAGATATGCTGCTGCTCCATCAGTCTCTGTCTGAGCTTGCATTGCATCACTAGGGCAGCAGGGCATAAGCTTTCCAACATTCTGCATAGCTTCAGTTTCATTGCCTGCTTCTTGAGTAATCCACCTCAGGTTGCCACCAGGCTGGTTTGGCTAAGTGCTGTTCTGTTGTTTCTGTGCTGGGCACAGCAGATACGTGGATGTTAGCGAGGGGAAGGAACATCCAGTGCCTCATCCTTCAGTCACACAGAAAGCAGAAAAGGAAAGGGTAATGGTTGACTGTTTGCCTATATTTTGCCCAGAACCTGTAAAACCCTGGAGTCAGATATGTCCAGGGCCAATTCTTGGCATGAACAGAGACTGATTGATGAGGGCCAGCCAGGCATTGAACACAGCACTTAAAAGGGAAATCACAGTCCACCGTGGGTGTCTCCTGGTGATGTGGTTCATCATTTGTTTCAGGTTTAATTTTTTTTATTTTAAACTAGGTTGGCATTAATTTGAACAGTAAATGTGTTGACTGGCTGAAGGAATTGTCTTTTTTTCCCCTTAAAAGATTGTTCATTAGTCTGTTCAATGCCTGCTTTCTATCAGTTTCATGTCCAGAAAGAACTTATGGTAATAGTAATGAAGGTAAATTCTATACAACATAATTTGATATTTTTTTCTTATATATGAAATGAACCCAAATTAAATAAATAAGCAAAATAATCCATTAAGACAAATATTAAGATGAATCTAGTAAGATGATTCTGAGAAAAGGGCACAGGTCTCTTAAGTGGATAAAGTGGCATAGGGAGTATCTAATATGTTTGCAAGAGACATATTGCAGTTAAATATGAACATCTTTTGAGTAAACTATTTAAAGGATATGAGTATCACCTTACAAAGGTGGAAAGACATGGGAATTTTAAGGATATGTCATGGTGAAAGGAATCTTAGATATTAAAGAAATCACCATTGTGGTGTTAGATGCAACCAAAGCCTTTGATAGGTTGTGTGTCCATATTTATTTGACGTAATTTCTTTTTTAACATTTCCCCACTGATTCTGTGATGGGTAAAAACAATCTGTATGACTCAATTAGCAAAGATTTATAATAAGCTGTCAACTGACAAGAGAATTACACCTAAGGAGAGGGGCAAGACAGTGGGGGGCCTGTGTCAACATTATTATTTACTTTAGCAATACCTTAGCTTGTGTAATTAGAAGTGACACACAGAGATACAAGGAATAAGAATGAGAAATGGCCAAATGAAGATCTTACTATACATAGATATGTTATCTTTCAAAAATCCAAGAATATCTCTGTCCCACGTATTTCATGTAGTACGGTCTCTATCTCTGGATACAAGGGTAATTAAAACTGAGGTCATTGCAGCTAATCTTGACATACAGGATAAACAGCAGATCACACAACAATGTGAGTCAAAGGTAACAAATAAAGCAGTAAAGTATGAAAGGTGTGAAACTGGTGGAAGATGTCAGTAAAATAGGTAAAATAAATTGTGAACTTTTTCGGCAGGGCTGCAGAGTCTGCTTATAGTTAGAGCAAGTTAAACTGATGAACTGCAGGGATTCATGCCATAAAAATGATTATCTTGCCAAGATTTTTGGTTTTGTTTACCACTTTACTCCTCTCTATAGAATCAAGAGAATTTAAAAGCTGGGTGAAGAGCTTAGAGAACTTTATTTGGCAAGATAAACACCCTAAAATTGTCAGTAAACCATGACTATGCAAGCATCAAAGCACAAAGGAGGTTTAGCAGTCCCTAACCTGACTATGTATTATGAGACTGCACAGCACAGCTAACATGGTTGAAACTATGGCTATCGCAAAAGGAAGAGGAAGATCTCTATCAACTTGCAAAGCTACGGTATTTATTGATGACCCCACTGTAAATCAGATGTGAACACCAAAGAGGGAGGAGGTCTTGAAATAAAATTGAATTCCCTTCTCAATTGTTTAAAATGTGGGACTAAATATAAAACAAAACCGAGCCAGGAAATCTCATATATGTCATCTGCAATATGGCATCATATTTTTAAGGAGAAATAAGATATCAGATTTTATGACTTGGCAGTAGGATGAGATGTCATAATTTGGAGAATTAATCCAAGATGGGCATGAAATCTCATTGAGCTCTGCTAGGTAGAAACCACATTGGTACAAGTGTTTCCAAATCGGGAGTGACCTGTTGAAATTACTGGTGCCAAGATGGGCATGTAAATAGGAGACAGCTAAGGAGCAAATTATGAAAGCAGATGCGAAAAATTATGTGAAAACTACACATAATTGATAGCGGAAAAAGAACAATAAACAAAGTGAAATGGGAAAGACTGCACACAGAGCAACTCTGGATTAAATGTGGATTCAGGTAGATAACCCTTCAGATAGTTTATCAGTTAAAGAAGCCGGTGGTGTAATATCTGCTTGTATAATAAGATTTACTGGAGAAGGAAAGTGGCAATCCACTCCAGTATTTTTGCAATGAAAACTCCATAGACATTAAGAAGGAGAAGCGTTGAGAAGAAATTTCCAAGGCATGCTCAGGTTCATGGGGTCACGGAGAGTCGGACACGACTAAGATGACTAAAGGACGATGAATAAGATTTACAGTACTGTTCAATTTTATTGGTGAAGACGTACATAAAAGACTGAAACCACTAGTCTCTTTTTTAATAATGGCTACAAATGTCATATGGGCCAGAAAGTGGAAGTATTGAAATATCCCAACAGTCTCAGAATGGTTAATAAAATGTTTTGAGCTGATGGTTATGAACAAATTGATGGAATGTGTACAAAGGAAGAAAGGAAAAAGGAGCAGGTTGTAGCCTGCAGAGTGATGGAATTGTTTTATTGATTATTTGGATGTACAATAGGGAAATTATTTGGAAAAACATTTGTTTATGTAGTGATGATGATGATGATGATGATTTATCATTTATACCACACTCATCTGGCTGGGTTTCCCCAGCCACTCCGGGCGGCTCCCAACAGAATATTAAAAATGTGATAAAACATTAAAAACTTCCCTAAAAAGGGCTGGTTTCAGAATATCTGTGCCATAGATAAATTAATAAATAAAACTAAAAAAATCTGTTCATTTAAATATCAAATTCTTTAGGATTTATATTGAAAAGTAAAATGCAGGTGTGCAAGTGTGGCATCAAAATTCTGACTGCAGATCCTACTACAAACACTGGGCATATTGTGACACATTGGTAGTAGAATACTTTTTATTAAAAGCACAGGAGTGGCAAATCTGTGGCCCACAAAACTTTGTGCTTTGAATGTGTGGCACATACAAGGAGTGTGTGCTGGCCGCTTTGACCATGACCACCACTCCAATGCAGCCCTTGAAGCATTAGCTAATGCTCAACATACCTTCTGGCTTAGAAAAGACCAGCCACTTCTGTGCTAATCATCTTGTGATTCTAATGATAACAGCTATTGATTCCAGACACTCTAATGAGCTAGTATAGATGCCTGGGGAGAGTGATTTTTGCAAACTGTTTCCCAGCAGTGAGCATGTGTGAATGTTTTGGCCTCTATTGGTTCAATCTATTTAGATCTGGTTTGCACATGATGCTAAGCTAAAACTCACAGGGGGAAATTGTGGGCACTTCATTTGTCCCTGGTCCTGCCGCCGCCAAGCTAACCAGAGCTTAGCCACGGTTTGGCTTAACTGCATCCACTATGTCTCCCTCCCTCACTATGAGCTATAGCCAAGGTGTATTCTTGGTTTATTGAGTGTGGTTCATCTGGAGGAGGCAAAGCATGAGCCTGGGTGAGTTGGGGTGTACTGCTAAGCAGAATCATGGCTTCACTTTGGGTACTGACGCAGCATTACTGGGGGAGGAGCGAAACAGCCATGATGTTTGCTCATTCATGGTTAGGTTAGCCATGGTTGGCCTTAGTGTAATGTGCGAAGCTGGCCAATATGCGTGAATGTGCCATTTTAAAGCCAAACACAGATTTAAATTGATGCCTATTTGACTAAGCTCTCCCAGGGGAGATGTTTTTTGTTTGTTTTCAGCCTATCCATGGCTTCCTTTCAAAGCATGTCTACTGTTCAAAAGACACTTAATCCTAGGGAAGTTGCTTATTGTCTGTCCGGTCAACAGGCTGCTCTACGGAAACAATTCCGTGAAACCTGAATTGCCTGAAGGTCACAAAAAGGGTCTTGCTTTGCTGCCTTTGCACACAAGAGTTCGTATTCTGTAGAAAGAAGTCCGAGCTGAATGGAATGTTTTTGGTTTTTTTGTTATAGTGAAGCTCTCTTTCTAAGCCTTTGAAGGCTTCAAGGCCCACTTTCCAATCACGGGAGCCATTTGACCTGGTGTTCTGTTGGCAGGAGAGACCTCCAGCATCAAATGAAAGTTAATATCTATTTGACAGTTGCCAGGCAGATGACATGGTTGTCACAAAATTATAATTACTCAAATACTATCTATTTAGAGGTCACACAAATTACAAAGAAAGTGTGATGTATAGAGGATTAGCTGTCTATCCGCACTGGACTCTATGCCTGGAGTTTGAGTGGTTGGACAAATTGCTATGCAAGCCCACAGAAGAAAGCACTTGTTGTGAAAGGAGCTCTCTAATTTAGTTCTAATTAACACTCGACCGGCAGCTATTGAAAAAATGCATTGCATTTTATTTCCTTAAAGTCCTTATTTATTAAGTTGCCCAAAACAATATGAAAAATATAACCAGAAAGTCACATGATTATTGTATAGTGTTGCCCAAAATATCAAAATAGTTTGCTGTAACTGTTAATTTGCATGTGCCATTGTTTGCTTGGCAAGAGAGGGTTTGTTTCACTTCTGTAGATGACATAAGTATTTAGCTGAGTAGTTCAAAGAAACTATTTAGCTTAGCTTAGTGTTAAAGAAAGTGAAGATTTCTCCCCGCTTTCCTTTTATGGAAATTGTGGAAATAATTATTCCCCCAATCAGTCTACTGTGTGTGAACACTGGGATTCGAAAATATTTTTTTTAATGTATTTAATGTAGCTCATAGTATAACCATTGTGCACAGTTCAAGGTTCTTTCAGACTACATTTCTGCTGCAGCTCTTCATGCCCCCTGAAGTACTTAGGGAAAGAAGAGCATATGATACAATAATTTGTGACTCCTATATGTACACAGAAGTGCTTTCACATTGTGCACAGAGCTGTTTGGACTGCAGCCTAGAAACGTAAAATGCTTGCTAATGTGAAGCTTGCTATTAAAAAAAAAGAAAGTAAGTGATTAAAACATACAGAATTCTGTTTTAGTTTCTTTATCCACACAAACTGTCTAGTAAATCCTTGTTCTTCTATACAGTACTTGTATCAGATTCGGACAAGGAAGGACTAGAGCTGTACATTTTATTAAATGTTTCCAGACTCTGTTCTGATTCTGCAATCTTTATTTTTAATGTAACTGACTGAATATCAGTAATGTTTCAGTTGTATTTTCTGTTTAAAATGCTTTCTTATTTATATGTGTTAAGGGGAATGTAAGTTGAGCGGTCATTGTTGCATAATAACCAGCCATTGTACACATTCACCAGGCTACAGTCAGCAGCAGTTATAACAGTAGAGAGCTAGCAACAAGTAACACCCCAAACCAGACTTCTTGGACCCAAAAGCAGTTTCACCAACCTAGGGAATTCACTCCATAAAAGTAACAAAGAACCAGATATAGAGGATTGATTTGGCACACCACCTGCAAATTGAACACCAGTGAACAACCCACAATTCTCCCAAGTATGGATATCACCGGGAGCTGTGATTAGCTCAAAATCCACAGCATCTCTTCATTACATGAGCAAAAGAGGAGGGTGGGGAAGAAGGGGGACTGGACTCTCTGAGCCCATTGTAGTGGGGAACCATGGTTTCTTGTATCTGAACTGAGGCTATTTCCTTTGCACATCCAGCTGGACATGGTAGCATGAAGTTTAAAAAGAAATGTCATTAAATGCTTTCATTTATTTTATTTAAAGTCAAGCAAGTACCATAAGTATACCATGCCATATTTAACCTGATCCATAATATGCCCTGCTCTGAAGCGAATAAGTCTTATAAATGTTTATCTAGGGAGAAATAATTTGCCTTGGGTCTATGAGGGATTTTACTGTAGTCTGGAAACTATTGTGTGTCGAGGCTTCCCAGAAAATTACCTTAAATAACTCACAACTGACAACAGAATTATGGTTTGGTTTTTGGCAAATAATTTAGGGCCACAACTTTATTAAATACACAATTTAATCCGAGTGTTGGCTTAGGCTTTTGGTTATTCACTCGTCCTTCCTAAAGAAGGACTATCCCCATCTGTCCATCCAGGACAGGACTCAATCAGCTGTCCCCTTAGGACAGGACTCACCTCATCTGCCCCACGTGGCAGGACTCACATCAGCTGTCACCATTGGACAGGACTCACCTCATCTGCCCACGTGGCAGGACTCACATCAGCTGTCACCATTGGACAGGACTCACCTCATCTGCCCACGTGGCAGGACTCACATCAGCTGTCACCATAGGACAGGACTCACCACTGTCCGCTTGGACAGTTCCTGCTCCGACTTCCGCATGGAAGTCAAGTAAACATACCTGGGAGTGAGGAGGTGGCTGCGCCCAGTCATTCCCTCCTCACCTTCACCAAGAATGTTCCTCAAGGCTCTTGCTCTTAAAATTGGGCCCACCATTCCCGCCAATGGCGGGATGGTAAGGACAAGAGTGTAAGCCCCGAGATTCCTTTAACGGAATACTTCTATATGGAGCAAACGGAGGTGAGGGTAGGCATCCGTGTGCCACCCCCTCTACCAACCGATTAACCAACCAAAAGCCTAACCGCCAACCTAACAAGTTGTGACAATTTGCTAGCGCAGTAGGCGAAAACCAAGAGGCACAGCCAATCAGCCAATTGGAAAAATTCCTACTGACCCCTGAATACAGGCGGCCCCGAAGGCAATAGCAATGTCGTGCTAACCTGCAAGAAAGAAAGGGCGGGTGGGAGGGGTTCAAACGCCAGGCAAAAATGTGACCAGAAAATGGTGGACGCAGCTTTAAGAGGGGCCCCACCAACCAATCAGATCCAAGGAATTTGCATACACACGCCCCCCATTACTCAGCATGAGCTGTGGCCTTACACAAACCAAACCCTAAGCTAAATTTCTTAACAGCCCTACCACAATCCGCTTTATATTATATGATATAAAGCGCTTTGTGTGTCGAGGCTTCCCAGAAAATTACCTTAAATAACTCACAACTGACAACAGAATTATGGTTTGGTTTTTGGCAAATAATTTAGGGCCACAACTTTATTAAATACACAATTTAATCCGAGTGTTGGCTTAGGCTTTTGGTTATTCACTCGTCCTTCCTAAAGAAGGACTATCCCCATCTGTCCATCCAGGACAGGACTCAATCAGCTGTCCCCTTAGGACAGGACTCACCTCATCTGCCCCACGTGGCAGGACTCACATCAGCTGTCACCATTGGACAGGACTCACCTCATCTGCCCACGTGGCAGGACTCACATCAGCTGTCACCATTGGACAGGACTCACCTCATCTGCCCACGTGGCAGGACTCACATCAGCTGTCACCATAGGACAGGACTCACCACTGTCCGCTTGGACAGTTCCTGCTCCGACTTCCGCATGGAAGTCAAGTAAACATACCTGGGAGTGAGGAGGTGGCTGCGCCCAGTCATTCCCTCCTCACCTTCACCAAGAATGTTCCTCAAGGCTCTTGCTCTTAAAATTGGGCCCACCATTCCCGCCAATGGCGGGATGGTAAGGACAAGAGTGTAAGCCCCGAGATTCCTTTAACGGAATACTTCTATATGGAGCAAACGGAGGTGAGGGTAGGCATCCGTGTGCCACCCCCTCTACCAACCGATTAACCAACCAAAAGCCTAACCGCCAATCAAGCCAGCCCTGGCTTGCCGCCAACACTCAGAGACCTAACCAACTTTTTAAACCCTCAGACACATCACGCAGCCAAATGTCATACCCATCAGGGGATAAGTGAACCCCATCATCCCGATATAAAAGCGGGGCTCTAACATTAATTGCGGGATGACGAATCAAACTCCCCCCGATTTCGTACACCCGTTTGGATGCTGCGCTGTTAACCCTCTTCCTAGCTCTTTCCCCAGCCAGAGGAGGAATATCACCCCGCCATTGCATCCTCTGCAACATTTGGGACCAAAAAACGACGGTATCAGGGAACCAAGTCCTTATCTCCAACAAATCTCGTAGGATAGCCAGGCGAAGAGATAACGGGTCCACAGCGGGGATGTCATTTTCTCCCAGCTGGATCACCAGGGCGGACGGGCACCCGAGCAAGAGGGCTTTGCGCCGCAGCAAAGGGAGAAGCTCCCCCCAGCGCATGCCCCTCTTGCCCATCCAGGTCACTTGGATGTTGGATGGAAGGCCAAGTCGAGGACCCAATGGCGTTTGGCCAGCGCGAAGGCCTGCCCAATGGACTATGGAATGTCCCACCATCCATATGTGCACGTCCGCGAGCCCTGGGAAAACATTGGAAAACAAACGACAAAGTTAGGAGCGCTTCCGAACATAAGATCTATACGCTGCAGATTTCCACCTGCCCAAATCCTTAATAGCATCAACCGAAAGACCCCAGTGGGCCGCCGTAGTGGCGGCCCCAATGCGAAAGGAATGAGGAGCGTAATTAGCGGCCACGCAACCGCATGCCGCTATCACCTTCCTCATAACTCTAGTAAATTGCAGCCTAGTCATCGGGTTACCATCCTGATGCACAAACAAGGGGCCCTCCCCAGCTGGCCTTTCCGCCAAGAATTTGGCTACGTCCTTAACCGGGCAGGGGCCCGTCTGCCCCGTAGCAGGCAGTCGCATTACTGCTCCTTTACCAGCCTGGTCGGTCTTGGAACTCCGAATCGTGATTAACAATTCCGTTGGCGACAGACGTATGTCCTGGAGTAGCAAACCCCCTGGCACCCCCTGACGCATCTGACCCCCTACAATTTCACCAATTCTCAAAGCGCCAAAAAAGGCCACTGAGAAGGCGGCCGAAAACAAACGGGCCTCATATTTAGACCAACACACCACCCTAAGCTTCAATCTCATTTTAGTGAGAAGATCAAAAGAAATCGGGTTCCTGGTAGGGGAACGGGGAGGACAAGGCCTACCCCATCCCTCCATGGCCTTACGCACCACAAATTTGGCGCAAGGGTCCCTATTAAAAAACAATTTCGAGAAAAATGAAATGGCCGCAGACTGGAGCTTTATGGTCCTGGCAGCCCTTCCCAGGTGAAACAGGTGTGCCAAATATTGAAGCACCTGGGAAGAAGAGGGGCGGGCCGCTCCCTCCACCGCGAGCGACTGACTGCGAAAAGTTAAAAAGTCAGTCCAAGCTTTTTGATAAGCCCGCAGGGTAGAGGGGGAAACAGAAGCAGCTACTCCCTGCAAGACTAGCAGCTGCCAAGGTTCCAAAGACGATCCGGGAAAATCTCCGGCTGATGTTGTGCGTCTGGAACCAGGGACCTGAAGCGCTCCATCTGAAATCGTGACAAAGCGTCAGCTATATCGTTGGCCACGCCCGGGACAAAACGCGCAGAGAAAATAATGTTAAAACGCAGGCACTGCAGCACGAATGCCCGCAGCAGAGCCGATACCCGAGTTGACTTAGAAGATTGTTTCGCAAGGACAGTCACCACAGCCTGGTTATCTGACCAAAAGCATACGCGGCGGTCCTTGAAGTCGTCAACCCAAATATGGACTGCAACTGCTATAGGAAAGAACTCAAGAAAAGTTAAATCCCGCGTGATTTCAGTGTCCCGCCAAGCAGGGGGCCATCTTTGTGCGCACCACCTGCCATTCCAAAACAAACCAAATCCCAGGGAACCCGCCGCATCGGAGTGCACTTGGAAATCGTTGTGCAGGTTTAAAACATCCTGCCACAAGGATACCCCATTGTATTCCTCCAGGAATACCAGCCACATCCTCATGTCAGCCTTCTCACCCTGCGATAAGCGCTCGAAGGCCGCACAGGCTACGGAGCAGCCCATTGGCATGGCCTTATCAAAATAATAGGCGCCTTCAAACTGAAAGCCCAGCAACCAAAAATCATGCGGATGAATTGGTAATAATCGGAAAGCCGATTCGATATCACATTTTGCCAACAAGGCCCCCGGCCCAAACTTTCTGATCATTTTAATTGCCTGGTCGAGAGAAGCGTATTTGACCGTACAAAGCTCCGGAGGGATCACGTCGTTCACGGACGTGTCCCTAGGGTGAGACAAATTATGAATGAGCCGAAACTCACCCGGAGCCTTCTTGGGGACGATTCCCAAGGGAGAGAGGTGCAGATTGGGAAAAGGCGGAGACGCAAAAGGACCAGCCATGCGCTGGAGGGCTATTTCTTTATTAACCTTCCGCCTTGCGACCTCGTGCATCTCTCTCACCGACTTCTGATTCCTAGGATTCCTAGCCAGGGGAACCGAAGCTATCGGAATCCGGAACCCGAAGGAGAAACCATCCCGAAGATATGCAGCCGCCTCAATATTGGGATAGGAGGCTAACCAATGTTTAAGGGCCGGTAACTTAATGGGAGAAAAAGCTAACTGAAGCAATTCACTTTGATGTGGAAGCTGCGGGGGGAGCGGGGAGGGCAGGGGCGGAACCCCTTGGCGCCTGCCTGAATCCTCCCCGACCCCCACGAAAGGGCCGCCGGCCCGCATAGCAGTTAACAGCCGGGTGGCTACCGCCACACCGGTCACAAGTGTGCGCATAAATACACCGCGGGCGCTGACACAGTCCTTTATTGAAATCCCAGCAGCGCAATTTAGGTGCCGCCTTAAAAGGCTGGGTCTCAGCCCTTTGCTGCTCGGCGGGTTTCCGTGAAACCGACGGAGCCACATACGTGGTCCAAAGGTCCAAGTCTTTCCTGTCAAAGCGGGCGGTGTCAATTTTTGACGCCCGCCTGCGAAATCTTTCATCAGAAGCAATTGCGGCCGCTTCCCCTGCCATGTTATATGCTGACCTTACGATGGACTGGTACACGATAAGGTGTAGAGCCCTGCGGGGATATGCCGCTACTACTACCCCGGAAAAAACTTGATAACAATCGAGCCAACGCTCGAAAGTCCGCTCCACCTTTCTCCCCCTGCCTTTCTTCTTAGTACCAACGAGGGCGTTTTCTTGCTCAGGGACCACCTCCTCTGGTGGAGCTAAATCAAAAATGTCTACCTATTTACCATCCAATATCCTAGACCTCAATTTAGAGGACAAGTGACTGCCCGGAATAATATCCCTAGTACTGTTGGTGGAAACCGTGGTTTCCGGGACCAACTCTCCGTCGAGACATTCTTGAACAGCTCCATAACGAGCACGATGCGAATTCGCTCGACGAGCCCAGGCCCAACGAGGAAGGCCAGAATCCACTTCCCCGTAAGCCCAGTACAACCCCATAGAGTGATCAGAACCCTCGGAGCTAGAGGACGAACCTGAGGTGGTCGAAGCCGAGGTATCGTCCTTGCGCCTCTTTGCCCGCCTCCTGGAACGACTTTTGTGACGACGTTTTCCGCCACTCGACGCTCTAGCCGGCACTGGGAGGGCTTCCTCGCCGGATGCCGACGAAAGCCCCTCGCGCCGCGAGGCGACGGCAAGAGTCTGGGATGGAGCAACGGGCGAAACAACAACATTAGAGGAGGCCCCCGTCCGCCCCCCCCTGCCCTTGCCCACTTACTCTGCCCTTAGCCTGCCTCGCCCTCCTGGTGCGCCGAGGCTGCTTCCCCTCACTTCGTCGTTTGACGGGAGGGGGCGCCGGCACCACCATAGGAGTGGAAGAGGCATTCGGCATCAGAACACCAGAAGGCCCCACGAAGTCGTCATCCGACGAGTCAACTGGCCCAGACGTGGTGGTCTCAGGCAGTCCCAGAATGGTCGCCATGGGGGACAGAGGCTGCGACGCCGCCACCGTAGCTTGCCCAGGGTCCAGGGATACACCTGCAGAGGTAGAGGGGGCAGAAAGAGGGTCTGGGCCTTGCCGGTCTGGAGGCATGGCCGTAGTCGCCGCCTCCCGCCCTGCTTCCAGAGGTAAACCAGCAGAGGTCGAGGCGGCAGGATGAGAGGCCGGGTTCTGTAATAAGGCATCAAGCCCAGATCCAAGCTGGGCCAGGGCCTGTGGGTCACCAGCAATGCTAGCGATGAATGCTTCCACGCGACCCGCTGCCTGCGAGGCTGGCGAACGCAGCTTCTGCGAAGCGCCCTTAATGACCCTCTTAGATTTCCCTGAAGTGGATGGGTGGGCCGCCATCCTGAACTATTAACTACTTGGAATAACAAGCAAACACACGTGGAATCACACAGGGGTGCGTATTACCACTTTAACCACTAGGCGGCGTCACCCCACCCCTCAAATATTGGAGCCTTCCCAACCAATCTGCAAAACTAACTGCAAAATATTTGGGGACACCCAGGCCTCTGAAAGGCCCCAGGGAAATCAGTTAGACTTGTATTGCAGGCTGGTGTAGGCCGGACCCCGGCACACGCCCCGGCCCCCCCCCTAAAAGGGAGGGAGAGGGAAATGCGCAGGCCAAAGCCAAACTCCCACCCACGCAACCAAATAGAATCCTTAACCAGAATACGTGAAAACTAAATTAACGTGAATTAAAATTAAATTGAATTAAACAATGGACATCAATTAAGCCAATTAAACAATGCAAGAAACCCAAAACGCAGGCCAAGCAATGTATTCCCTATCTATTGGGAAGGAACAGTATCAAAACTAACAAGGTGCGATAACCCCCTTGAGGCCAGCCGATGGCATAGAGAACCTAAAGTAGGCTGCAGTACTCAGGCCTCCAATTAAAGGCAAGGAGTAAAAGTTTTTTCCTTTCACTTAACCAAAGCAAGCCCACGCAGGTCAAAGCCAATTATAATCCAATGGAATCAATTAAGATTCCTAAATAAAAGGATATAAATTAAATCAAGTAATTAAAGGAAACCAATAAGTTAAAATGACCCAATAAGCTAGTCAGGCAACACAATAAAGTCAAAGCCTGCTCAAGGGACTTCAATATAGGCTGAGGGAAAAGGCAATTAAATTTGTAGGTGTAGTAACAACTCGTGGCCAGTAGATGGCGCCAAACGCCCAGAAACTGGCTGCAAGCACTCAAGCCTCGAAATAAACTGCAGCCAGGAAAAAAAATTTTCCTCAGCTAAAACAGATGCAAACAGAAAACAAACGCTATACAGGACACAAAAACTAGAGGCCCCCCAGGTGAATCAAGTGAGGGGACCCCCTCCCAAGGTCCTAAAGACCCAGCAACCCCCCTCAAACCGCTCCCCCCAATGCACAAGCAGCAGCTCTCTGCTTAATAGCAAAGGGGGTTGCAAGCATTAAAATGGCGGACGCAGCGTGCAAACCAGGCACAATAACGGCCTGGCGCCCTCCCAATGATGCACCCCCACCCCGCAGGCACCCCAGGGGGGGCGGCAAACGCCACAGCCCCCAATAAGCCAAATTAGAGGCCCCCAGCAGAGCGCAAGCAGCCTCAATGCTCCTCAGCCGGCAACAGCCCTATTAACCACCCACGTGGCTCCAGCCCAGCCCAGCCCAGCCCCAGCAGGAAAACGGCCAGGCAAGGAGCCAGGAGCCAAGGCTCCCTCAGGGTACCAAGGCCCCCTTGCCCACCAAGAGCCACAGCAGGCTAGCCAAGGCAAGCGGGGGGGGGAATTTAAAGAATTTAAAGGAATCTAAAGGGGGGTGCGCCCTTTAAATAAAGTGGGATGCCTGTGCGGGGGGGGGGGACTCCCAACGCCCCTAGCCGAGGCCGAGCCGTAGGGGAAGGGAGTGGGGAGGGAGGGGAGGGGGAGAATCAAAACGGAGCTAAATAAGGCAGTAAATGAAAGCTAAAAATCAAAAGCAAGCAATAAGCTGAATAAATCAGCAAATTAAATAAGCCAGATACAACCAGACTCCAGGAATCCAGGAACGCTCTCTTGCCAGACAGGAACCGATAGAAACACACAGTTCAAACGCCAGGCAAAAATGTGACCAGAAAATGGTGGACGCAGCTTTAAGAGGGGCCCCACCAACCAATCAGATCCAAGGAATTTGCATACACACGCCCCCCATTACTCAGCATGAGCTGTGGCCTTACACAAACCAAACCCTAAGCTAAATTTCTTAACAGCCCTACCACAATCCGCTTTATATTATATGATATAAAGCGCTTTGTAGATACCGGTATAAAGTATGTATCCCTTAGTACTATGCTACATTCTGGTAACAGCGGCATGATTTAAATTTTTTGCATCATACAGATTTATTTTGGCTATGTATGTTGATATTTTTTATCACACTCTTCTTTGACATTTCACTTGCGATATTTTTGTCTTTAAAAATGTCTCCTCCTATAGTCAGCCTTAACCTAAATTCAGCTGCAGAAGAGTTTAAATATACAGCACCCACAGGATCAATGGCCTTAATCCTATGGCCTCTTGAGCATAGTGCAATGATCTGCTGAAGAGGGGAAACTTAAATGCATGAAGTTTATAAGTTCCTGTTTTGCAGAGACTAACTTTTCTTTCATTAAAGTAACGGGTCTCTAGTTTCTGAGTTGATATAAAATTTAATACATATAGCTATAATATTTGTATGATAATTCTAAATTAGAGTAATATGAATTGTTGGTCATAGGAAGTACAGCATCAGTGTAAATAGATTGATGATCCTAGATCAGTGATGGGCAACCTTTTGAGCTTGGTGTGTCAAAAAACCGAGCATAACTCGGGTGGTGTGTCACTTCGAGAAAAAACCATAATTTTGTGATATTTATAGTTTAAATAACAAAAATGTATAATTGTAATATATAACTGTATTTAATAAACCAAAAACTAATTAATTAACCAAACCAAACCAAACCAAACCAAAAAACCCTTATTTATCACAAAGTGCCCAGAGTTGTTGAGCTTTTTGGGGGGGAGCTGCTGACCAAAGTTTTGGAGGTTTTTTTTGGGGGGGGTGCAAAAGTTGCTTTGCTTTTTTGGGGGGATGCCCCAAAGCTGCTGTGCTTTTTTGGGGGGGGAGAACAGAAATAAATGACAAATAATACCTTCGCTGGAACTAACACGCAGCACCGACCTAGTCTTCCAAAGCGCAAAAAAACCCAGCACAGAACAGGTTAAAAACAAACGCTGTTGCACCCAATCATAGTCTGCCAAAGTGCCAGGAAAAAAGCACAGAAAGGGTTAAAAAACCAATCTAGTTACCAGCAGCAACAACAACAAAAACGGATCTGGGTTTTATGGGTTTTAACGGCAGAGACAAGCTGTAGCGGAGACAAGCTGTAGGAGGAGCGGGAGAACAAATGGGGGGGGGACAACAACAACAGCGTGAATGGGCCGATGGGGCGCGTGCCAGCAGTGAGGGCTTTGCGTGTCACGTCTGACACGCGTGTCATAGGTTCGCCACCACTGTCCTAGATTAAGAGAGGCAAGCAATACTACCTATATTGTAAATGTTGGGAAAGAATGTGAAAAGAGCAAGATGATAGTGAATTATTTTGAATTGTATGACAGGTTCCTGTGCATGTAGTCTTAAAATCAGTTTGCCAGTGTCACAAAATTATTGTTGTAATAAATTAATAGTGTCATTGGAAGTGTAATCTGGGCTAAGGTTTTGTTTGATTCATTCATGTATAGAGTGTTAATATAAGGAAAAAGGTACCCTAAGGCTATATCAAGGGTGCCACTTCTATATGTAATACTGTAAATAACTATCACCTTTTTTTACTAAGAAGTGGCTCTGAATAAGAATTACTGTGACACAGCAACAAAAGATAATTCTGAAAACAGAGTAACAGCCTTCCTA
Organism: Zootoca vivipara; assembly: GCF_963506605.1. NCBI lineage: Eukaryota > Metazoa > Chordata > Lepidosauria > Squamata > Lacertidae > Zootoca > Zootoca vivipara. Next base: position 18,508,087 of record NC_083287.1, on the reverse strand, counting down.
CTAAAGCCTCATTGAAATGAATGATGCTTCATGGGCAGCACATGATGGATTGTTCCCTTGCTTTACAAGAGATGATAGTATTAATTCTTTAACATTTTCCCATCCTTCATCCACTTGCATACCTAGCTGTTAGATACATGTAGGAAATATTGAGGAGCGATGCTTGTATAAAAAGCATAAATCCTCACCTGTGTATTCATAAACCTTATGATAGTTAACTAAAATAATTTTTCAAAATATTTATTTCCACTGCTGATACTGTTCATTTATCATTCGTACTTCATACGGTGGTTAAACCCTACCGTGCTTTTCAGTGATGGTGTACGTCAAAACCCCGATACTTGTACTTACACATTTCCAACTACAGTATGAAGGTAGCTATGCCAAGTTAGCCATATTTGATTAATGGATCAGACCCAGCTGTCCACAACATTTTCACAGCCTGGTTTTGGGGTCGGGGTGGGCAGAGAGAAATGCAATTTTGTCACATTTGACGTTTGTGTCCCTATCTTTATATGGGCTTATCTGTATTGTATTCTCATAAGAAACCAGTGAGTTCAGTTAGACTGATGTCTGGCCCAAGGTGAACTCTACTTACGAACCTCTACTTACGAATTTAATGCGTTCTGAATGCACATTTGTAAGTCGAAAAAAATTGTAAGTCGAATCTCATAGGAATGCATTGGGAGAAAAAATTCTTAAGTAGAAGCAACCCAATATAAAAATTCGTATGTAGAAAAAATCCTATCTAAACCGTATCCAAGATGGCGGACGGAGCTCCATTCGTAAGTAGAGTTATTCGTAAGTAGAGGTACCACTGTACTCAGTTGCCAGGTGTCCATGGAAGGAAGGTGGTGCAGCATGCATACCTTAAGAGCAATTTGGAGCCAGGCATTTAGAGGTACAGTATAGGCTTCTTTCGTGGGTGGCAACCAAATAACTTGGATCTGGTGGTTCTGCCTTTCTTTTCTTCTTTGTAGCTGATAAATCAAGCACTTTCCAGTTCTGCCCTCGGCATGAATAATCTCTCTCAACTGCATCTCTTAAGAATGTAGCGCACACGTGAAATGAAAGCTGTGTTTTTATTCTATTATCTAACAAATTGTTATGCTATGAAAAATAGATTACTATTAATAAACAAAATTTTCTTCTAAAAGCAAGAAATATGCACATCGTTGTGAGGAAGCAGCTGCTCTCCCTATTAGAATGGGGACTTGGCAAGTAACATAAATTTTTTAAAAAAGATTACTTCTAAAGACATCAAAAACATTGTAAAGCTCCAGAATCTTGTCTGAAATATGCAAACATAAAAGGCAGAGGGGTTGATTCACTATAATATGAAAGTAGTTTCTCTCTTTTTTGGCGTTTTATTTTATAGAGTGCAGAAGAAGCGATAGTTTGGAAAGTTGGAAATGAGTCAGAGGCTTGTACACTTCATTCCTGCTCTCGTGCAACAACCCTTTCTGCCTCTGTTGAGCTGTAAATGGATGTACCAATGAGCACTTGCTCTTCAAACCAGAATCTTAAATCCACTTCAAACAAGGGTTTCTCATTCAGAAAAGGAAATTCTGGTTTGGAACTGTAGCTTTATGAGCGGGAATTACAGTTCCCCATGATTTTTGGGAAGAAATGTGTTTTAAGTTTATGGTGTGTATGTACCCTCACATCCATCTTTGCATTTATTTGTTGGACAGACATTTTCACAAAAGAGGCTCAGGCTGTGTACACACAATATTTTATTCTAGAATCAATGTTGACTAAATATTTTTTTCTATATAGTCCACACAGAATCTATATCTATATCCATGAGTGCTGAGCTTACTCAGGAGTCTTTGGTGAGGTTGTCTGTGTACTTACTTTGAAAAAGCTTTTGACAGTGTCAAGTAGCTCACCTCTATCTATATGCTTGTTGACACACTCAAAGAACTCTTAATAGGTTCTCGTTTGGCTTCAGAAAGATTACCTATTCTATCTGCTTTGTTTTCCTGGAACATGCTTTTCATCTATATATATATAAATGTAGAAGGTCCATGTTTGTTAAAACACAGTGTTCTCCGAAACCGCTTACCCAATCGTTCTCAAATTTGGCCACAACCTCACATTCCCCTACGGGAGTGTTTCCATCCACTTACATTGGATAGAACTAACCTAGGACAGGTAAAAATCCTGGATTTTTGTTTTTAAAAATTGCACCCTCCAGTGGACATCTAACTCACACATGACAAAAATACTTCTACAATCCCCCCCACTCCCCATCCAAACCCAGCACCCCGACACACAACCCGCCCCATAGACCACGCCCACCCTGAGACCAGGCCGATCCCCATCCCAGACCGTCCAGGGAGCAGGCTGCTCCACAGCCCTCGCCCACCCCGGAGATCGCATCGCCACCAGGGACCAGGCCGCCACCAGGGACCAGGCCTCTCCCCATCCCTCGCCACCCCAGGAAACCACCTCCATCCAGGAAACCAGACCACTCCACAGCCCACACGCCCACCCAAGACCTAGACTTCCCAGGGAGGCAGCCCTGTCCGTAGCCCTCGCCACTGCCACCACCACGCCAAATCCCCCTCAAACCAAGGGACAGACTGGACGAGCCCGACCCACACCGTGAGCCAGGCCAGACCCCGACCCTGACGCCACCACCTCCACAATGGAGACCAGGATACCCGCCTCCTCCCCTACCACAAAACAGACCGGACCACACTGACAACCCCACCACACTGGTCAGAGGTAGACCGGACCCCGCCAGGAATCACAGAGATGAACCAGGAAGATGCAGGGTGGGGGTGGGGGGAGTCACACAGATGAACCTAGGGGTGGGGGGAGGAGGGGGGTACAGGAAGGGGGATCAAAGCACTCACAGGGATATGCCGACCGATTGGGGGGCACTGCAACGCGTGGCAGGGTACAGCTAGTTTAGAATAAGAGGTAAGAAAGACAAAATGTGATAATGCCACTATAGGTATTAATGCAGCTCATATTCATAGGAATTAATATGGCTTAGCATGCAACCTCTCCCATGTGGTCCTAGGTGGTACAGTTACTACAGTACCATAGCTGAATCTCCAGATTGGCTACCCATTATTGCCAACAGTAAGAAAGAGACACAGGTATTTTCTATAACTAAATGTTAAGCAGATCCATCAATATGAAGCCCCGAATGCTTGTCTCCCTAATGAACAGGAGATGCTATCTTAATGGTTTATTAGGCAGGGAGGAAAATATTTTCTAAAGCCTTACATGAGATTTATCAATGTGATGCGGTTTAGCAGTAAGAATAGACACAAAGATTGTGAAAGGCTAAAAGCGATAAGCAAGATTAGAAAAACATTCAGTGCGATTGATTGCCATTTCAATCTCTCTATTAAACAGAAGGATATCATGTTGTGCTGAGATAAAAGTTCCAGTACGACTGAGTGTAGGTAGAATACAAAGCAAGAACAGTGGAGGGTAAAAACACACAAATAAAAACATTAAAAAGCAGATGCAGACTGTGATCCTAAGCAGCCTTACTTGAACATTGCATCAGAAAAACTTCAGTGAAGCTCATAAATGGGATTTTACGTTGTCCCAGGAAAATAGGCAAGTAGCTCTTCTGATAGCTCACAATCTAATCAGTTGTTTTATTATTATAGGATGAGAGAAGCCTTCAATAATGCAAATATAAATATAGTGAGAAGATACACAGGATAGTTTATCAGAACCCGGGTGATATTGTGGAAGCACTTATTTCCCCACTCCCACCCCACATTTCTCACCCAAGTATGCATCCTTACCCACACAGCAGCAAGGTTGTGAAGTTTCAGTTGCGCACAGAAGCATGCAAGTTGTAAAATATATAAAAACAAAGTTCCAATAGACATTACAGTTCCACATACAGCTTGCAAATGCTACTTTCAGGCTCAGCTGGCAGTGCAGCACCATAAAGTTATAAACCATCATAAAAAAGGAAAGGTTTCATGGTGAAGTTACACAGCTTTTGCACAACATTCCTATCACATGTTACAGTATTGCACCACCCACACACCCCAAACCTGGAAGTTTACAATATATTTTTCTGGCTGCATGAAGTCGTGATACCTTTAGCCATTGATAAGGCACCAGATCATTAACATTAGTTTCCTTATTGGGACGGGGGATAGAGAAGCAATTTCTTCTTGGTTCGTACGTGTCCTAGTTCATTGTCTAAGATCAATACCACCTCTGAGCCTCAATATTTGCTGCATCATGAGATACTAAAGCAGAGGATTCAGCCATTCCAAGAAGACACAGTGAAGAAGCTGTCAAGGACTTTTTTTTAATAAATAAGAGCTGTTTGATTGGAATAAATAGATTTCTCTAGTAAAGATTCAGAGTGCAGGGCAGCAATTTTTGGTAAGACATTCAAGCCTGTGTTTAACAGAATTGTAGACCTCTATAATTTAAATCCTCTGGGTCTTTTCTATCTTTAAAGAAAATGAGATTCATCTATCACTCACTTCTTTCCCCTAAAGCTGAGTTCAGCCATTTTTATCCACTAGTGGTACAATATGCCCCGGGGTATAATCTTTTATATTATACATTATTCTACTGGTAATAACAGAAATGTTCACCCTCACACACAAGGAGAGAGCTATATTTGAAAGTATGAAAAGATTTTCTTCCCAGTTTGGGAATGTTTCATTTACTCACAAAATTAAAGTTAAGCTTTAATAGTGCTTCAAATCTTAATTGTGGGCATTAATACGTACCTCACTTGGTAGAGCATGAGATTCTTAATCTCAGGGTTTGTGGGTTCAAACGCCACGTTGGGGAAAAGATTCCTGCATTGCAGGCGGTTGGACTAGATGACCCTCCTGGCCCCTTCCAACTCTACAATTATATGAGTATGATTATATTCTTAAAATTATTTTCAAAAGTGGCATACTTGATGAGTTGTAGGATCCTTTACACATCTTGTTATGCTTCTCAAAATAGGTTATATTTTCTTAATTTATTAATTTAGATTATATGCTGCATTCTACACAGACCCCACAGCACTTTACACCTTAAAAATATGCATAGTATTTTACACTGAAATCTGGTACTCAAAAGTAATTTCCATTGAGTTCATTGGGGTATACTACCAGGGAACTAGATAGCAAAATACAGTCTAAACCACTGAAAAAAGTGGCAGCTTAGATTTCAAGGAATTGCTTATTTGGTAAAGGTAAAGGTACCCCTGACTGTTAGGTCCAGTCGCGGACGACTCTGGGGTTGCAGTGCTCATCTCGCTCTATAGGCCAAGGGAGCCGGAGTTTGTCCACAAACAGTTTTTCCGGGTCATGTGGCCAGCATGACTAAGCCGCTTCTGACGAACCAGAGCAGCGCACAGAAACGCCGTTTACCTTCCCAGCGGCTTCCCACCACGTGCTTTCAAACTGATAGGTGCGCAGGAGCTGGGACTGAACATCCCGTCACAGGGATTCAAACCGCCGACCTTCCAATCGGCAAGCCCTAGGCTCAGAGGTTTAGACCACAGCACCACCCGCGTCCCCCCATCATCAGCCTCTGGCTCATTTCCAACTTTCCAAACTAATGTTTTAGAAAGAACTGCTGAACTTTAAAAACAAAACTCATGGTCAAACAATTAAACAGAATCCTATCAAGTTGATATAATAATAAACTACTTTCTTGGCAGAAATACTGTACTGTCTTGGAATAATGAAATCCATGAAATAATATTTACAAAACTTAAATGCTAAAAAAGCTTAACTTTGATCATGCTTGATCATGTACCAAAGCAGAATACGATATGTAGCCAAAACATGAAGCGTTGTACAGGTTCAAAACTTTTGTTTGGAGATGATCTCTAATTTTATTAAGTTTCAGATGTCTCTCAAGAGGGAAGGGGAAGAGAAACCTTGTGTGTTTGGTATTGACCTACTTTCCTAATGCAATAGCAATAGTGATATATTGTCACTGTTTTATTTATAAAAAAACTGCTTCTTTTTCACTTGCTTTAGGTATGGCACAGAAATACTGGATCAAGTCTCATGTTTCCATCCTGGCCACAAAGTCAGGGTTGCAGATTTTTCCATACATTTATTCTCTGAGCAGTAGGTTTGTAACTCCATACAGAACAGACATTAAGTATAAGAGCATAAGAAGAAACTGCTGGGTCCCCTATGTGAGCCAGGCAGGGCTGGATGATGGACTCCATGGGATGGTGAATGCATCTCTCTGTGAGGGAGTCTTCCCAGACCTGCTTAAAGAAGCTTCTTAAAAACTGCTTCTTAAAAAAACCATCTTTGGACCCAACCATCATGGCCAACTATCGCCCAGTCTCAAATCTTCCATTCTTGGGAAGGTGATTGAGCAGGTGGTCGCTGAACATCTCCAGACACACCTGGAGGATGCGGGCAATTTGTATTCCTTCCAGTCAGGATTAAGGCCTCATCATGGCACTGAAACTGCCTTGGTTGTGCTGGTTGATTATCTCCGACAGGCTAGCAACAGAGATGAAAGCTGTTTCCTGGTCCTGCTGAATCTCTCAGTGCCCTTTGATGCCATCAACCATGACATCCTACTGGACCATCTAGAGGAGTTGGGAGCTGGGGGCACTGTTATAAAATGGTTCTCCATCCTCCTGGGCTGTGTCCAGAAAGTGGTGTTGGGGGATGAGTGTTCAGACCTCTGGGCTCTCACTTGTGGGGTGCCTCAAGGCTCCGTCCTCTCCCCCATGCTTTTTAACATCTATATGAAGCCACTGGGAGAGATCATCAGGGGGTTTGGGCTAGGTGTCCACCAGTATGCAGATGATACCCAGTTCTCCTTTAAATCTGAACCAGTGATAGCAGTGAATGTCCTGTGTGAGTTTCTGGAGGCGGTTGGAGGATGGACAGATTGCGGTTGAATCCCAACAAAAGTACTTTGCTTGGGAGGCAGGGGGCGGGCTGGTGTGGAGGACTTCCTGATCCTGAATGGAGTAACTGTGTCCCTGAAAGACCAGGTGCAGAGTCTAGGAGTTATTTTGGACTCACAGCTATCCATAGAGGCGCAGGTCAATTCTGTGTCCAGGGCAGCTGTCTACCAGCTCCATTTGGTATACCAACTGAGACCCTACCTGCCCTAACATCATCATCATCATCACCCATGCAAGTTGATGGCCATCAGTGCCTCTTGTGGAAGCAAATTCCATACTTTATGTGCTATGCAAAGAATTACTTTCTATTTTCTGTTCCATATCCGTTTCTGTAAACTAAAAATCCTAAATTCTGCAACATTTCTTCATAGGGGAGTTGCTCCATACCCTTGATCCTTTTGGTAATCTATTTCTGAACCTTTTCCAGCTCTACAATATCCTTTTTTCACAAGAGGTGACCAGGCCTGTACAGTGTTCAAAATGCAGTTGCATAATTTGTATGAGGGCATTATGATATCGGCAGTTTTGTTTTCAGTTTCTTTTCTAATGATTAAAGCATGCAATTCTGCTTTCTCACAGCTGCTGCACTGGGTCGGCATCCTCAATGAATTCTCCACTACAACCCCAAGGTCTCATTACTGGCTAGTCACTGCCAGTTCAAATCCCATGAGCATATATATGAAATTGCAATTCATTTACCCTGGCATACACCACTTTATACTTCTTTATGTTGAGTTGCATTTTCCTGCCAAAAGGATGGATCCTTTTGAAGCTCTTCACAATGTATGTGTTTTAACTACTGTGAACAATTTAGTATCATCAAGCAAATCTGGCTAACTCACTGCTCACCCATAATCCTAAATCACTTATTAAGAAGTTTAAAAGCACGGATTTAGGAGGGGTCCCTTTTATATCCCAACATTGGAGGAGCTATCCATTTATTGTTACTCTCTGTTTCCTTTTTATTGATCCTTTTGCACAGGTATATGGCCAGCATGGCCAATGGCCATGGATAATGGGAGTTTTAGTCCAATAATAGATTCACCTGGAGAACCACAGGGTTCACTAATCATGTTTTAGCAGAAATCCAGTCTCCCTGCTGTCATCCTGGTTCTGGTTCTTGTAATCTCTGATGAATAACGAACAAACATAGCTACAATAACAGTTATTTCATATGGAGTCCAAAATGGACTGGAGAACATTATTAAAAAACAAGTGAAGAAAGATTGGTGGCCAACCATGTACATGGAGTTGATCAGAAATCAGCATATTTTGCCTTGACATATGCTTTCCTTGTTTATTTGGATATCAACAGTGAAAATATTATATTTAAATTTACCTGATAGTTGGATTAATTCCATGATAATCCCTATGGAAGAAACTGCCAACTGACTGATTTGAAAAGGTGGTATTTTTTTCTACAAATTACAGCTCTGGTTAAAATAAACATCTGTAGTATTGTCATTGTAATTTCTAGGGGAAATACATATCAGTTAAGGGAAATTGTAAAATGCAGTTCTGTGGAGACTTTTGCAATCAGTTACATAGCTTGCTAATCTTAATGATTACATTTTCACACATACAGTATTTATTGAGCAATGTCTAGGATAAGTAACTTTCCAGCAGGGGTTTCCTTAAAGAAGCTACTAGCTTAAAATGCATTGGTTTGCGAATCATACTAAGTCAAGCCATAGCTTTGAAAAAAATGTTCTTGGTTTACAGCTCATGGAGAGAATTGGAGAGAGCTAAATCTCAAGTCTGGGGTTAGATGATAAAGCCAGCCAACTCATGGTTTAACTCAGCACAGCGCAGGAGCAAAACAACTAGAGAGGAGTAAAGTGGCTGTAATTTCCTCCCTGGGAGCTCACATGGTCGCATTAATACATGCTTTGGTTTCACATTATGTAGAAACCACGCCATTGAGGAAACTGAAAATATTTAACCTAGGTAGCTACATTTAAGATAAAATTGAATATATTTTCAATGGTTTACAAAGATATATTATATTAACTCTGGTGCGTACCCATCCCACCTGCAGTCTGGACTTGTATACACCACAGAAGGTATTTATATTGGCCATGGACCCAATCTTTTCTTGGTGCAGAATGTTTGTTTCCTTGCTCAGGATGTGTTAGTGGGTTGTTGTTGTTGTTATTGGTATGTTCACCTCCTGTTTTGGCCTCTTAGTCTTTTTGAGGGAATGAGGGCCACTCTTCAGTTAAATATGCATTTTATCAGTCAATGAGATTGCCAAAAAAACTGATAATTTGCCTCATAGTGTATGGATATTTAGGAGTGTAGGGGAGAAACAGAATGTAGCATTGACTACAGTTCTGAAACTGTAGGTGACTTTCCATTTGCAAGTAATGAGCATTGTGCTTTTTCCAATATTTACCGATACTGCAAAGAGCAAAGGTGTGGCTTTTTCAGCAAAAGCTTCTCTGCTAAGTAGAGTTGACTTGAATGCTTGAGTGCAATTGGCATTGGGTGTTTTGTCCCCCCCCCCCTTTTTTTTTGTTACCGTGTCCCAGAAGAACTCTCATAACCCCTGATCTTGGTACCATTATAGTGTTGGAATTAGTAATTAGTAGGGGGGGGGTGAAAGGATGGTTGGAGGCAGACAGATGAGAGGGAAACTGCAAGCTTCTGCTTTCTCAAAACTAGCCTGTCAGCTTCTTTGGCAGCATTCTGAATCCTGTATTTGTTTATGTGTATTTTGCTATTAAAATATCCACATGGTATTTTTGAGCAGGGTTACCCTGCAAGACGGCAGTATACTGCAACCTTTATTAATGTGTGGAACTGGCACACCACAGTTTGTTGCTATTTCAGCATCCCCTGTGAATACGATATAATATATAATAGATTATATCATCTATTTTATGAGACATGTAGCTGTAGATAGCAATTTCTGACAAGTCATTGCTGATACAAAATCTTGCCTGTTCATGCTATATATACACTCTCCATTCTGTGTTACAGCTTGTAAGGAGCAATCTAAATATTAGAAGGATACATCTAAACTCTTTAATCAGTGCTTACATGAACCGACTTATCTTTATGGTTCAGCCATTTCCAGCTGGATCTACAGCAGGGAGCTTTGTCTTGCTACTGAAATTGATTAATTTAACTGAGGTTGACAGCAACAGCACACATAAGAGCTGGGACAGTTCAGTCTTAGAAGGATTAGCTTGCCCTTTCTCAAAATTGGTGTCCATCTGAATCAGTCTATTGAAAGATAATATCATTTCAAATGCTGAGATGATTCTTTGCTTTCACTGAGGTCTGTGGTTTATTCGCCAGCACAATCAGCATTGAATGGCTGTATAAATCACATGAAATATAAAATGCTGGAGCTTCAGCATATTCGGCAGATGTCCACACAGAGAAGAGAGCAATTAAATTCTCCTGCGTTAAAGCAGATAGAATTATTCTCCTGCAGAGGACTTGCACATATGGGAATTTTCTCTGGAGAAGCCCGGTGTCTTGTCACTCCCTTGGGGATTGTGAGTGTATAAATGGCTTAATAATTGAGAAAAAGCATTAAAGAAGAAAATGAAGCATTATTAATTGCAAAAGAAAAATTGTGGTGCTAATCATTGCTATCTGCTTTTTGAATGGAGCTTATTTATTTTGAATTCTTCTATAGTACAGTAACTTAAAAATAGGCAGAAAGCTTCAGTGCAATCTTAAACATGTTTACCCATTGAATTCTGTGGTGCAGATAAATACTCATAGGACTGGACTGTTTGAAATGTGCAAATGTACTAGTATTGATTTGTATTTCTAAATTATTAAATGCATTTAATGAATTCAGTAATTAATTATTGAAACACTGAAAATCTTTTACACGAGAACAGAGGAAAATGTCTTAAACAGAGGTAGGTCCCTGTAGCTCAGTATTGTTTACAGTGACTGGCAGCAGGTCTCTTTTCAGACGTGTGTCCCAGAGTCAATCATTCAGGAAAACCCTGCTTCTTGTGAGCAAATGGGAGTCTCCAAATGCAAAGGAGCTCCTTAGCTGATGTTGAAATTATGGGGACGTTGATAACAGCATAGCTTTTCCCTAAGATACCCTGGGCCCACCTCAGTTAGGGTTTTACCTTTCAAAGATGGGACATTGAATTGGATGGTGAGCTACTGGTGGAGTTGTTTCCACAATAATGTTCTTCTTCCTTCTTTGGCAATCACTCGTAGCTGAGTAAGATTGTCTTCCATAAACACGGTTTTAACAATGAGTCCGTAAGTGACTGTGCAGGCCAATTCTGGACTCACACGTCCTTCCACAGTGGAGACATTGGTTCCTGGGTGGGAGTTGATCATGGTGTGGATTTGCCAAGCGTGCCTTCCTCTTAGTACGTTTCTCCCTTGCGTTCTGAGTTCGAGTGTCTTCAAAGTCCATGACACCTTTGGTAAAGGCTGTTCTCCAATTGGAGTGCTCGCAGGCCAGTATTTCCCAGTTGTCAGTGTTTATACTACTTTTTTTTTAAGATTTGCCTTGAGAGAGTCTTTAAACCTCATTTGTTGACCACCAGCATTACGCTTTCCATTTTTAAGTTCGGAATAGAGTAGTTGCTTTGGAAGACGGTGGGAGCCCAATATTTTCAGTACCAGGACTGAGTCTTCAAATACGGGAAGAAAAGAAAGTATCTTGGATCATCTTCAGAGTTTTTCTCTCACCACTCAACCACTAAAACCTCCTCCATACACTTAGAATTTGAGAGGGGGTTGCTCTCCAGTGCATGGTTGCCAGTATAAAGTGGGAATCCATAATCTTTTCACTACAAACACACACACTTCCAGGTTTCCTCTTCTCAATCCTGGCCTCTTTACCAGTTTACCAGGCATCAGCACTTTTTTAAAAATCTCCATCTTAATATACTTTCCCAAAGCATTGAGGAATGAAATACAGTGTGGAATTAAGCATTTCCTTCATCCAAAGTTCTCTTACCAACCATCTCTCCAGTCCTAAGATCTTTGGCTGCAGCTGCAACTGGTTTTCCACAATATCTGTGTAAGGCGCTGAGGGTTTGGAATATGGGACTGTGCTACCAGAGCAGCTGTCGTGCAGGTGGAATAATTGGGCTGAAATCTTCTGCAATTTAGCAACACTCATGCTCTGAAGCCCCTCTGGAATAGGTGACCCAAGGAACCAATAACTGTTGTCCCATGCTTGGTTTTTCAGGCTGAGCAGTCTGGTCCAACCTGGCCTGCTTTACTGGCTGTACCTGAATTTGACCCAGCTGTCCCTGACTATGCCCCTCCCTTACTCCAACCTCAACCTTACCTGTTTGGAAATATGCCCTGCCTCTGGGCCCTTGAATGCTGATTTGCAAGGACAGGCTGGAGCAAGCAGACCAAAGCCAGAGTAGCCCAAGGTAGGAGCAACAGATCTTGTGCTATTTGGACCATGCCTTTGTTTCAGCATCTGCCAATTAATAGCAGCTCCCTGCTGGGCCTGACAATAAGTGGGCTGTGAGAAGCAGACAGAACTGGCAAAGAGTAAAAGCATTTAATTGCATTTAACATTGAGGCTTTGAGGAGGAAAGTTGAGAAGCAAGAAAAACAGCAAGTATATTTAAAGGCATGTTTTATGCCAGTTACTTCGCTTCTTTCAGTGATAACATGGATTGAAAAAAGACAGAAATAGAACATGACTATGGAACCTATGGATAAATCCCATCAAGCCCAAGCCAAAGTCGGCAGTGCTCAAGGACTCTGGGAGTTGTAGTCTGGCAACATCTAAAGGGCCATGGGGTCCCAATCCCTGAAACAGAATGTTATATTTGGTATCTTTGGATCAATGTTCGAAATTCACCAGATGCATTTTTGCTATTGGCGTGGGTCCAGGTGTGACTATGTGGAGATTTCTGGGCACTAGGTTGGCGACCACAGTTTAAAAGCCTCTGCCTTAGTCCATAGTTAATACCATTTCCATTTCCATTTCCACTGTGTGTGTTTCTCCTTCTTGCATACTGGGATAAATGAATTGTCACAAGAGCAAGCTGCAGTCAGGCAATGTAGTTGACATCATAGAATTGTAGCGTTGAAAGGGACACCCAGATCATCTAACCCCCTGGTGAACAGACATTCTGCTATGGCTGTGGCATATCCATTTTTTTAGGTTGATAAAGAGTACCGTTAGCCACCTTTTTGGTTCAGTAACAATTAAACCTTCCCAGACAAGTTGTGATTGGTATTTCCATGGATGGCAGAAGTCCCTTTCATTATTAATTCTCTAGTTTATTTCTTACAGCAGTCTCAGCTGTGCTTTATTACTCAAAGGTTAATGCAAACTGAGAACTGGGTAAATTAAATTCCATTTGGCAGGTAGTTTCCTGATATAGACATTGTCAGATGCGAATGAATGGCAATGCTGTGTCTGTTTCAATTGTCTAAAAAGACCAGTTTTCCCTTTAAAAAAAATGTTTTCTAATCCTTCCTTAAAAGATTTCATAATACAATAAGATCAGCATCCCACTTTATAAGGAAAGTATGCCATTTAGAAATCTGTGAAACGTTATCAGCTATTACAGAAAATTAATGCAGATACCATGACTAATGAACTGATACACTGCTTTAAACAGTAGTCATCATTCAGTTATATGCAAGAAATCATGCACTTGGATATTTTATTGAAGGGAGCCTAAGGAATAACAGTTAAGAGGGTTTTATTAACTTTCAGCACACAAAATGAATAGTTGAGCATTGAACACGACATGATGCCATGTGATAATTGCATGCCTTGGTTATATTGCAAGGCATGGAACATAGCCAAAAGCCTTCATCTGTTCTGGATATAGTTATTTTTTACACTCTGCTTATTGAGTACATTATTGCAATAGTATTATTACAGTTGTAGCTGGTACTATTTCATAAGAAATGCCCTGAAAATATAATGCCATATTGTGGCTAAATCGAATCTTACTTCTTTCTGCTGAATAATAGTGAGCAGCAGTTCGCAACAGAACCACCATTAGTCTTGACTGACAATAATATCTGATATTATTCATTTATCTTGGTGGACAACAAAGCTAGAGGCATATTGTAAATCTTTCAAATAGAAGAAGGTTTCACTTAGGAACAAAGTGAAATAATGATTTAGACATAAATATTTTATTCATCAATCTTGAATTATAGTAATTAAAAGAGGGGGGACAATTCTCCGTTAATGTTAGTGTAAGTATACATTGCAGCAGAAGATCCTGCTACTAATTATATACTAAATAGAAATATAGTATCAAGGTAGATTACACTTACTGATTACTGATTCATGTTTGGTTTTTTAAAGCATATTCCCCTCCACTTCCAGAAAAAGAATACAATTTTACAATGTTCATTAGCAAGAACCTTGTACCTTAGATATCAGCAGAGAGTAAAGAGTGGTGGTAGCTGTATAAGCGGGGACCACAAAAATCAATGGCAAAATTAGTGATAATTTTAGTAATTAGGACTACAGATTGTTTAGAAGAGGAATTAAAATCAGCACATTCTGTTAAGAGGTTATTAGGGCTTGTTTTTTGTTTATTTAAAATAATAACCGTCAATTTTGTTCTGTTTTTAAAAAATTGCAGTATTTTTGGCCGCTCTGTAACCAGGTTCTCTGGGAGACTTTCAGCAGAGTTAGGTAAAGGTAAAGGGACCCCTGACCATTAGGTCCAGTCGTGACCGACTCTGGGGTTGCGCGCTCATTTCGCATTATTGGCCGAGGGAGCCGGCGTATAGCTTCCAGGTCATGTGGCCAGCATGACAAAGCCGCTTCTGGCAAACCAGAGCAGCACATGGAAACGCCGTTTACCTTCCCGCTGTAGCGGTTCCTATTTATCTACTTGCATTTTGACGTGCTTTCGAACTGCTAGGTTGGCAGGACTGCTAGGTTGGCAGCAGAGTTACTGCATTAATTTAAGACTGAAGCAAGGGGGGGGCACTAGATAATGAGGCTGCCTTTTGTCTGTCCTTCATCAGGAGCTCAGTTATGGGGCCAAATTGTAGCTCAACAGTGACAGTACTGTCCCAAGATTGTGCAAAAAGTTATGTGATTTAAACCTTGGATTTCCTGACCACATAAGCAGCGGTTCTGATTACAGTAGTCAGAACTGGAAAATAACCTTTTGAATATGTAAGCCGCCATATGTTTCGCCAACTGGGAAACAATATCAAGTTGCCCAGAAAATGTTTATTCATCCGCCAAAACTTTTGTTGGTATGTTCAGTTGTGGGAGGTTTTTTTGGGGGGGGGGGAGGATAAATACCCTAAAGTCCTTTGCAACCCCTTTCGAAGCAGCAGCTACTACTTCCATATTGAGAGCTTCTACTTCCTTGCTAAGAGCACTTCCGCAGCCCTTAAGAAAGTCTGCGTCCATCAGGTTCTGCAGGCTGACGCCTGCCAAAGAGATAAAATCTCTTGCAATCATTCTTGAGAGCAGCCAAAGCTACACGAAGCACTTACTGAGAGCATTGAGAGATCGTATTTCTTCGGCAGGCATCAGGGACGGTTATGGGGTGGCGCAGAGCAAGCCAGCGATTTTTAAAAAGCGGGTGGCAACTTCAAAAAAGAGAGAACTACCAGTAAGCATCCCCTGGCCTATGCTGAAGGCAGCATAAATTATTGGAGGGAGAGTGGGGGAGTTGGGTGCACAAATTCTTCATAGTTCATTAATAAGTAGTAAATGGAAAGAATCATCTGGATTGCAATGGAGGAAGTGTGTGGAGAAGGTCTTCCTTAATGAATTAGTGAACTGATAACCTAATGAATTTAAGGATACACTAGTAATAATAATGAATGATAACTTTGACTTCAGATGTGCATACCTTTGCACTTTGGCCACCCCTGCTTCATCATGTGACCTTCATAGGGTTGGCTGCGGGTCAGTGTGGCCCTTAGGCTGAAAAGAGTTAGCATCCCTGGTTTGAACCATTGCTCTTCCACTGGATACTTGGGTCTTGCCCAGATTTGACATGTGTTGCACTAATGACACCCTCCCTGTTTTCGTCCTCTGAGGTTGTGTGGGATTTCATTAAATTTATGTCCCTCCCTCCCAAAGGGGAGAGAGAAAATATTTTTCTATAGGTATTTCCACCATGCATGAAAAGCACACTTTACAAAATTTCTCTTCAGTTTGAAATATTAAAAATATAGGACACCCGCTTCCTTTGTATCTGGGTGTTTTTTTTAAAAAAAAATGAATACATTGCAGTTTGGCATTGAATGCAGGTTCTTGGTCTGAAAAGCTTGAAAGTAGACCAGGGTTTCCCATACTTGGGTCTCCAGCTGTTTTTGGACTACAATTCCCATCATCCCTAACAACTGTTCCTGCTAGTTAGGGATGATGGGAGTTGTAGTCCAAAAACAACTGCAGACCCAAGTTTCCGTGAATCCTAAAGTAGACAGATGTTAGTTTTTCACAAGAACACTGTCCTTGCAAATGTCAACATATATTTTATAGGAATAACTATAGTTAAATATAGTTACAGCATTATTGTCTATTGTGAATAGTGTCATAAGTGAAAGCATCCATCAGAAACACAGTGTAATTTAACTTGTGATACTACAGGTTCCCATTAGTCTACAACTCTCATCAGCCACACCCAGCATGGGTATTCATTCGTTTAAATGAGTAGAAAGGTACCCTGAGGGTCATATAGTCCAACCCCATGCAATGCCGGAATCTCAACATGGGGTTTCCCATCCAATTTGAAACCATATTGGACCCTACCCTGCTTAGCATTGCAAATGTACCAGCAGTTTTCTTGCTGCACCTCCTGTATTTTGAATGTTTTTCATTATTACAGACTCTCATTACATTTTTTTTATAAAATAAAAATAAAGATGGTGTTTTTTTAAAAAAAGTGTTATGATTCAGTGTATTCATGGGGCTCTGGTTTTCATAGTTTGGCTGTATGTAATGAGTATAATGTGCATAGTTGTGGGG
The DNA here is from genome assembly GCF_963506605.1 of Zootoca vivipara. Taxonomy (NCBI): domain Eukaryota; kingdom Metazoa; phylum Chordata; class Lepidosauria; order Squamata; family Lacertidae; genus Zootoca; species Zootoca vivipara. The sequence goes on along the minus strand of NC_083287.1, from coordinate 18,491,270 downwards.
GGGGTAGCAACAAGTTATGCTGTTTCTTAAATTTTTGCCCTCAAAGTGTAAACTTGGGGAAGGGAGAGACTTGATACTTAGACTGAAATTACCACATAATTGTGTGTGAGAGAGAGAATTTGCTGTTTTCTAAACTTACTTCTGTGTTTCCTTTACCTTTTATTACAAGAACGTGAGTTTTAGATGTAAGTTGTATTAATCAGAAAAGAGTTTGTAAGGTGTGTATGGATTTGGTTTATCCACCTGTATCTGAAGAAGTGTGCATGCACACGAAAGCTCATACCTATGACAAACTTAGTTGGTCTCTAAGGTGCTACTGGAAAGGATTTTTAATTTATTTTTTGTTTACACCTGTGTTTATTATAGACAACATCTTTCATAATTTAACTGGTCTGAGCATTCTTTCTTGAGCTTAGTTTCCACTTCTCAGTGCATTATGTAATCATTGTGGGATACCGTAGCCGCCTGTTGCTAGAATGATCTAGATATCTATTTTAAAATGTTGCTTGTCATGATGCCTGCCACCTGTGCTTAAGTGCTGTGTACATTAGGAACATCTTAGCTGATAATATGTGTGTTAGAGAGACAGAGAAAAATCATTTTTCTTTGTGTTTGTTTTTACATTCAATACATAGTATCATAATTAAGGAATAAAGAAGTCATCTGTTACTGGAATGGCTTAGGTGTCCAGAAACAATGTTGTTTGTCGTGGTGCCAAAGCTTTATAGTAGCATATCCTTCAAAATAATGTTATTACAATGCCACCTAGTGATAAGGTGAATGACAAGGTATATTAATAGAGAATGTATTAACTGGTCTTTTTTTTTAATAAAAAAAGGAAACAGAAATTGATAACGTGAATGACAATGTAAAGAAATACAGAATGTCTAACACCTGTTTCTGGGGCTGGGAAAACGTACTTTAGGGTACAGAAAATGATGTCATATACACAGTAAATTATAAACAGGTCCAAAAATGTGAAAACAATAGTTATGAAAAGTATATGTGCTGCACAAGTGTTATTTTTCAGTTATTAAATATGCTGTGCTTTATTTTACAGTGCTGGACCTAAGGGAGACAACATTTATGAATGGAGATCAACTATACTTGGGCCTCCAGGTTCTGTGTATGAGGGAGGAGTTTTTTTCCTCGATATTACCTTCTCACCAGACTATCCTTTTAAACCACCTAAGGTAAGGAATGAGTAAAATTAATAATTTATACTGAAAAATAAGTAGTTTCAGAACCAATTTTGATACACGTGTAGAATTTTATTATGTACAAAAGGAAATGTACAAAATACTTACAAAGGTGCATGGCTGCTTTGAAAATTATATGAAGAAATAATGACCATTATGATCCAATGTCTGTCAGGTGATGTCAGAGACCCAGAATCCAATCTTATTAGACAGAATTGACAAATAATTCAAGAACAAACCTTGCTTATTGCTCATGGTTTGCCTTTCTTTCCTTCATTATAACTATTTTTAAACATTAAGGCTGCAGTCCTATGCATCCCTGGGAGCAAGACCCAATGAACACAGTGGAATTACATACTAATAGACATATATAAGATTTCACTGTACTGTGTACATATTTTAAGGGAGTTCTCCAAGAAATAAAGTCAAAAACCGTAGGTTTGTGCAAGTGATCAAAGATGGGGGAATGTTTTAAAATTGGATTAGATTCTGGCATTTTTCCAAAATTGGGGTGGAGGGGAATAAAACAATGGCTTTCAAAAGTATTTGCAATGTTAGGGTTGTTATGCATTAGACTTTGCTTCTTTGTTGTTTTAAAAGCCTGCTATGTCAAATCCCATTTGAAGACATCATGGTGTTTCATGCAACTAGAGTTCACAAAGTCTGAGTTGACATTGTCATCTCTTGATTCTATAGAGAAACTGTCTGGAGCTGAGGATTTGTGAAAAAGTGTATGTCCTACACCACATGACATGCAAGAACCTAAAGGTCACTCAGCATCTAGGATATACAAAACTATGCCTTTGAGGATAGTTAAAAGTATCCCTCCCTCCCCCCCCCCATTTTAATTTAATCTACATTCAATTTTGCACTATTCATATTGAATTGTATTATTTATATTAAACTATGTAACTATTTACTCAGACAGAATATAAGCAATTTCCAGCATATGTTAAGACATAATAAACATCAAATACTAAAAAATAATTTCGAAAAATGGGCATTATAGAGCACTACAATTAACAGGTAATTAGGGCATCCCCTAAAACAACATCAACTATAAAAATACAATGAACATTTCACATATTAGGACAACATAATTAACAACTCATCAAAATATCTTCTGAAACATCAAAAATGAAACATCACAAATGAAAGTCATCTGTGAAAAAATAAAATAAAGATGCCACATTTTGAAACAATGTAATTAGCAACCAATTGAATGAAAAATGAAACCACTCTTTCCAACCCACCATATGTGCAATCCATCATAAAGTTAAGCAAGCCAATCCAATTCAATTCCCAGCCCCCTATACAACCATAAACCCAACTTAATGTAACTACATCTAAAAGTGCATTCCACTCAGTTCCTCTCAAGCATACTCTTACATAAGATACTCAAACATCAGTCTTCTAACACAACCTCTGATCCGCTCTGCAGCTACCCCCATAATTCAGTCTCATCTCCTCAACCAACAACCCACTCACTTGCCTACGCCACGAGACCCAGACAAATATATACTGACATACAAAGCAGGCAGCAATAGACAAATACAAAACATATTATATGGGATTATAATATTTATATTATATTTCCTTCTTGGTTATTATTATAATGTTTACATTCAGCCAGCTCCCACGTTTTGTTGGTTTTGTTGGTGTCAGCCGCCCTGAGCCCGGTTTTGACAGGGGAGGGCGGGGTATAAATATTATTATATATTATTATTATTATTATTATTATTATTATTATATGAAACATCATGGTGGTGTACAATAATATATGCAACTGGCACAATGGCTGTTAACCAGAAGGCTGGTGGTTTGAGCCGACCCAGGGATAGCTGTGGGCAGGATTCCTGCATTACAGGGGGTTTGGCTAGATGACCCTCGGGGTCCCTACAATTCTATAATTCTATGGAAGCACCATAAAAACAATATGGTTCCCTCGCTGCAAGAAGCCAAATTACAGGAAACCAGGCAGAGGGCCTTCTCGGTAGTGGCACCCGCCCTGTCAGATGTCAAAGAGAAAAACAACTACCAGACTTTTAGAAGACGTCTGAAGACAGCCCTGATTAGGGAAGCTTTAAATGTTTACGGACTATTGTATTTTAATATTTTGTTGGATGCCGCCCAGAGTGGCTGGGGAAACCCAGCCAGATGGGCAGGATATAAAAAATAAATTATTATTACGCTTCTTATTATTATTATTATTATTAAATACAAAATAATCATTAAGATGACTGGCTAAACAATAAAGTATAAATAGCTGCATAGGCCCGTTAGCAACAAAAGGTCTTCAGGAGACACTTGAAAGTCAGCATATATCTCTGCTGAAAGAGTATTCCAATGTTTGGGTCCAGTGATACAAAATGGCCCAACTACATGTTCAAGTCAATCAGGTCTCGGTGATACCATGTGGGACCAGTCACAGTGCAGAGAGTCCTGCTCTCTTCCATTCCACCCACCTGTTTCTATGCTTTTTCCTGTCAACAGTCAGTCAGCAATCCATGCTAAGCACACTCAGGACACATTGGGCTGCTTTGACTCCTCCCCCAACACAGACAGACACACACGTTTTCTTCTAAAAATTGCTTCTACATCTACAAACATTTGGGTCCCCCTAAGCCTGCTGATACCTCCCTCTTGTATGAGAATGGTGCTGTTTTGACTATGTAAGGGCCAGAACTTGGACAAATTAGATAGCTTTTTGTTTATATGATGGAATGGAATGGAAATCTTTATTAGCGTGGATAATTGTTGGTTTGTTTAGTCCCTGCCTTCCACCCATAGCTGCCAAGTTTTCCCTTTTCTCGCGAGGAAGCCTATTCAGCATAAGGGAAAATCCCTTTAAAAAAGGGATAACTTGGCAGCTATGCTTCCACCCTAAGATCCCAGGCTGGGTTACAACATTAAAACACAAAATGAAAAACCGTTTGAAGCAAGTTGTATTTATTACGAATAGCAGTATATATTTGATTTATTATAAATAGCAGCATATATTTAATATCTACTCAATTGTTGTTTTTCCCCAGGTCACATTTCGGACAAGAATTTATCATTGTAATATTAACAGTCAAGGAGTGATTTGCTTGGATATTTTAAAAGACAACTGGAGTCCAGCATTAACCATATCTAAAGTCCTTCTTTCCATCTGCTCACTTCTTACAGACTGCAACCCTGGTAAGAGTTCTGCGCTGGATGGTGATATAACAGATTTACATCTTCAGTTATCCATGAAGAGTTACTACAGTGATTTAGATTAGTAAATGGTTAACCAAAAATACTTGTGTTGCAGGTAATGAATGCAATTTAGACTGAGTGCATTCACAGAGTTGAGCCTTTTGCCTAGCCCTGCTATTGTGTTTTTAACAAAAATCTGGAATGAAGAAATTGAGCATGCTGGGAAAAACCTTTCCTGCTTAATTGTTACATTTCAGGCTCCTGTTAAAGTGCAGGGGGGCGGGGAGTGACATCCCTATTCATTCAGTGTCAGCTGTCAAAAATATTAATAGATGGAGGAGTTTGTCTGTTTTGCTATCAATACGGAAATCTATTTAAGTCAGTAACATATTTTTATTTGCAATAATGTGTACTTGATACATTTCGATGGTAAAGATAGCAGCTATTGATTTTTCTATCTGGTGTTGGGGGGAAATCACCCACAAATCAATTGAATTGCTTTTTGCACTGAAAAGATTTTCTGCTGATTCAGCCACCCTGGAGTTTAATTCTTTCTCTTAATTTAATACCATGGCTCAAACATGGTTTCACTAGGGAACAAGCTCAGGAGTCACACATTCTCCTTAATTTCTTCCTCCCTTTCTGCATTCTACTTAAATAGTTAATTTCTGATTTGCAGCAAAACAGAGTTTAATGATGCATTGATGATCTGCAGCACACCAGAATCAACCTTGGTGTACAATCCTGGTTTAGCAGGGTGAGCACAAACCATAGTTTATCGTTTGGGACACAAGGTCAAGTTGTGGTTTGCTGCAAATGAGGAAGTTACTAACTAAACAGAGCTCATGCAGGGAGGAGTCAACATCCAAGCCAGGGGTTCTACCATGTAATGTGAACTAACCCAGTTTCTCAATCCTTAATTTACGTTTAAACTGCTCATAGGAATGATGGAATTAATACTCTACGGCTGGTGTGAGCTTGGTTTGTCTGACTACTTAATGCCAAGTTCATACGAAATGCTTTCTTCAAATTTTTCCTTTCTTGCCTGGATCATTTCTTTGTTTATAACAATTGTGCATTCATGGGATGGTGTTTCTTTTTTAAAACCAAAACAGATTTATACAGGGGCTTTTAAGGGAGAACTCACGTTGGCATGATGGAATTTTTTTTTCATTAAAAAATCTTTTTCTTGCAGTGCTGTTTTCTGGCTTTAGGCCCATTTCTTTTAGACCCAGTATAGGTTTGGTGCAATTTTAACAAATTGTCAGATTAGTCATGCTTTGTAATCTGATTTTGAACATGGAGAAGCAAATTGACTACCTTTTTTCTTTCAGTGGGGGAATTGCTTTGAGAATACCCCAGGCACATCTCAGAAAACACAGACACACACACAGTGTTCTCTGTTCTCTGTCAGCTGGAAGCAATTTTCAGTGCCCTCCGTCTTCCCTTCATCTTAGCCTGCCCCAGCCCACTTTAAAGGCAGAAACCTGGCGGGGGCCCTGCAATGATAAGCAACCTTGTGCTCTTTGTTCACTACTCATCTAATGGGCAGAAGTAGATCAGGTCAAATGGAAAGGCAACAGCGAGTGCTTCCACAAAAATATAAATACAAAACATGCAGGTTTTCCCTCGCAAAGGGGGGGGGACATGTATCAGTTATCCATTAGGCTTGGAATTATGCAAATCTTCATTAGAACAACAAATAGTAATAAGAATGGCAGCTAATTAACCTCCAGCCATACGCAGTGATTAAACTGAGTTTGACGCGCAGCTGCAGCTTCATTGGCAAGCACCGCTGTTCTTCTCAAGCAAGCCGTGCTGAGGAAATGAAAAAGAGGTATTTGCTCCTGAAACTTCTGACGTTCTTGCGGCAATCTGCAAAAGATGTAGAGGAGAAGATCTTCCCTCTCTGGCTTTACATTGCCAACCTTTTATTTCTGATCACTCAAGGGAGGCACATGCTTGTCCCTTTTAAACAAGTGTTGTGAGATTTGACTTGTAAACTGTGTCAGCACCATCAGGGAGCAAATTGTAGTTAACTGCTTTCTGATTCTAGCAAGCAACTTGGTGGATTTATTGCTGTGTGTTTGTTTGTTTGTTTGTTTATTCATTGATTTTATTAGCTTTATATACAGCCCTTCATCATAAGATATCAGGGCAGTTCACAGAATGAAATACAGGATAAAAACAAGGAAATAAGTAAAACAAAACAGCAAAACAATAACACACCCCACCCTTTCTACCTTGGCGGAAGAAATAAATGAAGTGGTTGTGATAGAGTAATAAGAAATTATAAAATGATAGCATCTGCATTATTATTAATTATTGTTATAAATAATGTTGTTTTTGTTGTTCTTAATTTGAAAAAAGTGACGCCATGAGAATGAGATCCCTTGTATCCTGTCCCATTTACAGTTTGGCATGGGAGTGAAAGGTGCATGCATGAAGTTTGCTGGTGTTTCAGCCTTCAAATTTTGCATTGTTGAAAATGGCAAAAAGGGTAAGGGAGCCTTGGGGTGGGGTGGGGGAACACTGGATTTGCATTAGGACAGGTAGAGTGGAAGTTTTGCTCCTAAACCCACCAAACGGCACACTGGCCATTTGGTGGTAAAGAGGCGAGGCACTGAGGTCTCCATGAAACCACGAGTCACTCCTGCATCCAAATGAAGGCTGTCTCATTTACCTGCCCATCAGAAATGCAAGTAGGGTTGGGTCATATCAGATATACCGGTTTATTATTTATTGGAGGTAGTGTACCATAAGTGTGCATAGCACTTTGCAAAGTAACGTAGAAGGTGATAGTTCCAGCTCCAGAGAGCTTTGTTGCAAACTACATGTACCATGGAGTATCGTGATTAGAACACCCTCCAGAAGCAGGGGGGTCAGTTTGGTTTCTGTCTGTGGCACAGATGATAGGGCACAGTCCTTCTCAGTCAGTGTTATTCCTTTATTCTAACATTCAGATCTGGGATCTTGAGTGCTGTTGCTTTTGCATTGTGGCCAGAGTGAACAATTCATGGCATGGCAATTGGTTGACTGGTTTTCTCCCTTTACAGCTGACCCCCTGGTTGGAAGTATTGCTACTCAGTATATGACAAACAGAGCAGAGCATGACAGAATGGCCAGACAGTGGACCAAGAGATACGCTACATAGGAATCTGCTGTGGAACATGCTGGACCTGTGCAAGCACATTCACCAAGTGCATCAATAGCCCTCCCCTTCTTATTTTTATTACGTTTGGAAGCATTTTGTGACAAAGTTGATTGCCCTTTTCCCTTCCCCCCCCCTTTATTTTTATTCTTATATTTTATTTTCTGTTCAACTTGAAAACTGTATCTTTAAAATATAGATTGGGAATTTGGGGTTACAGTGCAAGGAATGTTGGAGCTGTAATAGTATAGAGCTTTGTCACAAAGCTTTGTATTAATGTATTTTTTTCTTTGTTGTGTCTTTGGAGGAAAAAAACAAGCAAACAAACTCAGAACTATATATTGTTTCTACTTAAATGTAGTGTTTAGGGTTATTTTTTTGTACGGAAGTCTTTAATGGTGGGTGCATGTTACTGGGAACCGGTTTTGTATTAAAAAAAAAAGCATAAAACTTAAGAATCACTGTGCATTACTAAGACTGTGTTTTAACACCAGCCTGCTCTTTTCCCAAACACTAGGCTGCTGGGTTGAACCAGATGATACGTATTTTGATTTACTTAAAAGAAAAGTGCTTGTAAATTTCTTAGGGACCTGCCACTTTTGACTGTGGATCAGTTGATGTACACTTGTATTATTAAAGCACTCAATAAAAAAAAAACACTGTGGCTGATAACATGCACTTCTTGTAATGCTCCTTGTGCAGTGGACCCAGGTCAGCTCTGCATGTTTCTGAACTTGCATAAAACTAAAGAATCTGCAGTTGCTTTTAGTTCCGAGTTGTTCTTTTTTCCCTAAGGGCCAGCTCCAGTACGCTATTTGTGGATCAATTGCCACGGGAAAAGGGTGGTCCAACAATACTGTTAACACATTCAATTTTAATGTCCTTTGTTAAAGATCATCATCTCCAGGATGACATTGGCAGGGTTAAAATCCGGGATGTCTCCACTGCCCTACAATACCCTGTACACAAGAAGCAATTCCAATAGCTATGTAAAAGGCAATCGCTCTTGACATACTCCCTGATTTTATCTGGGATGGCGTCTACTTGATTAGCACTTGCAAACATCTCTTGATCTGCAATGGGATGCATAAATTAGGTTGTAATAAAATTTGTTCATACTGTTCCACGTTTCAAAACAAAGCAAATCTTTTGTCATACAGTATGTGCCACGGCATTATCAAGGCTTACAACACATGGTATTATATTGTAGGTAGCAATATCTTAACACTATATAGGTTACATCATTCACCTTATATCAAACAAAATATGCTCACATCGAAGAGCATACCTTAATTTGTTGTGTTATTTCATGCTTATCAGTTATATAGAATCAGCAGCTCTCCTAAAACACAGCTCTTTAGCTTGGCACTGTTTCACCTTGTCTCTAGGCTCATCTAAGGCAGTGTTTCCCAACCAGTGTGCCTCCAGATGTTTTGGGACTACAACTCCCATCATTCCTGACCACTGGTCTTGCTAGCTAGGGATGATGGGAGTTGTAGTCCCAAAACATCTGGAGGCACACTGGTTGGGAAACACTGATCTAAGGTATATATACAGGTCACTTGCAAATGATACATGTTTAACATGCGCTTTCAACTTTACGCAGTTCACGGCAAGCCAGTTTAAAAGGTCGTTTTGCACAAGGTTTTCCCAGTGTAGAAATAACTTTTGGGGGAAGACTCGTTCAGTGCAGGGCTCCAGAAGGTAAGATTGCTCATAGCGGGCTGGTTCTAAGGTGGTGGTTTGAGTACAGAGGCACCTCGGAAGCCGAACACCTGTAAACTCAGAACGTTTCGGCTCCCGAACAATCAAAAACCAGAAGTGATTGTTCCGGTTTTTGAATGATTTTCGGAAGCCGAACACCCAGCGTGGCTTCCAGTTGACTGCGGGATCAATCGTGCAGCCAATCGGAAGCCACACCTTGGAAGTCAAACAGACTTCCGGAACGGATTCCATTTGACATCCAAGGTATGGCTGTATAGGCATTTTTGCATATTTCCCACAACCATAAGCCCATTGTAGGAAGCAAGTGACCTGCGATGCATATCTGACTTGCATCCTCAGCACTGAAATCATATTGCAATCCTTGTAGTTCCCCGAACGCACAGTGTTACCATGCTTAAATTGTTTACTAGTTCAAAAATGGCAAATTTCTCAACTTCAACATATTTTCCAGCGGAAATGTTTGTGAGGATAGGCGCCCTGTGATCACAACTTTTAGTAGATGATGCCATGAAGAACAGTAACAAACAAAAAAAAGTCTGAAGAAGCAAATATAAAAAGGGGAGGTCACAAATGTGCAACAGGGAAGACTTGAAGGAAGATGAAAAAGGAGCGCTGCCAAGCATCTGCAGGAACTGGGGAGGGACAGCTCAGCCCTTTAGTGGAAACTGGTTCCACTTCTAATGCCAGAGCACTAGAAGGAACGGAACCAAACAAAATATATGTTCAACCCACACATGCAGCTTTGTACGTTTGGTCTTATCCATCCTTGGATGCAGGAGGTTTTTACTGCTGTGCTCTGCACACTAAACCTGTGCTGAGTGTGCATTGTCTACATCGTCTCGCCCATTGCCCCATGGATTGTGTTTTAAACTTTAAAAGCAACACCCTTACTAAATCCTGGTTGTGCTGTTCAAAAAACAAGTCGTCTGCATTAAATACTTTTCAGCAAGGGTACTTGTGGCAAGGCTATTTCTACGCAGAATTGACCTTCAGGCTAATTTTAGACATGTCAGTATGGAAGAAAATACTTGGCTAAGTGGGTGTTGTGATTTGCAAAGTATAAGCTCCGGTATTGATATTTAAATTGTCTTTGTTTTACAGATGCAAGCTTGTTGCCTCTTATAATTTCACAATGTTATAATGTTACTTAATGTACAATAAATATACAATACAAAAGTGAAATGAAGTACCAAAAAATACAGTACAAATTCAAAAACCATTTCTGCAAACTATAAAACAATAATTCCTATAAACTGTAAAACAATAAAAACCATTCCCATAGATATACAGTAAATCTTGATACATACTCTACGTTAAGGCTGCAGTCCTGTACCTACCTCTGTGAAAGCAAGCCCTATTGAACTCAGTGAGACAAGAATAAGACCCAAATATATCGGAATCTTGTATCATACTAACACTAGTCTTATTCAGGACGAAGAAGAATGAGAGAAGGAACTTTGTATAAAATATTGTTAAGTAATACAGTTTTTGCAGGAGTTTTATGTTTAGGGGTACTCACATTTTGACTCAAGAAAACCACCATTTTATAGTTCAAATCGGGGAAAATAAATATAGTAAATGGACAAAAGTACAAAGATTCACAAAATGTTCAGGGGTATGCGTACCCCTGCGTCCCCTCAGAAAAAAGCACTGCTTTTAATGAATACCAGGCCTGAGAGCTGCTTCATACATGTACAGACATACAGTGGTACCTCGGCTTACGAAGGCGATCCATTCCGCGGCACTCTTCGTAAGTCGAAGTCTTCGGTTGTCAAGTATGTACGTGCAGTATTATCTTGTTACTTCCTTAAAATGTAAAGCATGTTTTAATCTTGTTCTAATATTGATTGCATTTTATATGTCTCTTGGTAAATGTAAATTCAAAGGGGGGAACTTTATTTGCAACTCTTGATTCAGTTTGATAGGTAGCTCTAGGAAATTTAAGGAAGATCTACTAACTAGGGCCACATGAATCCTTGTACAAGAAAGATGGTTGGAAATATTTGGGGACTAATGTCAGTCTATTTGTCATCCCATGGCCATTTGGCTTAAATGTGCTCTCTGAAATAACACTGGAAAAGATGGCTAAACGATCCATCTGTATTCATTCCCATTAGCTATGCTTGCTTTTCCAAAAAAAAAAAAAAGTTAAGTCTTTTCCTAATTATAATGAAGACAAACAACATGTTCACAGGCAAGAATCTTGCATTCGCTCACCAGCTCTGCTGTTTGGTACTTCAGGTGAAGGTAAATTACAATCAATAAGGATTATGTCTGCATTTTAAAATGGTGTCAAGGCAAAATGTTCATGTAAGCACCAGGAGGCAGGATGCTAAGAGAAGCAATTATTGGAAACAATGAATTGCCTCATCGTTTCTATTCCTCCACTGTTGCAATGCCTCCGGTCACATTTGCTGCAGACTTGTCCCTAACCTTTGGAAAACATAATCAGGTTAACATGATAAAGTTTGTCCATACGTTTTGTATGAATCTTTATGAAGTCAGTCAATTATTTCATTTAAACCTCAGAATAAACCACTTCTCAATCCTCTTCACAGTGTAAGTCTATGGCAAATTAGATCTTGTTTCTCAGTGTATTTCACAACATTTATATGATTATGCCATCATTCTGACATCTTGAAACGCCTGGCTTTCTCAGATGGGTAGAGCATGAGACTCTTAAGACCAGATCAGAAGAATCTTTATTTGCATCAGCCACTAGCTATAGCAATAAATTTTTTAAAATGTACTGAAGATATAGGTAAAAATCTAACTGTACAAAATACATTTTTGGAGGTTTCCATCAATAATCAAATAATAGATCTTATTGCTCCTGCTAAAAACCTTGCAGTTTTTTTCTGTCACCTGATCATCTTGATCTGCTAGAACAGGGGCCAGCAAACTTTTTCAGCAAGGGGCTGATCCACTGTTCTTCAGACCTTGTTGGGGCGGACTATGTTTTTTTTTGGGGGGGGGGAATGGAACGAATTCCTATTCCCCACAAATAACCCAGAGATGCATTTTAAATAAAGGATACATTCTACTCGTGTAAAAACACCCTGATTCCCAGACCGTCCACAGGCTGGATTTAGAAGGCGATTGGGCCAGATCCGGCCCCCAGGCCTTAGTTTGCCTACCCATGTGCTAGAAGAAAGTAGTAATGGTTGAGTGACCCGGCATGGATAGTAGTAGAGGGGTAATAACCTCACTCCTCAAATCTTTAGAAAGAGTGCAAGCCAGAACCACATGAGCCACTGACTCAATACACAGGAACATAACCATTTTTTCCAGTGGATATTTTTTTAAATCGGCCCTCAAGCATAGCTGAAGGCAGTATATTCAATCTTGCAAAAGTGAAAGCGCGTCTGTATTTTGGAATTGTTAAATTTAGCAAATAGGGTGCCAAAGTGTCAAAAGGACTAGGTGGAAAATAATCATACCATGGACAAAATTTCCTTATCGTGGCCAAATTACTCTGTTGCTGTCTAATTAAATTATTTGCTGAAGCCCAGTGTTAATAACTGTTGCTGTGATAAACCCAGAAAAGTAAAACTTTGGGTTGACAATTTTAGTCCAAGCGCTCTCTCATGACAATCTTGCGATACTAAGGGTAGTAGACGAGTGGGGTTTGAATTTAGGCAAAGCCAATAATTAAATGTCCTACACCAAATCTGTAATTCAACAGAGGGGAGATTAGCCTCCAAGCATTTGCAACATAGGATGGAGCAGGGGGGAAATTGCCTTAGCAACTTAGATTGAACAGCTTCTGTAGATCCAAGGTCCTGTCCAAATCTGAGCCCCATATAATAACTCTGCTAGGGGTTTAGCTTTAAACATTTCAAGTGCTGATGGTATGTGATTGCCACCTTTTGTATGGTAGAGCATGAGACGCTTAATCTCCAGTTCAAGCCCCATGCATTGCTGTGGGTTGGACTAGATGATGCTAGTGGTCAGTCCCAACTCTATGATTCAAGTAGAGGCCCAAATTGACTTTCTCAGATAGTTACCACCCTCATGTCCTAGTGGTAAACTGCCTCGGACAGACGGCTGCTATGGGAAAAGGGTTTCTCACACACGATCACCGTGTATATGAATTAGCCCTATATAAAGCTTTCGGCTGATTCAACCTGACAAATGTTCTCATATAAATTCCATTTTGATCCAGTGAACCCTGACTTAGCCATACAATAAAAAGCAGGAAACATCTTGAAGCAATAAATCAACGGGGGGGGGGGAGTGTATATCTTTTGAGGAAATTAATGGGCGCTTTTCAAATCTGCTTGTGAATTCATAGTAATCAACTTTGTAGAGCTGACATGTTTAGCTATGTATTAATATATGGAACCTTTATGCCCTAGAGCAGAGTCACTGAGTGAACAATATTAAGCGAGGGAAATAAGACATGCTTAGAAGTAATTCTCAGACATTATTCTGCTACATATAAACAGTAAACTAAACCACACATTTAAACTCTGCTGAAAGGGTCTAGTAATCTTAGTTAAAAGACAGCTAAGGACGTCCTGTACCGAAACACTTCATGCCAAAATCCTTCCCTTTGATGTTGCTGCCAACCACTTGCAATCTCTCTGAGGTGACTCGGAGGAATGCTAGCCTGTAAACAAGTGTGCGCCTTCGGTTTCTAGAGCTAAAGAAAAGGCCAGTGTTTTCACACATCATTCAATCCATGGTTTTTGGTTTGCTGCCTGATTAAGGCACCGCTTCTTTTTCAGCGTAACGTTGGACCCTTTTCTGAAAACGCATTTCCCCCAATTCACAAAGAAGAAAGAATTGCTGGCAAATTGCATTAAGCATTACAATATAAAAAGAATTTGGTCAGCACTGGGACCTGAGAGCACAAATGCCACACTTTGCAACCTGGTGTCTTTAGTGGCCTTTTCACACATGACCCTAAACACTCCTTTGAGCTTCCCTTGTATTATTTGTGTGCCTATGTGAATGTTGCTTATGTGGGATACAAAGGAGAAGAGAGTCATTTCAATCAAACATACAATGTCGCTAATGCAGGTGTTTCATCTTAAATTTTAAGAGCCCGGAAAATATGAATGAGACTTGTGTAAAAATGAATGCTTTTAATTGAGAGAGAAACAAAATCTCTTGAATGCCCAACAGCGTTTTTAAGCAGGGGTGTTTTTGTAGCAAAGAAGTGTGCATAAAAGTGGCCATTTTTACTTTGAAGAAATAACTGTTGAAGGACTTCAGTTTAGAACATGTCAACCGGGGAGCCAGTTTCCTGCAAACCGTAATGGCAAGAGGCATGTTTGGGAGCAAATGTTTGGGAATACGAGTTGGATTGGAGCCACATAACTGCTTTTCACTTAAAAGTAGAAGTTGCATGTTCAATCATGTTGCTGTGTGAATGTGAATAATGGTCCAGTACGCACATTACATTAAACCCTAGCTCAAAACAAACTATGGCTTAATGTGGGTGAACAGTTTCATGCTGCTCAAAAGTTCCCACAGTGCTAGCTCAGTTGGTAGAGCATGAGACTCTTAACCCCAAAGTCCTGAGCAAAAGATTCCTGCATCGCAGGGGTTTGGATTAGATGACCCTCAGGGTCCCTTCCAACTCTACAATTCTGTGATTCCTCACCTGCTCCTACTGCTGCCATGCCACAGACAAACAACCCAGAGTGTGGATTAACATCACACCCATACCCAGTGCCGGATTTACGTATAAGCTAAAGAAGTTTTTTTTTGGGGGGGGGGACTGGCTATACATTTCCAAAATATAAAATTTAAAAAACCACAAACCTACATAGTAAGTAAGTAATGGGCCCCGCTTGCTAGCCTGCTCCCTAAAATATAGCATATATTCAACACAAAAAAAAACAGTGACAATTTATTGTTGACAAAGGACAGCTGGGCATATAAAGGGCCCCATTACCTTCAGTAGTTTAGGGCCTCATCCAACCTAAATCTGGCCCTGCCCATACCAAGACTCCTAGTAGTCCCCACCTGCAAACCATGAGCAGCAAGCCAAGAAGACTTTGACTTGCTGTGTTCAAAACACAGCAGCAACTAATTCACACCACTCACAAACCAGCTCCATCAATTACGGTACCTCCTTATCTTGAACTGTGCCAGCTGACCATTGAAAGAGCAACTGTTTAAGAATTGATGCCCGAGTTCTTTTTCTCCCTATCCCTTTTCCCTTGTGTGTTGTCTTTTTCAGACTGTAAACCTGCAAGCAGGGGCTATTTTGTTTTAATTGATTGTATATAAGCTACTCTGGGAGACTTTTGGGCTGAAGATTGGGAGTTACAAATGTGCTAAAACTATATAATGTACAATATAATGTACAAATTGGGCCATATTGATGTGTCATTTGGCTCCTTACCGGTTCGGTAATGTCCAAGGACAATTGAAGTTTCCCATTTCTTTCTCTTTAAACCTGTATTTTATTTTTCTCGGTTGTGCGCCAAGACTGATTGATTTATGATTTGGAAACATATTTAACTAACTGCTGAAAGTTTGCAGCCAGCAACAAATACAATGGCAGTTTTGCAACGAGGTTTCTCATCTGCCCACTATAATTAGCACTTCTACATGCAATTTGTTTGGGCCTGGATTTGGAAACAGTGTTGACTCTATCTTTTCCTAATTGTTTGCAAAGGCTTGCCGTAAAATGCTTCTCATTTTCTAGTCTCTCAATCCATTCAGAGAGGGCCAAGCTAGAGATGGTGGTAAATGTGCAGATGTTGCTGAAATCAGCCACCATATGCCTAATTCTGCCCTCTCCTTCCATAATATTTAGCAGAATTTAAGTACAATCATCACATCATGACATTCCATGTTTCCCCATTCTTCGCCATCTGCAACCAATGATGTATTGTAGAGTAACAAGAATGTTGTGTGCCTTAGAAGACTCTGGCTTCACAATATGATGAAAGTATCATTGTTATGGGAAAGGATGTGAAACTAGGCGTATATTCTATTTTTTAGTGCCAGCCGGTGCTTTTTCATGCTGTCTTGTTTGGGCCTAAATTGTGGTTTTTTAATGAGATATAAATACACTGTTTTGAATAAGTTAAAGGGGAAATCTTTCTTCATTTGAAGTACGAGATGGTGGCAACAAATATGGTTTTGTCTTGTAGGAAATGTGTATCCACTATCTACATAATAACAGCTTTTGAAAGTTCTTGAATACACACACACACACACACACACACACACACACACACACACATATATATATTTCCTTTAGTACTATTTAAAGTTGCATTTTCCAGTAACTTCTCTATGTGACCATCATGAATGCCTAGATATTTGCAAAAATATTGCTAGAATAAGACGTTTGCAGGGGACAATTTGCTTGAATAAGACATTTGCAGAGGGCCTTCTCGGTAGTGGCCCCCGTCCTGTGGAATGCCCTCCCATCAGATGTCAAGGAAATAAAAAACTATCTGACTTTTAGAAGACATCTGAAGGCATCTGTTTAGGGAAGTTTCTAATGTTTGATGTTTTATTGTATTTTTAATATTTTGTTGGAAGCCACCCAGAGTGGCTGGGGAAACCAGATGGGCGGGGTATAAATAATAAGTTGTTGTTGTTGTTAAGACATCCACAAAGATTAGTTGCAGAATTTATCCCAATATCAATGTGCCTTAACAGCTGGCAGTTCAAATTATATTAGAACTCATTTAGTTTACCTCGCTTGCAGATACATTTACAATACACCTGAAATATGTGTATATACATAGCTTGAGGCTGAATTTAATTCCAGTTATTATAGTTAGGGCTGCAGTCTGTTGCTATTGCAGTGCTTTGCTTGGCTTTGATGAAAGTCCCAATCTAGAAGCATAATATCAGTCCACATGCTTTCTTACACAATTAAGGGAGCTTTGTGTGAGCATAAACGAAATATCTGACTGCAGTATCAATGTTTTTACCTCTCCACCGCTCTCAATGGTTTCATTTTGTATTTGTTAGCAATACTCTGGAAAGGTGAAAAATGTACTGCTGCTTTTGCAATACACAATTCAGCTCCTCGGAATTGAGAACAGAACAAGGCAAAAACGGCTAGCTGATTACTACAATTAATTGTTTTAATGCCCTCCCAATTTGTTGATTTCAGCTTGAAATGGATTGTAATTAGGTTTTAATTGGACCTGTAGCCCATGTAAGCCTGTTGACTATTGTTATGAAGAATCCACAAGCATTTCTTGACTCAGTGAGTTCAATGTGACTGTAAACTGTATAACTACTATGTCAGTGTCAGAGCTAAACATTTAACAAGTATGAAAAGGGCACTTAGAAAACTTTAATTAGTTATAGCTCGTATGATAAGAACAACCAAGAAAGTAAAATATTCTGGCTGGAGTTTTCCATGACTGAAGCAGAGTAAAGAATGAGAAGACTGAACTGATAACAGAAAGAAAGTTTATTTCCCTGTTAATTATTAGACATATATTACTACCGTCAGCAACTTTCCCCCACCTTCCAATAATTAGCATCCATATTATAGATATGAATTGAGTACTGGGATAGCTGTTCATCACTGGAACCAATTGTGGTTCTGTGGACAATTAGACTCTGGCAGGACCATAGATGTCAAAAACAGCATGAAAATCTCTTTATTAGCCTCCCAACCATCAATTGGCTTCTGGTCTAGGCCTGAGTTTGTGAGCCAAAGAGGGGAAATTGGCTAATTCCAGCTGGGTTGTTAATGAGGGACAATTAAAGGAAGGGCATTAAGCCATAAAATTCTTCAGCCTGCAGATGAGAGAAAGAAAGAGAACAGCGTTTGACTGCCTACTATCCAGTCTACTAATGGAAATTCAGTTGTAAGAAATCTTTTATTCATTTTCTGACATCGGTGCTTTAACCTTGATCATGCAAATACTTAGTGCACTGGCCTTTGCTTTTAAAGTTTGTATGTTTTCAGCCACATTCTGGTTGCATCAGCCTCCTGAAGTCCCAGGACTTCTCTGACAGCAGGGCATAAATACCAATAATTAATCACTGCAATATACAGAGAGTTGGGTCCAGTGGCTGTTGATTGAAGGGTTGTAAATCAAAAAAGGGGTGTGGTGGTTTTCACAAATCCCCACTTTCTCCTGCAGCCCCCCACCCCCTGATTGCCACCTCCCACTTAGCTCCTAGGCCAAAGTTTCACTGCATTCCACAGACGATAGAACAGGCATGGGGAAATCCCTTTTCTGTTAAGGGCGGCATTCCCTTGGGGTAATCTGTCGGGGGGGGGGCGTCCCATGCTTCTTCGTAGGTCTAAAGTGGAAGAGATCCCATTTTTTCCTGTGCCATCCTTGTTCCCTCTTTTTACCCTCCATGCCACCTGCATGAAATTATAAGCAATTGCGTCAAGGGCTTTCAGGATACAAGTTTCTCACCCCTGTCCTAGAAAACATGTTTTAAGATCGCAGTCTCTATAAACAGTAGGACCTGGGAATGTCAACAGCTTTTGGTGAAGAGCATAAGGGCATATATTTTCCGAAGGAAAGAAGGAAAGAAAGAACAATTCATAAAGCACCTTTCTGTATACTATGACTACACTGTGGATTCTAGCCCAAGCTGGACTCCAATCGACCCCAATCCAACCTAGTTCTTATTTTACATTGGCTGAAAATTGTTGTGAGTTTCCTCTCTGTCAGAAACACCACCCTTTTCTGAGTCTCTTTGTGAATTAAAATTACCATGCTGGGCACTGCTATGCTTATTTTCTTGCATAGAGAATCCCACTTCCTGTGTTCCACTTCCCTTTCTTAACCACACAGTCAAAAGTTACAGTGTGGGCTAAATATATGTGTGTGTGTGTGTGTGTGTGTGTGCATGCATGCATGTGTGTGTGTGGTTTTTTTTTAAAAAAAAACGTTAGAGCCTACACCTGCTATATCACATGTAACAACAGGTACATAGACTTGGAACTGGAAGCTGGCCAGAAAAAGCACTTGGATGGTAGTGAAAGAGCACAATAATTCCATCACACCAGGCTAATATGATGCTATACTGAGAATCTGGTTAGGCATAATCTCTCTCTCTCTCTCTCTCTCTCTCTCTCTCTCTCTCTCTCTCTCTCTCTCTCACACACACACACACACACACACACACACACACACACACACCTTGCTAGATCTCAAAAATACATGCAGGTT
Source organism: Zootoca vivipara (assembly GCF_963506605.1). NCBI lineage: Eukaryota > Metazoa > Chordata > Lepidosauria > Squamata > Lacertidae > Zootoca > Zootoca vivipara. The sequence goes on along the minus strand of NC_083287.1, from coordinate 18,471,885 downwards.
AGATGCTTAATCCAAAATCAGGTTTTGGGTGGCTGGTGCTGTTTTTGAGACCAACCGGGCATCCAGGTAGCAGTATCTTCAGTCTCAGCAGGCTGTTGGCATGGTTACTGAAGTGCCTCTGGGCGAGGGAGGTGGTCCTTAACTGCTAAACCCATCTTCTCCTTCCATGACCCATTTGCATCCCACCACAAGTTGTGTTTCACTGCCATAGCACAAGGAAAGCAAGACCCTCCCTTCCCCTCCCCATGCCGTCCCAGAAACTCCCAGACGCATAACACAACCAAATAATTCCATCCCCCAAAAAAGTTACCATAAAGAAAAGAATTACAAATAAACAATCCAGAGCAGCTAAAAAGCAGGGGAATCTATTTTTTAAAAAAAACAACAACAGCGACACCTCACATTCAATTACTCAAAGCTGCTACATCTTTGTGTCTGTGTGTGTAGTTTTTATTGGTTTATTTTTAACAGAATATTTCCAACATTATCAAAACAAACAATTATACCCTTTGCTCTGAGTCAAGAAAGCCTTTCCGTGCACCACAGCGGAACCAAATCACCATCTACTTGTCACCAGGTCCGACATCAGTTCAGGTTGCTTTGTGTAATAACATCATTTACTAACACGAGAGAGAGAGAGAGAGAGAGAGGGGGGGGGGGAGGGGGAGGGGGAGAGAGGGGGGAGAGAGGGGGGAGAGGGAGAGAGGGGGGAGAGAGGGAGAGAGGGAGAGGGAGAGGGAGGGAGGGAGGGAGAGAGAGGGAGAGAGGGAGAGAGGGAGAGAGGGAGAGAGGGAGAGAGGGAGAGAGGGAGAGAGGGAGAGAGAGAGAGAGAGAGAGAGAGAGAGAGAGAGAGAGAGAGAGAGAGAGATAATAGGTACGAATTTCATTGCTCCAGTTTGCAAACCTTAAAGAACCTATTTAAAGGACTTTAAAGAACTATTGCTCTGACAATGAGGCAGCAGGAAAGCCCTCATGGTGCCATCTTTGTTGCTGCTAAGGCCTTAAGGCAGGGGTTCCCAAGCTAAGGCCTGGGGGCCGGATGCGGCCCAATTACCTTTTCAATCCGGCCCGCGGACGGTCCGGGAATCAGCATGTTTTTACATGAGTAGAATGTGTCCTTTTATTTAAAATGCATCTCTGGGTTATTTGTGGGGCATAGGAATTTGTTCATTTTTTCCCCAGAATATAGTTGGGCCCCCCACAAGGTCTGAGGGACACCGGCCCCCTGCTGAAAAAGTTTGCTGACCCCTGCCTGAAGGGTTGCTTAACCTATACAGAGAGCTCGCATATTGTTTAATGTGGCCAGAAGGAGCTGCCCAACGATATAGTCAGGGTATTTTAATTACCACATATTTGACTAGGCTCAGCATCAGTCCTTGAGTTACCAGGGAGAAAGGTATATGGAAGTCTCTGATGAAATCCACAACTCTTATTCCCTGACTCCCTACAAAATTTATCCAAATCACAACCTTCTTAAAAACTGTAGGGCTGCTGACACAAAAGTTAAAGAATCCCCCACTACGGGGCTTTCCCCCCCCCTTCCAGCCAGAACTCAGTTCCAGCACCTCTCAAGTGGGTGCCATTGCCATTCCAAGTGAACAAGGGAGGCGTTCAGGTGAGTTCCGGCACCTCTTTTTCTAGAAAAACAGCACTGCGCCCGCTAGCCCCTGGTAATTTAAACACACAACCAGCATGAGGAGCAGTCCTATTCCTGGGTAGGGTAGATAAGACTCAGTGTAGGCCCTTCCATTCCTTTAATACCATTCCCATTTCTTCACCTGTTTGCGGGGCTGCGCTGACACGATTGCACTGGCACACTGACTGGGCTAAAAATTAAAAATTAAACTTGTGCCCTGAGCCCAGCACAGCCCTGATGCTCTGGCCCTGTAACTTCACTTCCCAACTGGATATTTTGCTGACATCCATGAGATCTGGGGCCAGTCCTGCTTGGCTCGACCAGGGTGACTTGGCAAAGGTATACAATCCTTTTAAAACAAAACCGAGAAACACCCAACCATGTACAGTGGAACCTCAGTTTATGAACACCTCGGTTTACAAATTTTCAGTTTACGAATGCCGCGGACCTATCTGAAACGGATTAATTCACTTTCCATTACTTTCAATGGGAAAGTTTGCTTCAGTTTATGAACGCTTCAGTTTATGAACAGACTTCCGGAACCAATTACACCCATGCTTCGGGTTAAGTACGCTTCAGGTTGAGTACTCCACAGACCCGTCTGGAACGGATTAATCCACTTTCCATTACTTTCAATGGGAAAGTTCGCTTCAGTTTATGAACGCTTCAGTTTAAGTACTCTGCGGACCGTCTAGAACAGATTAATCCACTTTCCATTACTTTCAATGGGAAAGTTTGCTTCAGTTTATGAACACTTCAGTTTATGAACAGACTTCTGGAACCAATTGTGTTCATAAACTGAGGTACCACTGTAGAAACAGGAACCTCAGACACAGTGTAACATTGCATATGTAAATTCAGCTCGACTCTCAATATTGCTGTGCATTTAACAGCAGGCTGGGAAGCTAGAGAGGACAGCATTATTTATGCATCTGTCACAAGCGATTTGCCAATCTAAATAATGACGAGGCCCTTTGGACAGCTCATGTTAACTTCCATTTCCAGTCACATTTCCTCGTTGCGACGAAGAGAAAGGAGGCAAAACCCCATGGAACTTTTTAGCTTCAGATTTTCGAGGCAACTTTTCGCTGGAGAAGACAAAAGGTATTGCTGGGAAGCCGGAACAGCATGTGGCCCAAATGTGGTTTTTCAAACCCTGTATTAGATTTGTAACCTACCGGCAGGGTCAAAGGGGTATTATGAGTAGGTCATGGGAAGCTCATTGCTCTCGAGTCTTCCTATCAGAAGGGATTTGGTCTTGTTACAGAAGCTCTGACAGTTCAGCAATGTTCGCCATCATATTGTGCCCACTGTGAAAGGTCAGTCACAGCCAGCTCTTGCTTCAGACAAAATATTTCCAGCAGGAGATCTCCTGACAATAAACTCGAGATTTATATATATATATTGGTCTTGCCAGAGCTAAGCATGACTCTGGAGTGCACATTATTCCATTGGAAATCTTTAATCCCAGAATCGGAGAAAGCAAGGCGTTTTCTTTTCCACTTGCGGCAAAAACTGATCATTTCATCCACAGGCTTACCTCGACGCAGAGAGGAGGATGAGACAGGACATTACAAAATTAGACAGTTTGTTGTCAGTTATTAAACACCTGAGTCATTAAAATCTCCTGATTACCCAAATTAACGAGGGCTGCAGTTCCACACGTGGGTTTTTAAATGCCATTGTCTTTAACAGGATTTCGGCTAGCCGAACGGCGCACAGAATTGCAGACACTGTTTCCACCAAGCGGCCTTGTGTAGCCCTATGTAAATGTCATTCATATTTTCTGAACTTCAATCAGAGCGTTTTGGATCTTCCCCTGAGCATTTGTATAATGAGGCAGTTCTGTAATTTAAATGTGACACCTTGGGACTGAAATAATAGAATTACATTCATGGGGATTTTGTGTTTGCAGAAAAAAGGAGGAGCTCATTTTGGCACGTTAGCTTTTGCCAGTAACTTTTTCTTCTTTTTAAAATAATTTTTATTCATTTTACAATAAGAAAACAAAAGAAAACAAACAACAAATATACATAAGCACAAACAAAACACACAAAAATTCTTAAACCTTCTCACTTATTACTTTACATCATATGGGGACTTCCCTCAGACACCCCCTTCTGAGTTTCATTGTCCATCATCTTTAGCAGGTTCATCCTCTAAAATCTTAAAATACATATCACTAACAAAAAAAAATTAAATTTCTATCACTAAACAAAATCCTATTACAAACTGAAAACCTAGATATACTTCCCTAAGGTAATTTATATATTACAATTTCCCCCAAAATTTATTCTAAATTTCTTCCAGTCTTCTTCTATCTTCTCCTCTTGGTCGCGAAGTCTCCCAGTCATCTCGGCGTGATCCATATATTCCAACATCTTCATCTGCCAGTCATTAATAGTTGGTATCTCTTGCATCTTCCAATGTTTAGCTATTAACAATCTAGCTGCTGTTGTGGCATACAAAAAGAATGTACGATCTTTTATAGGGATTTCTTCTCCAACAATTCCAAGCAAAAAGGCCTCTGATTTTTTGACAAAAGTGTATTTCAACACTTTTTTCAATTCATTATAAATCTTTTCCCAGAAGTCTTTTAGCTTGGGGCAAGTCCACCACATGTGGTAAAAAGTACCTTCCTTCTCCTTACAGCCAGTAACTTCTTCTTTGGCCTCTGAGATAGTTTCCATGTACAGTGATCCCAGTCATTTTAGCTCTGTTTCTCAAGAAAACAAAAACAGCAGTCATTTCATTCTTAATCTTCCATTTTGGGTAAATGAGGGTAAAAGCGTAAGTTAATGCTATCAAACAAATTGGAGGGGGTACTTATTTAAGCCCTATTAAGAGTACACCCATGAAAGTTAATGAACCTAACTTAGTCATGTCTATTAAGGTCAATGGGGCTACTCTGAGTAGGATTAGCATTGAATACCATTTGGGGTATTTGCAGTGCTATGGGAAATTACCCTGTTTCCCCTATTTTAAGACGTAGTCATAAAATAAGCCATAGCAGGATTTTTACGCATTCAAGGAATATAAGCCATACCCCGAAAATAAGACATAGTGATAGGTGCAGCAGCAATGTTGGCCGCGGCAAGAGGAGGAGGGAAAAAAATAAGCCATACCCCGAAAATAAGACATAGTGATAGGCGTATCAGCAATGCCGGCCATGGCAGGAGGAGGGGGAAAAATAAGACACCCCCTGAAAATAAGCCATAGTGTGTTTTCTTGAGGAAAAATAAATATAAGACGGTGTCTTATTTTTGGAGAAACACGATATTATTATTGAAAAAAGAAAGAAAGAAAGAAGGAAAGAAAGAAAGAAAGAAAGAAAGAAAGAAAGAAAGAAAGAAAGAAAGAAAGAAAGAAAGAAAGAAAGAAAGAAAGAAAGAAAGAAAGAAAAGGCACATAAAATTGTATCCTTCCTTTCTATCAAATGATTGCATTCAAAATGTTATCCAGTGGTCTTGAGTAGTTCTTTCCATTTGTGATCCATTGCACACACCAGCTTGGGCCCACCTACCTTCTTTTAAAGGGGGGGGGGTGTCTGTTCTTTGTTCTGCTATCTAAGGCACAACCGTTGTAATTATTAGGGAATTGGAGGGAATTGGAGCTTTTTACAAAGCATATAGGGGCATAAGAAGAGTCCTGCTTGATCAGGCCAAAGGCCCATCTTGCCCAATCTCACAGTGGCCTAACAGCATGGCCATCTGCCATGGATGCTTTAGCTGAGATTCCTGCATTGCAGGGGGTTGGACTAGATGACCCTTGGGTGTACGTTCCTATTCAATGTGCAAAAGGTCCGGTCTGGACTGCAGCTCTGGAAAACTTGAAGGTGTGGGACGCTTTTGTGATGTTTTTGTTCATATCTGAAGAAGTATGCGTGCACACGAAAGCTCATACCAATGACAAACTTACTTGGTCTCTAAGGTGCTACTGGAAGGAATTTTTTTAATTTTTGTTTTGACTACGCCAGACCAACATGGCTACCTACCTGTAACTTGTTCATCTCTGTTTTTGTTCCCCCCCTCCTCTCAATTTTGGAGTATTTTCATTACAGTGTTCTGTGTTTGATTTTCAGAAAATGAGGATTTACATGTGCACACTAGCTAAAGACATCGGCTAGATGTCTAAAGGTACAACTTGTTTCATAAAATCTAGAGTCTAAATTGCCACCAGGGAGGAGTGTCTGTAAGTTGCTTGGATCGAATCACCTGGGGAAGCCTCCGTAAGTCCCTGTGATCTCCTCAGAGGAAGATCAGGGGAATAAGTGTTGCAAATAAACAAATAGGCTGCTGAATGCGTTGAGGCAGGCCTGGTTCGCCCATGAGGCAAGATGAGCCAACTGCCTTGGGCGGCTAATTCAACAGGGGCAGCAGATCCCAAACAAGACCTTTATCAGCCCCTTGTTTCTTATGTAGATCTTCGTTCACCCCATCTTCCCTGCAGGGAGGGGGAACCATTTTGTGGTTCAGCTCAGGTACCAAAATGTTTTTGAGGACATTGGATTTGGCTGTGTTCGACCTTTGGGGTATTTGGGGGTAAATCTTGATGCTGAACTCAGTTTATGGCAAATACAGTTTGGAAGATACAGGCTGATCTGTGATGACGAATTGCTTTTATCACAATGAGGAAAATAAAGGAAACTGCAGCACGGATGCAAGTAAACCAAAGAATAAATAGCAACAGGTATATTTTAGGAAGCTAGACATGGGTGGACAGATTTGCGCAACATGCATTTTTTTCTTTTCTTTTTTAATCAAGGATTTGGGAAATGCACTGGGTGTTTTGGTTCTGTTTCATGAATTGCCACTTTTTGGCGCAGGGACGCAGGTGGCATTGTGGGTTAAACTACTGAGCCTAGGGCTTACCGATCAGAAGGTCAGCGGTTCGAATCCCCGTGACGGGGTGAGCTCCCGTTGCTTGGTCTCTGCTCCTGCCAACCTAGCAGTTCGAAAGCACGTCAAAGTGCAAGTAGATAAATAGGTACCGCTACAGCGGGAAGGTAAACAGCTTTTCTGTGTGCTGCTCTGGTTCGCCAGAAGCGGCTTTGTCATGCTGGCCACATGACCTGGAAGTTGTACGCTGACTCCCTCGGCCAATAGCGCGAGATGAGCGCCGTAACCCCGGAGTCGGTCACAACTGGACCTATTGGTCAGGGTTCCCTTTACCTTTACTACATGATTATGTGTACTTTCTGCATTTTTCTCTGACCTCGCTGTATATAATCCCCACCACCTAAAAATCATGTTTATATATACCTGCAAACTCAGCCAACACTTCATGCATCTGATTATGTGAAATCTGATCCGCAAAAGTTTATGCCATAATAAACATGTTGGTTTTTAAGGTGCCACAAGACTGCTGATTTCACTGCAACAGGCTAACACAGCTACCCCTCTGGAAACTCGTTCTGTAAGACTCTGATGTTCTGTTGAATGAAAAATGTGGAAATTATTGAGCCATCTCTTTATTAGCTGCGGCCAGCAAAATTATTGCAAGGATCTTAGCAAACCCTCTCCTAACTACCGTATATCGAAGGATTATCATCTTCCAAAGCAACTACAGTGGTACCTCAGTTTTTGAACTTCCTGGAAATCGAACGTTTCAGTTTTTGAACGCCGAAAACCCAGAAGTCACTGCTTTGGTTTACGAACACTTTTCAGAAGTTAAACATGCCACACGGCTTCTGTGTTAAGTTTTCCATAAGTAAATGCTTCTGGAAATGTATGCTTCAGTTTTCGAATGTTTCAGAAGTCGAACCGTCTTCTGGAAGTGATTAAGGTTGACAACTGAGGTACCACTGTACTCTATTCCCAACTTAAGAATGGAAAGTGAAATATCAGTGGACAACAATAGAGGTTTAAAGACGCTCTCAAGGCAAAACTAAAAAAATGTAATATAAGCACTGATAACTGGGAAAATCTGGCCTGCAATCGCTCCAGTTGGAGAACAGCCTTTACCAAATATGTCATGGACTTTGAAGATGCTCGAACTCAGGAGAAACAAGCTAAGAGGAAGGCACGTTTGGCAAACCCTTACCGTGATCAACTCCTGCCCGGAAACCTATGTCCCCACTGTCGAAGAATGTGTGGATCCAGAATTGGCCTCCACAGTCACTTTCGGACTCACTGTTAAGACCGTGTTCATGGAAGACAATCTTATACTCGGCCACAAGTGATAACCAAAGGAGACAAATGTGACAAACAGGAGAACTGAAATAAGAAACTCGTAACAGCATTGGGCTTTCCTTTCACTTCCAGGCATATCCGCAACTGAGCAACTTTTCGGCTTTGGCCCAGCCGCTTCATCAGCTCTGAATCTACTTGTACTTGTCCTCCGCTCTTCCTCAGTAGCATGTTGGATGCCTTCCGACCTGAGGGGCTCATCTTCCAGCGTCATAACTTTTATATGCCTGTTGTCTTTGTCCATGGAGTTTTCTTGGCAGGGATGGTTGGACAGTGTTCTTGAAGCTACAAACATGATTTTGACCAAACTGCGGGAGGAAGTGGCGTGCTCTGGTCCATGGGGTCACGAAGAGTCGGACACGACTAAACAACTAAACAACAACAACAGTTTTTTAAAAAAATTAAAAGCAACTTTAGGAGGCTCAAATTGACTCAGAACTATTTGTGGTGGTGGGAAGCATCATTTAACCCTATCCCGACCCTTCATCTTTTCTTTTACACAGGGAACTGGAAAATCCCAGGTATTCTATCATTCAGCACAAAGCTAAAACAAGAACCAATATCCTGGGCAGCTTTTGGGATAAGCTTTCTGGTATACACTTCCATAGATTACCTACTGTTTACCAAGCCTTAATTTTATTTCTCTCCCCTCCCTCTTTTCTTGGCAGGAGAGGAGGAAGGGTGGGAAACTACTGGAAGATCTTTGGGTCAATACTCTAAAGCTCTTTTCTTTTTTTGAGAGTTGCCGTTGTAATCTACCTTAAATTGATCTGGATAGCTGCAGGCGCAGCTGACTCCAGCGATTCAGCCTCATCCACGTTACCTGCAACAGCTAAGATACGCTTGGCTAGTTAGATATCTTGGGCTGAATTTGGCTCTCAGTCATGCTGCTTCAAATCTGGAATAATTCCATCGGTTACAGCCATATTACTCTGGATTTGCACAAGGAAACTGCGAGCAGAATTTAGCTCTCCCTTTTTTCTGTCCAATTGCTCCAGCAGCTGAACGCTGCAAACTGCATAATATTTCCACAGCGCAGGTACCGTTCAAAGACCCGAGGGGATTGGCAAGTCACAGAAATCTAATGTTCTTTGTATTTACGCTGAGCTCTCTAAGGAGATGAGATATTTCTGCTGCAAGATTTAATTTTTGTTCGAGTTGGGGAGGGGGGAACGTTGAAAGATTATAGTTAGGCTAGCTCTTCTGGCAAGTCCACCAGCTCCAAAAACTGATCACCGACCTTTGCTAAGAGAATATCAAAGAAGCTTGCTTGTGTATATTTGAATAGAGAATGAATGTCCACCAGATAGGAACAAAGTTCTTGCATGGGAGAGCACATATATTATAGATTTGATTATAATAATTTGCTTCACTGTGAAGCTGGACTTCTCACACAGGAACTGATGGCTTCATTGATGGTAGGGCGAGTTTACATAAGGCCCTGAGCCCAGACTTTGGTACGGTATTTCTATCTAGGGGGGGGGGAATCAGGTGGCAAGGCTGGCAAAGATCTCTTCCCAGGACACCCTGGAGAGTGGTTTGTTTTGAAGCATTTTTAAAATGCATTATAAAAAGACTCCTAGAGCAGCTTCACGGATCACTAAAGCCCCCAGTCAGTCTCAGGCTTACAATCTAAAAGACATATAACGTTAGGGAGGAGGAAAACCTCAAAGCTAGCCATGAGACCTTTAAAGTTACAGAGATCAACTTGAATGGAAACAGTTCGGGGAAGAGGAGAGGGGCCAATCTTTTCTCAGATAAGACTTGTTTCATGTCTTTCCACCTGATCTGCAGCCTGAAAAAATGGCTGCTGAGAGGAACAGTCCCTCAACAAGTTCATTGTTGCTAGTCAGCGTAGACCAGTGTTTCTCAACCAGTGTGCCTCCAGATGTTTTGGGACTACAACTCCCATCATCCCTAGCTAGCAAGACCAGTGGTCAGGAATGATGGGAGTTGTAGTCCCAAAACATCTTGAGGCACACTGGTTGAGAAACACTGGCGTAGACAATACAGTGGTACCTCTGGTTAAGAACTTAATTCGTGCTGGAGGTCCGTTCTTAACCTGAAACAGTTCTTAACCTGAGGTACCACTTTAGCTAAGGGGGCCTCCTGAAGCTGTTGCGCTGCTGCCGCACAATTTCTGTTCTCATCCTGAAGCAAGGTTCTTAACCTGAGGTACTATTTCTGGGTTACCAGAGTCTGTACCTGAAGCGTCTGTAACCTGAGGTACCACTGTACCTGATTACTGGATCCTTAGTCTGTCTCAATATAAACATGTCCAAAGGGACAAAATACTGCCCTACACCGAATCAATCCATTGGACCACCCTATATTTCCTACACTGGCTTTCAGCAGCTTGACAGCATTTTAGGTTCTGTAAGGAAGCACATTTGAAGGATGTTCCCTCCTTCCAAACTGTGGTTTGTTAAGGGTATTGGAAGCTGAACAATGGTTGTTTGTGGGGTGGGGTGCTTAAAAAGCTGGCCAAGCTGTGTCAGCCATCCTGGCCCTGCATTTTTCCAGGGAAAAGAATGTTAATGACTGGTTGTTGCCCACGAGTTGCCTGCCTCAGGCAGCAGGATGCACAGGAGCAGCAGATCTGCCTCGAAGGAAGACCTCTCCTGATGCCACAGAGGCAGTGGCTGGTTCAGTTACCTCCTTGGCACAGTCCCCCACTCCATGCTGCCTCTGCAGCGTCCGCTCTGCGAATAAGAGGCACATGGTGGTCCCCTCCCCACTCCAGAAAGGAAATGGCGGAGAGTCTCCTGGCCTCTGCACTTGCCTGCTGTGATTCAGAGCGGGTTGCTTTCTTCCCGTAGTGGCCTTTGATCCCCCCTTCAGCTGTCAGACAAGGTTCATTTGATTCCCCCTCGATGTAGAGCTTTGCTCCTGCCTTGTTCCCAATGTAGCTTCACTTACCTCTTCTTCCTTGGCGGGAGAGATGTCTTTTTGCGACTCGCCTCAGACACCAAAATGTCTTGGGCCGGCCCTACCATTGGCCCTGAGTGGGAGCTATTGGCCAGGAAACAGGCTGCATTCACAGGGCAGTTTATTCCATTTCCCCTAACAGTTAAATTCCACATTATAGAATTTATTTATACATACATACATACATACATACATACATACATACATACTGTATATTCCTGCGTATAAGACTACTTTTTAACCCACGAAAACCTTCTCAAAAGTCATCTTATACGCTGGGTCGTATTTCTTATACGGCGAGTATATCCCAAACTCTATATTTTAACTGGAAAATTTGGGGGTCGTCTTATACGCCCAGTCGTCTTATACGCCGGAATATACGGGTACATACATACATACATACATACCCCGCCCATCTGGCTTGTTTTCCCCAGCCACTCTGGGCAGCTCCCAACAGAATTAAAAGGACAATAAAACATTAAAAACGTCCTTAAACAGGGCTGCCTTCAGGTGTCTTCTAAAAATGGTAGTTGTTTATTTCCTGGACATCTGATGGGAGGGCGTTCCATGGGGACGCAGGTGGTGCTGTGGGTTAAACCACAGAGCCTAGGGTTTGCTGATCAGAAGGTTGGTGGTTCGAATCCCTGCGACGGAGTGAGCTCCTGTTGCTCGGTCCCAGCTCCTGCCAACCTAGCAGTTCGAAAGCACGTCAAAGTGCAAGTAGTAGATAAATAGGTACCGCTCTGGCAGGAAGGTAAACGGCGTTTCCATGTGCTGCTCTGGTTCACCAGAAGCGGCTTAGTCATGCTGGCCACACGACCCGGAAGCTGTACGCTGGCTCCCTCGGCCAATAACGCGAGATGAGCACCGCAACCCCAGAGTCGGTCACGACTGGACCTAATGGTCAGGGGTCCCTTTACCTTTACCTTTAAAAGCCATGAATGGAATTCTAGTCTGGTGCTCTCTTCCATGCTATTGGTTTCCATTCACCAAGTATATCGGCTAAACTTGTGCCATATTCCATTATACCGGTAGTTCCGCCTGTATGTCCAGTGGTGTTGTCTGATGGGCCTGAAGTTATTTTCTGAGTTAATTTTGTATTGGATAAATCATTCACAGTTTCTGGTGTCATAGAAGCACAGAATTGTAGAGTTGGAAGGGACCCTGAGGATCATCTGCAATGCAGGAATACAAAGCTCTCCCACACGGGGATCGAACCTGCAGATGCACATACAATATTTTCCTCTGAATAGTTTACTGCAATTTTATCCAGGTTCTTCTTCCAGATCTTTCTTGCCCTAGATCTTTGGGTGATTTACGACACTGCAAAATTTAATATCTACTTTTGTTGTCATACACACACACATACACACACACACACACACACACACACACACACACACACATTTCAGGTTTATACATTTCATTAATTTTACAATCATTTTAACATTTCAAAGCTTGACTTCCTTACCCCTCTTTCTGCAGTTCCTTAAATTTATTTTTTAATATCTTCTGCATATCCAAATTCATTTGATTTGCTCATTTTATTATCTACTTTAAATATATACTCTTATGAAACTGCAGGTTATTTCAATAATCCTGCCAGTGTTTTTATCTGTTTGCAATCTATCTGTAAATATTCAATAGACCATTTCCATTCTTTCATAAAAATCTCCTTTTGTTGTCTTACCCCACATCACAGGAATACAATTTAAAAGTTGATCCCCTTGTTCATATCAGGACATTTGGATGGTACTTACTGGCTTAAACGTTTAAACTGAGATGGATGTATTGGGGCCTATTGTATTTGTTAACAAGAGCTGGTATTTCCCTTTTTTTTTTTGTCCTTTTCGTCTTTCTTTCATTCATTTATTAAACTTGCTATAATATGAGATTAAAGCAATCTCTCTACTGAGTAATTGTTTGAAACTTAGCACCAGGTTTTTATTTGTTACTGAATTTCCCACCCTCACAAAATGCAGCTCAGGCCAGAAAACACAGCCCCCGCCCCACATTTTAACCTAACAACAAACCTGTGCTGTAGAGCTGGGTGGAATCTAGACACATATCAAAAAAAGGTTGTGAAAATGCTTTTTTAAAAAACGTTTTGAAAAATATATTGAATTTGCCATAGCTCACCATCGCCATCTAGTGTCACGTTTGTATAACGCACTTTACAACACACTTAAAATGTTTTATTTGAAGCAGAGAGAGAGAGAGAAACTGAGAAACTGGAGCAAGATCACCCAGCGTGCTTCATGACTGCATGGGCATTTGAACCTGCATCTTTCCAGCGCTGGACCCATTATACCAAACCAACTCTGATCTCAGTTTTCTGATAATAAAAGTTAATAAATGACCAAAGCATCCTATGTGCCATCAATTGTGAACTAGTAAGTGTCTAGTCCAGGGGTCGGCAAGGTTTATCTTTCCTGGGCAGGATCGGTCCCGCAGAGATCCCTCCATGGGCCGGATCACACACATGTGTGAGTGCACGCCCCTGTGATTTTCAGCATTTGCGCAGACGTGATTTTCGGCGCCACAGAAGCGAGTCCCCGTGCCGCACTGTGCCGGTTTAGCACAGCACGTGAGCGGGCAGCTCAGTTCAGGGCTGGTGACCCCTGATCTAGTCCATTTAGTATCTTCAACAGTGACCTCTCTCTCTCTTTCTCTCTCTCTCTCTCTAGAACCACACTCTTTTACAGCCAAGTGACTATTCTGTTTTTCTGGGGAAACTTTTTCTAATTCAGCAGCGGCTTTAGCAGGAAATAGATACACTTCACAGCACATTATTTTCCAGGCAACAATCACTTCTCACAAGTACTTTTCCACAAACACTTTAATGCAAAAAAGAATACCCGACTGCTTTTGCCAGTCTCAGAGTGCATTCCCTATTTGTATCCTATCTTGCAAGAGACCCAGATCATAGCTATGACCTCTTGTGGCCATTTTCTTTATATAAGCACTACATTGTCTCATCAGATAAGCCCCATGTACATGAATTAGATCTGGCTGATTATTTTTGGGTCAGCCAGAGATGCCACCTTTAGAATTAAACGGAGCCGATTCACAAGAGATCATTGTATTCAGAACCAGGCAAAAGCCGGCTCTGCAGAAGCATAGCAGAATTTATTTTACTTTACTACAGTATTGCTTTTTCATGGCAAGCACTCTTGCAATGAAAACAGCGGCTTTCAGAAATGTTCCAGGTGCAAGCCCAATTTCTTTCAGCAAGCATTAGAGCCACATCAAAACTCCTGGCCAATATTTAAACAGCATCAAATACAAAAAAAACCCGCTGCTTCTTTTTAAAAATAATATCTTTATTACATTTTCAACTAAAATAACACAACACACACACACACACACTAACATATACAATAACAACCACAAAGAAAGAAAAATATACACAAAACAATATAAAATCCATAAAATGGGATTCTCCAACCCCGTAACTCCCCCCTCCTCCGTTCCTTAAGTTTTCTTTTCAGCTGCATGTCATTTCTACTCCAAATTTTAATTTTACTTCAGATTTCCTGTACTATTTCTTAAAATAATCCTGGAAACTGCAGTTTGCTGAAGGTGCTAGGAATTGCAGCTTTGTGAGTGGTAAACTACAATTCCTAGTGTTCTTTGGGGAGGGGGGAGCCACGTGCTTTCAATGTATAGTTATAGCATGTACACAGCCTCAGAAACTCTCCGTTGCAACTGAAGCTCCCAAGGTGACCTGCTCCTTGTCAAAAACAGTGGGGGAGACATTTGACGCCAAACTGAAATAGCAGTTCATACAGGCGCGGTCTAGGGCTTTTTGCGCCCTAAGCAAAACACTTTCTGGCGCCCCCCGGGCGCATGCGGAGCTTTGCGTGGGGAGTGGGAGGTTGAGGCCGCCTCAACTGAACAGCTGAGAAGTGCAGCGAGGTGGCCCCAGGCTCACGCTCCCCCTGCGCGCCTCCGGAGCTTCGCCGCGCCTCTTAGCTGTTCAGTTGAGGCGACCCCAGGCTGTCGCTCCCTGTGCGAAGCTCCGGAGGCGCGCGGGGATTGCTGGGAGCGCGAGCCTGGGGGCGGGGCTGCCTCCTCCCGCTCTCTGTTCTGCTGCAGCCTGCAAGACCCTGCTGATCGTGCTGGCTGGCGGGCCCCGCTCGCCCTTCTGCCGCTTCTCTGCTGCTCCCTGCGTACCTCTGAAAATTATCACCGGGAGCGCGAGCCTGGGGCTGCCTCGCCCGCCTTTCAGCTGTTCAGAGGAGGCTCCCCGCGTGGCTCCGGATAGCGCCCTGAGGCAGCACCGGCGGGCGGCGGGCGGCCTGGTCAGCGCCCCTCCATTTTGGCGCCCTAGGCCATGGCCTAGTTCGCCTTAATGGAAGCGCCGGGGCTGAGTTCATAAAAGAACGGCTGTGCTGGAGTACACAACTCAGCTGTGGGTCCTCACTGTCCCTTTGTACACCGGGTGCAAACCCTGCTGCTTTAAGCCAGCTGAAGGCATATCAGCTGACTGACAGATGGGCAAGCCCATCCACCTGTCAGATGTGGCCTCTGGAAGGTTGACCTCTTTTTTCATCAGGCTCACTGGATGAAAGTGGTTCCACTACACCAGGGTTTCTCAAACTTGGGTCTCCAGCTGAAATTGGACTACAGTTCCCATCATCCATGACCACTGGTCCTGCTAGCTAAGGATGATGGGAGTTGTAGTCCAATTTCAGCTGGAGACCCCAGTTTGGGAAACCCCGCTCTAAACCATAGCCTTCCTCCAAGAGAATGAGTCTCCCTCATTCCATGTCTTCCATAGCAGGAACTCTTACAAAGACTCCAGCGTAGAGTCTCTGCTATTTTCCTGCCCTCCTGCAGAATTCATCACCATCAGTTTATGTATAAGCTGTTTCCCACCCCCAACCCCCAGATTATGCTCAAAGACCCTCACAACAAATGTAGGTACAACGGAGAATCATGAATATATGAAATATATTTCAAAATATGATATCTAGAGTTACACGGGTGAGCAAAAGAAACCCAACAACGCTACCGTTTTAAAATGTCCCTAAAAGTACTGTTTTTGTAAATAAGAAACGTCACTGGTAGGTGTCCAACCCTTTTCACCAACTCATCACACACAAAAATCTGTTTTTTAAGAAAAAATTGAGAAATTATATGATGCAGTAGACAAAGTTTGATAATGGAAACCGTGGAGGGCAGGAGGGGAGTCTAAGGGTTCAGGGAATCCTAAATGTTGATGATTATGATTACTTTTGAATTCAAATGTATAGTGTAAAACTGAATAACAAAAAATAATAATAATCTGTAGCAAAAAAAAAAAAGTGGATCGGTGTCAAAACATTAGCATTCAAACCAGTTTAAATTCAAGGGTTTCTATCCAAACAGCAGCATGGCAATAAGGCCGAAACCAAGCCATCACTACCACCACACCAAGCCATTGTAGCTGGAGTCCGTCAGGGTTCTGGCCTCTCAGGTCAGTCAGAAGTGAACCAGACAAAGAATCAGGAATCTCGTCTTACAGGATTCGCCACAATATGGTCCCTCAGCACCTTCTGCATCAGGACTAGTCTTTTCACACCTTTGTCCTCTTACCAGCCCTTCCCTGGCTCTTTTACCCTGCTTCCCGTGTACTTAAATGTTAGTTGTTTGTTTTTATGCCTTTAGCAATTTGCTGCTCCAATTCCTCCTTTGCTTGCCTTATCACCAACTAACACTTGTTCTTCCCAGAGTTTGCATTGCGGCAAACTCCGATTTGAGCCAAACTTGATTCAGCAGCTGAAAGACAGGAGATGGGGAAAGTGGACACAACTAACAGTGCAATCCCAGTCACATTTACTGATAAATAAGCCCCACTGCATTCACTGCCTCACTTGCCAAGTGGTGCAAGGATAGGGTACTTTTATAAAAGACACCATTCCTTAGAGGCCGGCTTCACAGAATTTGGCACAGTGAACAAACTTGCAAATCTTAGTTTAAAGTATGCAAAGAAAGACTGTGGATGAATTTATCCAAAATTTGTGTGTGTGATATTTCAGAATTAATTTCAATAAAATGTAGATCTGCATGTGTTTTCTGCAAGGAGATGATCGATTGACAGACAGATAATTGCCTGAAAGGGGTGGAAATGCAACTGAATCTATCTTGGGGCTGAGACACTTTCTGTAGAAAATCTAGACTGGAATTGTCGTTGTTTTATACTGCCCTTCATCTGAAGATCCAAGGGTGGTTCACAACAGAAAAATACAGAATGAGAATACAACATATATAATAATAATATATAACACTAGCTCCTCCCAAGTGCTGCAAAATCTTATCTCCAGTTCTGCTACTAAAACTTACACCTTTTTAGCGCCGTGTCTTAGGACTGATAGACCTGACCTCTCCTCACACTTTCTAGAATAGGGATAAGGGAGTTGCACTGCTTGCTAACTAAGTCTCTCATCATCCCCAAGCATTGGCTCTCCCATCTGCAGCTGGAGTTCAACAACATCTGGGAGGGCTGCTGATTTCTCATCTCTTTTCTGGGAGGTAAGTATATGGGCAATCTATCCAGAAGATCAATTGTATATCGAGGAGTTAGTGACTTACATGGTTGCCCTCTTCCTGCCTCTGTTCCTTTCCCCTCTCCTTGTCTCTTAAGTTTTTTGATGGCATGAGAACAGCCTATAATGTCTTCATCAGTTAGGAGGAAGTGATAGTGACGATTACCTTCTTTGATGTTGGACATCCTTTGGAGAAAGTGAGGCATTGGCTGGGGGTAGCTAATGAATGACCTGCATGTTGCCAGTCAGGCAAGCCACACAGGCTATCTATAAATTGGATGGTTGTGGGCACAGGTTTTTGAGAAGCTCGTGCAGGGACTGATCAGCAGTGCAAACTAAAGGCTACCTGGGGGAGTCACTTCGCCGCTTCTTGAGGGCTTCCAAGTGGCAGATTGAAGTGTTTGCTTGGTATGTATATATTGCTTGCTGTTTAGAATAAAATCTTCAATCTTCTCACTCCCTTGTGTTTTGTAGTGCTTCTGAATCTCATTTTAAAAGAACCACCTTGCACTGGGCAAGACAGCCAAGCTGAGATAGAATCCAGACCTTGAAACCACTGCTCTTCTGTTGCATACAGCGAATCTCTTGGCTCAGCTAATTTTGCCAGCCCTTCTATATGCTCCAACCCTTCCCATTATATTACAGCCACCACGCCTTCCTGTTCCTGGGTCATCTTCCTGAAAGCGACAAAGCTGTGCAACTTACAGATCCCGAAGAAAACAGGGACAGTCTATTCTCTATCAGTAGTATGTCCCTGTTTTCTAAGGAATGTTGGAGGGTATATGTTTATTCTTCTCGCTCCTCTTCCATTCCTATTCATGCATGTTTAGTAAGGATCCAGGTGCCTTGTGAAGTGTATCCATTATTTTCCCGACAGCCTGGGAATTGGCAGACCTACCAGCTTTTCAGGCTGAGACCCGGATATGCTGCAGTCCCTCAGAAGAGCTTCCTACTCATAGGCATTCAAAGGTATTTAAAGTGCGTGCAGCACAATGGAACATAATTATTACTGTCAACTGGTGCAGTATGTGGAAAAGGCCATTGGCACCTTTGTATTGTCTGCTCTACAAAGTCAAGTCAGCTTTTCTGCAGTTGAGAACCCTAGCAACCCTAACTGCTGGCACTGCAAACAAGCCAAGGGATGGTTCTCCCATATGTACAGTGGTCCCTCAACTTACGAATTTAATCCGTTCCGAACGGACCTTCATAAGCCGAAAAAATCGTAAGTCGAAGCCAATGGGGGGGATTTTTAAAAATCATAAGTCGAAAAAAATCCTATCTAAAAATCCTTTCTAAACCACATCCAAAATGGTGGATGGAACTCCGTTCGTAACTCAAAACATTCATGGGTTGAGTTATTTGTAAGTCGAGGTACCACTGTATTGGGAATGCCCAGAGGTAAGGGGATTTTGGAATAAAATCCTTAAGGTTATTAAGGAAGTTTTTAAAGTGAAGTTACCTATAGACTTCAATCTTATGACAATGGGTATACTAGGAAACGCGGCCATAGAGAAAGGTGACCAGCACACCTTCAAAGCAATGATACTAGCAGGAAAGGCAACAATAGCTTTAGGTTGGAAAGATAGAGGAAAAATGGACAGTAGAGGTCTGGACTAATTATTTGTTTGAATTTATTCAGTCAGACATCGTGGCAGTAACGTCACAGGAAATAACATGGAGGGCTAAGTCTACTATTATAAGGACCAGATGGAACCCCTATCTTCAATGGATAACAAGTACTGGATCAGAAGACATTCAGTGGGAATTAAAGACATTGTGCCCGTTGCTGAGGACAACTGTTTGAACCCTTCCAATGGATTAGGGGTGGGGGAGGGGGTGGGAAGGGAAAGGAAAAAGGGTACGGGAAATTGAAAATTGGAAGGAGAGAATATAATGTATGTAAAAATTCTTGTACTTTAATAAAAATCTTGAGAGAGAGAGAGAGAGAGAGAGAGAGAGAGAGAGAGAGAGAGAGAGAGAGAATCCTAGCTTTTGATGGCAGCTTTTATCCTCCATTTCCCACCACTAAATCTGAAACTGTCACCTTGATAAACACCCCCACCAGATCCCTGACGAAGCCAACCATCTAATCTTCTGCTCCACTTTATTGAAGACGGGCATGGCAGTCAAACGATGGCATCACTCTTCCAAATGACATGGTTTATGACATCTTGGACATGGTTTCTCTCTAGACAGCTTTTCTAGTGGCCTCAGGGATGTGGCCTGAGGGGCTCTCAGGGAGTGGAGAATAGGATGGGCAATCATTGTTTTGCACAGGGTGCACCTGACGAGGAAGCTCAAAGAATTCCAATATTGCTTTGGCTTCCTCTGTCTCCCATGTTTGCAGACCCTCCAAGCGTCCCTATTTTCCAGGGACAGTCACGGATTTACAGAAGCCATCCCCGTTTCTGATTTGATCCCAGAATATCCTGATTTTCTTAAGACGCCCGATTTTCATCAGAGTAACGTTGGAGGGTATGGAGTTATGCAACCCCTAAGCCAAGGACATAAGTAACTCTACAACCTTTAAAAGACATCTGAAGGCAGGCCTGCGTAGGAAAGTTTTTAAAAATGTTTATTGTTTTATTATGTTTTTATATGTGTTGGAAGCCACCCAGAGTGGCCGGGGCAACCCAATCAGATGGGCAGGGCATACATATTATTATTATTATTATTATTATTATTATTATTATTATTATTGAGAACTGTTGGAGGGTATGTGTCTGCCATGGTTCATGAATGAAAACGGGAGCGATTAATCAAAAACATGAGCTGTTTGCAACAGAAAGTGTTTTCCCCTTATATGTCTCTTATACAGTTGTTTCCTGGCACCACTCACAGCGACTGCCTAAAGAGCATAAGCAATCCTAGAGCCATAGAGTTGTAGAGCTGGAAGGGACCACGAGGGTCATCTAGTCCAACCCCCTGCAATGCAGGAATCTTTTTGGCCAAGATGGGGCTCGAACCCACAACCCTGAGATTAAGAGTCTCATGCTCTTACCAACTGGGCTATGGGTTTTCTTGATGCTGAATTTGAGTGTCCTTTTACTTGGCAGGTTTGATGGCAACAACACAACAAGATGTGCATGACTACTAAACACACAAATACACAATAGTCCTTACCTGTGATATCATTTAAGCACGGATAACAAAGATTGTTCTCACTCTAAGGGCTGTAGAAAAGAAAGGGAAGAGACACCTACGCTGGCTCTGGCAGGGCAAGGAGGCATTCAGCACTAAGTTCCGTTATGTGTGTATGTACACACTAGATATACATACACTAGTGGCCAAAATTGTGGAAACCTTTTGGGAAGAGTGTATTTCTGAGGTCTGATGGCTCATAACACCACTTTTGTTTTGAGTAATACCATAAAATTATATATCAATGGAAAGATAATTTAATGAAGAATGCAATGCAACAAAGTTTGTTCAATTATCTGCATTCTATCAAAAGTTATAGCCACATAATCAGAAAAAAGTAAGCATAACTTGCTTAGGTTGATATGCAGTAGCTTTCCTTCATTTGAATGTAGCCAATGAGCAGGAGTGTTTAGAGAGCCAATCAGGTGTTGTGAGCCATCCAGCCTCGGAAATACACTTTCCCCAAAAGGTTTCCACAATTTTGGCGTCTACTGTACGTACATAAAGGGGCCCCTGACCATTAGGTCCAGTCGTGTCCGACTCTGGGGTTGCGGCGCTCATCTCGCTCTATAGGCCGAGGGAGCCAGCGTTTGTCCGCAGACAGCTTCCGGGTCATGTGGCCAGCATGACAAAGCTGCTTCTGGAGAACCAGAGCAGCGCACGGAAACGCCGTTTACCTTCCCGCCGGATGTGCTTTCGAACTGCTAGGTGGGCAGGAGCTGGAACCGAGCAACAGGAGCTTACCCTGTTGCAGGGATTCGAACCGCCGACCTTCTGATCAGCAAGCCCTAGACTCTGTGGTTTAACCCACAGCGCCACCTGGGTCCCCATGTACTGTACGTACATACATACATACATACATACATACATACATACATACACTCCCTGGAGATGTTTGTCAGAACTAGGAAAATCCCAGACAGTTCTGGAGGAAACATCAATGTGCTGGTGAATGGCTGTCTTCCTGTATGTCTTTATTTCCTGGATCCAATTAACACAATATCTTTGCACCACTGTGACACCTCAACACTGCCACCACGTAGCTTTGATGCCACATTGGGAATGCATGGAGATACAATCTCAGGGTCCCTGGTGAAGGCTGCCCTGGGGAAGAAACACATGCTCAAGTTGCCCATACATTACAGATCTGCCATGGCAGCTGTCCGTAGGGTCTGAGTGCCAAGCCCACTGCAAAGATCCTTCCTTTGCTAATGCTACTCCATTATTAAAGCACCCCAGTTCAGAAGGCTCAATGCAGAAAATCCTAATCTTAGATAATGCGCCCTGAAGGAGATTTAAGACCCAAGGCCAAATGCCTGTTCGTTTCCTCATCTGACCACAACAAATCAGAGCAGAGGTGAGAGATAGGATGTGAAATCTGACCGCTGCTTCCTGTGCTTACCCTTTCAGACTTGCTTTCTTAAGAAACACATGGAGAAACAGAAAAGGCATAAAAATGCGTTCCTGGTTGCTTTCTACAAAATAAATGCTTGCGTGCATATTTTAACTGCATTCCCACATCATCACCAAATTGGCAGGGTGCAGGGAGAGAAATTGACCCCGAGAGAGACAAGGGCTGGACAGAGGGAAATGTTTTTCCCCCACCACCAACCTCATCACCAAATTATAGCCATATGCTTTCCCCCTATTGCTAGTCTCTTTTGCTGGTATGATGCAGAGGGGATTTTATACAGTGGTGCAAAATGTAATCCCCTGCTGGAGACAGAAGTGCCATAATCCCAGAGGGACCCTAATGTTCAAAACAAAACACAACAATGGAGTTAATTAGCACTGCGTGGTTCACAAAATCCCCTGGGGAGGGGGATTCTTTGCAGCTCTAAATCATCAGTTCTGCGAGACATGGAAATGGTCCCGCTGGGCAGACCCCTTTCACAAACCTCTAATAGATATTCGCAACATTTCCCTCCATCTCCCTCCATTGGCTTTGGGAAATCTACCCACTGGGCCAGAATAACCCACCTGCATGGGAATCATTTAGAAATATCCTCCAGCTCCACTGCAGGATTAATTAACCTCTGGGTAGACGTCCTAACATTGCCTCTTTGCCACTGGTATTGAAGCTAATCTGCCATTCTTTATTGCTGTCTCAGTAGTTCCCGCCTCCCAGCCCCCCAACAGCTACTCCACTTCAGGGGATTACTACACTGAGTGTTTCCAGTCTGCATGGGACTGCCTTATAATAAGTCAGGTGCCTATTCAGTCTATACAGTGGTACCTTGGTTCACAAACCCTGGAAACCCGGAAGTAAGTGTTCCGGTTTTCGAATGTTTTCCAGAAGCCAAACATCCAATGCAGCTGTCGGCTATTGTTTCTGGGGCGCCTGCACCAATCAGAAGCTGCGCCTTGGTTTTCGAACATTTCGGAAGTCAAACGGACTTCTGGAACCGAATAAGTTTGGCGCTTTTGTTTTTGCTAATTATGTTGCGTTTTTGTTTTTGAGGCTTTTTCGGTTAATTTGTTTTTGTGACTGTGTGGAACCCAGTTCAGCTACTGATTGATTGTGTGACTGTGGAAATGGATAAAAGCCCCCCCCCCTCCAAACAATGACTAGCGCATCTAGGAAACCCCCCCCCCCGATTTTTATCATCCACAATACTGTCTTATTTATTTTATAGTACAGTACATTGATTATCACTTTCATTTTATGGATCAATGGTCTCGTTAGGTAGTAAAATTCATGTTAAATTGCTGTTTTAGGGGTTGTTTTTAAAAGTCTGGAACAGATTAATCCGTTTTGCATTACTTTCTATGGGAAAGTGCACCTTGGTTTTGGAACGCTTTGGTTTTGGAATGGACTTCCGGAACGGATTAAGTTTGAGAACCAAGGTACAGACTGCTGGCAGACACTGTCAAGGGTCTCAGTCCAAGGTCATTCTTCCTAGCTGCTACCTGAGCCTTTAAACTGGTTATGCCCAGGTTTGTATCTGTGATTTTCTGCATGCAAGCCATGTGCTCTATCTACCCTGAGCAATGGCTTCTCCCATAGGCCAGCTATATGGTTCTCCCTACAAGCACAGTAGGGACCCAGGTGGCGCTGTGGGCTAAACCACTGAGCCTAGGGCTTGCTGATCAGAAGGTCGGCGGTTCAAATCCCTGTGACGGGCTGAGCTCCCGTTGCTTGGTCCCAGCTCCTGCCAACCTAGCAGTTCGAAAGCACATCAAAATGCAAGTAGATAAATAGGAACCGCTATAGCGGGAAGGTAAATGGCGTTTCCATGTGCTGCTCTGGTTTGCCAGAAGCGGCTTTGTCATGCTGGCCACATGACCTGGAAGCTATATGCTGGCTCCCTCAGCCAATAATGCGAGATGAGCGCGCAACCCCAGAGTCGGTCACGACTTGACCTAATGGTCAGGGGTCCCTTTACCTTTACAAGCACTGTACCTAAGCAATCAATGGGTTGTTACTTCCGGTGGGGGTCCACCTTGCACTAAGTTCTCACCTGTGGCTCCTAGAAGCTGTCGGCATGTGACAGTAGCCACACCCTGGGAAACAGCTTCGACCGACTGGCTAAACCGATGAGTCTCAAACTCTGATCCTAAACCATCTGCTGCCTTGCTGTACTGTTTTTAATATTAGATTGGAAGCCGCCCAGAGTGGCTGGGAAAACCCAGCCAGATGGGTGGGTATAAATAATAAATTATTATTATTATTGCAGGATAGGGAGAAGAAAAGGCAGCTCTGTTGGCATCAGCTGGGGGGATTTCCTTGCAATGCAAATTCTAACTTTAGAAGAGGGATTTTTCCTAGGGCCCAGAGAAGGGAAAGGAAGGCTTAAATTGCCCTCCATAGCAGTTGGAATCCTAATAATTAATTTGCACATAGCTGTAGATGCAAGGAGATGCCTCCTTGCCTAGGAAGAGCCGGACTAGGCTGTCTCTGATTGCTTCTCCCCTTCCCTTCCTACAGTTTTTGGCACTGGACTAAGAACAATCAGTAGAACACTTCAGTCTCCCAGGACATTCTATACAAGATCTCAAAGTAGCTGTCTTATTACAGACAAAATTCAGAAACAGACTGGAAAGAGAAGTTGCTGAATTGCAACTCGTTACCAAGCTTAAAACCATGGAGAGACCTGGTCTGAATAAAGACATTGGATTCTTATCTCATTATACACGATAAAGTTTTCTTTAGCCATCTCACCCATTGCTTTTTCCTGCAAGACCAATTGCAGTCCGTCAACAGCTTTACCACTCCTATCAGCCAATAACCCATTCCCACCACCCTTCTGAGTAATACCCCTCCCCACCCTCTGACTATACATAAGGGTCTGGTGACTTCTGTTTCAGTGTATCTGAAGAAATGTGCATGCACACGAAAGCTCATACTGGAAGGAATTTGTTTGTTTGTTTCGACACACACACACACACACACAGAGAGAGAGGGGGGGATTTGTTGTGGAAGATTTCACATCTAACAATTCCCTTACTATTTCTACTTAACTACATTCTGATTTGAAATGCTTTTGTTGACAAATCAGTTTCTTTCTTTTTCAACAGAGCAACAATTCCCTTTTCTTTAAAAGAAGGTATCAATAGCAGCTAACTTAGTTACAGCTCTGGAATGTCAGATGTTTACTGAATCAGGCAGTGGAGGTAAAACAAAAACGAAAAAACCCCACGGTTGGCAGGCTCCTACAAATCTCTTTGACTTTAAGTAGTGACTACCAGAGTTAATAATATAGATACAAAAGGATCTGTGAATCTCACACACACATGTACAAATGGACTGCAACCGTCTTGGATGTGCGTCCCAGAAGACCTGCTCCTTGCTTTGCAGGCCTTTCCTCACCTGGCTTGGATGAGCAGGGCTCTGACTGACTCCAGCTACAAAAACTGCTGCTGCTGAACAGACTCTTGGGTTGGGGTGTTTGGTTTGCCGGGGTGCTGTGCTGTTGCTGTTGGTTTTTGGTTTCTTTATTTTATATCTTGTGGTTTATGTGGCAATTGCTGAGCTTGGTTGTTTGATTTGTATTTTTTGATGTTTTATTTATTGTTTACGGCTACTTTTGTTCTATTGCAGTCGTTATCACTTTTCATGTTGTAAGCCGCCTTGAGCATGAATTGAACCGCGGAAATAAAATTACAATGTACGTAAGTCTAACCCTAACCTGAATTGGGCCTTGGTAGATAAACATGCATAGAACCACCATTACACCAGAATTTAATCATTTAAAGTGCATGTGTGCGCGCGCACATGCACACACGCAGAAAGAGTGAAATATACATAATCAACACTTTAACAGCGCCATCCTTGTATGTCTACTGAGAAGCAAGTTCCATTGGTTTAAATGAGGATTAAGTCTTAGAGCAGTGGTTCCCAATTGGTGGTCCATGGACCCAGAGGGTCTGTGTGACCCACCCAGTGGTCCATGGCACCGTTCACCTAACAAAAACAACCATAGAGACATGGGCATAGCCAAAGGCCAGCAGGGAGGGGCAGCTGCCCCCCCATCAATAAAAATCAATAGCAAACTGAGGCTCTACCCCCCCAACAAAAGGCCTGACCCCCCAACAAAAATCCTGATTATGTCCATGCATAGAGATATCAAAATTTTCAAAAGTAGGGGATCAATGGCTTGGCTTTTGAAAACCAGGGGTCTGTAGTACTTAGATAATTGGGAACCACTGTCTCAGAGCATTGCAATCTTCCAGCAGCTACCTCAAGATTATTCTGTTAGTTTTTCTAACGCAATCAGGAGCTGTCCAGGTTAATATTAACGACTCTCTGTGCCTGCCTTTACGTGACACTGACCCAGAGTATCTTTCCTTGTTCTCCAGAGCCTTCAGAATGTATAGCACGTTTTCTTCTCTGAATCAAGGAATGTTTTCTGAATGCAATGTTTTTCATGCACAAAATGCGCCCTGGTTCATGCACATCACTCTTAGTGTACATTGGACCTCTTTGCATAGCTGCCAAGTTTTCCCTTTTCTCGCGAGGAAGCCTATTCAGCATAAGGGAAAATCCCTTTAAAAAAGGGATAACTTGGCAGCTATGCCTCTTTGGAAGCATTGTATTGAAGCCAATGGTTTTAAAAGTAGGAAAGAAAGTAGCCTACTACTGGGTTAAAATAATTGTATAGATGCAAGCCAGGAAAGTGCCTGGCTCTGCAGAGTCCCCCCCCCCCCAGGGGGACTGTACCCTGATACAGTCATACTTTGGAAGTAAAACGGAATCCGTTCCGGAAGTCCGTTCAACTTCGAAAACGTTCGGAAACCAAAGTGCGACTTCTGATTGGCTGCAGGAAGCTCCTGCAGCCAATCGGAAGCTGCAGAAGCCCCGTCAGACGTTCGGCTTCAAAAAATAGTTCACAAACCAGAGCACTCACTTCCGGGTTTGTGGCGTTCGGGAGCCAAAACGTTGAAGAACTAGGGCTGTTTAAAAACCAAGGTAAAGGTAAAGGGACCCCTGACCATTAGGTCCAGTCATGACCGACTCTGGGGTTGCGCGCTTATCTCGCATTACTGGCCAAGGGAGCCGGCGTATAGCTTCCAGGTCATGTGGCCAGCATGACAAAGCCGCTTCTGGCAAACCAGAGCAGCACATGGAAACGCCATTTACCTTCCCACTGTAGCAGTTCCTATTTATCTACTTGCATTTTGACGTGCTTTCGAACTGCTAGGTTGGCAGGAGCTGGGACCAAGCAACAGGAGCTCACCCCGTCACAGGGATACAAATTTTATTTTATTAGTTTTTTTATTGCAATATGAAATATGCACGTGTTTTAAATGATGTACCACATGCAAATGAGCTGCACTCCTGCCTTGCCCTTCCGCAAACGTCCAGGGAAACTGGTAACCATCCAAATGAGGCCTTAGATTGCCAATTGCTGATCTTTGATCATTCAATTAATTCCCAACCAGGCAACATATCCCCCCCTTTCTTTTCTTTTTTTGCTTTCTAGTAACCTTTGGCTTGCATTATCACCCGCTTTAATATACTGTCAGGCACTGTTAACCTTGGCCTGAGGCAGCTGGGGGGGGTGCATTTGTAATCTAGGAATTTCACAGCTAAATCACTGGGAATCCTGGCAGGGCACCAAGGCCTACTGTGTGGAGCGGCATTCGTTTCCCTTGCAACTGGAGATGGAGGGCTGCTCTTGATGGAGGAGAAAAGAGTTTCCAGAACAAGGGAGGGGAAAATAAGCAGGTCGCTAGGTAGGATTTTCATCTCCTTGGCAGGACAGTAATTTACTGCTTCTGCAGCTGCTGCTGATCCACGGCTGGCTAGTTGCCAGCCTCCTGTGTGCTCTCATTGTTCCGCAAGTGTTTGTCTTAGCAGACGGCTTAACCAGCCCCACCTTGCAATTAATAAATATGTGTCAACACTTCGTGCAAGCCTAATCATTATCATTACCCCAAAATTAGAGGGTTTGGTCTGTGCGCAGCCGCTGAGCTGGCAAAGGGCCCGATCCGGCTCGGGGAATCACGGGAGGGGTGCTCAGCATCTTGTGGGAAGCGGCCCGCTCGGAAAGTCTTGAATTGCAAAGGAACGGCTGTTGCCAAGGGAGAAAACACGAAAATAAATAACGCCACTGCCAGCCTTCCCGTCTTGTTGTGTAAACTGGCATGTTCTGAACGGCAAGCTGGATTCCGCGAAGCTGCGATTTGTGGGTGTGCGCTGGAGAATAAATTGTGCATTAGCCATTAAAAGAAATTGTGTGTGTGTGTGTGTGTGTGTGTGTGTGTGTGTGTGTGTGTGTCCACCCTCTAACAATTCCCCTTCCCTCTTCTATGGCCAATCTTTCTGCCTCCGTTCCGGTTTCCTCCTCAAATAGCACTGGGGAAGTTGAGCCAAATGTTGAAAGATTCTGACAGCAAGACCCTGGAACACGTGAATGCCAAGGTCAGTTGTGTCTGGGGCACAAGTCCAAAGAAACGAGTCCTCGGCCCAGAGCCGTCCCGAGGCATTTTGCTGCCTGAGGCGGTGCAGGCAGCAAAGGGCAGCCGTGCCCCTTGGTCAAAGTGTGCAGTAACCAAGGTGAGTCAAGTTATTTTGACACCTGTGGCAGAAAAAGTGCCTCTCTTCCTCCCCGACAGTAAAAATGCATACCCTCCAACATTCCACAGATGAAAATAGGGACATTTCCCCAACTGAACCGCCTCAAAAAAAACAACAACCCCATTTTTTCCCGTCTCCCCGCAGAGCATTTCGTATCCCCAAAAAAGGACGAGTGCTGCTACAACCACGCAAACGGTACACAACATACACGCCCTCCATCGTCTCGGGGGGGGAAAACCCCTTAATCCTGATTTTATTTTATTCTTTGGTAGCTTTACAAAAAGAAAACCGCACACCAATAAATACATTTTAGAAAGGGGCAAGTTTAGACACAGGCACACCAAATCAAGACTCCTTGTGCTTACAAAGTGGTAGTACTAGTAATTAACATTTACAAAAGCTCCTTAACTCTTCTAAGCCCAGTACAGGTGTTAAAAAGCTAATACAATTACTCCCTGCAGACTCGCGATAGAGCAGACACATCATAAGAGGAAAAAGGAATGGGAATGGAAGAGGAAAGCAAACACTGCAGCAGCTGTTCCTTCACCATCCAATGAATGAGGGCAGCCTGGTCTCCCCTTTGCCATGCTGTTGTTCCTGGCCCTTGCTCCCCTGGCCAGTGAGGAAGGCCAGACAGAGCTTGTAAACTTTCAGCTCTGAAGTCATAGGATTGTGGGCAGGTGGAGCGGGGGAAGCAGGCTCCCTGCAGCTGCTTTCCTTTATATCCAGTACTGCAAGCTCAGCTCTTCTCACCAAGGCAGTGAAAGAGAACTCTCCTCTGCTTGCCAAAGACCTTTTGGTGTCCTCAGTTCATTCATTATTCGTGCCTTTATTTATTAAAATCATTTCTGTCCTGCTATTAAATTACAAAGGCTTGCAGAATGGCTTGCATAAGATCAGTCAGGACAGCCTCTGCCTGCAGACCTACCATGGCACAAGATGAAAAAGGGATGAGCAGGGAAGAGGAAAACTCAGGCTTTTAAGTTCAATCTTATGCATTGATCCCCCTTCTGCTTTTGTAGTGGTAAGTAATTCTATTTTGCTTGGATAATCAGAAAGGCCTTAGGTAAAAGTAAGGTAAAAAGGTAAAGGACCTCTGGATGGTTAAGTCCAGTCAAAGGTGACTATGGGGTTGCGACGCTCATCTTGCTTTCAGGCCGAGGAAGCTGGCATTTGTCCGCAGACAGCTTTCCAGGTCATGTGGCCAGGGCCGCGTCTTAAGCATATCTGGCACCCTGGCACCGTGGTGCGAAGATCCCTCCGGTGCCCCCCCTGCCCCGTTTCCCAGCGCGGCTGTGTGGTGGGCGCAGTGTGCAGCGCGACTCCCCCCTGGCAGCCCAGCGCCCTGGCGCCTTGCGCCACCCAGCCTTGCCTTAGAGCCGGCCCTGCATGTGGCCAGCATGACTAAACCACCTCTGCACAATGGAACACCGTGAGGGAAACCAGAGCAGCACACGGAAACGTCGTTTACCTTCCTGCCGCAGCGGTACCTATTTATCTACTTGCACTGGCATGCTTTCGAACTGCTAGGTTGGCAGGAGCTGGGACAGAGGAACAGGAGCTCACCCCATCACAGGGATTCAAACTGCCGATCTTCTAATCGGCAAGCCCAAGGGACTCAGTAGTTTAGACCGCATCTTCATGACCTGTAAAGCAATCCAAGGAGGTCGGCGGCACCAGACTCTAATAGGAAGAAAGATTCCCTGGTTTATTACACATTAAGCTTTCGGGAGCCAACTTCATCAAAGGCATAAAGCCATCTGAGAACATGGCAGTGTATATAAACCATTGGTAGTTAACTGCCTAGACAAGGTAATGTGTCGGAATTACAAATGTTAAACTTTAGGGCATGAACTGTACTCGCAAGTCACTCTGTGGAACAGAAGAGGTTTCTAGATTATTAGCTGGCAGCCTGTTTCGCTCCTAAGCAATTGGTAACCTTAGGCAGCATGCCAATAAATATAAATAAACTGCTTAGAAACCACACACACACACAAAAAATACTCCCTGGCTCAGTAGCGGCTAGCAGTGGAGAAGATGTGATGAGACACCTGTTGTCCTGATCACGGAGTGCTATTTGGGACAAGATTTGCTCTGTGAAATGGGAACAACAACTAACTCTGCTATATGCACCTCATCCATTGCTTCTCTTCCAAAGTTAGCAAAACAGACAGCCCAACTATCCCACTTTCATTCATAGCTTGGTGGAGCTGACTTGTTGTTGTTGTTTAGTCCTTTAGTCGTGTCCGACTCTTCGTGACCCCATGGACCAGAGCACGCCAGGCACTCCTGTCTTCCACTGCCTCCCGCATTTTGGTCAAACTCATGTTCGTAGCTTCGAGAACACTGTCCAACCATCTTGTCCTCTGACGTCCCCTTCTCCTAGTGCCCTCAGGGTCTTTTCCAGGGAGTCTTCTCTTCTCATGGGGTGGCCAAAGTATTGGAGCCTCAGCTTCACGATCTGTCCTTCCAGTGAGCACTCAGGGCTGATTTCCTTCAGAATTGATAGGTTTGATCTTCTAGCAGTCCATGGGACTCTCAAGAGTCTCCTCCAGCACCATAATTCAAAAGCATCAATTCTTTGGCGACCAGCCTTCTTTATGGTCCAGCTCTCACTTCCATACATCACTACTGGGAAAACCATAGCTTTAACTATACAGACCTTTGTCGGCAAGGTGATGTCTCTGCTTTTTAAGATGTTGTCTAGGTTTGTCATCGCTTTTCTCCCAAGAAGCAGGCGTCTTTTAATTTCACTGCTGTCACCATCTGCAGTGATCAAGGATCACCATCTGCAGTGATCAAGGATCTCTCACTGCCTCCATTTCTTCCCCTTCTATTTGCCAGGAGGTTATGGGACCAGTGGCCATGATCTTGGTTTTTTTGATGTTTAGCTTCAGACCATATTTTGCGCTCTCCTCTTTCACCCTCATTAAAAGTTCTTTAATTCCTCCTCACTTTCTGCCATCAAGGTTGTGTCATCTGCATATCTGAGGTTGCTGATATTTCTTCCGGCAATCTTAATTCCAGTTTGGGATTCATCTAGTCCAGCCTTTCGCATGATGAATTCTGCATATAAGTTAAAAAAGCAGGGAGACAATATACAACCTTGTCGTACTCCTTTCCCAATTTTGAACCAATCAGTTGTTCCATATCCAGTTCTAACTGTAGCTTCTTGTCCCACATAGAGATTTCTCAGGAGACAGATGAGGTGATCAGGCACTCCCATTTCTTTAAGAACTTGCCATAGTTTGCTGTGGTCGACACAGTCAAAGGCTTTTGCATAGTCGATGAAGCAGAAGTAGATGTTTTTCTGGAGCTCTCTAGCTTTCTCCATAATCCAGTGCTTGTTTGCGCTGACACCCTCAAATAATTTCTTTGAAATGCAAATCATCTCCTGTCTTGCATGCTTGTAAAAGCTGAGCACTAATTGCTGATAACATCCACATCTCTGGGAATCTGATTGCATTCCCTGGCTGATAAGATCTTGCGTGTCGTCGCTGACATACGTTCAAGAAAACCCAGTCTCTATATTACCTTATGTTCCAGAGCAAGGGTGGGTTTGATCCATGGCTGTCTCCCTTTGGACTTGTCGGGGAAAGAACAGAAATTGCAGGATTCAGTAACCTGGGGCCATGATGGTCTTGCTAGAAACTTGACCTCTTCAGAGAGAAAGACACATTTGACTTTCCCCATGTAGAAACCTGTGATTCTGTAACGAAACGTAAAACATGTCCTGGCATTGCAACCAAAGGGTTGAATCTGTGCATGTTTGTGCATCTTTTACTTTGCACAGTACTAGTCGCCTTGTACCTGCCGTTATTCAAGAATTTGAAGAGAAACAAAACAACCCAGTGCAGTTTTGAAACCAGAGCTTAAAATCAGTGCTCTTTTGAAAGGTTTGGTCTACCATCTTAATTCAAAACGCGTGAAAGCTCCTTGATCTCTGGATCCATCCCACACAAAAATGTGGTTATGATATCTTAAGACAGAGCTTTCCAAATTTTTCATGTTGGCGACACCCTTTTTAGACACACATCAATTTGCGACACAGTAATTCAGTTTCACTCGCAAACCAGAGGTTAAACTAACCCCTTTCCAGGAATTCGCACAATACACCTACACACTGCAGCCGACACACTAACGTGTCGTGACACACTGTTTGGAAAGCTCTGTTTTAAGAGGTGTTCAAAAGTAGATGTCTCCCCGTCTGGGGAGCGGGGACTAGCCAGGTTTTTTGACCTAGGTACAGCCTCCTAAGGGACACCATTGATGCTCCCAGCCTATGTGCTTGTGTTCTAAAAATGGTAAAAGACTCCTGACAGTTAAGTCCAGTTGTGAACGACTCCGGGGTTGTGGTGCTCATCTCGCTTTACTGGCCGAGGGAG
This sequence comes from Zootoca vivipara, assembly GCF_963506605.1. Taxonomy (NCBI): domain Eukaryota; kingdom Metazoa; phylum Chordata; class Lepidosauria; order Squamata; family Lacertidae; genus Zootoca; species Zootoca vivipara. Next base: position 18,439,057 of record NC_083287.1, on the reverse strand, counting down.
CCGACGTTTGTCTGCTGACAGTTTTTCCGGGTCATGTGGCCAGCATGACTAAGCCATCTGGCGAAACCAGAGCAGTGCACGGAAACGCCATTTACCTTCCTGCCGGAGCGGTACCTATTTATCTACTTGCACTTTTACGTGCTTTCAAACTGCTAGGTTGGCAGGAGCTGGGACTGAGCAACGGGTGCTCACCCCGTTGCGGGGATTTGAACCGCTGACTTTCCAATCGGCAAGCCCTAGGCTCTGTGGTTTAACCCACAGCACCACCCGTGTCCCAATGCTAGTGTTCTAGTAATCAGAAAATCACAATAAAGAAATAAAGACTTTACCAAAATTAAAGTCCAAAGTGATAGATATGTAAGTGGCAAGGACCAGCCTTTGTAGTGATGTAGGAACCTTTTGTCAGTAATTGCTGATGACTCACTCTTTTTGAATTTAAAACACTGCAGTAAGTTTCCTTAGCATGTCTTCTCACTGTTTCATATGCGCATCAGCCATGCTGACACGGTGGTACTAATACTCTATAAATGGAACCGCATTAGCTGGCGTAACGTCTAGCGTTCCATCTTTACAGTACAGTATTCACAACAGTAAAAGATTATGGGTTTTTAAACAAACAATCCATTTTCTGAATCAACAGCTCATTTGTCTGAGTTTAGCTGCTTGGTGATGGAATAGAGCTGGTGGTAATGTGTTTGCTTATGTGATCAGTATGCGATTTTCTTTTCATCACCTTTATGATTGGTTTCCTTGCTTTACAATATTGAAGGTTTGCAAATGAGGCAGTCTTATGTTTAATGTAAGGTGCTAAGGCTCCCCTTTTTTCACGGGCTGGTTGATTTGCTCACTCAGAGAGATAAGAATGTTGTTAGGGGTGCCATCCTATTAATTCAGAACTTTGAGCAAGACCGGTGTACAGTCCTGCCCATTGCAGTAATGCTACCCGGGTTTGGATTATTCTCAGCAGCAACCGGGAGGGACAGATAGTAAAAGCATAAGCAGTGAAATCGGCCATAACCGAAACAAATCAATGTTTATTTGGTGAACAAAGATTAATGGCATTGCCCAGTGCTTTTTTTTCTTTTAAAAATGTTTAGGGGTACTCTCGTTTTGACTCAAGAAAAACACCATTTTTAATTCAAATCGGGGGAAATAAATACAGTACAGTGGTATCTCGGGTTACAAACACCTCGGGTTACAAACACTTCAGATTACAAACTCCGCTAACCCGGAACTTTGCCTCAGGGTGAGAACGAAAATTGCGTGCCGGCGGCACAGTGGCAGTGGGACGCCCCATTGTCTAAAGTGGTGCTTCAGGCTTAGAATGGTTTCAGGTTAAGAACGGACCTCCGGAACGAATTAAGTTCTCAACCCAAGGTACCACTGTAAATGGACAAAAGTACAAAGATTCACAAAATGTTTAGGGGTATGCGTACCCCTGCGTATCCCCCGCCCCCGAAAAAAGCACTTGCAGGCAGAAATAAATAAAGCAACTTGCAGGCAGAAAAGCACAGCAATGTGATATAAATTACATAAATGAACTCGTGATTTAGTAACGGTATGAACTCATAATTTCATTGACAAAGCAATCAATTAAAATGAGTAACGTTGCTAACAGAGTCGTCTCCTAACTTCCTCCAGCCCGTATGCTTGTAAATCACTAGCATCTTAAACCGGAATAAAGTTCACAGCTGCCAATCAAAAGCAGTTGGCCAAGACCTTGTGGCCTTTTGAAGCAGGCCAGGTATGAGGCACCGGAACAGGAAATACCGCCCCCCCCCCCAGGGATGCCAACTTGAATAAAATATGCTGGGGGGCAGGTAAGCCCCAATCCACATAATTCATCACATGATGCACTGCTCACACACCTTTTGAATGGCAATACTCATCAACCTTTGTGGGACAGACTCCTCAAATATTTTGGGGGGGAGGGGGGGAGCTGAAGGGACTGACCCCTAGCTAATCCCCAAAATGATTATCTGTGCACCTTTTTAATATTGTGAGGAAGCTGACGTTTTGCCTTAATTTCATTATTCCGTGGGCAGACTCACATTAGACCATAGACTAAATTATCGCAATCTATCTCGGAAGGGAGGGACAGTGTAGGTGAGCTCCCACGCGGGGAACTTTGACACACTGCAGCCCTGGCTTGCCCAAATGTGTTAGGCGCTCATTTCTGTTTTGATTTTGCAGCTGTTTCCTGCCTCCCGGTCTTATCATCCCTCAGGATAACAGGCAGCGAAATCTAGCACAAAGTTCTAGGCAGCCTGGACAGAAAGACCAGTCTCATCCTTTTCCATCTGTCGTGGCTGCTCTGCCATGTGCTTTAATCCTCCCGTGGTTGCTGGATTTGCAGGACTGGCAGGGGCCAGATTAACACATTGAAATAAATCACAGCCCTGGAAATGTGTTCACTCATAGTCCGAGATCCCTCAGCCAGGAGAAAATAGAGAAGTGGGGCATTCCCACACTACAGCCTCAAAATAGGACATAAAATGTTAACCTCTCCCCCACTGGTTGAGATACTTCTAGACCACGGTGAACACCGGCTTTATAAAATATTTAATGGGGAAGTTTGTAGGTTTCTTCCTAGAAAATGGAGGTGAAAAGGACTACAGTAATGATTATACAGTGGTACCTTGGTTCTCAAACTTAATCGGTTCCAAAAATCCGTTCCGAAACCAAAGTGTTCCAAAACGAAGATGTGCTTTCCCAAGGAAAGTAATGCAAAACTGATTAATCCGTTCCAGACTTTTAAAAACAACCCCTAAAACAGCAATTTAACATGAATTTTTCTATCTAACGAGGCCATTGATCCATAAAATGAAAGCAATAATCAATGTACTGTACTATAAAATAAATAAGACAGTATTGTAGATGATAAAAATCGGGGGGGGGGGATTCCTACATGCACTGATGGTAGTCATTGTTTGGATGGGGGGCTTTTATCCATTTCCACATTCACACAATCAATCAATCAGTAGCTGAACTGGGTTCCACACAGTCACAAAAGCAAATTAGAAGAAAAAGAAGAAGAGACGAGTTTGGACTTGATATCCCGTCTTTCACTCCCCTTAAGGAGTCTCAAAGCGGCTAACATTCTCCTTTCCCTTCCTCCCGCACAACAAACATTGTGAGGTGAGTGAGGTTGAGAGACTTCAGAGAAGTGTGACTAGCCCAAGGTCACCCAGCAGCTGCATGTGGAGGAGCGGAGACGCAAACCCGGTTCCCCAGATTACGAGTCTACCGCTCTTAACCACTACACCACACTGGCCTCAAAAGAAAGCCTCAAAAACAAAAACGCAAAATAAATTGCAAAAACAAAAGCACCAAACTTAATCAGTTCCAGATGCCCATTTGACTTCTGAAATGTTTGAAAACCAAGGCACAGCTTCTGATTGGTGCAAGTGCCTCGGAAACAATAGCCGACAGCCGCATCAGACATTCAGCTTCCGAAAAACATTTAAAAACCGGAACATTTACTTTCGGGTTTTTGGCGTTTGGGAACCAAGGTGTTTTGAGAACCAAAGTACCAATGTAGATACAACACCTCCAACCACTAGGTGGTGCTGCTTTATGTTGTATCCCTCGGTTTGTAGAATATCTGCTAGCAATATGTCAAAATCATATTTTTCTTCTTAAATTCTAAAAAGGCAGGTGTTGGGAAGCAAGTTGAGTTGTGACCTGGGAAAATCAAATCCCTAATCCCAGATGCCCATATTATATTTGACTGAAGAAGAAATAAACTCTGTGCTCAGAGAGGTGCTTACTTCTAGAATGGTGCTGAGCTCAGATACACCAGGGCTAGAATGCACAACCCTGGCTTCCGGTTGACCACGCCATCTTGCTCAGACGGGGGTCCGCACAGCGGAGCGGACCTCGGCGCTTCAGAGGTGGAGGGAATCGTTCCAGCGAAGCGAAACCTCCTTAAAAGCCCCAAATCGAGCTTTTTGGGGACAGATTTTGCCTGGCGGCGCCAAAAGCGGGCTCTCTCCTCCCCGGATCGGCTTTGTTTAAGCCCCCGAGAGCGAGGAGGTGAACCGCGGCGGACAGGCTGACATTGCTGCTCTGAGAGTGCGAAGCTGCGAGTCTGGGAAGTGGAGGTGGCCAATTCTTCAAAGAACATTCAGCAAATGAATAGACTGTGAGTAATTTGGATTCTTTGGAATGTAAATTAAGGCAACAATTTGGACCTGGGAGAGAGGGGAAAAGAGGAAGCCACCCCCCCCCTACGGTAACATAAGAGACAGTAAACAGAAACCCGAAGCCGTAAACAGAAGATTTCAACTTAAAAGGATTCCTCAAAGGCATCAAAGAGAATCTCCCCTAAATGCAGGGTAAAAGGGGAGAGAGACTGTGGTTGTGATTGCCCTGCAGAAAGAAGTTAAGACTAAGAAAGACCTTTCTGTTCCTCGGGAGCCGGCAGCCCAGACAATCCAGTGAGTTGATCAGGATTTATAGTTAAATTCTATTTCTATCTTTATCTCTGGACTCTTTGGAAATTCTTTTTTGGTTTATATACTTTTGAAATGTGAGTTTGAACTTTATTTTTAAGAATGCAGCCAGCTTGTTAAAATGGAGTCGAGAAAATAGACTGCGATTATATTCCACCCCATGTGACAAGTTTTGACCTTGACAGGACTGAACTATGTCAACAAAAAGGTACCCGCCTGAGTTTCAGCGGACTGTTTTGACCTTAATGTGGGAAGCAAGAATAGAACTATGTCAAGAGGAGACACAACGGCAAGTGTTACAGCAACAATTCCAGATGATGATGGCAGAATATGATTTCTTAGAAGATGAAGCTTTTGAAACTGAAGAAGACGAATGTGAGAATGACAATGATGAGGACTGTGATGACTTAACACAAAATGAAGCCCATCACGAAAAAAATGATGATTTTACTCTACAAAAAGTTGGATGGAGTGCCTCCCCTTCGAGGGGGGCACGATTGGACTTACTGGAACTCCAGAATGACCACAGGGAAGAAGGAAAAATTAAGCAGAGAAGAGAAAAAGCTCAGGGGTCTGATATGGAGGCCTGGATGGCAAAAGACTGTAAACAGGGGGTGGGGTGAAGGGAAAGTGAAGTTGTGATTGTAAGGATGGGTTAATAGGACTATAACTGGACTGCTGACTATGGAACTTGCTGGATTGGTGGGGTGGAGCCAGTACTCGGGGGGGTGTAAGGTTAGTTTGGGAATAATTATAGGTTTAAAAAGTGAATTGATTCTGGAAAAAGGTGAAAATATGGAGGCCTATAGAGGGGTAAAAATTAGGCACGGGAAGAAAAAATGGGAGTTTGATTTCTCAGTGATTGGACAATAGGCGAAAATGATAATAGTTAGTTTAAAAGTGGTACAAGATATAAAGGTGTATGTTATAAAATATGAACTATGAAACTGTTGAAGATGATAAATAAGGGAGGAAAACCGGGGAAGGGGGGAGGGTGGGGAAGCCCACAAAATATGGTTTAACAATTATGAATTTAACAATTATGATGAATTTTTTTTGTCTTTTTTCCTTTTTGTCTTTTTTTTTCTTCTCTTTTTTCTCTTTTTCTCTTTTTGTATTTTCTTTTTTTTTTTGGTATGACAATAGATGGTTGGATGGATGAACTCCTGCGTACTGCCCTGGTTCACTGGAGCTCCCTGGTGGCAGGGGGGGGCTTCGGGGGCAGGGGAGGGGGAGGAGGACAGAAACCCAATCATAAAATGGACCACTTCTGACTGTTCACCTGCGTGGGATACTTCTGTGGCAGGGGAGGACCCATGGAGGGGGGTGGGAAGAAGGTGGAAAAGGTGTATATGTATGTACCATCTTTTGTAATTTGTAAAATCAATAAAAATTATGTTTAAAAAAAAAAGAATGCACAACCCTATTCATAAGAGGATTTTCTCAGTCAAGGACATTAAAAAATAAAAAAATAACCTGTCTCTTTGCAAAGAATTTTAGAATCAATTCCTAGAATATCAGGGAGCAAGGAAGCAACACAAAAGTCTGGACCCCTTGAACAGTGGCATCCTCAGAGTTTGAATACTCCCATCTGTATGGAATAGATTTCCTTGCCACTGCAGACTGTTATTGAAAAACAAGTTCTGGGACTATGCCCATTCAAATTAAATCTGGCTCTCTTATATTATTATTGCTATTTATGCAGGCAAGTTACTGAGTAAAATCGAACAAGTTAGTCGTACCTTGGTTTTCGAGCAAACAGCTTAGTTCTCGAACGTTTTGGCTCCCGAACGCCGCAAACCCAGAAGTGACTGTTCAGACTTCCAAGGTATGACCATAAATGTAAACCCCATGGCCCTAACAGTGTTATCTTTTGGGTCACATCCACCCCCATACATTTAAAACACTCTAATAACACTTTGAAAGTCAGAGGGAATCCTGGGAACTGTCGTTTGTTAAAGGTGCGGGGAATTGTAGCTCCCTGGGGGTCAACACCCTCCACAAACCACAGCTCCCAGGGTTCTTTGCTGCTAAGCTATTACTGCTAAAGTGGTAGGAGAGTCAGGGCCCTAGCTAGGGGGTGGTGAGGTGGGTCCCCCCCCCAGGGGTGCAGGCTGGGTGTGTGTGCAAAATTGGCTTAAAATATGTCCATAAATATGTCTATAAATAAAAAATATCGATTAGTATGTGAGGAATTGAATGGGTGGAGTGGGCGGGTTGGAGGAGAGGTGGAAAGAAAAGCTAATTTGTCTGTGGCTAAGGGGCGCAAGATCACCTAGCTACAGCTCTGAGGAGAGTCCTTTAGACATGCGGTGCAGATGTGGCCTCTCTCAACTTTTATGGGAATCTCTCGGGTTCAGAAACGGCATCCCATGGTCCACCGGATCACTCGCCAATTGCTTTATAGTTATTGGGGGGAATTGGCCACACACAAGAGCCTTGCCCCCAACGTCTGCTGCGCTGATAAAAATGTTTGCACAGTGTCACCGGGGGGGGGGGGACGGGGACGATGGGACGTAGGAGCCCAGTAAGAAAATGAGCTCTAGCTAATCTGTGCATTGGCATTTCGGCATCAGAATGTCAAGCACTTTAGATCCTTTTGACACAAAGCCTTGGGCAGTTTTCACATCTCCCCCATTCCCCTCACGTTGAAAAACACTCAGAATGATAAACCGGGAAGCATGCGGAGTCAGCCATTGCTGGGGGATGTCTGTATTACCAGTTTCAACCATCAATATTATGTCTGTCTAGGGATAAGTACTTGGGGGGGGGCTGCACAATTCCAGCATTTGTTACAAGCCGTCTTCCCCTCTCCCACCGAGGATATATTTTTGCCACTCCTCACTTCAAGGAGGAGGGAGAAATGCTTGTAAACTGCATCTTTAGCCAGCAGACACACACAAATATTTGTTACTGTTTCCCATCTTAGGTTCTATGTTCTCTCATTTTTTAAGATAAAGTACCAAGGAGAGCAATAGAATACAGTGGTACCTCGGTTCTTGAACATAATCCGTTCCGGGAGACAGTTTGAGTTCCAAAACCGAGGCGGAAAGAGCGGCCTGCAAATTCAATTGAGAAAACTGAAAAAACACGCAGCGGAAGCCGTTCAACTTCCAAGGCGCGTTCGAAAACGGAAGTATTTACTTCCAGGTTTTCAGCGTTCGGATTCCAAAACGTTTGTCGACGGAGACGTTCGAGAACCGAGGTACCACTGTAACAGAAGCCAAACTTACTGGATTGCAGAGCTACTATGGTGGAGTAGAAGGAATGCTGGAAATGAACCAAGGAGACTGGGTTCAAATACCTTGCCAGGCATGCACCCTAAGCTACACTGCAGGATTGTTGTAACATACGCCACCTTGAGGTCCTTAGGAGAGAGGCAGGATACAAACATGGCAAATAAGGCAACGAGTTGATGCTGCCCAGCTGCTTCTTAAATGTGTGAATGCCAAATTCCTTTCTAAGAGGGAAAGGGCTGTGCCTTTCTTCAGCCTACGGTCTGCTGAAATTCCTTAGCTACAGCACAAAGTCAACAGCACTGGCGAGAGCTGCTCCCTTTTGCCCTTTAGCTCAATGAGCAGGACATGAGAGTTATCAGATGCAAACTCTTTTTGGTGTGTCCAGACCTGTTGGAGTCTCCTAACAGCGACAGGCAAGAAATCAAGACCGCCTGGGATCAATTAAAACATGGGGGGCTTCCACTGCTTTGAAGAGCTTCTACTTTAAAGAAAAGTAGCGCTAGAATGAGCTGGACAGGATCTTCCTCCTGTTCATTCTCTTTGAGCGATTCTCAAATTACCCAGTTGAGCATTGCTGGCAGCTTGGCAATCTTTAGCGCACGGCATTAAGCAGAAAAGGATAAAGAAAGGACTGGAATGAAGCAAGGGGTCTTGCTTCAAGAGGCTTTGCATCATTTCTATGCACCTTCCCCGCCCGCCCGCCCCCCCGCTCAATCTCCCGTTGTTCACAATATTCCACAGAAGAGCTTGAAAATATTTGAGCTGCCTCCCCCACCCCACCCGCTTTTCTGACTTCTGTGTGGCACAAATGGGTTTTACTTTCAGCGGTGGAGGTAATGAGCTTAGCTCTTTCTTCGTCTGGGATACTGGAATAGCTCTTTCTTCATCTGGAATACCTCACCTGGAATACTGTGTCCAGTTCTGGGCACCACAGTTCAAGAGGGATACTGACAAGCTGGAACGTGTCCAGAGGAGGGCAACCAAAATGGTCAAAGGCCTGGAAACGGTGCCTTATGAGGAACGGCTTAGGGAGCTGGGTATGTTTAGCCTGGAGAAGAGAAGGTTAAGGGGTGATATGATAGCCATGTTCAAATATATAAAAGGATGTCATATAGAGGAGGGAGAAAGGTTGTTTACTGCTGGCTCCAGAGAAGCGGACACGGAGCAATGGATTCAAGCTACAAGAAAGAGGATTCCACCTAGACGTTAGGAAGAACTTCCTGACAGTAAGAGCTGTTCGACAGTGGAATTTGCTGCCAAGGAGTGTGGTGGAATCTCCTTCTTTGGAGATCTTTAAGCAGAGGCTTGACAGCCATCTGTCAGGAATGCTTTGATGGTGTTTCCTGTTTTGCAGGGGGTTGGACTGGATGGCCCTTGTGGTCTCTTCCAACTCTGTGATTCTATGATTCATAAACACGACTGAAACGTGCACAGTTTTGTGATGCTTATTGAGGGTCAATGTTCATGCTTTGGGAGGCCCAGTTAAATTAGTAATTGGACATTATTTATTATTATTATTATTATTATTATTATTATTATTATTATACGATCAGAAATAGGGCGCTAAAAGCAACATGTGTGCTGTTTTGTACAGACGTTTTGCTTCCCCAGGATTCTTCCTCAAAGATTTGAGATGGACCCAGGTATTATATTTTAGTTTGTTACTTCCCCCATTTGCTGACATGGATGATTCCTGTCAGTCAATCCATCTGTCTGTCGTTTTCTTTCTCATATACCGTAGTGAAGCTCCCTATGACAAAAAGCCTGAGAGCTTTTTGTTTGTTTGTTTGTTTGTTTGTTTGTTTGTTTGTTTGTTTAATTCAATCTATTGGTTTAAAATCACCATAGACACACAAAGAAAACTTAGAAAAAGGAAAAAAGGGGGGGAGGAGAAAAAACACAGTACATCTCTTACAAACAAAAAGAAAATAGAACAGTACATTGCTAATACACAAAAAACATTACAGCCATCAACTTCCAACTTCCTTGATATGGGTTCTTTGTTTCCTTAATTACTTGCCTCTATTTTTCAATAAACTTGATCTTTATTAAATCTTATTTGTGTTCTTTATATGTACCTTATTCATTTCCGAGAGTTATTCAAAGCATTCTAAAGTTTTTATACGGGGACACTGTTCTTTTAAATATTGTCTATAAATCTCCCATCCCCTTTTCAACTTTTGGGTCGATTGATCTCTGATCTTTTCTGTCATGTATGCTAGTTCCATGTATTCAAGGACCGCTTGAAGCCTGAGAGCTTTTTATGTAAGACCTTAAAGTTGAAATGAACAGAACTTGCATGGGAGAGCGGTGCAGAGCAGACTGTGTCAGTGCATCTGGCTGTTAACCAGAAGGTTGGTGGTTCAAGCCCACCCAGGGAAGGCAGGGGGTGGACTAGATGACCCTTGGGGACCCTTCCAAACCTACAATTCTATGACGTTCTACCAGTGACCTTCCACATGGCTCAAAACCACGGCTGCTCCTTGACCGCCAGTGGCACCTTTGCTTAGCCCCAACAACTCCATGCAATAGCATTTCCCAAATGATTCCTAGATAGTTAGCGTGAAGAATTGGGCTCCAATCTTTTCTTTATTTCCTTTGCCCTAAGACAGAAATGCCCTCTGTTCCTCCTAATTACATAATGGCTAATTTTTTATTTTATTTTTAAATGAGCACACATTCATTACCTATTGAGTAATGCGAACACATTACATTGGGGGGATTTTAATGTGACTTAAATGGTAGAATGAATTAGATACAAAATACTTGGCTTCCATAGCCATTACTCTGCTAATCATACTTAGTTCTTCCTTTTTTCCTTTTCTTTTAGAAAGAGAAAGAGAAAGAGAAAGAGAGGGAGATGTTTATTGAAGCACTTTGTATTATAGTAGTTATATAGTATAGTATAGTATATATCCAGAGACTGTAGCTGAGAAATGATAGCTTGCCACGTAATAGCTTGAAGACTTGGGGACCACATGTTGAGATTCCTGCATTGCAGGGGGTTGAACTAGATGACCCTCTGGGTCCCTTCTATGATTCTGTGAAGCCACTAGCAGTTCATAACTAGGTGCCTGGTTTTCGCCCCTGGTGTCACAGGTCCTAATCTTCTCTATTTCTGTGCCTCAATACCCGCCTTTGAAGAGCTGTCCTGTTGCTGAAAAATCAGTGGTAGCTTTTGTGCAGTCGGGTATTTATTGTTTCCGCAAATGCAGTCTGAGAGCACCACCATTTCCGAGAGAGCAAACGTTTAAAGGACGCCTTTGCAATTTGGGATTGTTTCCTGGGCTCTGTCATCAAGTGCTGCAACTCCTTAAAGGGCATGAAATTGGGCTACCGCTTCAAATGAAAGCAAAGCTTAGTCGGGCAAGTGGCTTGGCTTATTTGATCAGTGCTAATTAATCAGTTAACGCCAGTCCCGGGATGTCATGCTAGGTGTTAGCTCTGTTATCCTACAGGTTTTTCTCTGGATTTACAGTGGTTTAAAATTTATCGACTCCTGAATTCTAAGTATTCCCTGGACGAGATGACTGCTATTATGTGGCGCGGACTTGAAAGCTTACCACAAGGTGCATGCAATGACATGGGAACATGAGTTGTCTGCAGTGTCCTTATTTTTATAGCTCTGTTTCTCTTTTACACCTGCAGGTGTGGCAGTAGATATGGCAGACTTTTGCCTTGCTTCCTTAATTGACTGGATAATAACAATATCAATATCAATAACAATAACAATAATTTACTTATACCCAGCCCATCTGGCTGGGCCTCCCGAGCCACTCTGGGCAGCTCCCAACAGAATATTAAGAACACAATAAAACATCAAACATTAAAAGCCTCCCTAAACAGGGCTGCCTTTAGATGTCTTCTAAAAGTCAGATAGTTGTTTATTTCCTTGACATCTGGTGGGAGGGCATTCTACAGGGTGGGTGCCACTACCAAGAAGGCCCTCTGCCTGGTTCCCTGTAACTTGGCTTCTCGCAATGAGGGAACTGCCAGAAAGCCCTCGGCATTGGACCTCAGTGTCTGGACAGAATGATGGGGGTGGAGATGCTCCTTCAGGTATACTGGGCCTCGGCCATTTAGGGCTTTAAAGGTCAGCACCAACACTTTGAATTGTGCTCGGAAACATACTGGGAGCCAATGTAGGTCTTTCAGGACCGATGTTATGTGGTCTCGGTGGCCACTTCCAGTCACCAGTCTAGCTGCCGCATTCTGGATTAGTTGTAGTTTCCGGGTCACCTTCAAAGGCAGCCCCACATAGAGCGCATTGCAGTAGTCCAAGCGAGTGATAACTAGAGCATGTACCACTCTGGCAAGACAGTCTGCGGGCAGGTAGGGTCTCAGCCTGTGTACCAGATGGAGCTGATAAACAGTGCCCTGGACATAGAATTGACCTGCGCCTCCATGGAAGCTGTGAGTCCAAAATGACCCCCAGGCTGCGCACCTGGTCCTTCAGGGGCACAATTACCCCATTCAGGACCAGGGAGTCCTCCACACCTGCCCGCCCCCTGTCCCCCCAAAAACAAAATAATAATAAAAAATCCTTCCAGTAGTACCTTAGTGACCAACTAAGTTTGTCATAGGTATGAGCTTTCGTGTGCATGCACACTTCTTCAGAAAAAAACAGTACTTCTGTCTTGTCAGGATTCAGCCTCAATCTGTTAGCTGTGCTACCTTCCATCCTCCAACCACCTCCAGACGCTGGATGAGAGCCAGTAAACTGAAGCTCAATCCAGATGAGCCTGAGACACTCCTAGCAGGCAGTTGGTTCCCTAGACGGGATGGCTGGGAGGTGGCCTGCTCTTGATGGGGTTACACTCCCTCTGAAGAAGGACCTTGTGTGCCCCAAACAAGGTTGCTGAGCCCTGATCATTCACACACAGGATTTGGGGAGGGGACCAGTTTAGAGCTAAATGTTTTGTATGTTAGAAGTCACAGATTCCGTCCTTCAGCAAACATGCATCTGAAATCAGCTGGTGAGCAAAACACATAAGGCCTAAAATAGCCAGCTTCATGCAAATCATACCCCCCTCTCACCCTCCCACCAAATGGAAGAGTATTCTCCTGCACACTTCACACTAGAAAGTACTGTCTCTGAGTCCCTCCATATAAACAGCTGCCTAGCACTGGTCCAGGCTGTTGGTCCTTCGACCTCAAAGCTGCTACGAGCTTTCTGAGGTCTTAGGCAGGACTCCTTCTCAGCCTTGCTACCTGGGAATCTGGGCCTTTGCAAAGCACAGAGCTACAGCCTCTGCAGCCTCCATTTCAGACTAGACAGCAGGAAATCACGGACAGATGCAAAAACAAAGTTGACAGGCTGCCTACAAAATAGTTTCCAGCCCCGGTTCTTGGCACTCCTCCTGCCCTGATGAATAAGAACGGCTGTTTTTGTTCCTCTGCCATCTCCCGGCGGGATCCCGACAGCCGCTGTCCACTGCCTGGCTTTTCCGCTCGCAGCTGAGAATATGCTCCACTTCATTAGAGGGGGCCGTCTGCAAATACCCTTCCTTCCTTCCTTCCTTCCTTCCTTCCTTCCTTCCTTCCTTCCTTCCTTCCTTCCTTCCTTCCAAACAGCCTTTGAGCTATCATGAGCTGCTATGGGGATGGCAGTTTGGTTTGGCAGCAGCAACCACTGCAAGGGTTAATTGTCTCTGGTCAAGCGGACAAGCTTAAAGAAAACCAGGGAGGCTAGAGAGCCGCTCATCGAGTGGACAGTGCAATGAAAACATCCCCGCTGAGCCCACTCTGCGCCACAAGTAGTCCCACTGATTCTCTACAGTTTGCATCCTATTTTGTAGGCGTAGAGGATATGTTCGGTAATCTGTCATTGAGGATGCTGTCCCATAGGAAAGCAAAGCGGCTTAGATAGTGCGCTGGAGCTCTCATGGTCTGAGATGATAAAGCTGGCTGGCACCACCCAGTGACAGAATTTGCCAAGCCATAGCTGTCTTCTGAAAGAGTTGCATTTCCGAGAATGAATGAATGCCCAAACAGTAACAGCCACAGCAAAGTGTTTTCCTATCTAGGCATCTGTTTAGCACAGTTTCTCGCAAGCCAGTCCTGGACACGTTTACTAGGGAATAAGCCCTACCAAGCAAGTTGGAAGTTTCTTTGGAGTAAACATGCCTAGGGTTGCACGGCCTGCCCACCTTGGAGTCACAAGAGGGAAACAGAATGTGAATCGTACCCAGTGGTGTAGCGGCAGAGGCCTGAATGAGTCTTTTCACAGCAGGAGAGATTACATCATTTGCTGAAGGACAGCTCTCCTTGCAAATGGCAAATGGCTGAGGAGGCAACAAGGCTTTCAAGTTTCCCTGTCCTTTGTGACAGCTTAGCAGAGGGAAGTGAGAGTAGGAGGAAAATAATGAAGGAGAGGCTGGATACTTCTTCCCTTTTCTTAGATAGGGTTCTTACTTCACTCCAGTAGTTTAAATTGTAATGCTTCTTTGCAAGATTGCTTGTTGACATTTCTACTTAATAGCTCTATGTGTTTTACAACTTGAACTTACACATCACCACCAAATTCACTGGAGTTTACTTCCAATAACCATGTATAGGATTAGAGCTGTGTTGATCCAAATAAATTAAGGGATCTATATCTATCTAGCTGTCTGTCTATCTGTCTGTCTGTCTATCTATCTATCTATTTATTTATATATCTATCATCTATCTGATTTATATGGGTGCCTCGGAACATAATTTCTCTGGGCAGCTTACAAAGAAGAAAGAGACCAAGACGAGAATATTAACATAATTTCTCTGGGCAGCTTACAAAGAAGAAAGAGACCAAGACGAGAATATTAACATTCAGTATAAAATAATAAAAACTTCGACACATTAATTTTTAAGAAATCCAAAACACAATTTAAATACAATTTAAAGCTTAACTACACCCACCCACCCACCTAAAGTGGATTAGCACACCTGTTGGGTTTTTTGACTCTCCTCCTATGGAAGCTGCCCAAATTATCTTCCAAACTTAGCATTTACCATTATACCATGGGTCATCCATAAGTCTGCTCCAAACATATTCCCTCTCCCCTCAAAAATCACACACACACACACACACACACACACACACACACACACACACACACAATTGTAGAAATATTGAGAGCACTTAAATCAGAAGTGAATACTGGTCATTGACCAAAATAAAGAGATTGATGGATTGATTGAATCAGAAGCATTTTGGCTATATCTCTTCCAGGCACAAGTCAATTGTGGTTCATCCAACTATATTTAGGGGATATTCAGCACATGGGAAAAACTTTGCAAACTTGTTCCTTTCCATATTTTTTGTTGAACACCGTTATACTTTCCAGTTGTATTGGCTGCATTGCCATCTGATTGTTATCTACTTTTTCTGAAATCTATTTCAATTTCACTGAAGTAGTTCAGTATCAGCTCAGCCATAATTTCACCGGTGTGATTTTTCAGTTCAAAAAAACCTTAATTCAACTGGTAATCCATCACTAGGAGAAACAGATCTAACAGTGACAGTAAGTTGATCAACATAGGAAACATCAGGGGTTGAATCGACTGATAAACTAAAATAATCTGCCTGTTTGATGTCGCTCAGTATTGCTTCTCGAACTGTATTAGCCATCAACTGAATAACCTCTTCACATATGAAAAAATTCCTTCAGTAGCACCTTAAAGACCAACTAAGTTTTTATTTTGGTATGAGCTTTTGGATAAATATGATGACTGACCAGAGCCTTTAGTTCCATACTGATTTATGTGAGCACATGGGAAGAGATCAAATTTCGCAATTCATTCAAGCAATCCAAGGAAGTTGCCATTGTTGGGTGAAGCAAATGTTTCATCATCTCCCCTAAATGCCAAGCCATGTTCTTCCCAAAGGGAAATCACTGCAATAACTCGCCGAAATACGTGCCTCTGGTAATGTGAGTACTTGACCATGCTTTCTTGTTAAGTATGTTAGCATAGAGTTTGTGTGATTTTTAGAGTTTCTGTGGGTTTGAACAAAGTAAATGTGGTGCCAGTCATCAAATCCAGTAGAAGCTAAAGCTGTAGTTGACGTAGTTTGGTTAGGGGAAAGTTTGCGCATTAAAACAGTAGATTTTTTCCTTTCGTGGGAGAAGAAACTATCCATTCTCAAGGGCAGGTTTCTCCATTTACCGTACTTTGGCACAATAGAATAAATTCTTTGAGCACAACCAGGCTTGGTTTTTCTATGTTCACTTCAAAGTGGCAAAAATTCCATCCCATTGCTGACATTCCAATGCATCTTTCTCAATGACAATTTCCTTGTTATTCATTGTACCATGAGTACTGGAAGGAAGACCTGCTCCCAGCTTCAAGGCCAATTTTCCACCTGGCCTTAGGGGGCAGAGCCCAGACTCCCCCTGAACAGAGGGGAGACACTTGGGAGGCCGGAGGGACATTGCTGGAACAACTCTTGGGTTGGGGCAACTGGCTAAAATGTTTTAAATGGTTTTAATTTTGGTTCCTCAGTTTTGTTTCTATTGGGCTGAGGTTGATTCAGTGTTGAGTTTGGGTTGGCGTTTATTTTAAATTTGTTGTTATTGTTATTTGTTTATATTGATTTATTGGTTTATAGTCTGTATAAGATATTCTGTTTTTTTAATGTTTGATTATTATTTTTAATATATGCTGTAAGCCACCCAGAGTGGCTGGGAAAAACCCAGCCAGATGGGCGTAATAATAATAATAATAATAATACGGTAATAATAATAATATGGTAATAATAATAATAATACGGTAATAATAATAATATGGTAATAATAATAATAATACGGTAATAATAATAATAATAATAATAATAATAATAATAATAATATGTCCATAAACCTACGTCATTATTGTCTCTGAAATAACTAGTGGTGGGAACAGTTGGTATTTTTGTGTCTGCAACGCTAGAGTTTTCACTGAGATCATTTGCTTTGTTTTCCAATTCTTTAAGACAGTTGTGCGCTTGAACTGCTTCTTTTGGTATAACCATCTCACGGCAATTTCCTCCAGTGCCTTGTGTTAATTCTTTGACTGTGTTGTTGTTGTTTAGTCGTGTCCGACTCTTCGTGACCCCATGGACCATAGCACGCCAGGCACTCCTGTCTTCCACTGCCTCCCGCAGTTTGGTCAAACTCATGTTCGCAGCTTCGAGAACACTGTCCAACCATCTCGTCCTCTGTCGTCCCCTTCTCCTAGTGCCCTCAATCTTTCCCGACATCAGGGTCTTTGCCAAGGATTCTTCTCTTCTCATGAGGTGGCCAAAGTATTGGAGCCTCAGCTTCATGATCTGTCCTTCCAGTGAGCACTCAGGGCTGATTTCCTTAAGAATGGAAGTCAATTCTTTGACTGTAGGTTCTGTCATTTCATTGCCGCATTCTCCAGAGTTTTCTGTAATCATGGTGGTAGCTACTGACTACATTGATCCCTGGGAGGCTGCGTTCTGTATAAACTGGTCGCTCTTCAGTCTCCTCAGTGTAGTCTACTTGATTTTCTTCTGTTTGTAAACACTAATGTTCTGTATCGGAAGGATTATTTAGGACTGCATCTGCCTGCTGCACAAAGCCATATGACATGCTTGGCTTTAGACATTTGAGTATTTCCTTCTGTTCTTTTTGTCGCTTTCGTTTACTGCCACCACTTTCATATCGCTTACTCATTACTATTTTCAAAAAAATGTCAAAGGTAAATATTATTGTGATTCACAATGATATAAAAGAATCCTTACTTGTTCTCAAATGCACACTATAAAGATGGACATTGATCTGAACATTTGTATTGCTCTGTAGCTAACTTTATCATTGGATTCTGAGTAGCTTTAAAGCCTTCACAAACTTTTCTAAACAGTAAGTAGGGCTTGCCGATCAGAAGGTCAGCGGTTCGAATCCCCGCGACTGCATGAGCTCCCGTTGCTCTATCCCAGCTCCTGCCAACCTAGCAGTTTGAAAGCACGCCAGTGCAAGTAGATAAATAGGTACCACTGCGGTGGGAAGGTAAACGGCATTTCCATGTGCTCTATATGTAAATTCATCAAAACCATGGATAGTGAATCCGTGACATTGCAAATGTTATTAGATTACCACCCCCATAATCCACGGCCATTCTATCTGGACTGCTGGAAATTGCAGTTCTAGAGTATATAGGACAGGATTCTCAGTCCCTGTCAGTCCAGTGCCCCCCCCCCGGCAAAAAAACGCATTTTGAAGGAAATGTGATGTGCTGTAGATGAAATACATTAGCCTTCCCTCGCCTATGAACCAAAAGCAGCTGCCAAAACTGGCATCTAGGAGTGGAAGACACATCCACAGCCCTATCTCATCACTAATTTGGAGGGTTATTTTTCAAACCGGGCAGATTTCTCTGCTGCAGGAACCTGTCCACCATACGCAAAAGCTGCCAGCGTACGCATGCAGACTTTTGACTGTGAGCCTTACATGGAAACCCTTATTTGCTTTAATTCTGTTCAGAGCATGTCATACATTTTTGTGCGCAGGATACTTGGGAGAACCCCACCGCCACGCAGCAGAACAGATGTGCTCTTTATCTCTCAGCTCATTTATGTTCCTCTGGCAGCTTCTGTTGATGGGGAGCAGCGAAGGGCAAATTTACATGACCTCCAGAAGAGCAGCCATGCTTGTCTGCCTATAGGAGGGGGGGGGGACCCCAGCAAAGACTCCTCCAGCACCTTAAGGGCTGAAAGAAACAGGCTTGCATCCAGCACAGCATGCATTGAACAGCTGGGGCTGAGTGTGCCAAGCCCATTTAAAAAAAACCCCACACATTTCAGCTGTTTGGCAGGAGAGCAGGCAAGGCTGAATCCGATCCCTCATTCCCTCTCTCAAATAGCTGGTGAGTGGGCTTTGTGCTTTTTGGGAAAAAAAGGTTGGTTTTGCCTTCTTTTTGATGGCGCAGAGACATAGGAGCCTGCCTTCTGCTGAGTCCGTCCACCTAGTTCAATACTGCTGACCCTGAGTGGAATATTCCCTCCTCTACCTGGAGGTAAAATAAAAAAATTCCTTCAGTAGCACCTTAAAGACCAACTAAGTTTATATTTTGGTATGAGCTTTCGTGTGCATGCACACTTCTTCAGATACCAAAATATAAACTTAGTTGGTCTTTAAGGTGCTACTGAAGGAATTTTTTTATTTTGCTTCGACTCAGACCAACACGGCTACCTACCTGTAACTACCTGGAGGTGTTGGGGATTCAACTTGGGGATTTTTTGTTGTTGCAGGCCAATAGATGCTATCTTGTCGAGCTATGGCCTTGTTCCTTACCAACTGCATAATCCTTTGTTTTTTATTATTTTTCTTTTTATTGCAGGCTTTTATCTTGCTGGTAGTTTTTATCCAGCTGTATCCTCTAAGCTGCCGGATTTGATCCCTTTTGATGTTTTCGCTGTGTGTTTTAGATCTGCTGTAAGCCACTTTGGGCTCATTCTGTGGAAAGGCGGGATATAAATATTTACTCATTTGAACATTGTACATTTCTACACCCCGCATGGGACGCGGGTAGTGCTGTGGTCTGAACCACTAAGCCTCCCTTGGGCTTGGCGATAGGAAGGTTGGCGTTTTGAATACCCGCAATGGCGTGAGCTCCCGTTGCTCTGTCCCAGCTCCTGCCAACCTAGCAGTTCAAAAAGCACACCAGTGCAAGTAGATAAGTAGATCCCGCTGTGGCGGGAAGGTAAATGGTGTTTCTGTGCACTCTGGTTTCCATTGTGGTGTTCTATTGCGCCAGAAGCGGTTTAGTCATGCTGGGCTGCCAGCCACATGACCCGGAAGGCTGTCTGTGGAAACGCCAGCTACCTCGGCCTGAAAGCGAGATGAGCACCGCAACCTCATAGTCGCCTTTGACTGGACTTAACCACCCAGGGCAGGCATCCCCAAACTTCGGCCCTCCAGATGTTTTGGACTACAGTTCCCATCTTCCCCGACCACTGATCCTGTTAGCTAGGGATCATGGGAGTTGTAGGCCAAAACATCTGGAGGACCGCCGTTTGGGGATGCCTGATCCGGGGGTTCTTTACCTTTTACCTAAATGTTTATAACTGATAAAAGATAATCAATCAATCAATCAATAAGCAGTTGGATTGGGGAGGGAATGATTTTCCCAGAGTTCCTCTTCCAGCTAGGAATATATTAACATGGAAAGCAGCCTTCTGCAGGCCTTTAGGCTCAGATTGGGGTATTATTTTGGCATGAACTTGAGCCTAGAAAAGAATTGCCTTTAAGTTTTGCAAAGACACACAACTGTTAGCATGAAGGTAAGATATCCCACATGTTAGTCAAAAGCAACAATTCTGACAGCTCTTCTAGTCAAAAGAAATTTAAGGGAGTAAAATATGTTGTAACTGTATTTGGCAACAAATTTTGCCCGATTTATGCTTCAAGCTACTTGAGAGTAAATTCCATTGAATCCAATGGGATTTATTTCTGAGTAGACATGCAGAGGCATGCCATTGGCTGGATTTTCTAAAATGATTATGACAGCACTCTGAAAAACAGCCACTAGGTTAAACCAGAGAACAACATGCTATATAAGTTTGTTAAGAATGTGAGATCTGAAGATTTGCCAGGCTCTCTGCTTCTAGCTGTCCACGCACTGATTTATATTGTCTCCCCCCCCCCGATTTCTTTATCTTCATTCCTAGAGATGAGCGTATGTGAAAATACAAACAAAGAGAGATAAAGTAGCGAATGTATTTCATCTTAACATGTTGAAATGGCTAAATAATTTACTAAGTTACAGGTAGGTAGCCGTGTAGGTCTGCCGTAATAGAAACAAAATAAAAAAATTCCTTCCAGTAGCACCTTAGAGACCAACTTAGTTTGTCATTGGTATGAGCTTTCGTGGTATCTGAAGAAGTGTGCATGCACATGAAAGCTCATATCAATGACAAACTTAGTTGGTCTCTAAGGTGCTACTGGAAGGAATTTTTTTAATTTACTAAGGTTTGCTAAGACTGTTTTTCCTTTATTTCAGTTAGTTTTAAGAATGAAGAAATTAATGTCCTGTGTTTATTGAAATGAAAGAATGGCCCCAATTCTGGGTAAGAATTTCTCTTCTTCCATTTTAGACATTTCTGCTGCAACTTTTTACATACTTACCTGGGCGTAAGCCCCACTGAATTCAATGGGATTTACTTCAGAGTAAACATGCCTATGAAAGCTACTGCCTATCAAACTAACCAAGTTGTACTTCCCTTTCCTGGTGATTTGGCTATAATTTTTGATAGAATACAGATAATTGAACAAACTTTGTTGCATTACATTATTCATTAAATTATCTTTCTATTGATATATAAATTTATGGCATTACTCCAAAAAATGTGGTGTTATGAACCATCAAACCTTAGAAATACACTTTCCCCGAAAGGTTCCCACAATTTTGGTCACTACTCGCCTCTGGAAAGCAATTAGACTTTATTTTTTACAGGATGGGTGTTTTAACTTTGGCTGCTGCATGCTCACTGTTAGGACACTTTAAGCATGTTATTCTGTGATAGAATAATGGAATTGTAGAGCTGGAAGGTACCACGAGGGTCTTTGAGGTCTCAACCCCCTGGAATGCAGGCTTCTTTTGCCTAATCTGGTGCTCAAACCCGCAGAGTCTCGTGCTCCACCAACTGAAATAATGCAGTGAGCCTTGCTATTTCATCCAAGTTGGCAAATGAAGTACAAAAAAATAGGATAGGACTCGGTAAATAGTTTGGCTCACAGTTTTAAGAAAACTGTTTTAGTAGTTTTGATTCTGGGAAAAGCCTTACAGCAAGAGAACCCAGTCAGTAGAGCGTGAGACTCTTAATCTCATAGTCCCATGTTGGGCAGAAACCAGTTCCTGCATTACAGGGAGTTGCCCTAGACGACCCCCCCCATTGACCCTTCCAACTCTGCAGTTTTATGGTTCCTATCACTGCTGTGTGCTGCCACCTATTTCAGTAACATGCAACCTAGATAGGCATCAGCAGGTGGCGCTGTGTTAGGTATTTTCCTAATGTGATTTATTGGGGGTGGGGTGGCGAGTGGGCACGTGCTACAGTTTAGTACAGGGGTCAGCAAACTTTTTCAGCCGTGGGCCGGTCCACCGTCCCTCAGACCATGTGGTAGGCCGGACTATATTTTGGGGGGGAAATATGAATGAATTCCCATGCCCCACAAATAACCCAGAGATGCATTCTAAATAAAAACACACATTCTACTCATGTAAAAGCACCAGGCAAGCCCCACAAATAACCCAGAGATGCATTTTAAATAAAAGGACACATTCTATGCATGTAAAAACACCAGGCGGGCCGGATTGAGAAGGCAATTGGGCTGCATCCGGCCCCCGGGCCTTAGGTTGCCTACCCCTGGTTTAGTATTACTTGAGTACTGTTTATGTCTCTTTGGCAATAATACTTAGTATTTACATAGCGCACTTCAAGTCTTCAGGTAATTTCCAAAGCAATTACCTCGGTGATCTTTGCCATTTGCCTATCTGGTGGATTCGCATTCGTGGTTATTAATGAATTGATCTACTTTATCTAACTTGCTTTGCAAAACATTTCTGTAGTAATCTCGGGAAATTACAAACCGTCATGGTACCTGTAAACATTATTTAGAATGACTAACAATAAGAGCAGGTGCTACCAAAAATTTACGTAATTCAAACAAGACATCATTTATTAGTGAATCATTTGATCCCTAAACAGGTGCCCTACTTGAATCTGGTCTTGTTTTCATTTAGAGGAACTGTCATTTAGGGGGGCCATGTGTCCTCTTTTTGCAGGACACGTCCTCTTTTTCAGGGGTAAAATTTCTGTCTGGGTAGATTTTAAATATTTGCCATAATGTCTCTTCTGGCAGTTTCTTCCCTGCTGATGGTTCCCTCCCTGTGAGAAATGAGGTTACAGGGAACCAGGCAGAGGGCCTTCTCGGTAGTGGCTCCCGCCCTGTGGAACGCCCTCCCATCAGATGTCAAGGAAATAAACAACTATCTGACTTTTAGAAGACATCTGAAGGTAGCCCTGTTTAGGGAAGTTTTTAATGTTTTATCATGTTTTTAATATTCTGTTGGGAGCTGTCCAGAGTGGCTGGGGAAACCCAGCCAGATGGGCAGGATATAAATAAGTTGTTGTTAAGCAAAGAAAGCTGGCGTTCCTGTGCCACCCTCTGGGCTGCAATGTAGAGGAATTGCAGAAGTGCTTCCTTTTGTTCTTGACTTTCTGCTGCATTTCTGAGATGCAGCATGAGGTCAAGATGCCGCCTTCTGGGGCAGCACATGTCCTGTCAAGAGAGAGAGGGAAGGAGGGAGGGAGGGAGGGAGGGAGGCTCTAGTTCTGCCAGCGATCAGCCTCCTTTTTCCTGTGGGTCAGGGGTCTTCTATAGGGAAACAAAAGGTTTCCTCACCTGTCATTTTTCAGTTTACCATCATATGCCCACCTGGTGAAACTGTGCCTTCCTAAAGCGATGCACATTTTTCCAGAGTCTTCCCCACCCAAAAAAACCTGTTCAAGGCAATCAACATACAATCCATCCCAAGGTTGCCACACATTCCTGTGCCCTTTTTATGTTTCGCAAAAGGCCGGAGCTCTTTGCACAATACTTCATAATCCAGATCTGTTGGATATGCTCCACTGAGCAAAGCTCACAAATGGCTTCTTCATCTGAATCAGATTATAGCTGTATCAGATTACATTACTTTAGTGATCCCTAACTTTGTGCTTTGTGGAGGGCCAGAATGTTTTGCCCCCTCCACCTTGGTCTGCATCTCTTGAGTGCATGTGAAGTTTGCTGGAGCCAGCAGCTGGCTCTAATACCTTGTTTCTCCTATTTTAAGACGTAGTCATAAAATAAGCCATAGCAGGATTTTTAAGCATTCAAGGAATATAAGCCATACCCAAAAAATAAGACATAGTGATAGGCGCAGCAGCAATGCCGGCCGCGGCAGGAGGAGGAGGAGGAGGAGGAGGAGGAGGGACAAAATAAGACATCCCCTGAAAATAAGCCATAGTGTGTGTTTTTTTGAGGAAAAATAAATATAAGACGGTGTCTTATTTTCGGAGAAACACGGTATATAGGGCAGAGCGTCAAAGTTGCAATTGCGCCCCAGAGCTGTAATGCTATCAGTAATGTGTAGTACTTATTTCTCGCTGACTTCTGAATACCTGTATGCAGTGCCTTTTTTTTCTTTTAAAAATGTTTAGGGGTACTCTCATTTTCTACTTATATTGAAATACTGACCCTTAATGAGGCCAAACTTAGATTCACAAAATGTTTAGGGGGTATGCGTACCCCTACATCCCCCCCCCCGAAAAAATCCACTGCCTATATGAAGTACTGCAGCCTTAAGAAGGCTTGTTTGCACTACAGATTTAAAACCGTTTCTAAAACTGCTTCATTTTCATGGCTTCCATTGGAATTATAATTCTGGGAAGGGGATTAGATTGCCAACAAAGCACTCAATGTCCTCACAAAAAGAATGTTTTGCATTCTTTAAGGGAAACTGAAAGTGACTTTGATTTCAAATTCAAATCCATTTCAGTGTTCAGCCTACAGGAGTCCTTACTGGTTCTTGTAGCATTAGCTAATCAAGTACGTGAAGTAGATTGCGGAACAGAAACATAAATGGAAACTGAACATAGTACCGTAGTAGGTGCAAAGTGCAGAAATGATATCTATACTCAGTGCTTTTTTTCTGGGGGGACGCAGGGGGCGCATACCCCTAAACATTTTGTGAATCTAAGTTTGGCCTCGTTGAGGTGCAGTATTTCAAAATGAGTAGGAAAATGAGAGAACCCCTAAGCATTTTTAGGAGGGGGAAGCACTGTCTATATATCTATATCTATATCTATATCTATATCATCTATATCTATATCTATATCTATATCTATATCTATATCTATATCTATATCTATATCTATATCTATATCTATATCTATATCTATATCCATAGGGTACTGTACTGACATTACAACCAAGAAGGCAATACTTTGGCTAATGCAATATCAACCAGGTAGATTTCTATATCTAATACATATTTCTAATATACAATGGATTTTTTTTGTTAGTCCATACAGCAACAAAGAAACAGAAAACAACCCATAATTAAAGTGGGTGTTTGTTTGTTTGTTAGTTTGTTGTTTGAAACCTGAAATCCCTAGCTTATAAAAAGTCACCCAAGCAGAATATCTGTCTGCTGATAAGCAGAAAACAAGCCCTTCCAATCATAATAATACAAACTAAGAATTATGGGTAATTGCATTTTCATGACGACAAAATTGCATTCTCATGCAAATTCACTGCACCTCCAGGTGCTAAAATAAAAGGTGCTTGTAATATGGATATAAAATATTAGGAAATAATGTGAGGTATCAGAGCCATGGGTGGAATCCAGAGCATGAAAACAAACCCCTGACATGAAGTGATTACTAGTTGCTACTGTCAGGGCCGGCCCTAAGGCAAGGCTGGGTGGCACAAGGCGCCAGGGCGCCGTGCTGCCAGGGGGGCGCCGTGCTGCTCCGCCTGTGCGGCAGCTGCGCTGCACGCTGCACCCACATGGCAGCTGCACTCGGAAATGGGAGGGGGCACCGGAGGGATAGTTCGCCCCACGTCGCCAGGGTGCCAGCTATGCTTAAGACGGCCCTGGCTACTGTTCTGTCGCTACGCTTCTCTTCTGCTTAAGGATCCTTGGTATTCAGTATTGACTATGGATGTGGGTGGTGCTGTGGTGCTACAGAGCCTAGGGCTTGCCAATCAGAAGGTTGGCGGTTCGAATCCCCGCAACGGGGTGAGCTCCTGTTGTTTGGTCCCAGCTCCTGCCAACCTAGCAGTTCAAAAGCACGTCAAAGTGCAAGTAGATAAATAGGTACCGCTCCGGTGGGAAAGTAAATGGTGTTTCCGTGCGCTGCTCTGGTTCACCAGAAGCGGCTTAGTCATGCTGGCCACATGACCTGGAAGCTGTACGCCGGCTCCCTCGGCCAATAAAGCGAGATGAGCGTCGCAACCCCAGAGTCGTCCGCAACTGGACCTAATGGTCAGGCGTACCTTTACCTTTATGGCTGAAAAAGAACCTTTGTTCCTATGCCCACTAACCTAGTAGCAATGCCCCTAATGCATGGGGAGTGAGTGAGCTATAATTCTTTACTGGCCAGGGACAGCCACTCTGCAGAGCCTCCACAGAACTCTATTATTTTTTATTCATCAGTTTCTGGGCTGAATCCTGAAACTGCAAATAGGTTCCTTGATGGAGCCCATAATTAGTCCTTCTGTAAATTTTTGTTTCCCCCCTGTCGCTTCCCCATCGCTACCCTGAATATATTAGAGAAAATAGTGCCAAGTCTCAAAGATTTTCTGAGATATGTCTTCTGGGAATATCCCAACAAAAAAAAAAGTATCTCAAATAAATAAATGTGGCGTGGTATGAAATGCAGAAGTTTCATCATTCCCTCTATAGTGAGCTCAAGTGGTTAAGTGTCGCCTCCAAAATAAGGAAGTGGTTTATTTGTAATTGGGAAACTCCCCTGGGACATAGAGGTATCAAGATATAGAAGTTTGTAAATTAAACCAAAAGCAAACCAACTAGCACTTGTGAGGTCCAAAGACTTAAATAACATGGATGGTGATTGAACCTATAGAGAAAACAAGAGTCTTGGTACAAGAAACCAGGAAGACTCTATGAGTCTATCAATTATGTCCATGGTTGGGAGCATTTAAGGCATGAATGTTGGACAGCAGAAAGAAAATAGACTGCAGGGAAGAGCGGAAATGGACTTTCTCAAGTTCCTAACAGTTTACAGTGGGTATTCTGTACTGTATTTTAAATATTTTGTTGGGAGCCGCCCAGAGTGGCTGGGGGTAAACCCGTCAGATGGGTGGCATAGCTCTTGCCAACCTAGCAGTTCGAAAGCATGCCAGTGCAAGTAGATAAATAGGTACCACCATGGCAGGAAGGTAAATGGCGTTTCCGTGTGCTCTGGTTTGCGTCATGGTGTCCCGTTGCGCCAGAAGCGGTTTAGTCCTGCTGGCCACGTGACCCAGAAAGCTGTCTGTGGACAAACGCCAGCTCCCTCAGCCTCAAAGCAAGATGAGCGCTGCAACCCCATAGTCACCTTTGATTGGACTTAACCACCCAGGGGTCCTTTGCCTTTTTACCTATCATATTATTATCATCATTATTAGAGTTGGGGTTGGAAATGTGCACTGTGATTTTAAAAAACAAGAAAAAAACACAACCGTACTATCAGAGAAACTTAACCTGAAGTATACCTGAAGGAGCGTCTCCACCTCCATCGTTCTGCCCGAACACTGAGGTCCAGCACCGAGGGCCTTCTGGCGGTTCCCTCGTTGCGAGAAGCCAAGTTGCAGGGAACTAGGCAGAGGGCCTTCTCGGTGGTGGCGCCTGCCCTGCGGAACGCCCTCCCAACAGATGTCAAAGAGGAAAACAACTACCAGACTTTTAGAAGACATCTGAAGGCAGCCTTGTTCAGGGAGGCTTTTAATGTTTAATAGTTACAGGTAGGTAGCCGTGTTGGTCTGAGTCGAAGCAAAATAAAAAAATTCCTTCAGTAGCACCTTAAAGACCAACTAAGTTTATATTTTGGTATGAGCTTTCGTGTGCATGCACACTTGTGTATCTGAAGAAGTGTGCATGCACACGAAAGCTCATACCAAAATATAAACTTAGTTGGTCTTTAAGGTGCTACTGAAGGAATGTTTAATAGATTACTGTGTTTTATTTTTCTGTTGGAAGCCGCCCAGAGTGGCTGGGTAAACCCAGCCAGATGGGAGGGGTATAAATAATAAATTATTATTATTATTATTATTATTATTATTATTATTAATCTTTCTCCACTCCCCAGACCGCCCCTTGCCTATTCCTTGAGCCTATTCCCCCTACCAATATACCTCTAATGCATATATTCTCAGGTTCCAGGCTGGAAGCTGTCTAGTGCTTTACTACTTAGCAGGAAAAGGCCAGCATGAATGGGGGTGGGGGAAAGTGTTGTTTTCCCTTGGGCTCTCTCTTAAAACTCCCCATCCCAACTCCTAGATCATGAGGCTCCAAGAGACTCCAAGGCTATATTGTTCCAGGCTGGCTAAAATCCTGAACAGGACTGGGCATATGCTACCACAAAATCTTTGAGCAGAGTTATTTTATTTTACGAAATGTTAATTATAATATATACTTTACATATTGTTGCAGATTTCCTGAAATAACTTCCCAAATGCATGCTTCTTAGACCAATTTGCTACCTGAAAGATTACATGTTACAAGCCAGGCACCCTGGAATGAAGCGAACTCCAGAATGCATGCTGCAGCACAAACGGCATCTTTTATAAAATGCCGTGCCGCTCCACGTGGATAATTACATTCACAAAAATCTGGTTAACAGCAAGTTTTAAAAGAAGCCAGTTATGTCTGCTGGAAAATACCCTTGTTGGGAAAGAAATGGTTGTTGTTTTTTTTAAAAAAAGAACCCCAAACAACAGAGGCTGCAAAAACTTTTCAAGAGCAGTTTTCACCTAGAGCCTAGTTTCCAGGATCTGTGTTTTAAGTCCTGCCTTGATCCATTTCCAGCCTATCGAGTTCCAGAGATCAAGCTGAAATAAAGTCATGGGGACAAAAATGGGGGTAAAACCAGAAAAGTACTTTAATGGCACCCATGATATTAATAACTGCATGAAACAGGCAGGAGGTTGACAAGTGTGGTAAATCTATACCAATCAGTAATTTCTCTCACATGGCTGCTAATAACACCTGTCCAAAAGATGGAAACCATAGTGTACATGTGTTGGTGGTAGGGACGCTGGTGGCACTGTGGTCTAAAGCACTGAGCCTCTTGGGCTTGCTGATCTGAAGGTTGGCGGTTCAAATCCCCACAACGGGGTGAGCTTCCATTGCTCTGTCCCAGCTGCTGCCAACCTAGCAGTTCGAAAGCACGCCAGTGCAAGTAGATAAATAGGTACCACTGTGGCGGGAAGGTAAACGGCGTTTCCGTGCGCTCTGGTTTCCATCACGGTGTTCCATTGCGCCAGAAGTGGTTTAGTCCTGCTGGCCACATGACCCAGAAAGCTGTCTGCGGACAAAGGCCAGCTTCCTCAGCCTGAAAGCAAGATGAGCGCTGCAACCCCATAGTCGCCTTTGACTGGACTTAACCGCCCAGGGGTCCTTTACCTTTTACCTGCTCTCTCTAGGGCACATACTCCTGGGGGCTGAGGCACTGTGGGGGGCCCTGATCTTTTTTGGGGGGAGGGGCTGACCCCCCTCAATGTTCAGAGGGGCCTCCTCAGTCCTTCAGAGAAGGGGACACCTCTGTACCCTCGGGGTGTTTTCAGCACTTCTGTTGCATCTTATTTCCCCAGGTGTTTAAAATAGTGCTTGTTGTCACTATCAATAATGAGTTTATGGCTGGTCAGCCCACTAGCAGCTCTCCCTTTGTTCCCTTTGAGCCAGCTGAGTGGAGAAGAACCTTCATTGCTTGATTAAATTAGTATTGCCTCCTGTTTCCCTATTGTTGTTGTTTAGTCGTTTAGTCGTGTCCCACTCTTCGTGACCCCATGGACCAGAGCACGCCAGGCACTCCTGTCTTGCACTGCCTCCCGCAGTTTGGTCAAACTCATGTTCGTAGCTTCGAGAACACTGTCCAACCATCTTGTCCTCTGTCGTCCCCTTCTCCTAGTGCCCTCAATCTTTCCCAACATCAGGGTCTTTTCCAAGGATTCTTCTCTTCTCATGAGGTGGCCAAAGTACTGGAGCCTCAGCTTCACGATCTGTCCTTCCAGTGAGCACTCAGGGCTGATTTCCTGATTTCCTTCAGAATGGAGTTTTAAGTCCTGCCTTGATCCATTTCCACCCTATTACCAGTGCTTTTTCTTTTTAATACCAAAGAAAAGGTGCCAGTACTGTATATACCATAAAGGTGGGCCACGCTTTTAACATTTGGGGGTGGGGGGAAGTACTGCCAGTCCTGCATACCCTTGAGTACCCACAGGGGGGGAGAGGCACTGCTTTATACCCTGAGGGGTTTTGCATGGCTGGAATGTGTCCGTCAAGGCCAGCCATGCCTCTTGCTTGCCTGGATGTAAGATGGAGAGCTGTGTTTGAGTGTGTACACTAGAAGCTAGTTTATTGTACAGGCCTCTCTCCACTTAACGTGTATTTGACTTGCATGTGACTGTGTACATGTTTGATGTTGGGAAATAATTTAATTAATAGATTTAAACTGCAAAATGGTGTGGAAAGGGCAAAAGCGGCATGGAAAGAACACGGAAACTGCAAAAATGGCGCCAAATGAGAAGGAAAACGGCTAGCAATCCCAGGAGTCTTTGCAACTGCAAACCTATGACACTTTGCACCAACCTTAGAGGCCCGTGGAGAGTTGAAGGGAGTGATTGTGGCGGAGTTTGACAGATTTTAGAGGGTTTGACAATTTAGAGGGTGTTTACACTGGGGTCCAGCTCCGAGGACCTTCTGGTGGTTCCCTCCCTGCGAGAAGTGAGGTTACAGGGAACCAGGCAGAGGGCCTTCTCGGTAGTGGCACCCACCCAGTGGAATGCCCTCCCATCAGATTTCAAGGAAATAAACAACTATCATACTTTTAGAAGACATCTGAAGGCAGCCCTGTTTAGGGAAGTTTTTAATGGTTGTGCTTTTGGTACTTTGTTGGGAGCTGCCCAGAGTGGCTGGGGCAGCCCAGTCAGCTGGGCGGCATATAAATACGGTAATAAAATTATTATTATTATTTTAAGCAGTGCTCCCCACTATACGTGATTTCACGTCTACGCGTGGTACCCGAGGACCTAACTCCTGTACAAAGAGACACCTGTACAAAGATAAATTTTGCATCCATTGTTCCTCCCATGTTTACTTCTTGCCCTGTCCACCATGGACATGTGGCCCTTGAAATGTTTCGTAGAACGGAAGCGGCCCTCAGGCTGAAAAATGTTTCCTCCCCCTGTCTTAGGGGAAAGCTACTGACAAAGGATCAGACCAGGCCAGACTACCGGGGGGGGGGGGCAGGGAAGGGTTCCTTCTTGCTTCCTTCTCCCACTGACACAGTCCAGCCATCATCTCTCTCCATTCCCTAGTTTGCCTGCAGAGTGACCTTCCCCATCCTGGTCCACATTAAGGGGAAGAGACTGCTTCCTTTCCTCCCTCCTGCTGAAGCCCAGCCTGTATCTTGCCCGGACTTGGCTTTCCTCCAAAGAAGGCAAGCTGCCACGGCAGGGGGACATCCAGAGCAATGTGGCCTTTCTGATGCAGGTCAGATTTTGCATTTGGGGGCTTCCATCTTCCCAGATGAGAGCTGAGTGCACAGTTAAAAGACCAAATCCCAGCCGGTCCATACAATGAGAACTTCTCTTGGTTGTCATTAAAAGTCACTTGGCATTTCTGTTACACAGCAGCACATCAGCTTGCAGCAGTTCAGACAAGAGAAGAAATACAATGAAAAAAATCTTTCTGACTCAGCGATCAGCTCTTGAATTACTAGTATATTTTAAAATGAAACCAGATTTTCCTTCAGCCTCCTGCCAAGCTTGGGGGTCTTAATAATAATAATAATAATAATAATAATAATAATAATAATAATATTTACACCCCACCCATCTGGCTCGGTTTCCCCAGGCACTGGGCGGCTCCCAACAGAATATTAAAGGTAAAGGGGCCCCTGACCATCAGATCCAGTCGTGTCCGACTCTGGGGTTGCGGCGCTCATCTCGCTCTATAGGCCGAGGGAGCCGGCGTTTGTCCGCAGACAGCTTCCAGGTCATGTGGCCAGCATGACAACGCTGCTTCTGGCGAACCAGAGCAGCGCACGGAAACGCCGTTTACCTTCCCGCCGGAGCGGTCCCTATTTATCTACTTGCACTTTGATGTGCTTTTGAACTGCTAGGTGGGCAGGAGCTGGGACCAAGCAACGGGAGCTCACGCCGTTGCAGGGATTCGAACCGCCGACCTTCTGGTCAGCAAGCCCTAGGCTCTGTGGTTTAACCTATTAAAAACACAATAAAACATCAAAAACTTTCCTAAACAGGGCTGCCTTCAGATGTCTTCTAAAAGTATGATAGTTGTTTATTTCCTTGACATGATGGGAGGGCATTCCACAGGGCAGGTGCCACTGCCGAGAAGGCCCTCTGCCTGGTTCCCTGTAACCT
Organism: Zootoca vivipara; assembly: GCF_963506605.1. Lineage (NCBI taxonomy): Eukaryota > Metazoa > Chordata > Lepidosauria > Squamata > Lacertidae > Zootoca > Zootoca vivipara. Next base: position 18,407,230 of record NC_083287.1, on the reverse strand, counting down.
CACTTCTTGCAGGGAGAGAACCACCAGAAGGCCCTTGGAGCTGGACCTCAGTGTCTGGGTTGAACGGTGGGAGTGGAGACGCTCCTTCAGGTATAAAAGGTCAGCAGCAACACTTTGAATTGTGCTTGGAAACGTACTGAGAGTCAATGTAGATCTTTCAGGACTGGTGTTACGTGGTCTCGGCGGCCGCTCCCAGTCACCAGTCTAGCTGCCGCATTCTGGATTAGCTGTAGTTTCTGGGTCACCTTCAAAGGTAGCGCCACATAGAGCGCATTGCAGTAGTCCAAGCGGGAGATAACTAGAGCATGCACCACTCTGGAGAGACAGTCAACGGGCAGAAAGAATCTCAGCCTGTGTACCAGATGGAGCTGGTAGACAGCTGCCCTGGACACAGAATTTACCTGCGCCTCCATGGACAGCTGTGAATCCAAAGTGACTCCCAGGCTGTGCACCTGGTCCTTCAGGGGGACAGTTACCCCATTCAGGACCAGGGAGTCCCCCACACCTGCCCACCCTCTGTCCCCCCAAAACATTTAAGTCCCTGAATGGGACTGATGATGACATCATAGACTTCCCCATTGTAAAATAATGATGTCACCCACATGGAACAATGAAATTGTGCCCTATGGGATGGAAGAACCCAAAAGCTAATGAACAGGATGAGGAAAGAAGCTAAAATCAGAGAGATGAGACTGACCACTAATGAACGCTTTACAAAGTAGCAGTGCATTCCTAACCATGTCTACTCATAAGTAACTTCTATTGAACCCAATGGGGCTTATTCCTAGCTAAGTGCGGTTAGAATAGCCAAAGTGTCGCTTGTCAGATAAGTCTCCTTTCAGCGCCTATCCCCTCCAGATAAATGACATTAATGAACACTTTAAACGTTTTAAATACATCACTTCATCTCCTCTCTATCCCCTTAGGAAGGAATGGTTCTTAAACTCACGGCTTGCCCACAGCCCCTCTCCAAGGCTCCCAAGTGCCACTTGCAGGATTGTGACCCTGAATGTCTAAAAAGTGGCTCTCCAGGGTTTGAGGCGAAATGTTTACTGATGTTTTGTGGTTAAACCAAAAGAAATAGATGTAAAGTTAAAACTACAGGAGTGAAGTGGGTGGAAAAGAGGAATTGCTGGAGTGTGTGTGTGAGGGGTGGTGGTCTGCCACCCTGCTTTTGCTACCTTGAGAGTTTGGACAAGCGGAAAGCGGCTTGGCCTAAGATAAGAAAAATAAGGTTTTTTTTTCTAATGGGCCTGTTGTTTTGGGACCCCACAGGTAAAAATCTACTGAGGCCGTCCCAGAGCCAGGGCAGGTGGTTGCTGTTTCTGCTGGAGAAAGTGAGTGAAGGTGGGGCACTTCACAGCCCTGAGGCCATTATCAGTCTCTCTCTCCTCCTGTGCGTTTAAAGTGAGGAAGAAATGGGGAAAACAAGAAGAAAAGGCTGCTTCCTAGGAGCCTTTTGGCTGGGGGTGGGGTGGGGTGGAAGCCACCAGATGGTGTGACTTTTCAGAGAAGGTGCCGTGACCTCCAACCCCCATCCACAAAACCGACATGCCTCTCATTCTCATCATTAGGTTTGGAAAGGTCGTTCCCCCCCCCTTTAGTACTGTGGTTCCCAATGTGGGGCATATGCCCCACAGGTGGGCAATTTGATTTTTAAGGTGGGCAATTTGATTTTTAAGGGGGGGTCAATTCGACGAGTTCACAACAGTGAAAGGCCTTTTAGGCTTCCTCCACAAAGTTCACTTTTTGAATCATAAGAATGATATGTCCGGGGTTTGGGGGGGGGGGTTAATTGGGATTTTAGAGATGCTTAGGTGGGGCATGGCCAAAGAAAAGAAGGTTGGGAATCCAGTAACTCTGGATCCCTGCAGCGCCGGCTTGCTCCAGGTGGCCCCTCCATCAGAAGCATCTTTTTATCCCTCTCCCCCTACACCTCCAAAAGGGAGACAGAGAGAGGCGAGTGTGGGGTGGCGGGTGGCATGTTGAGCCATCGTGGCCCCGGGAAAGCCCTCTTTCGATGGGGTGCATGTGTGTGCTTTTGGGGGATGGGGGGACGACGACGCAGGACCACACTTTGGTGGAAAGACAGAGTGTAAGTGTGTGTGTGTGCAGTGCTTTTTTCTTAAAAAAAATGTGTAGGGGGTGCTCTCATTTTCCTGCTCATATTGAAATACTGCCCCACAATGTGGCCAAACTTAGATTCACAAAATGTTTAGGGGTATGCGTAACCCGTGCATACCCCCAGAAAAAACACTCTCTCTGTGTGTATATATATATGTATATGTATATATATATATATGCGTGTGTGTGTGCATGTGTGTGTGTGTGTGTGTGTGTGTGTGTGTGTGTGTGTGTGTGTGTAGCATTTCTTGTACCCTGTGCGGTGACACCGGCTGTCTGTCTGTCTGTCCCCCCCCTCCCCTTCCCCTGCTTGCTGGAAGGCGGCGGCGGCGGCGGGGGGGGGGGGAGGCAAGGCAGAGCGGCAGGCGGGGAAGCCATTGCCTGCTTAATAGTTGCTGTTGCAGCACTTCCGCTTCTCTCCCCGCGAGAGAGACACGAGTGGCCAGGCCCAGCCGCACCGAGGAGGAGCGCCAGACACAAAGGGAGAGAGGTAGGGGGACAGGGGGCGCCCCGACTCTCACCCTCGACGGGCGCAGAAGCCCCCGCCGCGCCTGCCCTCCCCCCGAGGGCGCGGAGGAGGGCGGCGGGGGCTGGGGGGCTTCCCGGGGGGGGGAAGCCGAGAGGAGATGGCAGCGGGGGGGGGGGGTGAAAGACCTGGGTGGGCAGAGGAGACGTCGAGGGGTTGGGAGTATTGGGGGGGGGGAAGCTGACAGGTCTCGTCCCGCACCCCTGGGAGCCGGGGGAGGCCGGAGGGTGCGCGGACGGGGGGGGGTCAGCTTTTTCTCCCACCCCCCACCCCGTCTGCAAACCGAGAAGGATGGGGTGGTGGGGAAGGAGGCATGTTGTTTTTTTAGGGTGGGGGAGTGGGGAAGGGTAGTAAAACAAAAGCCGGGGGGTGGCGTTGAGAAGTAGAGGAGGAAGAAGGGGCGGGGAGCCCCTTGAGGAGTAGCTAGCTGCTCCCCCCCCCAAAGTTGGAGGGGGGGTATCCTCTATAGACACCCCCTGCCCACAATACCGATTCCTCTTTCGCACCCACTACGGATTTCTCCTCCCCTCTCCCCCCTCGAAGGCATTCCCCGTTTTCCTGGGTCATATCTGCCCCCCCGTCCCGAATTACTAGTCCCCAATTATGCTCCTTCCTAAAAGTATCCCCCACCAAACCCTGACTTCCTGTGGTGAGTTTTCCACCTCACCTCTTTCAGCAGCCTCCCAGTTTTTCCTAGTACTGCCCCCCCTCTCTGAATGTCTTACTTCGCCCCAACCTTGTAGAATACCAGTGTTTCCACCACTATTTCGCCTCTGTTCTCTGACCCCTTTATCTCCATGTGTCATGGATGCTATTTGGAGGGGGGAAAGCAGGGGGGCTGTGTGGGTCCTGTGTGAAAAGGTTAGAGGAGGCACAGAAGGAAATTGCTTCCCCTCCCTAATCCCAGTTTCCCCTTTTATTAATTCATGTGGTCTGCGCGTGCCCCTCGTCCCCATTTCCAGAGAGGAGCTGGCACTAAATGTTGCTGAAACTTGCAGGTGGGGGCTTCATTCTTTCTCCCTACAAAAAGAAGTAGAAAAATGTTTTCTAAGAGCTTGACCCTGTGGCTCCTTGTCCAAGTGTTAACTGTCCCCCCCGTTTCCCTCCCCGCCCCCATTCCTTGTGGTGTTTTCTTTCCAGGTTTGGGGTACGTAGTGTGGGGTAGCTATGTCGGATGACGATTCGAGGGCCAGCACCAGCTCTTCCTCATCTACGTCCTCCAACCAACTGACCGAGAAAGAGACAAGCACACCTAAGAAGAAGGAAAGTAAAATCAGCATGAGTAAAAATTCCAAGCTCCTTTCCACCAGTGCCAAGAGGTGAGACTGTCCTTAGCATTTCTCTTCCTTATAGTTATTGCGATGGCTATTCTTCACTAAATACCTTTCTGGCATTTGTTCTTTCTGCAAAACAATTACAGCTCTCCCCACCCCCACCCCCCGCAATCAGCATTGTTGCCCGCTCCCCAAGTGCATTATTTTTATTTTAAATAATCTCTCTTTTTTTTATCCTAACCATACCTCTAACCTTCTACTTGAAACTTGTCATTATCACCTGTATCCGCCAGCAGAAAAGTTCAGAGCAAGTGACTTCAAACCAAGAGTACCTCAATTCCTGCCTTGCTACCAACTTACTGCGTGGTCTTGGGCAGAACTCTTAATTTCTTCACATGCTTTCCTATTAGATGGTGACAGTAGTCACTGTGCAGGAGTGTGATGTAGATTAATTAAGATTTGGTACCTGCATTGAGTTCATCCAATTAGGTGTTAAAATAGTAGTCTCCCAGGGAGAAAAAAAATGCTACTTTTTATCGTTGCTCGTACTTAGAGTCAATCTTTTCTGTTCTTCGAATTCATCACAATTCAGCTTTCAAACTTTGATGCAAAAGATCACTGGTGCTTCAATAAGAAGAATGTTCTTATTGAAAACGTACAAATCTCACCCTTATGCTTATGAACCTCCTTGTGTATATATCTCTTGTGTGGCTGGGATTTGAATTTCCAACAAATTGTCTGATGGGTCCAGCGCTCTCCATCTTGTTTCTACTGAAATTAATGTGTCACATTGGTATGAAAAGAGGAGGAGCCTTTCGTGTGGAATTTTACAGAGGGGAGGGCACACACAAGTATTTGTACTAACTGCCAATTAATTTTGGGGAGGGAGAAACAAACAGAAGGAATATTCTGTAATGCTCTGACCATACCCTTCCTTTTGCTGCTTAGCGATAAAAATCAGTGGGAATTTTGTTGCTGACATCCTTGATGTTTGGATTTCTTCTGTTGTGGTTAGTGAAGGGGAACTCTGTACTGTTTATTCTTTCATACCTGTGATGGCGTTAAGGTGATCCAGTTGGAATGTCATTTGTTTCTGCTTCTGTGAGGAGAATGCTAGACTTGACAGAAAGTAGGCATGAGTTTTTGACTCATTAATTTGAGCAAAACAGTGTCTTGTGCCCTGTGTTTCTGACTATGAAGCAGGTATAATAGTTTCAGTGTTATGAAGATCACTGAGGTTTGGAAATAATGGACCTGAATCGACCTTGGTAGATTTATCTAGCTGGCCCTTTATCCCTATCAATAGTTTTTTTGTGTGTGTGGATGTTACTTGGGAAAGTCATACTGCTTTCATCTCTTGAATTCCCTGTGTAAGATTTGCCTTCCCTTTTGGTTTCTTGCTGTAGGATTCAGAAGGAGTTGGCTGACATCACCTTAGATCCACCTCCCAACTGCAGGTATGTGTTGATCCATCTTTTCTAATGGCTGGACTACGTGTTGCAATTAAGTGTGGCTACCACCAACCTGTATTGCCTCCCATGTTTAGTTAAATAAGGCACATGACACGGCATGATATCATTGCACTCTGTGTTTTCCTGCTGCATGCAGTTGTTGGCTGCTGCTTGCAGAAGGGCAGGGAAATAAATGCATCTTACCAGTTAAATGCAGGACGTGTTGTGGGGTGGCAGCAACCGCACCTACCTTGCTAATGAGGAAGACTGGAGAGCACTTGACGGGTTATTACTTCTAAATATATTTTTTGGTTCTGAAATGTTGATGCAGAGTATATTTTCCGAATGGCCTGGAATAATTCCTTATGGCCTTTGAAGCTCAGGAGACAACTCTGGATGTGAATATTCTGTTTCTTATGCTTATTTCTTTTATTGTACTTCAGAAGTAATTGCATTAGGAGTGGATTGCATCATTGGTTGTCATGCTGTGTGAATGTATATAATATTTCTGTGGCTGGTCAGCTGTGAAGGATATGAAAACGCATGTTCCTGCCACCCCTTTTGCATTTATAAGTATTATTCCAAATTGCATCATGCTTATTATTGCATTCAATTTGTGTGTGTGTGTGGGGGGGGAAACGGAAGACCTGTTGCTGCTTTTTCAAGTTGTTACGCTTCTGCGCGGTGCAGTGCCGCATGCAATAGGAGCGAGGTTTGAGTTCCTAGCTCAGCATATGCACCTTAAGAGCATGCATGTAATCTGGTGAAAGGACACCCCGGGGGATGTCGTTGCCTTTTATAAAATGAGTGTTTGAGCTGTGTGTTAAAAGATTTAGACACTTTCTGAAAGTACCTGCTAAGCTGCTTCTTGGGTTATCACTTAGCTTTTGTAGCCCCTGAGCATTTAGATAGGGGGTAATATAGTATGGTGGTCCTTGGTTGCCTCTGTTAATTAAACAGGAAGGCTACTTTCAGCACATGCTATCGCCTTTGAGGCTGCTGTTTCTAGAGAGCATCTTTATCTGTCCGGGCTGCTAATAACCACTTTTGAGCCAGTTGCTATTGATGGCGGCAGCCGGTGAAACGATCCGTCTTTTTTAGAACACTTAGGGTGGAGCTTGCTTCCTCTACCTGCAAGACATTCCCTTTCCCTTTATAACTGCTCCAGCAAGCAAATGATGTGACTGTTAAAGTTTCATTTTAAAATCCAGCCATCATGTGAAGAAACTGGGAGAAAAATATGTGAGGAGAGCAGAGGTCTGGGCTTAATGAAGGGCTGCCCTGTTTATTTAACAGGATCAGCTAAAGACGTATTTCCTTCTATTGGCCGAAGTCCCCAATGCAACGGGATCAGGAACATTATCAGTGACTGATGCCTGGATGAAAGAGGGGAGATGACTGATACAAATGTATTATGTTAAAGGTTTTTTACTTGTTGGTGTTTGATAAGAGAGACTTTGAAAACATGCATGACAAATGGCTTTGTCTTGTTGCCAAAGCTTCATGCGGTTTAAATTAATCATGGTTGTGAATTTGCTATGTGGGTTTTTGGAATCTGCTGTTCTCAGTGTTGCATTCTTGTTAATGGCTTCCCTCTTACCCTGCCTGATCGAAGTGTATGTCCAAAATCATCCGAGTAATCTCGCAACAGTTATCTCTCTCTCTAAACAGCTTGTATGTGAACTTGGTGCCTTTCAGGGCTCTGCTAGCAAATTACCTTGTCAGAATATAATGACTGTAGATGTGGTTTCTTATTTCACTAGTACAGTCCACCGGGAATCATAAACTTTGAGGCACAATACAGAGATGTTTGCTTTGCTCAAGCCTTTTGAGGGGCAAAAATGGTTTATGCTACAAGCACTTTAAACTACCTGGTGATCAGAGGAATATTGCACTTCAAATCGTTATGTGAGCAGAAGTTTGGATGTTTTCATGTTTCTTTTTCCTGTGGATTGTGTTGAACTTCTTGAGAGAAGTACGCTAGCCTTGATTTGGCTCATAATTGGTAGTGAGATGAGGAGGAGGCAGTGCGGGGGGGCATAGAAACCTTGAATCTGGAATTTTAGAGTAACTGCATTCTTGGCACTTATTTGCTTGGAGGTACAAAATTGTGTCTCAAAACCTTGTTCCTTCTTGCATTTGCATCTTAAGTCCGTTATGATAATGACGGCATCTTTTGGGGATGTGTTTCCTTTGTCACACAAAATAATATTTTTTTAAAGTGTATTTTGTAGATGTGTGAATATGTTCTCGTGGAAGAGAGCCATTTCTCTAGCCTGTGTAAGTGCTGCATTAAAATTACAGGCACAGCACAGATTTAAGCATACCGTGTGAAAATATCCTAAGTGTTGCCATTTCCTAAACTGGAGTAACCATTGCGGTGCACCCCTTGACCATTGGTCATGCTGGCTGGGGCTGATGGGAGTTGGCAATAAAAACATCTGGAGGGTAACACATTGACTACCCCTGCCTTTATGTATTCAGTGTGAATCCAGCTGTTAGCTGATGCTATGGGAAAGATCCATACCTTGGCCTGGCAAGGTTGCTTTCTCCTAGCCTGCAGTCTCATGCTGCTCTCATTCAGGATTGGAGACTGCTGTAGCGCCCCATTACAGATGTGAGAAGTGCACATTTTTAAATGATTTCTCAGTGTGATCTTTAGTGCCACTATGATTTCAGGGGACGTAGAGCCAAAAAGCTCCTTCTTGTCTTTTTAAAGACTGAATGGAAGGACATTTCACCCCACCCCAGAGCTGCATGCCCTGAATATTATTGGTGATGGGGGCCTGTAGGCTTATTCCTCATATGCTTTTGCTTCTTCTAAGAGTTTTCCCAACAAGGCACCTTAAAGCTTTCTGTGAGCCCATGAGGTCCTGCACCTCCCCTTTCGTTTGATGCCTTTGCCTTCAGGACAAGGTTTGAGCACTGCCAGTGAACCGCCTGCCTGTGTTTTGTCTTGGCTACGCTCGAGAAAGCTTGGATTGTTGCTTTTGTTCCTCAAGGGGGCTCACCGTGAAGCCCCCTGCCATAGGCTGCTTTCACAAGTGACACTAAGAATGCCTTTTTGTCCCTCGCACTTGTGGATATGGTTAATGTGGGAAACGGTCGCTTTTAATTTGAGTGATCATCTTTGGAGCTGCTAAATTCAAAGGATCTGGCGGACGGGCATTATCTTATTCCTAGGAACAAATATAGTCTTTAAAAATGCATCGTCACATCAGTTGCTGTTTGGTTAGAGAAGTATACATTGAGCCTCTCACCGTCCGTGATAGTTACAGGCAAAGTGTTTGGAGGAGAGCAGAGGTGATAATATATGGGCATGCCATAGTGAAGGTTCATGGCATGGGAAATGCGTAAAAACTGCTGAAGCAGTTCTTGTGAAAGTGGCAATTGGGCCTAATTTGCTTTGGGCAGTGGCTTAGTCCTTCTTTTGTCAGGTTTTATGTATATGTTTGATGGTACAGCCAGACCTTGGTTCCCAAACGGCTCCATTTTGGAATGTTTCGGCTCCCGGACGCCGAAAACCCGGAAGTAAATGCTCCGGTTTTCGAACGTTTTTCAGAAGCCGAACATCCAACGCGGCTTCCGCTTGAGTGCAGGAAGCTCCTGCAACCAATTGGAAACCATGCCTCGGTTGTCGAATGTTTCGGAAGCCGATCGGGCTTCCGGAACGGGTTACGTTTGTCAATCAAGGTTAGACTGTACTAAAATAGTGCGGCTACTCTTGGCTGCTCTATCATACCAGACTGCTGTTGAATCTCCTCCTTGATAACATGTGAGATCACCTTCCTTGTCCCCCATACCTGATAAGGATCTTGGTGGTTGTTGAAAGCAGCCCCCCTGCATTCAGATGGCAGTACTTTCCAGGGGATCAGGTTTCACACGCTTTCGCTTTATGGTCTGGGAATGAATCCTGACTTGAAATGCTCCAGATGTGTACAGAAAAGTGCTTTCTTTTATTGACTCGGTGCACTTTGGGAATGTGCACCGAAGGCTAGAAGTCGCCCTGAATACACCCAATTTGTGTACACAACGATTTCAGCAGCAACAAACATGTACGGAAAGGAGCAGCAGCGAGCCCTTGAAAGCAGCTACACACCAAACTTCCATGAGGACCCCTAAGAAAAGGAAGAGAGCAAATTGTTTTTCAGAAAGGGGCTTTGTGTAAAATCCTTAGTCTGCCAGTGTCAGTAATTCTTATTTTATTTTTTTGCCATTTTTGGTTTGAGATATTTGTGTTCTTTTCAATGCCGTCTTTCTGGGTGATATTGCAGAGTTTCTCTTTGTCTTGTGCATTTTGATGTGCCAACTTGACACTTGTTAGAGAGTTTCCATGGGAGGGTGAGCAGTTTTCCTTGTCCATTTGTGAAATTGCTTGGGTTCTTGCTTGGCAGTTATCACGAGAGAACTGAAGGCACGCTTTGACTGTGGCTTAAATAGAAGATAGGGCTTTGACGTTCAAAGGATCACATCTGGCTAGCAAGAAATAGTGCTATCTATTGGAATTTCAATAAACGTCTCTTTTAAAACGCTTAGTAGTAGCATAGAATTTCCGTAAGAGTTGTGCGAACATGCTGAGCTGGGTGAAGGGAAACAAAGCGGGTGGTTTCTCCCCCCCCCCAAAGCCTATTTTGGATGTTCAGAATTCTGAATTCATAGGTCGCGGAAGAAAAAGTGCAAATAACAGCATAGTCTCACAAAGAACAATTTGGATTTAATAACTAATCTAACATTTTGTCTCTTTAATTCTAACAGGAGCATTTTAAGTATGTTTTTCAGGTTTGAGTGATTTAGAAACCTTCAGGGAAAACTAATAGCAAAACTCCTATTTCAAATACGCAGAATATGCATGAGTCCTATTAGTTTGTCCAGATGTTGTTCCCTGCAACTTTTCTCTCTCCAAAAACACCTACAAACCTTTTGACCTGAAATAATAATAATAAAGGAGGGGGAGGACTAGAGAAATATTAATGTCATGCTAGAAAGTAATAAATAATAAAAATGCACAGAAATGAATGGGATATTATCTGTGATTTGCAGAGATGGAACTGAGAAATTTGAATTCGATTTCACAAGTTGTGCAGCAAGAAATTCTAGGTGTTTTTTCAATGGCCCTAAATCTCCCTCTAAACTCAGTGAAGACTAAAAAAAGAGTATGACAATAGCAGTGAACTCTACTTTCATATATTAATTAATCTGTGCCCCAGATTAATTCTTTACAAACTTGCACAGATTTGGTCTCCTTAATATCAGTAGAACCATATGCAAGTGCATATTTTTATGAATCAAGGTTTTAAAATACACTACTTTTATTATTTTGCAAGAAATGTTATATGAATGAATGTGTTCCCAGTAAGCAGCAATTGCCTGGGCAAATGCGTTAAATGGGCTGCTTTCTAGCGCCCCATAATGCAGGAAAACTCTGCAGCTGTTTAACCAAGATGAGAGTTTTGGTTTTTCTTCCCTTTGTTTGCTGGCTTGAAAGAGACATTTGTGAATGCCAAGTTCATTTTGCATATGTATGCTTTCTGGTTTTTGTCAGTGGTGACGTGATATGGAGAGTACTTTCTTAATGTTTATTAGCTGAAAAATTCCTACATAATGTGGAGCAAATACTTAAGGAACAGTGTACAATAAGGTTCATATGGAGAAATTGGTAGCTAAACGTATAGAAAGACCTACATGAGTTTATTTTTACTTTTTTATATAAATTAAAGCCATTAATGATTAGAGACTGTTCAGTTTGCACTTGTTTCTCTCAAGCAGATCTATCACTTTTTGGGGAAAGCTTTTTAAAAAATATTATCCAAATGAAGATATAAAATCCCTTTCTATATTACAGTGCCCTCAGTACTGAACAGCCTTTCAGGGCACAGCTCTGAATAAAAGCCTCACTTTTAATCTGCTGTTAATGTACTAATCCCGTGCTTTCAGATTTAATTACCGCATTCAGTTCACGCAAGAGTTTGATTATTTCATTTATTAGAAATTAAGCGTTGCTCTTGGTGGCTTTACCTGCAAAGGTGAAAAGAACCTCCTGCTTAAATGCAAATTAAGTGCTGCTCCGCATGTGCAGAGTGCCTTTGCCTCCTCTCGCCATAGGCGACCACAAGCAGCAACCATATTTCTTGGGACTCGGGTAGTGTCTCCCCAAACAGGGTGGACAGAACAGCTGGAGGGGGGCACAAAGCCCCAAAGTAAGACCAGATCTGCATGACAGTAATGAACTCTTCCTCAATCAGCAAATATCTGTTTTAGAAGAAATGCAGTGGGGAGGGTTTGAACTTTAAGGATCTAGAGTTTTAAGATGTGTGATGGCAACAGCAACCGCTTGCTTCCTTGCCTATTGCATCTGGTTGGGGTTCTTGGAGGTCTGAGCCCTTGGCCATTGCCCCACCTGGGCACTCCCTAGCTTTGGGCCTTACTGGGACGGTTGCTAAGTAATTGCCATGCTTGTGGAGCATTAGATTAACAGGATCCTGAACTAGGATGGTTGGCTTGGCCACAATACTTATGCAACAGTTTAATTCCAAAATTAAATGCAGGAGTAGGCAGCACGGAGCGTGCGCTGTGTTTGATTAGCGTAATGTTTTCGGCACTTGTCCATAGACGTGGAAAAACTAAGTCGCTGTTGCTGTCTGGTGGTTGTAAAGTAAGAAGTGAGGGACATGGGTGGTGCTGTGGTCTAAACCACGGAGCCCCTTGGGTTTGCCAATCGGAAGGTCGGCGGTTCGAATCCCCATGACAGAGTGAGCTCCTGTTGCTCTGTCCCAATGCCTGCCAACCTAGCAGTTCAAAAGCACACTACTGCAAGTAGATAAATAGTTGCCGCTGTGGCAGAAAGGTTAACGGCATTTCCGTCACGGTGCTCCATTGCTCCAGAAGCGGTTTAGTCTAAGGTTACCATATTTTTTTCAATGAATCCAGGGACACTTTTCAACTTCAATGGATTTTGTATGGGGACTGAATTGTAAATCCGGGGACTGTCCCCGGGAAACGGGGGTGTCTGGTAACCTTAGTTTAGTCATGCTGGCCACATGACCTGGAAAGCTGTCTGTGGACAAATGCCGGCTCCCTCAGCCTGAAAGTGCGATGAGCGCCGCAACCCCATAGTCGCCTTTGAGTGGACTTAACTATCCAGGAGTCCTTTTCCTTTACCTGTAAGGTGAGAGTAGGGTAGCTCTGGCAGGCTAGGGGCCATTTGTCACACAGTGTCTACTGCTTCTCTAATAACGTGGCAGACAGCTATGCCTTCCATGGGCGTCAAGCAAGTCGCTTGAGAGATTGGATGTTGCATTAGCTAGGCATTTGGCCTCAATTAGCAGCACTCTCCTGAAATATTCTAGTAAGCACTTCAAAACGGCACAATTTTAAAAAAACAGTAATAATTGAGCCCGTTTCCTTTTAAAACCTGCATCCTCGTTTCTGATCATTTAGCACTATTTCCAGCACATTTTGCAATTTATCTCTGCCCCCGGGAGAGCTAGAAATCTGTCTGTACCAAAATGTCTTGCGGGCTGCACTTGTTCCTCAGGGTAGGGGCTGTAACACAGTGTAGGACACGAACTCTTGCATGCAGAAGATGTCCAGCTTCTATGCCTGACATTTCCCTGTAAAACTAATCTTGGGTCCCAGAGACCTTGGAGTGTTGCTGAGGGAGGTAGTATTGGAACTAGACAGACCAGTTGGTCTGATTGAGTACATCTACTTCACCTCTAAAGATCACTTTACAGCGGGATGATAAAAAAACAAACTGGCCGATATTTCCTGGGAGGCCACAATTATTTTGCACGCACAGCAAACAGTTCAGTTGATTCCTTTCTTTCTTTCTTTCTTTCTTTTTAAAAACCAAACACCTCCCCAAAACACCAGAGGGATAGATACTAATCGCAGGGTTCGTTTAGTTTAGATCATGTGCCAATAGCTAGCTTGATTTTTTTTTGTAGTGATTTTCTGTTTGGTGCACCCTTGCTAAGTAATTCCCTAATGAGCCGAGTGCTTTGCCTGCCAAATATGAAAAATGACAGATTTTGGAAGCTGCTTTGGCAAAGAATTGAAGCTTGAAATGTCCACATACCACTTACCTTTATTATTTTAACTGTCTTTGTGACCCATTGGCAACACAATTTTGATAACCCTCGCGGTGCCGTGAGCATATCTTACCTGGCGTCTGGTGTGCAGGGTAGGGGATACAGTATTTCCATGATCTGGAAAGCCTTATGCCAAAGTAATCCTATGTAAACAGTGATTTTGTTTATGTAGCTCAGCTTATCTAAAACCTTGGGATGTTTCCTGGGCTATTTTGATAAACGAGATAGTGCTATTGTCGAAGATACATCTATTGCACTGCAGAGAAGTACTGTAGCAGAAACTTTGGAAACGATGCAAAAAAAAAAAATGTACTTAGTGAGTGCAAGCAGTCTTTTATGCAGGTTGTGAAAGTTAGCACCTAGAAGACTGCACATGCAGTTTGTTATCAATTCAGATAATCCATGGGGTTCATAGCATTGGAATTTCTAATATTGTATCTGTTTAAAATGCACAATTTCCAGACTTTGCAAAGAAGAGCAGACCATTTTTACAGCCATTCTATGAAAATACAGCACTGTCCGGAACTGTCCTTACAAGGGCCAAACTCTATTTTGCACAGGAGATCTGTGATCGATCTCCCACCCCCACCCCACCTCTCTCTCTCTCTCTCTCTCTCTCTCTCTCTCTCTCTCTCTCTCTCTCTCTCTCTCTCTCTCTCTCTCTCTGAAATGTGTCCGTAAGGGACTGCTAATGTGTACTGAGCCTCAGTTGAAGAAGAAAAGGTGTGTGCTTAAACCTTTCCCCTGTTTTCTGTTCCCCCAATCAAAATTCTGCTCTTTCCTCTCCAAAGCTGCTATTTGCCCTTTGAGGAAAACAAAAGCATGTTGATACCTTCAAAAAGGAGAGAGGCTGCTGGTCTGTCAGGTCAACATGTAATAGTTGAAGCAAACTTAGTAGCTGCAAGTGAAAACTACCGTTTATGTGTTGTTTCATGCGCAAGAGGTACCGGTATACTTTTTCTTATGCCAGCCTAGCAACATAGTAGATGCAAAGTGCCTCTTCCCGTTCCTATTATTGCCTTTCTCACAGTTTCCAGCTTTCTCTACAAGCTACTGCCATCTGTCTGGTCTGGAAAAAGCAGTAGTGGACTGTTCCAAGTCCCTTCTCTGAAACTGGGGAAGGTAACTGACTTTTTTTGTAGTTAGTAAAAAAGTGCTGCTGATCTTGTAGGGCAATCACAACTGCCTCCCAGAGGCTGGGCGAGAGTCAGGATATGCCTACACTCTGTTGTAAAGGCCGGAGATGCGACTGCTCTTAATCTGTACTGCTGTTTCTTACTCTGAGAGAGTAAGGTGGGTTGGGAATAGGAATGTGCCTTGGTGATGGGTTGGGAATATAGTTTGCCACGACTAATTTCTGACTATGGGGCAGCAATTAGGACACTTGCTGTTGACGCTGATGAGCAGGCAAGTGGCCAATTGGACCTCTGTTTTCTCCAGTTCTTAAACAGCAAAGATGTAATAGACCGAGGGGTACAGTAAGATTTCCTACGCCCATATAGATCTGGATTGGGTGCCATATAGATGGTAGGTTATTTAAGAGAGAGCCCTTGAAAGTTCCAGGTTCCACTGTACATGTGGGGGAAAGGATATCTGGATAGGGCCATTGGTCAGAGCTGGCATGGCCAAACTTGGCCCTCCAGCTGTTTTGGCACTACAATTCCCATCATCCCTGACCACTGGTCCTGTTAGCTGGGGTTGATGGGAGTTGTAGTCCCAAAACAGCTGGAGGGCCAAGTTTGGCCATGCCTGGGTTAGAGCATAACTCCAGGGTTGCAGGTTCGATCCTAGTTTGGTACATATTCCTGCATTGCAGGGGTTTGGACTAGAAGATAGATCCTCAGTGTCCCTTCCCACTCTACAATTCTATGACGTAACTTACCTGCTAAAATAATTCATGCAAAGTACGAAAGACAATTTGTGATGGCAAAAATGTGGTGTTGCCGGCTCCGAGGCTGTAAGCTATAGGAATGTACTTTCCTTTCAAACTGAGATGCTACTTTTACCAGCCCCATGAAGTACTGCGTAATATATTCTTCCATGTCCATTTGAATGATACAATTTCCCAAGTACAGTACTGTACAACTTCCTTGAATTTTAAAAACCGAAAGGCAAGTGGAAAATAGTGGTGCTCACGACCCCACAGGACTTGCTAACAAAGAAATAAACATACTGGTTCTAAGACCAAAAATAGCTTCCACAGATAACGTTCCTTGATTAACTCTTCCCTGAGTTACAGTAAGGCAAGACAGTGCTGTGATAGCGTTGCAAAAGCATATTGAATAGTAAAAGAATATTGAAATATAGGTTCCACCTCCACCACTCTCACCCACGTGCACACATCTCAGTTTTGGAGTATTTCTGGAACTGAAGGAGTATTTTCGGTCTGTGTGGACAGAATTTTTTGACAAGGGAAAATCTGAAATCTGGTTGTTCTGGAGACATCTTGTCTCTTCTCCACATACATATTTCATTTAGGAAAAGTGTGTCACGTACTTCTAGAGTGTTAACATGTAATGATGACCCCTTGTGTATTTTTTTTTAAAAAAATACACAGGGTTTACATCTGTTTCCTAAATGGAAGAGCTTTTGCATAGAAAATTAATCACGTTTGAATTGGCCCCGAAAAATGCTTTATAAGGCAGGGGAAAGTGGCAGTGTGTTTTAATTATAGTAGTGCTTAGCTGTAGAAGATTAGTTTGCAAGGATGCTAAAATGATGTGGTCATAAAAGTAATTATATCAGTCTTATAGTGTACCACAAGGGGTCATTTAATCAGAAGTTTCTGATCCATCATATATATATATATATATATATATATATATATATATATATATATATGTATATGTATATGTATATGTATATATGTATATATATATATATATATTGTGTGTGTGTGTGTGTGTGTGTGTGTGTGTGAGAGAGAGAGAGAGAGAGAGAGAGAGAGAGAGAGAGGGAACATTCTTTTACTCTGAATGTAAATCACCCACTGTAATTTACAGTATTCTACTTACATGTTAAATCTTTAGAAAAGCCACATTTTGGCCATTCTTCCTTTCCATCAGTAATGCTGGACAGAATAGTTAAACAATAAAAAAATAGGGGTTAAATAGTCGCTTTTACCAAGTGGTGTTCTTTATAGAGAAGAAATAATGGGATTTCCCTCTGTCAGTGAAATTATTATTGGTCAACTTTCCCATTTTCTTTTAATCTCCTGGATCAATCCTGACTTTATCACAGGTGATGCAAACTAGCTGTGGGTCAGATTAAATAATCTAATGGGATGGATTGTATCTGTTAGCCCCACACTTGTGTTTTTTCTTGCCAGCTGCCAGGGCACATGATAGTGTCTGACCGTTGATTTTAACCGGCTCTGTTTCTTACTGTTTACCTTTTCACCAACCCAAGAACTATATTGCAGGTTTTTTCTCAGTTGGAAATGTGTACAAATACTCTGTTACAGTTCCAGTCTGTTTAAGACCAGGGACCCAGGTGGCGCTGTGGTTAAACCACTGAGCCTAGGGCTTGCTGATCAGAAGGTTGGCGGTTCGAATCCCTGTGATGGGGTGAGCTCCTGTTGCTTGGTCCCAGCTCCTGCCAACCTAGCAGTTCGAAAGCACGTCAAAATGCAAGTAGATAAATAGGAACCGCTATAGCGGGAAGGTAAACGGCGTTTCCATGTGCTGCTCTGGTTTGCCAGAAGTGGCTTTGTCAAGCTGGCCACATGACCTGGAAGCTATACGCCAGCTCCCTCGGCCAATAATGCGAGATGAGCGCGCAACCCCAGAGTCGGTCACGACTGGACCTAATGGTCAGGGGTCCCTTTACCTTTACCTGTTTAAGATCATGTAGACATTGATCCACACAAGCTTTATTTTTCTGTTGCTTCAGGCTGGAGAGACTCCCATGAAGTTCTGAGCACGCTTGCCTACGGTATCTGTAGATATTTTTGTGTCTCCACTGGGCTTGCGGTTTGTGGTTGATGACTACATTGTGAGAAGGTTTCAGCCCCCCCCTCCCCCCAAATTTAACTAGTGTTAGATTGCCAGCGGAATGGCTCTATTCAAAATTGGATTTTTACAGGTTCCTGATCTCTTCTTACCAATAAATTTGCATCCTTTCAAATACACATTTCAGAGATGGAGCATTTCATATTCTTGTTGCTTTACATTAGTCACAGTTGTGGTTTTTTTTTAATTGTTGCTCCTTAAACCCATATCTGCATCGGAAAAAACAACTGCAAAGGAATGTAGTGGATTCAAGACCTTTGGGGGCAGACTGGAAGGGCTCGTTGTTAAGAGAACTTAGAGTGGATGGAACAAGTTGAATTTTGGGATGTTTACGGAAGAATTAAAAACTTTTTAATGTTCCCAGCCTCCATAATCTCATAGCTTTTAAACTGAAACAGATCTTGGTGATGAGGCACAGGGAACCGAGCTTTTCTTCACAGTTTCTAGCCCATTTCCTCCCTTCCCTCAGCTGTGTATTTTATCTGATAAAATGGTGCTCAGTCAAATGCAGGTAAAAGGGACGCGGGTGGCACTGTGGTCTAAACCACAGGAGCCTCTTGGGCTTCCCGATCAGAAGGTTGGCGGTTCGAATCCTTCTCTGGAGAAAACCACAAATATCTCTATAAGAGATACATTATGGTTTTCCATTTAATATCTGAATAAATATATCACACACACACATGCATGAAGTAGTCTTCTACAAATAAGTATCGCAAATACTATATTGTGTCTTTCAGTTAGCATATATACTCTCAACTATAATGGGCTAATATAAATATTGCCTAATTAGACAGTTTAATGCCAGATCTTGTGTGCTTGTTTGTAGGCATAAGCATGCAGCTTAAAATGGCATCTAAAACACATAATGACTGTGTTCTCAAAATAAGAAAGTGTAACCTGTCTTAAGGATTTGAATCCTTGTGAAAAAGCTTACAGACATCACCTTGAAACCACCTACTTTTTAAGTATATCAATGTGGAACACAACTGTCAGTTTCATTCTTGGAAAGCTTCCTAGTTTAGCTTATCTAAAGCATGTTGAAAATACAACTTTTTTTTTTTTAAAAAAAGTGTCTTGGTCTTTGTAAACTTTTGCAAACTTCTAACTCTTTTTAACCTAAAGATGTATTTTTAATTGTTGCTGATTTATACATGTAGAAACAACAGCAGCAGCAAAAACCATGAGGTTGTAATTATGACTTAAAAGAGTCCGGGTTTGGTGCTGTTGTGCCATTAATGAAACAGACAGAAACAGTTGTCTGTCATGCTGCTGTGACATATAACAGCAGGCAGTGACAACTTCTGCCAGTGCCTAAATACTGGCCAACAACATTTTTAACTGTCCTTTACAGGCAAATCTAGGAATTTTCCTTTGTCTCCAGTCCTTTTTGCAGGGAATCAGTATGGCACATATGGGGTTATAGATTCTCTCCCTCCTATGCTAAGAGCATCATGTCTGAGCAGGAATTTGAACTCCAGTATTTCCTGTCCAAAATCCAGCGCTTTCTTTGCATTGATATCATATTATATTGGGTCCCTGTGATGAGAAGACATAAGCCTTTAGCAGAAAAGAGGAACCTCTTGAACCTACAGGTTGTTAGCTAGGGATAGTGGGATTTGTAGTCCCAAAAATCTGGAGGGCCAAGTCTGCCAATGCCTGGTTTCGGTTGACTCTAAACAACAAAACATTGTGTTAATGTTAAGGGTGGCGCTGTGGTCTAAACCACTGAGCCCCTTGGGCTTGCCCAAACATACCTGCCAAGTTCCTGCCGGAAAAATAAGGGGTCAGCAGACCGGAAGTAGCGCTGTCGCCATTTTGGAACTGGGCGGACCATGCTCAGAAGCGACTTTCGATGCTGCTCTGCCCAGTTCCAAAATGGCCACCGCACCGGAAGTCGTGCTGCGGCCATTTTGGAACTGGGCAGAGCAGCATCGAAAGTCACTTCTGAGCATGCTCCGCTCAGTCCCAAAATGGCCGCCGTGCCAGAAATCGCTTCTGTGCATGTCCAGAGAATCCAGACATGCGCAGAAGGAGCCTCTCCCGGCCGGTAAGTAAACCGGGAAAAAACAAAAAAAATCCATTTTTCCAGCTGGGAATGGCTGGAAAAACGGGGGTTTCCAGGGGAATACGGAAGACTTGGCAGCTATGTGCCAAAAGGAAAGTTGGCTGTTCGAATCCCCATGACGGGGTGAGCTCCCATTGCTCTGTCCCAGCTCCTGCCAACCTAGCAGTTCGAAAGCAACGCCAGTACAAGTAGATAAATAGGTACCGCTGAAACGGGAAGGTAAGCACATTTCTGTGTGCTCGTCCTCCATGCGCCAGAAGCGGTTTAGTCCTGCTGGGCACATGACCCAGAAAGCTGTCTGCAGACAAACGCCGGCTCCCTCAGCCTGAAAGCGAGATAAGCTCCGCAATCCCAGAGTCGCCTTGGACTGGACTTAACCGTCCAGGAGTCCTTTACCCCTTTTTTTTTTTACCTACATAAATTTGACCTGGGCTTCTTGTATATACAACTGACAGGCAGATAGCCGAGTGTCTTTTTTACTTACTACTTTTCCTTTTTTTATTCCTTTACTATTTTATTACCCCTTTAATATTTTTATATCTGTGTTATCTTTTCTTTTCCTTTATTGCTTTGTTCTTGCTTCTGCCTTGCTCTGTTGCTTTGTGGATGTTTTTTTTTAATCCTCCACTCAGGGTTAATGAAGGGTTTGCATGCAGATGAAGCTGTTGGATGGTTGGCAAAGGAAAGCTCTCCCAGGTGAAAGCTGAGGGTTCACCTCTTTCTGTGTGGGACAAGTTAAGATCCACCTATGAGAGAGGACTTTGTTTAGATTAGTGTGTTTTTTTATTGTATTGTACTATGAAAGATCTTAATAAAATCTAATTCGGAGGAAATTATATAAGTTGGTGTGAGCTATAGAAGAGTTTTGAACTCCTTGATGCATGAAGCTGGGATAGCTCACTTGGCAGAGCATGAGACTTTTAATCTCAGGGTTGTGGGTTCGAGCCCCACATTGGGCAAAAAGATTCCTGTATTGCAGGGGGTTGGATTAGATGACCCTTCCAACTCTACTGGTGAAACTCGGAAAATTAGAATGTCGTCGAAAAGTGCATTTATTTCAGTAATGCAACTTACCATTTTTTCCTATTTCTTTTAATTTTTACAAATGCTTTTTTTTGGAAATTTCACAGTAATAAAAAAAATAGTTACAATAAAACAAAAATAAACATAGCTATTACATTTCATTAATTACATTCCATTTATAATTGACCCGCCTAACGACAAATAATTACAATTACAACAAATAAAGGCTTGACATATCTTGCTTTGCATGCCATGCATCTCTCTCATATATTGGTTTCACCTTTTAAGTTGCGTTACTGAAATAAATGCACTTTTCCACGATATTCTAATTTTCTGAGTTTCACCTGTACAGTTCTATGATTCTATGAAGCATTTGCCCATTGGTCAGAGAAAGAAGGACCTGTCTTTTACTGAGCCAAACCTCCAGAAATGGTGGGGAAGGTGTTTGGGAGGGCAGCTTCATTTTCCCTCAGAGTGACTTGGAAGTGGCTTGCTCCCCATTTGAGGACAAACTGGTTCATATCTGTATCAGTCCAAGGAGGATTGGAGGATGGTCTGGGTTTGGGGGGGGGTTCCACCCACCGCTACCCCTACTGTGTGCCACTTCTCCCCCCCCCAATACCTACGTACACTCCTTGATGTGACTTAATCGCATGTGTTGAAATCATAGAATTGTAGAATTGGAAGGGACACTCAGGATCAACTCAACCAACCCCCTGCAATGCAGGAATACAGTGGAACCTCGGTTTACGACTACCTCCGTTTACGAACGCTTCAGCAAGCGAATGCCGCGGACCCGGAAGTGTTTACATCCAGGTTCCACGGCGTCGGATGCGCAGAAGCGATATGTGCAGCTCGCGCATGCGCAGAAGCGATCTGCACAGCGCATGCGTGCGCAGAAGCACTCTATCGGCACTTCGCGCATGCGCAAAAACGTGCCTTCGGCGAGTGAACGCCTCGGCGAGGGAACGCCTCCACAGAATGGATTGCAGTCGCAAACCGAGGTACCACTGTATTCAGCTGTCCCATACGAGGATCGAACCAGCCACCTTGGTGTTAGCAGCACCAAGCTCTGACCCATGCATAGGCAAACTCAGCCCTCCAGATGTTTTGGGACTACAACTCCCATCATCCCTGACCACTGGACCTGTTAGCTAGGGATAATGGGAGTTGTAGTCCCAAAACATCTGGAGGGCCGAGTTTACCTATGCCTGATCTAACCAACTGAGCTATCCAGACAGTTTAGCTTTGGTTTGCTTAGTTTCTTGTCTTGCCGGTGGCTTTGCATGGTTTTTGGAGAGGTGAAATACGTACATTTATAAAATAAAACATCCAGTCTGAGTTAATGGGGTCTGTATCACTCAGCAACCTCTTCCCTTTCCACAGCATCTCTGCAGCCACTGCCCATTGCCTGTGAAAACCCCGAGCCTTGGCTATTTGAGAGACATATTACTATCTGCTCTTCTAGTTTGATTATACAAAAGAGTAAAGATTTACAGGATGAAACCACCAGAAATGTTAAGGGGAACAAGTATGCAATAGTCTTGTGATCAGAAGGAACATTCCTCACTATTAAAATTCTGAAGGCACACTAAATAAGAGGTTCAAAGTAGGATTCTAATACGCAAGTTGGGGTTTTGGCCTTTGATGCTTTTTCTTTCTTTTTGTGCCGATTGAAGAAGGCTGCTCACTCTGCTCAAAAGACAAGGTAAACTCAGTTTGATGCTTTCTGAGACCATGGTTATCATGTCAGGGAGTTTAAAATATTTGTGATCCCGGATGCTTTTAGAGTGCCTTTTATGGACACACAAGCATTTTTACGATTCTTGCCTTCGCAGGAGCTTAATGAAACTCAGTCCTGTTCACTGTGTATAGTAAATGGTGATGTGCTCGGATTCACTTCATTTCCTTTCTGATGAGATTTATTCCCCTTATTTCAAATTGCAAGAGTTGCTGAGTGCGCTATGCTGGCTCATGGTTTTGATTTTGATTTCGGCGGCGTGTTGTTGTTGTTTTTTCTGGTGGTTTGTTTTGTAATCGCCTTAGTCATGTCAATAAAAAGCTCTTCGGCTTCTGAGGTTTCTGTCAAGTTAAGCCTAGGCTTTGACAGTGAATCACCGAAAGGGTATGATGTCCCAAAATCTCTTGCGGGATTGGGATTATTGAAACGCGCAGTGGAGATTTCTGCAGGTGAGATGGGCCTGTGTTGTGCTAAATGAACAACTCTCTTTTTTTAAATCTTTGCCCACACAGGTCCACAAGGAGGACCACCTGCCTCCAACCTGCTTGTGTAACTCTGTACCCTGTTCTCACCTTCCCAGACGGGCAGGGAAGCAAATTGTGAAATTACAGCTATAAAGCCAAGCGAGAAGCAGTGTTAGAAATCCCCCAGGCGCCAGGTGCATTTTGCGACTGGTGCAGGTCCAATTTGCGACCAGGTGGAGACATAGCTGCCAAGTTATCCCTTTTTTACAGGGATTTTCCCTTATGCTGAATAGGCTTCCTCGCGAGAAAAGCAAAAACTTGACAGCTATGGGTGGAGATCTCTGGATGCCAGATTGGCGACTGACATCTCCACCTGGCTGGCCCTCCAGCTTTCTTAAGCCAGTAAGCAGAATAGCTTATTTATTACGTTCATACACCACCTTTTTCTCCGAGGAGTACATGGTTCACCCCCTCCTCTGTAAATCCCTGAGGTAGGGGTAAGAGGCTGTGACTGGCCCAAGGTCATCCAGTGATCTTCATGACTGAGTGGGGATTTGAACCCTGATCTCGCAGGTCCTAGTCTGACACACTAACCCAGGCATAGGCATACTCGGCCCTCCAGATGTTTTTGGGACTACAACTCCCACCATCCCTGACCACTGGTCCTGTTAGCTAGGGATGATGGGAGTTGTAGTCCCAAAACATCTGGAGGGCCGAGTATGCCTATGCCTGGTCTAACCCAGGCATCCCCAAACTGCGGCCCTCCAGATGTTTTGGCCTACAACTCCCATGATCCCTAGCTAACAGGACCAGTGGTCAGGGATGATGGGGATTGTAGTCCAAAACATCTGGAGGGCCGAAGTTTGGGGATGCCTGGCCTAACCACTATACCACACTGGCTTCTTAGAGTACTTCTGATATGGGGCACTATAGAAATATAGTAGATATGGGGAAAGCAAAGTGTCCCTTAGGGAAGGATTTGAAGTCTTTCTCTTGAAGCTTGAATTTGTTTTATTCTGGATTGTTTTATTTGATGTTTTAATGTGTTGTAAAATGCTTTGAGGGTTTTTTTAAAAAAAATATATAAAGTGGTATAGAAATGTGATGATGATGATGATTATGATATTTCACCAGAAATGAAAAAGTGGCACCTAGACATTCCGCTGTGGTGGCCATGACCTAAAGGTGCCATTTGGCAATTAGCTTATACAGTCGTACCTTGGAAGTTGAACGGAATCCGTTCGACTTCCAAAACATTCGGAAACCAAAGTGCGGCTTCTGATTTGCTGCAGGAAGCTCCTGCAGCCACCCGGAAGCTGCCGAAGCCCCGTCGGACGTTCGGGTTTCAAAGAACGTTCGCAAACCGGAACACTCACTTCCGGGTTTGCGGCGTTCGGGAGCCAAAATGTCAGAGTACCAAGACGTTCGGGATCCAAGGTACGACTGTATGTATAAGGTTCTAATACCGATGAGCAGCCAAATCCCTCTCAATAGTACTGGGTAGTTGGGGGTCTGGTGTCTCTCAGAAACAGCTCAATGGCCCTGCCTTTTCCTGGAGCTATTCACTGCCGGGATCCAGAGTAAGTATGAGACTTGTCTGCACCTTCCCAATAGAGCAGGTGGGCTGCTAAGCACCCCATCTCTGGACCTCAGCTTTGAATCAGGCCCATCAGTTTTTCCATTTCAGAGGTCTTGGAGCGGTGATGACGGAGGGTCCAGAATTAGGAAATGAGGCATGAGAAGAGGTGGTAGAGTCCCCTCTGTTCAAGCTCCTTTGTGTGGAGTGTCTTCTGGTATCCATGCCACAGGATCCTGCTTCCTGTTAGGGCCGTCTTAACCATATCTGGCGCCCTGGTGCCAAGATCCCTCCGGCGGCCCCCCCCCCCCGTGAGTGAGGCGGGCAGGAGGGGCGCGCGAGGAGCTGAGAGGCACGGAGGAGGCAGCCCCAGGCTCGCGCTCCCTGCACGCCTCTAGAGAGCGGCTGGAAGCCACTCCAAAACTGAGAGGCGCGGAGGAGGCGGCCCCAGGCTCCTGCTCCCCGTGCAAAGACCCGGAGGCACGCAGGGAACATGAGCCTGGGGCCGCCACGCTGCGCCTCTCAGCTGTTCAGGCGGCCCCAGGCCAGCGCTCCCCGCACGCCTCTGGAGAGCGGCCTGAAGCCGCTCAACAGCTGAGACAGAGGCGTGGCAGAGGCGGCCCCAGGCTCACGCTCCCCACGTGCCTCCAGAGAGCTGCCTGAAGCCGCTCAACAGCAGAGGCGAGCGGAGGCACACACCAGCGTTCGGCGCCCCTTCCGCGCCCCTGATGGCCAGGCGCCCTGGTGCCTTGCGCCACCCAGCCTGGGCCTAGGGACGGCCCTGCTTCCTGTTCTCTTTGGAGCAGATCTGATGTCCAACCACTCAGGTGTTGATCTGTTGAGAATAGAGCATTGCCTTCTCAGCATAGGACTTTCTTCTCCACTTGGTAGAATTCCATTCCTGTTTACTTTCAGAGTCTGCACCAGGGGATTGTGGCATGTGCAATTGCTCTCGATAGGCAGGCACACTTTCCCCTTTACTTCAGTGTTGGGGCCAGCTCTGCACGTATGTGGTTTCCTGTGTTACGAAATCAATTGTGGTACCCGCTTGTGTGGAAGTTTGTGTGTGTGTGTGTGTTTGTGTGTGTGTGTGTGCGCGCGCGCAAGTGCAACAGAGCACGCACAGATCTTTGGAGTCAACTCTTCCAGGGCTCTCTCTCTCTTTCTTTTGTCTGATCTGCTTGCCTCATGCTTGGGATAAAGGCGAGTGTAGGCAGCTGAGTCATTTAGCAAGTTGAAAAACTTTCCCTGGCTGGGAGGTTCACTACGACAGAAGTTAAAGCTTCCTTTTATCATGTTTGTTTCTGTTTTTGCAGGGCAGGGACACGGTTGCCAAGGGTCCAGAATTTGGCTAGCCTTTGGGAGCTCCTGGAGAGTTGCCAGAATTAGTCTTGACTATGCATGGTTTCGTTGTTACTTTTTGCCCATTCCCCCCCCCCCCCGGTACACTTTAAAAAAATATAATTGTGCAATACAGCTGAGCCCAAAGGGGTCGGATTATTGTGTACGTACAAGTCTGCCCAGTTTGAACTGGTCACTGGTCAGCACCTTCTAATTGGGTTCCTGCTGGCTCCAAGCTGCTGCTTCTTGGTCCAGCTGTTCCACCTATGCTTTGGCTGCTGGTGAGGCAGACTTTGAACCTCCTTTCCAGGGCACTCAGTTGCAGCAAATTTGCAGTAGTGGTGACAGTGTATAGAAGAGGGCAACCCTATTCTCTCCCCTGAGTTGGCCCTTCCAGCCTGCCCACCCTTGGAATGGCATGATGGGCCAAACAGCCTCAGGAATGCAGAGCAGCAGTGCCGATAAATTCATTCCCTGTGCCCTGGTGGTAAAAGGGTAAAGGGACCCCTGATCATTAGGTCCAGTCGTGACCGACTCTGGGGTTGCGCGCTCATCTCGCATTATTGGCCGAGGGAGCCGGCGTACAGCTTCCAGGTCATGTGACCAGCATGACAAAGCCGCTTCTGGCGAACCAGAGCAGCACACGGAAACGCCGTTTACCTTCCCGCTGTAGCGGTTCCTATTTATCTACTTGCACTTTGACGTGCTTTTGAACTGCTAGGTTGGCAGGAGCTGGGACCAAGCAACGGGAGCTCACCCCGTCACAGGGATTCGAACCGCCGACCTTCGGATCAGCAAGCCCTAGGCTCAGTGGTTTAACCACAGCGCCACCTGGGTCCCTGTGCCCCGGTGGATTTGATTTAAATCACAATTTGAATCACTCAGTAAGATTTGATGTAAACCATTTTTTTTAATAAAGAAAGACTCATTCTTGCTGGTATCATCTTAATATTTACAACCAGAGGGAGGTTTCATTTTTGGAATAGTAAATTTTCAGAGTAGTTTTTACAGTTATATATCAAACATTACTGATTTGGTTATACTATTAGAAATACATAGACTGATAATTATGAAATTATTGTGAGGTTTAATAAGTTCAGTGTTTCTATTTGGATAACGTTTCTGCTCTATTTTATTGGAAGGAGAAAAATAATCATTTCCTTAATAACAATTTAAACAATTATTATTATTGTTATTATTATTATTAAACAGTTTTTTTTTAAAAAAAACACCTTAGACTGAGTTTTAGTACACATTAAAAACTTAAAAAGAAATCCTTATTTCCTGATGAATAGCCTTGGACTCTAATGTAACTTAAACAGAAAACTAACTTTAGAAATATTTTTCCTCCCAAAGCATTTTATTTTAAAACATCCAATTAAAATTAAAATTAATGATTTAAATTAAAATAAAATAAATCATTGATTTTTATCCACCCTGCCTGTGCCTAAGAGAGTGCCACAGAAGTCTCTTCTGTGAGTCAAGTCTTTTGATCTGTGTATATTATCTTGTGCCCTTTCCTCTCCATGCTTTCTGTCTCTAAGGCCTGAATCTTGTATTATCACCAGCTGGGTTTGGGGATGGTTGTGATTAACGGTGCTTTTCTGCAGCTTCCTTAGACCAGGTCCCGTCCCCCCAAGTCTCTGTATTTCCCCGTTAGTTAATTTTAGTGTTTTCTAAAGTGCCTTCTAAAGGCTTAATTCCTGCACAATATACTGACATGTCTGTAACTGAGTTCACTAGTTATTTCTTCTGCATGTGCCTCTGGGTTTGGTGTTTGGGACAGCCCACCTTTTTCTAGGGGTAGCATTCAGCCCACATTCATTCGTTTGTATACATGAACAACAAG
The DNA here is from genome assembly GCF_963506605.1 of Zootoca vivipara. Classification (NCBI taxonomy): domain Eukaryota; kingdom Metazoa; phylum Chordata; class Lepidosauria; order Squamata; family Lacertidae; genus Zootoca; species Zootoca vivipara. The sequence continues at coordinate 18,379,696 of NC_083287.1, read as the reverse complement.
ACAGAAAGAGCAATACTGGCCTTTTTGATAATCATCAGATATATTCAGCTTTCACTACACTGCAGCATAAAAAAATGACCAGTTATACAAAATTCCCAAAAAAATGGACATGTTCAAGCTTTTGTTCATATCGCTAATAAAGTATGCAGTTTTATTCATCTATGCCAGGCACCCCCAAACTGCGGCCCTCCAGATGTTTTGGCCTACAACTCCCATGATCCCTAGCTAACAGGACCAGTGGTCGGGGAAGATGGGAATTGTAGTCCAAAACATCTGGAGGGCCGAAGTTTGGGGATGCCTGATCTATGCAATACCCCCACATACGTACAGTATGTCATTTTAAACAAAATTGCCCTTGAAACTTGTACTTTTCCAAGTTGTCATCACCTGCTGGTCACTGATGAGGCTAGTGGTTTTCTGTTTCTGTTCTCTTAATAGTAAAAGAAACATTAGAGTTTGAAAATAGCTGAGCTTGCTGTCTGGAGATGAGACTATGAAATTTATTTGCTAAAAAATGTTCGTGGTTGCTAAAGGTGTTTGTATTATTTCAAGCAGTAGCATGTTTGTCCACACACAGCCCATTTAATCAGTGGCCCAACATTAACAGGAATTCCTAAAGCACAATCTTAGATTCCTGTGATAAGCACAAGAGAATGATAATTCTTCAAATTATCTATTCTACCCCACAGTCTTCCAGTAAAATCAGTAGATTTCTTAAGGTGAAACAGATAGCTTCAGTTTATTAAAAGTTAAAACTTTTTCAGAGTTCCCATAATTTACACTTGAGCAGTAGTCTGTCTTAATACACTCTTCCAAGGCAATCTTTTGCGTATTTTCTCAGAGATTAGTCCCATTTTGCTCAGTGGACTTTTATTTCATTGTTAATCTGATCCGAAATACACGCTAGGAAGTAAAACCCATTAAATACAGTGGGACTTAACTTCTGAGTACTGGTAAATAGGCAAGGGATCATGCTGTTTATCCTCTTTATTTTTTTGTAAATTTGTGTGGAAAGTTGATTTACACAATGGTTATATTTTCACACATTAAGAAATTGACTCTATCAAAGCACTAGAAGTTTTTCCTCTTAATTTTGTGATATACTGCAGCAATGGTTCCCAATTAGCAACAGCCAAGCCATGGACCCCCTGGTTTTGAAAATTTTGGTATCTCTGTGATAGCTTTTGTTAAGTGAAAGGTGCCACAGACCCTGGGTAGGTTATGAACCACCAATTGGGAACCTGTGCTCTCTACAACATTGGACACAATGAGGATAAAGATCAAACGGCTAATAACCACCCCCTTCCTCTGTTTTTCCACCTAGTGAAACTTAACCACCTGTTCATGACCTCATCACCTCTCACTTTTTTTCACAGACCTTACCGTAAGATGAATCCAGAACACCCTTGTGTTGAGTTGATTTTTTGTGGCATTGTAATATGTTAACTACAGTAACTCTGCAACATGTGCCCATTTAACTTGTGCACGTTCAACTTTATGCACATGGCAAAAACGGAAAATAAAAAGGGGACAGCATCTGGGAGGGGGGCAAGATTTTGGTAGTCCCACCCGCCCTTGAACCCAATGTGTTTTGACTGTACAGTGGTACCTTGGTTCTCAAATTTAATACGTTCCGGGAGTCCATTCGACTCCCAAAACTCAGTCGGAAGCCGCGTCGCACGTTCGGCTTCCGGAAAACGTTCGCAAACTGGAACACTCACTTCCAGGTTTGCAGCGTTCAGGAGCCAAGCCGTTCGACTACCAAGGTACCACTGTACTCGATTTTGGCTTTAGGCATGATCCCCAGAACATAACCCTTACTTTCATTTTCTTCAGCTAGCTGTATATTCAGCAGCGTGATTATCCTAAACCACAATCCTTCATCCTTTTGGTTGTAATGACAAAATGGCTGTGAATCTCCAAACACAGCAGGGTTTAGGCAGTGTTGAAAGAATCATTGATTTGGGGTTATGTGTTTATTTCACGTTTTCCTCCTTGTCTTGCAAATCAGGAAGTGTTTTAGTTGGCTTCACTGAGTGAGCACACAAATCTTTTAGCAGACGTGTTGGGGCATAGATTTGGGATACACCGTATTTAACAATATCCGTTCATGGTATTGGCTGTTAAATATCAGAAGATCAACCTCCTTGATCTCTGCAACAGATGACTCAACTGTGTGGTCACCTAGTCAGAAATGGTGCTTCCATGTTGAAGGCTGAAGTTGTTTTATCTTTCACAATAGTTATTGAGGATATTTCTTGCACATGGCTTCTTGACTCCAGGCAAGTTTATATTCTGAAGCAGCATTTGGAAATAACTGTAAATTAGCTATCCTTCAGCTTTCCTAATGAAGAAACTTGTGTACCGTATATAAGACGACCCCCAACTTTTCCAGTTAAAAGTTGTCTATCAGCTCCGTCTGGTAAGCAGGTTGAGACCCTACCTGCCCGCGGACTGTCTCGCCAGACTGGTGCATGCTCTGGTTATCTCCCGCTTGAACTACTGCAATGCACTCTACGTGGGGCTACCTTTGAAGGTGACCCGGAAACTACAACTAATCCAGAATGCGGCAGCTAGACTGGTGACTGGGAGCGGCCACCGAGACCATATAACACCGGTCTTGAAAGATCTACATTGGCTCCCAGTACGTTTCCGAGCACAGTTCAAAGTGTTGGTGCTGTCCTTTAAAGCCCTAAATGGCCTCGGTCCAGTATACCTGAAGGAGCGTCTCCACCCCCATCGTTCTGCCCGGACACTGAGGTCCAGTACCGAGGGCCTTCTGGCGGTTCCCTCGTTGCGAGAAGCCAAGTTGCAGGTAACGAGGCAGAGGGCCTTCTCAGTAGTGGCGCCCGCCCTGTGGAACGCCCTCCCATCAGATGTCAAGGAAATAAACAACTACTTGATTTTTAGAAGACATCTGAAGGCAGCCCTGTTTAGGGAGGCTTTTAATGTTTAATAGATTGTTTCATTTCATTTTTCTGTTGGAAGCCGCCCAGAGTGGCTGGGGAAACCCAGCCAGATGGGCGGGGTATAAACAATAAATTATTATTATTATTATTATTATTATTATTATTATTATTGTGTTTGGGATATACTCGTCGTATAAGAAATACGACCCGGCGTATAAGACGACCCCCGACTTTTGAGAAGATTTTCCTGGGTTAAAAAGTAGTCTTATACGCAGGAATATACAGTAGTTTAGCAGCTTGACGACTCTTCAAATCATTCAGTGATGTTGTTGTTGTTGTTTTCATTTCTATACCACTTTATATTTATAAAGGGGGAAAATCTCAAAACGGTTTGCAGCCTACATTAAAACATCAAATAAAACAACCCAGAACAAAACATTACTGAAGAAAGTCAAATATAAAGTATACATTCAAAGCAACAAAATATACAGTAGCAGGAAACCAAAATATTATCTTAAAAAGATTTCAAAATAAACATTACAAAGGAATTCAGCTGCAGAGTGCACATTTAATACAGCAAAGTTAACAAAAAAAAAATCTTTCAGAAGAAATCATTTCTAAAGGACGTCAAACATTAATGCACATTTAAAACAACATAATTATGAGGAGAATAACATATTATCGTAAGCATAGAACATATCTGCTGCTGATGCTGCCAATCTTGCCAATGGTTGTTCATGGCAGGCAACAGCCTGCCACTTTCTTTATTTTATATCTCATCTACAGTACCCTGCAAATTAATATTGTCCAGGGTCTGTTAAAATCCAGGGAATAGAGATTTAGAAGCCCACTGTGACTTACTGTATTTGCAAGGTGCATTGAGGGTGAAGTTGCTGTCCTCCATAGATGTCTTCTAAAAGTCAAGTAGTTGTTTATTTCCTTGGCATCTGATGGGAGGGCGTTCCACAGGGCGGGCACCACTACCAAGAAGGCCCTCTGCCTGGTTCCCTGTAACCACATTTCTCGCAATGAGGGAACTGGCAGAAGGCCCTCGGAGCTGGACCTTAGTGTCTGGGCTGAACGATGGGGGTGGAGACGCTCCTTCAGGTATACTGGACTGAGGCCATTTAGGGCTTTAAAGGTCAGCACCAACACTTTGAATTGTGCTCAGAAACGTACTAGGAGCCAATGTAGGTTCTTTCAGGACGAGTGTTATATGGTCTCAGCGGCCACTCCCATCGTGCCCATTTGCACTCTCTATGTTCCATACCTGGGAATCAAAACCGAGCCCTCGGCTACTGACTTCTGAATCAGATAGGCCTTTAAAAAAAAAAAAGGTGAAGATGAGACCATATAAAAATGTACTGCAGAATCGGTAATGAATGCAAGTTTTACATGCGAAAGTTCTTTTTTCCCTTCTCTGTTTATGTGTTTTCTGCACCAATTGCTTAATTTTATTTAAAAACATTGGCCCTTTCCTATCTTCGTATTCCTTTCAGAACAGAGTCCTTCATTGCAAGCGACGTCTCCACAAGGTGCTTGTAAAAGCCCTATAGAGTTGGCTTGTAAAAGTGTTGAATAGAATCCTATAACCTGTTAAGAATTAATAAGTTGGGGGGGGGGCCAAGGGGGCACGACAGTTAAACTTAAGTACACACTTTTGGGAGAAATGGCTCCTTTTCTGAAAGAAAGCGATGAGGGAAGCAAGCACTTTATAGCGTTGGGTAACTGCCGCATCTTGCCATTTTATTAGATGGTACTTAAAATTATGAAATTAATTGCCCAGAGAGCAAAAAATATAAGGGGGTGAAGCAGTAAACGTCTTTAAAAAGGTTTGGCTATAGCAGTTGACATTTATGTCAGAGCATCTCGGAGGAGTGTTAAAATGTACACGTCCTGCTCTTAGAAAGGCTATCTCTTGCCGCCCTGCTTCATTTGTGGAAAGTTTTAAGAGCAGCTGAGAGAAATTTAATATGAGCAATGATTAGTTATCTTTTGGCGCCCGGACAAGACATCCATTGTGTAGCTGTTCTCTTATTGTGAACTTATGAAAACTACCCTGAATATATTATGTCGCTTGAAAGCAAGGACTAAGCTTGCCTGTGTGTTGTTGCCTTTTTCTTCTCTTCCTTCCTTTATAGTGTCGGGGCCGCACTTCCATTCCGTTACCTCCAGATGTAAAAAATGGAAGGGTTGGAAGACCAAAAAAAAAAGCATGTTATTTCTATAAGGAGGACAAAAGCTGGCAATAATCTGATAGCAAACGTTCCATACATAACGCGAACAAAACTTTCAGGGTCTTGCGGCCTTTTAAGGAGAGAGTTGCAAGTATCTTATTTATTCACATTAGTGGGCTGAGGTTTGGAAACAAAGGAGGAAGAGCTTTATCAGTGATTAACTGTAGAAGTGGAACGAAATCTAAGGCATACTAATAGTCAATCCAGTTTGTAGTATCAGTTGAGCATTCATGGAGTACCAAAATTAATATTGGCATGTCTATCTCAAGAGACAATGGAGTGTGCTTCCTGGGGTGAAGCCAAACTGCTGCGGTAGCAGCACCGAAGTGACCTGCTTGGGCAGGGTGCATGGAAGTCTTGGGCTGCCCAGAGGACAAGACCCTCCTCTCGGCTTTGCTGGTCCAAAGGAAAAGCAGAGCAATACGTTTGGCTCCAGCTTGGCTCCAGGAGTTGGCAGAAGGAGGCATACAATATGCCATCCAGCCATCTTAGGGACTCCACTCTGGATTTGTATTGGGTTTCCTCCTTAGCCTTTTCTTCTCCCGAAGATGTCCTGCAAGGCAGCAGAGGCTTAGGAGCAGAGTTTTCCTTCTCCAGGTTGACAAACCCCACCTGACCCTCACTCCCCTCTACTGCATGTGCAAAAACTGCCTCCTTGACCGTTGGACCCACTCTTGGTCTCGTCCACTCAGTCCACCAGGAGCCTGACTGCACATGCAGGGGAAGTCCCTAAATCACCAAGGGTTTGAGACCAATCAGCAGCGTTTGAAATTCGCCAGGCACATTTTGAGTTCAGTGGGACTTCCTCCCAGGTGAGAATGTATACGATTGCAGCACTGAAATCAGTGATACATGGCTTGATTTTGGTGACTTCAAGCACAGCTCAGGCAATACAGTGGTACCTCGGTTTAAGGACGCAATTCGTTCCGGGGAGCTGTTCGCTCCCCAAGCAGTACTTAAACGGAGGAGCGCCTCTTCTGTGCGTGCGTGAAGCGCCGATAGAGCGCTTCTGTGCATGCGCACGCTGCACAGATTGCTTCTGCGCGTCACGGAAGTAAACACTTCCGGGTCCGCGGAGTACTCAAACTGAGAGTACTCAAACCGCAGCGGACTTAAACCAAGCTATGACTGTATGCCTGAACAGAAAATCTCGTGTAGGAAGCACAGGGCAGGGTGCTGCTTGGTCCTGTGCCTCCTATATATGCAAAGAGATTTCCTGATGAGGCATAAGGTCTGAACAAGGCTTCCGCTGGACCCAATCTAGTGAAATGCTTTCAGTCTAATGTTAGTGCATTAGGAGTTGTCCTTTGGGTAAACCCTTCTGACACTAGTTCAACTTCCCGTCTCCCAAAAATAACATTTTCTGCTCTATAGTTTTCACAACCACTAGAATGTCTGCTAGTGCACACCTCCCAAATAAGTGATTGTGTCAGAATGCTAGCTTTTTATTCCCTCCCCCATCCCGGAATATATTAATATTATATACATCCACCCACCCACATAAATTACACTTTAGTTCTTTAGGAAAAGGAGATGATTCCTCTGGTTTTATTTGGGGTGAGTGTAATCTTTATTGGTGTCAACATTTGCCTGATTAACGCGCAGTTACACAACTTGTTAGGCAAGTTTGTCCCAGCGCTTCTCATTCTCATGACTAATAGAAGCTTGGCAAGGCAGGGAGATTTTTTTTCAAAAGGGATCTCTCTGCTTCTAGAATATGACTGTCATGTGCTTAGCTTATTAAAAACAATTAAAAGACTTTTCAATTTTTTAAAGCAGTAAGCAAATGGTAGAGAGATGATCCTGGACCTTTTCTTTGTTTCTGGCCATTACCAATGGTACTTACCAAATATTGCAACTAATGCAGGTGTTCCCCAGTCCAATTTGATGGCATCTACCTTCCGTTCAAATGGGGTGTGATGGGTGTGTGGCAACTTGAGCATTTGCTCTGGGGGCATGCCGTATTCGATGAATTAATATTCAGTGAGTAACTTGCTTATTGGGGCTGTGGCAGTTAGGGTACAGATTTTGTGTCTAAGTGACTGGCCATAACATACTCCAAGCAGTTCTGTTCTTTAAGATCCACAAAGAATTCCCTTTTGATTATTCTGTTAAAGTGACACTTTCTTTCTTAAAGGGTTTCCCAACTTCATGGTTAATGGCACCTCATTGGGGGGAGGGCAGGGAATTTAATTCCAGGAACTAAATAGTATGGCGGAAATGGCTTTTAAAAAAACCCATCTCCCAGTGCCGTGGCTAGGAGCTCAACGTGTGTTAAACCAAAACGAAAAAAGATGTCGGGACACCCAGTCACAGACTACGGTAGTGTTGCTTCTAGTTTGGCATTTAGGTGGAGCGGATACGGAGTTTAAATTCGCTTTATATATCTAAACAATTAAGATTAAAGTTTTCATAATGGAAGGTGCATTCACACACATTAGTTGTCACATGGAGTCTGACCCAGAATATCTGTGGAAGAATTCTGTGGAGCTTTAAAACATGCAGTCCTACCAGCGCAGTTGCTACACTAAAAGAGAAAAAGGCAGCCTCTGTCATTATTACACACCTAAAGCATTACCTCTGGTCTAGGTACACGGGATAATATAATTAGTTATAGTTCAAAATTACATACCGTAATTAAGAGGCCACACGGTGGGTGTGCTTTTCTAGGTTGTACAAAAAGGACAGGGAGAGTTAGTAGCTGATGAGAGGAGATTCCCCATTGATATTTTGCTCCTTGACAGTCCCATACTCAACAGGGCTCATCTTGTTCTTCGAAAAGCTTTGCTGATTCTCTCTCTCTCTCTGTGTGTGTGTGTGTGAGACTCACTGCCAACGTGTTTACCTGAAAATAAGCACTTTCTGTTTATACATGTGTGAGTTATTTCTCCCTATGTCACTGGAAAATTAAGACACATTGACTTGCACTCAGAATGTTTGTTGAAGGAAGACCTTTGTGTAAATCTGGTAGTTGGGGGCAAGTCATGACTCTTGTTTACTGGCATTTAAAGTGTCACTGATAGGTGTCTGCATTAACGCCTCGCTTACATGAATCGAGCAGTTTCCCTGGGTTTCTGCACAATCCCGTACACCTACACAATTCAAAAATTCCGCAGTAAGCACACCAGCTTGGTTTGGGCCGGACTACCACTAGGGCTTGATCCTAGCAAACCGTTTTTCATGCTGGAAAAATAATAGTGCGAAACCAAATTGTACGTGTGACGTTTCTAAACGACAAAGGGAATTACGTTTCATCGCCAAACTTGCAAGGTGCTTGGAGGTGGAGCAGTTAAATATAATGACTTAGAAGAAAGAAAGAAAAATGCAGTATTTGAAAAGTGATAACCCTGCATACTAATGGGACACATGGATCCCCCTTGCTTTCGCTTTTGTTCATTTTGTGAAGTTGTCACCAGGCTCTTGATTTTTATTGCGATACGCAACGTGGAAATAAGGGAAAGTGTTGAGTATTTGGCACGTGTCCTAAGTTGTCACTATTAACTTCCATCTTTGCTTCCTTTGAAAGCTCGTTTGTTTGCCTCTTATGACAGTACTTTTGTATTCCAACTACCGGTATTCTGCAGAACAGATAGGAAGGGAAGTATTTTTCAGGTGCCGTAATCAGAGAGGAAATAACTATGCTAATAGATTTTGTTTCATTAGGGTGAAAAAGTAAAAGACGGTGCTTGAAAACTTGGATCTGCATGATTAATAGAAGCAGTGCTATTAAAGTCTACCACACCCACAGGAATATTGGAACCTATTATGCTACGGTTATAATCCATTAATTTGGCACACACTTTTTACTGGAAAAGTGTAGCTTGCTTCTTGATGGTGTTTTCTTTAAGCTGGCTGAGAAAATACACGTAGCCAGTTCTGAAATGATGGGCTAGATTAACGAGTGGAATCTGCTGTTAACCACAGTGGGGTTTGTTCAAAATAAATTTAAAATAGGTCTGTGGGAAGCACGAGAGCCTCTGCAGAGCTAAAGGATTTATATAGATTCTAAACCAATTGTGGTTTTAAAAGCAGCACAGTATTTTTATAGCAGGCAGGCATGGCTACTTTAGACGGTGCAGCAGTCCGTACCGTTACTGAAGCTGGTGTGATACCACCTCATTCCTTCACAATAATACATTTTTGCTTTAAACAGCATATTCCTCATTAGATGTCTAAAGCAGATGCCTTGAGCTACTGTTGTAAAATCTCCTTGAAGTGTTTCTCATTGCATTATGGAAGGAGCGTTTGACTCTAGAGACAGTATGAGTGTTGATTTGTTGTCTTGTCTAAAATAAGTTCCTTGTGGAGTTTGATGCTTTTTTATCAATTTACTGGGAGTTAGTTCAGCACTTTTGCAAGTACCATCTAATGCATAATTACCTCTCTGGTGTTTACTAATGTACTGCTGTTCGCCTGCTGAAGAAAGAGGCTTATTGGTCATATTAACAAGTTTGCAGGAATTACCGTAGGAGTACAATATAGATTATAAAATTTAATTATTTTGACGCTTAGCTTTTATTTTCCTCCACTCCAACCCCCAGCTAACACAAAGAAGACGATTTTTCTTCCTATGATAGAAAATAGAAAACCACTTTGGGTGGTTTACTTCTTAATTGTTTAAGCAAGAAATTAAGAATAAAATGGTCCTTTAAAAGAGTGTTTGGGAATAGTGTTAAGGTCTACACTTGAATGTTGAAAATCTCACTTAAGCAGGTTTTTATTACAGATCACAGTACTGATTATATCAGTCCCCCCCCCCCCCGTGCGATATTGGCTATTTAAAATACTTTGCAACTGAGACAGTTGATCTGTTCCACTTAAAAACTATCGAGCATTTACATACAGGTTGATTATGTGCTTATATGTTAAAATTGTTATTATTACACACACACACACACACACACACACACACACACACACACACGTATGTATGTATGTATGTATGTATGTATGTATGTTGATATTAAGTAGCATGAATTACTGGGCAAGCAATATTCCGTATTGTTTTCTGTTTTGCTCTTTCCCACACAAGCCCTCTTAACTTCTGCATGATAATAATAATGATAATGATAATAATAATAATATATTTATACCCCACCCATCTGGCTGGATTCCCAAACTCCGCGAACCCGGAAGTGAGTGTTCCGGTTTGCGAACGTTTTTTGGAAGCCGAACGTCCGACGCGGCTTCCGCAGCTTCCGATTGAGTGCAGGAAGCTCTTGCAGCCAATCGGAATCTGTGCATTGGTTTTCAAACGTTTTCGGATTCCGTTCAAAAACCAAGGTACGACTGTACAGTAATAGTGAAGCTTTCCATACTAGATGAGGCTTAACTGATTTCTGCCTTCCATAGAGCTGTTAAAGGCCCAAGAACCTTGTCTCCCCCCCAGTATCAACCCTAAAGCAAAGCCTCGGCTGCCATCCTGTACCCACTTAATAGATTAATCCCTATTAAACCCAAGGGGACGTACTTCTGAATAGATGCACTTTGGTTTCTAGGGGGAAAGCAATGGCAGAGATCCCTTTAAGACAAGAGCAGAAAAATTCCAGTAAACAGGAGGGATTCCTTTTGCCTCGTGCCCAAAGAACTCATTTATCAGTCCCACCTCTGACTTCGTTCTTTGGCCAAAAGCATTGACAGGTGGGAGCAGTATGGCTGTCTCATTTCCTAGATCTCGCTTAGAAGGGTACCTCCACATTTGGCATCATAAGTTTCTAAGAGGCCCAGAGACCTATTTTTAAAGCTCACAGTCTCTAGGGCCTCTGCGCAGGGGCACCAGCGAAAGCCTTTGTGGGTGCCATAGTGCCCCAGGGGCACCAGGTTGGCAACTCACGATCTAATCTTGTTCCCAGGAAATTTGGTGGCCTCGTGTTTTCAACACCCAAATTCAAACCGCACCCTGAGACCATGCAGCCCAACTTGCATTTTTTACTTCGAGTCTGCAATCCAATGTGACATGCAGGAGTAAAATTCCCTTTCAATTCAGTAGGACCTGCTCCCGAGTAACCTCGCATGGGGATTGTGCTGCATATTATCTTAGCGTCATGTGGGCAACTAACAAAGTGTTAGCCTCACACTCAGCAGACTGTCTGGAGCTGTGCCACGTTTTTCGAATAGCTTTTTACCTGGTGACATAGGGAATAACGTAGCCACATTTTTCATAACTGTCTCTTGCAATAAAAGCATGTGCATAATTGCCGTTCTTCCTGTGCCCATTCAGTGAGCATCATTTCAACCTTTCAACACACATTTTTTAATTTTGTTTTCTACTGGCCTGTTATTTGTATGATGTATCCGTTTGCTAAGGGGTGCCAGATGAAATGTGGAATAAGGCAAAATACCGATTCTTTTTGTAAACTTGTAGGGGAAGTTAGAATCTTAAAGAGATGGGAGAGGTTGGCAAATCCACAGCCACATCTTTCACAAGAAACTTTACTGATCTTTGAGGTCTGTGAGCTTCTTCGGGTCTGGGAAATGGGGGAGAAAACCCAAGGGTCCCTCTCTTCCCACCCCACCCCACTTTGGTGTGTGTTTGCTTCTGTTGCTTCTATGGTCAAGGAGAGGGAGTTTCTTGCTGCAGATGCTTGTGGGTAGCAATTCATACCTCTGCTTGGGGTGAGAGCCTGGCTGGGTTGGAGGGTTGTGGAAAGTGCTAAGTCGCTCAAAGAGTCTCTTGGCAAAAGAGTGTGAGAGACAGAGAGGGAGGGGGCTGCTATAATTGGGGGGGGAATGTGGGGGGTGGAGACTGTTTTCAAGAACACTGGTTGGTTATTTAAAGGTAAGGTAAAGGGACCCCTGACCATTAGGTCCAGTCATGACTGACTCTGGGGTTGCGTGCTCATCTCGCATTATTGGCCGAGGGAGCCAGCGTATAGCTTCCAGGTCATTTGGCCAGCATGACAAAGCCACTTCTGGCAAACCAGAGCAGCACATGGAAACGCCGTTTACCTTCCCGCTGTAGTGGTTCCTATTTATCTACTTGCATTTTGACGTGCTTTCGAACTGCTAGGTTGGCAGGAGCTGGGACCAAGCAACGGGAGCTCACCCCGTCACAGGGATTCGATCCGCCGACCTTCTGATCAGCAAGCCCTAGGCTCAGTGGTTTAACCACAGCGCCACCTGGGTACCAGTTGGTTATTTAATCAGTTATTTAATAGGTTTGAATGTCTTGCATACGTTTTCCAAGTATGTTTTACGTGGTTAAATTGAAATTTTTTAATTTTTGCCATTGCAGTTATTCTTGTTTACCAAACAATAGAATTGATATTTTGTTGCCTATTGGACCTGTTTCTGTGAATTTCTGATTGTTGTTTTTCCTCTGTTTATTTTTATTACTTTGTCCCCGGTTGTGGGATTGAAAATATTCAACAGTACAACAAGCTAGAAATGCTTTTTCAAAAAAAATGTGGGAAAGTATTCCATTGCTGTTTCAAGAGTTGGCTTTGCATGTTGATTTATGCTATACCGTAATTGTGTTGTTTTTTTAAAAAAAAAATAAAAATTGTAAGGTGAAGCACTGTTGCTTATACAGTCAAACCTCTGTGTGCGACCGCTTCGGTTTCCAACCACCACGGGCCCGGAAGTGTTTACATCCGGGTACCGCAGCGCTCGGATGCGCAGAAGCGATCTGTGCAGCGTGTGTGTGTGCAGAAGCGCTCTATCGGCGCTTCGCGCATGCGCAGAAGCATGCCTTCGGTGAGCGACCAATTCGGCGAGCGACCGGCTGCACGGAATGGATTGCGGTCGCAAACCAAGGTACCACTGTATATTAAATAAGCTTCCAGAATTGAATAGGGCGAGCTGGGGAATTAGGGACCCCTTGGGGAATAGAACTGCTTGATTTTATTTCCTGTTTCAAAGCCAATACTAAATGGATTAATTTCTCCTGAACCATTTTTACCAGGGCTTGCTTCTAAATTGAAGTGATTATTGCTGGACTAAGTAGAGGTTCAGTACACTCTTGAGAATAACTTAGCCATCCTTCTGACCTCCCCCAGAAAAAAAGGCTGTGTGTTTTGTAAGCCTTTAAGTATGATGTAGAAATGGAACTATTTTTTATTTTTTTAAAAACCGCTGTGCCATTGAATTGGCCTTTTCACAAAAGTATTTGCTTTTTAATCTGTTTGCGCCTCAAAAAGCATGCTGCTTATAACCAAAGGGAAAATATTCTCAATTACAGTTCAATTTGTGTGAGTGCTATTGCGTATAATAATGTAATACTAGTATTTATATAGCACATTGCAAAACTGCTTCACATAGCTTAGCTCGGTAATCCCCACAACAGCCTAAAAAGGTAGGCCAGTTGATGACGAAGAATTACCCGTATATTCCGGCGTATAAGACGACTGGGCGTATAAGACGACCCCCAACTTTTCCAGTTAAAATATAGAGTTTGGGATATACTCACTGTATAAGAAATACGACCCGGCGTATAAGACGACCCCTGACTTTTGAGAAGATTTTCCTGGGTTAAAAAGTAGTCTTATACGCAGGAATATACTGTAAATTTACAATTCATCAAAAGATGTCAGGGCCATTCACATATCACTGTTTAGCTCTGGCCCATAATGGCTTGTCTTAGACCATCCATTAAATTCATTGCTGAGGTGACATTTGAATTGGGTGCTTTGGCTCTTAGTCTATGCTCTTAACAGCCAAACTAATTTGCTCTGTAGTCTTCAGCTGCTGCCTTGTGAATATCAAGCTGCTCTCAAGTAATTGCTCAATTGTGTGCGCACTTTTTTTTTTAATGTTCTAAAGTATATTTATACCCTGCCACATAACCCAAGTGGGTCCTCTAAGGGCAATAGTAATTCAGTAACACGTACGACTAACCGTGAAAAAACACAGGCGCATAACAGATTCACGTATGCTCCCGAGTGCTTTATCTGCCAAGGGGAAACCAGCTGGTATTAGTACGAATAATTCCTTATAATAGATGAGCCTTCTGTAATATCCAGTTTCGTTCCCTTTCCATCTTCACTTCAATCCCTAAACCCTTTGTAGACACTATATAAAGAAATTACAGGCATTGTTATGTCAGAGTAGAGAACTGATTATTCTACTACGGTAATAAGACAGACGAGGGCTCGCCGTATTATAATCATGTACAGTATCTCAATTTCTGGAAATATTTGCTGTCGTGCGCCAAACATGGAACGTGTAAGCGTGAGAGAGATGTGGTCTAGTGTGCATAACAACTGCTTGAAAATAGCTTAGATCAGGCATCCCCAAACTGCGGCCCTCCAGATGTTTTGGCCTACAACTCTCATGATCCCTAGCTAACAGAACCAGTGGTCGGGGAAGATGGGAATTGTAGTCCAAAACATCTGGAGGGCCGAAGTTTGGGGATGCCTCGCTTAGATCTTATTTCAGTGCTTGTTTATAGAGTTGAAGTCCACACCCTTCATTGTCTTTTAATTTACTTTTAATCGGTTTGCTCCTTCCACAAAGGGAAGTGTGGTCTCTGACTCAGCAGAAGTTCTTGATGTTTGAGAGAAAGGCAAAGGAACAGATTTTTAGTGATTGCACCCCCCACCCCACCCCCAAAAAGCCCCCTGTACCACCTACTGGAGGGTCGTCTAACCTCAGAGAAGTTTTTAATTTTTTTTTAGGGTGGGAATAGGGAACTGTAGTGGGAAGGAGGAAAATCTCCTCCCCCTCCTACCTATGGGAGCATCCATTCGATTTCCATTACACTACAGTATAGACAGTTCTGAATCCAGTTAAGGTTGTCTTCTCTTTTACATTGATTGATAATTCAGAGAGGTTTCTTTACAGTGCAAACATACTTTCTCCCAGCCCCATTCTCCTTTCCATTGTATTGCCAGGAAGCTCAGAATTCGGAAGTATTTACTCTTTATAGTGACTTGGCTGTATCAATATTTTTGAATGCCATTGTAGTCTAAATCAGGCATCCCCAAACTGTGGCCCTCCAGATGTTTTGGCCTACAACTCCCATGATCCCTAGCTAACAGGACCAGTGGTCGGGGAAGATGGGAATTGTAGTCCAAAACATCTGGAGGGCCGAAGTTTGGGAATGCCTGGTCTAAATAATGCTTTAAGATAGTGTAAATATATACAATGGTACCTCGACTTACAAAGACAATCCGTTCTGCGGTCATCTTCGGAAGTCGAAGCGCCGCTATGACGCATGCGCAAAGCACGATTTTGCACTTCTGCGCATGCGCAGAATGTGCACGCCGGGAGGACTTCCGGAGGCTTCGACTTCGGAAGTTGAATTCTTCGGAAGTAGAAGCCTTCGTAAGTCGAGGTACCACTGTACTGTACTCCATTTTATAGACCGGATAACTATAATGGCAGATTCAATCTGTCATGCCTCCCTTTGCATTTGCAACCTGGCAAGTGTGTGGTGCAATACGGTATTTAGCAGCATTTTAGCTGCTAAAACATTAATTAGCTATTAGTTCCCATCAGAAATCTAGCTGCGCGCTCGTGCCATTTTCAGTGTGTGTGTGTGTGTGTGTGTGTGAAAAGTTTGCTTCTTGATTAACACAGAAGGGCCACTTGTGCTCTCAAAGTCCGGTAAAATAAGCCCAGAAGTTTTTCCTCTACAGGCATCGAGATCTCATTCCTTTCTGATGTCCTAAAATCAGCCCAGAACAAATTTCTGTCGAGTGGGTGGACAACTACTGTATAGTTGACTAATTTTAATGATTGCTTAAGACTTCCACTCCACATTAAAGCCAAAAAATAGAAAGCCTCTTCCCCCAATCTTTGTCACCTCCCCCATGCTTCTTCAAGACATTTCTTCCCTAGACAATTCATCAATTTAGTTTAATCTTGACACTGGAGAACAGCATGGATCTGGATTGTAATGGAAGTGGACAAACATTGCTCTACTCCGTGTTTTGCTTGTCACTTGATTGATTGGCATGTTTCTTCTGGACTGCCAGAGCACAGCAGTCTAAAGGTGTTTGGGTGTTGGTTTTTCCAAGATGGGTTTTTTTGGAGGGGGCAGGAGGTTGCCCCCTTGATTTTCTACACTTAGCCTAAAATTCAGACCGATGAAGAAGAACAAAATCCTATCGGTGTTTAATTACTGTTTACAAGCAAGGTGTTTTTCAATTAATGGCCATAAGGCATCATTTTGACCCATCCAGGCTGGTCAGGTTCTTTATCATAACTCCATGAGGTCTTGGCTGTGAAACACTGTAGAATCAAAACAGATGTAAAACACACAATGCTGAACTCCTTGAAAAAGCTGGCAAATGGTGGCTCAGAGCTTGTCAGCACAAAACCTGTTGTGGAAGAAGTGTTAGAAGAAGAAGAAGAAGAACAACAACAACAACTGGAAACTGGTTCCTCTCACATATGTACAGGAATAGGCTTCATGCCAGCTTAGATTTCTTGATTTGTGAAATCTAAGGTGGGAGGTTGGCAGCAAGACCTCTCACAGGTACCCCTCTCTCTTTGTTCCTAAAACCATGTCTGCTGAAAGTCTGCCCGTACATCTCAAACAAGTGTCAGCGCTCAGGGCTGTGATACTTTGAGATGGAGGTCCAGGTACCTCCATCATGTCTAGATCCAGACCTCCTGAGAACCTTTCCCTGAGCTGTTTTTGATTTTAAGGGCTTCTTTTGTGGTTTGATTTTACATGCTCTTAGCTACACCCAGAGCCAGTTTTCAACTGAAGAGCAGAATAAGAATACAGTGGTACCTCAACTTACGAACGACTCGACAACCGAATTTTTCGACTTACGAATGGGAGTAATAGCTGCACGCTTACGAATGTCTCGACATCCGGGGGGAAACCGCAGCAGTTTTAGATAGGGATTTTTCGACTTACGAATTTTTAGATAGGGTTGCTTCGACTTACGAATTTTAGATAGGGTTGCTTTGACTTACAACTTACAATACAGTGGTATTTGCATACGTCTTGGTTTGCATAAGTTTTGGATTACAAACATGTCAAACCCGGAAGTGTGCGTCCCGGTTTGCAACCTTTGTTTGGATTACAAAACCACCACCCTTTTTTGGATTACGGACTTTTCTTTCTTTTTTTTTTTTTTTTTGGAGGCCCCATTGGCGAAAGCGCACCTGTTTGGTTTACAAACGGACCTCCAGAACGGATTATGGTTGTAAACCAAGGTACCACCGTACAATCAGGAATATCTGTATTTGTACCGGGGGGGGGGGATGCATCTTGTCAAGGTTTTCTGGCCTCCAATGATAGTCATGTTGCAAGTTGCATAGAAGATGCAAATCCTAGAGATGCTTTCTTGTATGTGCTCATGGAAGTTAACAGTGAATGTGGTTTGGCCAAAAATAATATTTAAAAATGTTGCATAAATATGTAGTTCACTTTTATCAAGGCCACATAGCCATCCCCCTCTGGATCAGGAATGGTAATGATCCAGAATAAAGCACATGACATTCCTGCTCAGGTGTTATTGATACCTAATATGCACTAAGCGATTGTTGTCATAGCTAAACACAGGTTTCACATATATTGTGCCTTGAATATGATTCTTCGTACAAAGGCAAGGTGTAAATGCCAGAATAAATAAATCTGAAATATTCCCCCCCCCACACACACACAAAAATCACAAGCTCTATAGAGAATATTTGACAGCTGCCATAAAGTACAATGAACGTTAGCTTTCTTTTCTTGGCTTTAATACTTTAGTTTTCTCTAAGTTGGTCATGTGTTTGACAGCTTGATAGAAATGTGATAGTATGACACATTCAGCTTAACTTGAGTGTAATGACTGAAGCTCCTAAAGGTATAATTTTGTATTCATGTGTCTACATAATCTCATGTGAAATGGATTATCTGCATGGATTTACCAGAATATCTGTAATGCCTCACCTACGGTGTCGTTTTAATGTGTCTGCTAAAGATAGCCTGGTGACACTCAGCAGAAATACTATTGCTTTTTGCAATAAAGCAGCTATTCATTAAAGGGTGAGCAGCCTTCGGCCCAAGTACCATGGGCAAGCTAATTCCATGCAGGTCCTTGGGGCGGGGGGATGGGGAAAAAGAGAGGGGCAGAGAGAGAAAGTAGGTTTCTCCTCCCACTTTTGGCTTCAGATCTGGACATCTCCAACATGCGGCCCCCAATTCTGTAACCTGCAACAGAAAAAAAAAGTTTCCTCACCTATGCGAAAAGGGTTTGTAACAAAAAAAAGTTAAATGCCTTGGTAGTTTTTAATGTGAATATTAGTGGTTCTACGACGTGGTATGCCCATATATACATATCCCTATTTCATTCTTTTCATTTTTAAGTTTTAAGTCATGTGGATGATAGATAAAAGGTAAAGGTAAAGGGACCCCTGACGACTCTGGGGTTGCGGCGCTCATCTCGCTTTACTAGCCAAAGGAGCCGGCATTTGTCCGCAGACAGCTTCCGGGTCATGTGGCCAGCATGACAAAGCCGCTTCTGGCGAACCAGAGCAGCTCGTTGCTCATTTTGATGAGAAATAGTTTGTTTTTTTGTAATTTGTAAAGCACGCAGAGTACTTTTTATGTTCTGCTGTATAGATAGCCAATACTCCCATTTGCAACTGAAGAACTTTCATCAAAATTACCTGCTAAATGTGTAGTTGATTATGGGTTTGAACTCTGATTTATCAGTTTCTTTTTGTTGCCTGATTTGATTTTAACGTGCTGTGGAGAGGTAATACAGTACAGTCGTACCTCGGGTTACAAACACCTCGGGTTACAAACTCCGCAAACCCGGAAGTATTTTTGCCGCATGCGCAAAGCGCGAAAATCACAGAAATTGCGCTTTGCACGTGCACAAAATGGCGCTTCGGGTTACGACCATTTCGGGTTACGAACTGCATCCCGGAACGGATCGTGTTCGTAACCCGAGGTACCACTGTATTCCAAATGTGGATATTCATTTTGTATTGTTATAACTCTATGCTTGTAAAATCAAATTAAAAAATATTACTACACACACACACACACACACACACACACACACACACACACACCTTTTTATGGCCACAGTGGATCCCCCACTTTTTGGAAATGGAACAGGCATGCATGGTCAACTCTGATTTGGATGTAAGAGATTATTGACCATATTTATTGCAGTAACATTATTCAGTTGGCAATGCTTTGCTTTTGGTAACTAGAAACTGTCTAAAACAGGTCCACAGAAAAGTGACTGCATTGCAGGGGGGGGGGGGGAGATGGTAGCCAAGTTCCCTTGTGCATTAAATTAAGAGTCCCTGTTGACAATCCCAGCTTTCATATAGCTGTACTGGATTGGTATTAATGAATCGCAAATACTTGTTCCACGCTGTAGTTCCATCATAGGATAGTTCCCTAATTCAGTTTGAGACAATGGTAGTAGTATTTAGCAGCATGCCATTTACACAATTCCTTGGACGGTTGGCTAAGGGTACTCAAGAGAGCTGTTTCTCAATAAGTTTACACAGCTAGCCCTGGTGTCTGTCAAGGCTGATCGTGCAAGTAATGTTTACAGCCCATTACATCTCCAGTAACTTCAGAGAGTACCGGTATATAGATCTGGAACAAGACGCAGAGAAATAATTAACGGAGAGATGCGGAGTATCATGAGTCTTTGGGGTACATGGGGAAAGGACTGTTGATGTTCCAAGCTTAATTTCACCGTGAGGTTTTCAAGAGAGGGAAGGCTATTGAAAGTAAAGTATCTTAGCTGTTGTGCTCCATTTCAAAAATGTATGTTCAGCCTGTAAGTTGGCTTCTGCCCTGCAGCTCTCATACTTCCTCTATAAAGTACTCTTGGTCCATAATCAAGTCTGAAGGACTCCCTGGTCCTGAATGGGGCAACTGTGCCCCTGAAGGACCAGGTGCGCAGCCTGGGAGTCATTTTGGAGCTGTCCATGGAGGTGCAGGTCAATTCTGTGTCCAGGGCACTGTTTATCAGCTCCATCCGGGACGCAGGCTGAGACCCTACCTGCCCGCAGACTGTCTCGCCAGAGTAGTGCATGCTCTAGTTTTCTCCTACTTGGACTACTGTAATGCGCTCTACGTGGGGCTACCTTTGAAGGCGACCCGGAAAGTACAACTAATCCAGAATGTGGCAGCTAGATTGGTGACTGGGAGCAGCCGCCAAGACCATATAACACTGGTCCTGAGAGATCTACATTGGCTCCCAGTACGTTTCCGAGCACAATTCAAAGTCTTGGTGCTGACCTTTAAAGCCCTAAATGGCCTCGGCCCAGTATACCCGAAGGAGCGTCTCCACCCCCATCGTTCAGCCTGGACACTGAGGTCCAGCTCCGAGGGCCTTTTGGTGGTTCCCTCACTGTGAGAAGCAAAGCTACAGGGAACCAGGCAGAGGGCCTTCTCGGCAGTGACACCCTCCCATCAGATGTCAAGGAAATAAACAACTATCTGACTTTTAGAAGACATCTGAAGGCAGCCCTATTTAGGGAAGTTTTTAATGTTTGATGTTGTTTTGTTTTGTTTTTAATACTTTGTTGGAAGCTGCCCAGAGTGGCTGGGGAAGCCCAGCCAGATGGGCTGGGTATAAATCAATGATGTTGATGTTGAAAGTGCATGAAGCACCAATCTTGCTTGGTTTGGTCAGTGCTTAGGCAGAAATCCCATGCATGCCTCCTTGAGTTCCATCATGCTACATAGGAAAGAAATGTAACCAGTCAACAATTTGTTGTTGTTACTTGGCCTCTTGTCTTCCTGTGCCAATGACAAGGGATGGGAGTGTCTTTATGTGATGGGAGGAAATCCAGAATGTGAAGCTTCTCCCATCATTATTACATCCCACTGCTGGGAAAAGCTTCGCTCACTAATTTACCGCTTCAAATGCCTAAAAATTTCTCAGCTTGCGTAACTTAGTGAATCCATTAGCATGGATCCTGATTTTAAGCCTTTCCTGAGCAGTGGGTGTACTTAATTTTTTTAAAAAATTGTATACTCGTTAATTTATTTGGTACGTATGTGAAAGGCAATTCATAAATTAAGCGGCAACAACCATAACTTTCTAGGATAGTATGTACTCAGCTGAAGCAAAATTGCCAAGCCTCCTGTTTGCTCTTTAGGTAGTGTTTTAATTTCCTAAGAGGTTTAGGATCTGGCAGTTAGTAGGTTTGGGTTTTTTTGTTTCTTGTTTTCACTGTTCTGTTATTTGTTGGCTTGGGGAAAATCGTATTGGGTGTTCATTTTTGTTCTCTCAGGGAAAATAGAGAAGTGTTGTTGTTGTTCTATATTATCTGTTCACATAGAAAGTAATAGTTCTCTATCCCACAAAGCAAAACTTCTGAAAATTGTATGTTTTACTGATGGTGTGTGCTGCTGAATACTTAAATCACTTGTCCCTGTGCCTTTTACTTAATTTGAAGGAGGAGCCATGAGCGTAGTTGGGGGTGGGGCAGCTGCCTCTCCCAAATCAAGTCAATAAATAAGAATACTAAACTAAAAGCTTGGTTCTGCCCCCCCCCCAACCAACATAAATCCTAACTACACCTGTGGGAGCAGCAAAATTTCCCTGCTCTTCCATCCTCGACATCACCACAGCTGAAATCTGCTTAGATGAAATCTTCCTGCAAGCCTTTTGTTGTCAGTGCCTGTATTGCAGCCTTCATTTTATATCCTGCATATCCTTTGCAAGAAATTGAACTGTTTTTTTTTCTTAAATATTAGAGGCAAATCTCTGTAAAGGTCTGCTTTCCCCCCTTGTGACTTCACAGTGCTGGCCCCAAGGGTGACAACATCTATGAATGGAGATCGACTATCTTAGGACCTCCGGGCTCAGTGTACGAGGGTGGAGTTTTCTTCCTTGACATCACATTTACACCAGAATACCCTTTCAAGCCTCCAAAGGTAAGAAACACGACTCACAGTTAATGTTTGCTTCCAGTGTGCAATGCTCCCACTTGTGATGCACAGTACACAGGTATTCAGAGGCATACCCATAATATCTCTGGAGATCAGAGGGCATTCTGGGAAAATGAAGGAGTGGCTGAAGGCCAGCTCTTTCCTTACAATACACCTTTAAAGGGGGGGCATACAGGCTCATGTGCGGTGGCCACAGGTGTTGCCTTCGGGAAGGCAGGTTTGTATTAAGAATAAGAAGAATAAGAACAAATAATTCATTATTTATACCCCGCCCATCTTCTGGGTTTCCCCAGCCACTCTGGCCAGCTCCCAACAGAATATTACAAACAAGATAAAACGTCAAACATTAAACAGGGCTGCCTTCAGATGTCTTCTAAAAGTCAGATAGTTGTTTATTTCCTTGACATCTGATGGGAGGGTGTTCCACAGGGTAGGTGAAGGGCCCTCTGCCTGGTTCCCTGTAACCTCACTTCTCGCATGGAGGGAACCAACAGAAGGCCCTCGGAGCTGGACCTCAGTGCCCGGGCTGAATGATGGGGGTGGAGACGCTTCTTCATGTATACAGGACCGAGGCCATTTAGGGCTTTAAAGGTCAGCACCAACACTTTGAATTGTGCTTGGAAACAAACTGGGAGCCAATGTAGGTCTTTCAGGACCAGTGTTATGTGGGTCTCGGCGGCCACTCCCAGTCACCAGTCTAGCTGCCACATTCTGGATTAGCTGTTGTTTCCGAGGTAGGTAGCCCCACGTAGAGCGCCTTGCAGTATTCCAAGCGAGAGATAACTAGAGCATGCACCACTCTGGCGAGACAGTCTGCAGGTAGTTAGGGTCTCAGCCTGCATCCCAGATGAAGTTGGTAGACAGCCGCCCTGGACACAGAATTGACCTGCGTCTCCATGGACAGTTGTGAATCCAAAGTGACTCCCAGGCTGCGCACCTGGTCCTTCAGGGGCACAGTTGCCCCATTCAGGACCAGGGAGTCCCCCACACCCACCCACCCCCTGTCCCCCACAAACAGTAATTCTGTCTTGTCAGGATTCAACCTCAATCTGTTAGCCGCCTCTAGACACTCACACAGGACCATTGTATCATTCGCCTGCCATATCGGACAAAGTGGGACTGCAATGGCATGAAGGTGTTTTGAGATATTAGATTACCCATGAAGTGCCATTTTGTTTTGTGTTTTCTTACACTTTGCTTCAACAGCAACGACAGATTTAGCCTTCTATAACTACAAAGCGCTTCGCTAACCTCACATTCCGGTATTTTTCCATTTCTTATTTCCGTTGCGGCTTAAAATAAATTCTCTGCTGTCTTACTCAGTAATGTATCTCGCCTTTTAGAAGACATCTTTTCTATAATTCTCGTAGGTTTGGCAGGCAAAGATCCAGTTCCATAGTTCAAGTCGGACAAAAACTGCCTAATATGTTACTTACAAACAGTAGCAATAATTTGTTGCTGTTGACTACTTTTGTAATCTTTTCTATTCAGTTTGCGCCTTTAGAACATGTTCATTGATATTTCACAAAAATGATTTTTATAATTTTTTATTTAAAAAAAACAATCAAATGCTCTGAACTCTTGTTTTTCATTTTATTTTTAAACTGTTGTTTACAATATTGCTATAAAAAGCATTTAAACACTGCCCTTCATCAATTAGGATCTTACAAACTCTGAAATAGCCATGCTCTGAATCTTGTTAATTGCCTTTGAAAATGCAGTTGCCTGGTCAATGAAACACAGCACTTGATAAAGAATTTACTCAGTTAAGAAAGACCTAATTTAGCAAAAGGCTTTTAAATTTTTAGTTAATCCTACCGTGTTTCTCCTAAAATAAGACACGTCTTATATTTATTTTTTCTCCAAAAAAACACACCACGGCTTATTTTCAGGGGATGTCTTATTTTTTTAATATTAAGTATGGTACAACAACTGGGCTGGTATCCTTACAGAGCTTTCACAGTCAGAGTTATGCAACTGCGGCTCTTGCTGAGTCCTTGATCTTCTCAGCGCGCGCCTCTGCCCTTACTGGCTCCCGCGGGGCCGGGACTCGGCGCAGCGCGCGCCTCTGCCCTTACCGGCTCCCGCGGGGCCGGGACTCGGCGCAGCGCGCGCCTCTGCCCTTGCCGGCTCCCGCGGGGCCGGGACTCGGCGCAGCGCGCGCCGCTGCCCTTACCGGCTCCCGCGGGGCCGGGACTCGGCGCAGCGCGCGCCTCTGCCCTTGCCGGCTCCCGCGGGGCCGGGACTCGGCGCAGCGCGCGCCTCTGCCCTTGCCGGCTCCCTCGGGGCCGGGACTCGGCGCAGCGCGCGCCTCTGCCCTTGCCGGCTCCCGCGGGGCCGGGACTCGGCGCAGCGCGCGCCTCTGCCCTTGCCGGCTCCCTCGGGGCCGGGGCTCAGCGCAGCGCGCGCCTCTGCCCTTGCCGGCTCCCGCGGGGTCGGAGCTCG
The DNA here is from genome assembly GCF_963506605.1 of Zootoca vivipara. Taxonomy (NCBI): domain Eukaryota; kingdom Metazoa; phylum Chordata; class Lepidosauria; order Squamata; family Lacertidae; genus Zootoca; species Zootoca vivipara. Next base: position 18,355,289 of record NC_083287.1, on the reverse strand, counting down.
GCGCAGCGCGCGCCTCTGCCCTTGCCGGCTCCCGTGGGGCCGGACTCAGCGCAGCGCGCGCCTCTGCCCTTGCCGGCTACCGCGGGGCCAGGGCGCGGCGCAGCGCGCGCCTCTACCCTTGCCGGATACCACTGGGTCGGGGTGCTGCGACTTTCGCCGGCTCCCGCTCGGTCTGAGCTCCACGTGGCGGTTCCGGCAAGGACAGGCATCTTCCTTTTACTCCAGACCTGCTCCCACCATCCAGACCTGCTCCCACCACTACCCCAGTACGGCTTATTTTTGGGGTATGTCTTATATTTTGTTTCTTCAAGAAAATCGTGCCATGGCTTATTTTATAGGCACGTCTTATTTTGGGAGAAACACGGTAATTTCATTAATGTTTTCTGGTGTCCTCTTGGTTAACGAAATACTGGATTATAAACTTTGCTGTATTCTGCTACCGACCCCAATTTGTTCTAAATCGGAATTCTTAAATTCTCACACAAATGTCTTCTGCTACGTGAGACGGGAAGTATTCCACGTGTGACACTGAAATAGTTTTCTGTGTAGATTTTTCCTCGGCCTTCTGCAACCTTCCAGGGATGTTGCCATACTGCAGAAACCAAGGTTGGATCTAGACACATCAAAAAAGTGATTCGGTTAAACATGTTGTAAACTTCATAAAGGGAAATCCCGTTGGCGAAAGACAAGACTCCACAGCGCCATCTGGTGTCACTGTGTTATAATTCATATAAAGTGTTTTTTCTTTACTAATCTAGCTGAGTCTCAAGACAGAAATAAGTAAATTTTGAACAAATGATTTAATCACCCCTGCTTATACCTTGTATCTTCTGACTCCAAATGAATCGACCCTGGGTGGACCTAAACACAGGGGGAAACGCTAAACTTAAATCAGAAATTAGATGGTTTTATTTTTGATAATAATTTAAATTGGTTATCAGTTACAATAATCCAATCACAGCCTCATTATAACAATGCCAGATTATAATACAATTACTAATGCCAATCATTCAGATGCCAAATTATACAACTTAGGTGGCCCCCTGCGTGCTAAAAATGATGGTTTGATGATTTACTTTATTAAGCCTTTAAGGACCAAATTGTGTTACATGCATGTTACAGTACACACACACCCTCCACACAGACAGTCACACGCTTTTTTTACAGGGGCTTTTTCTTGCGGGGGGGGGGAGGGCGGGATGCAGAAGTAGGAGAGACCTGAGTGCTTTAATCTCACTCCACAAAAACTCAAGGCTTTTCCCACTGTGGAGTTTGAAACATGTGTTTGGAGTTACATAACACTTCTCCACTTATTGCAAACCAGGCGTTTTGCATGCAGTTAGTGGAGGGGAGAGGGAAACAAACAGGCTTCTTACTACCCACCCAATTCTGCTCCTCATACTACCGTATTGGCTCAAATATAAGCCACACTCGCATGCCCCCTCCCAAATTCTGACTGTGAAAACTTAAAATGTGGCTTACATTCACGACCTTATGGGCAGCAAGGCAGTGTGGCTCCCCCCCCCAAGAAGCAGCAAATGTATTGTATTTTTTTTCTCTCCCCCCCAATCAATTTTAAAGGTGCGGCTTATTTGTGGGTGTGGCTTATATTCGAGCCAATACGGTAATTTCCCCCCCCCCCTCCACCTTTGCAGCAGCTGGTGTGGCTGGAAGGGATCCCATATTCAGCTGATCACGATCATCTTAAGACAGGAATCTGCTGAGTGCTCCAAATTCAATGCAGCCTGTCATGCATAGATACAGATACAGATGTATAGTTATAGGCGTGTGTATTTGTGTGCCTCAGTCTGAGTCCACACACAGTTAAGTGTTCCTCTTGTGGGTAGACACGCTTTTCTACCCGGCCTTCCAATTTCTGTACTTTGTCACCCCTAGGTAGACTAGCTGCTTCAGAAACTGAGCACAAATTAAGCCATGCACCCTGCTCTCGAGGAAGAACGTGGTAAAATGTGGCAGATAAAATGAAAAGTGCGCATGAAATGTCCAATGAGAAATTCTCCCATGGAAATTGACATTTGGGGCAAAAGGTTACCAATTTCTGTTCTTTAATCAGGCAACTGTCTGCAGGAGGCATCGTGGTGCACTGTAAGTTACATGGTTGTTCTTTTGCGGCCTCGGAAACGGAGGAAAGTAAAGTAACGATCGATTATTGCTGCAGCAATCCCAGTGCACCTTTTAAACCTGTGTAAATCTGGTGTAATAAAGACAGTTGGCACAAGAGGGCAGCAGCTCGCCATAAATGTAGATGCTCGGCCTTATTCTTGTGACCATTCTAATTAGTTTCCAAGGAAGAATAATAGTTCTCACACTGGTGATAAAACCATTAGACTAGTAATAGCTCCATAAATTATACCAGGTTCAAAACATGAAACTTAATTCCACTATTTTGAGCAGAGTTCAGTAATCACTTCAGCAGAGATCCATGTGGGCAGGGTCTGTATTTCAGGAAAGTCGGGGGATTTTTCAGGAAAGTAGGGGGTAGCAGGAACCCAGAGACTTTGTCCCCATTTGCATGTATTGAAGTCACAAAATCATGAATTTTAGAAGCGCCTATTGTAACTGTTTCCCATTTATAATACATAACCCTCCAACAATTCTCAGGAGAAAATAGGGGTGTTCTATTCAGTCACCACCATCATCTGTTCTGGGTAGCTTCCAACATATAAAAACATAATAAAACATTTTTTTAAAAGAACCTTCCCTATACAGGGCTGCCTTCAGATGTCTTCTAAAGGTTGTATAGTTACCTATTTCCTTGGCTCGGGGCTTGCATAACTCCTAAGCGCCCAACATTTCTCCAGTGAAAACAGAGATGTCCTAAGGAAAAGCGGGACATTCTGGGATCAAATCAGAAACCAGGACGGCTTCTGTAGATCCAGGATTTTCCCTGGAAAATAAGGAGCAGGTCTGGGACTTTGTCACGCTTCGGATGCTGATTGTAGACATTCTATTACCCAGTCATTTTGTATAGGTTAGAGAGCCGGGCTTTCGAAGCACATAAAAGCCAGTCACTTAACGAAGCACTAATACAGCATGTCAAATCCAAGTTGTGTGTATTTTATTTCTTCTTCTCCTTTGGCGATCACTCGTAGCCAAGTAAAATTGTTTTCCATAAACACGGTTTTAAAATGAGTGAGTTAGTAAGTAAGTAAGTGACTATGGAGGCCAATTCTGGATCCACACGTCCTTCCACAGTGGGGACATAGGTTTCCTGGCAGGAGTTGATCACGGTGAGGATTTGCCAAGCGTGCCTTCCTCTTAGCACATTCCTCCTTTGTGTCCTGAGTTCGAGTGTCTTCAAAGCCCATGACACCTTTGGTAAAGGCTGTTCTCCAATTGGAGCGCTTGCAGGCCAGCGTTTCCCAGTTGTCAGTGTTTATACTACATTTTTAAAGATTTGCCTTGAGAAAGCCTTTAAACCTCTTTTGTTGACCACTAGCATTATGCTTTCCATTTTTAAGTTTGGAATAGAGTAGTTGCTTTGGAAGACGATCATCAGGCATCCACACAACATGACCAGTCCAGCGAAGTTGATGTTGAAGAATCATCGCTTCAACACTGGTGATCTTTGCTTCTTCCAGTACACTGGCATTAGTTCGCCTGTCTTCCCATTTTATTTAGGGCCTGCTTGCTCAGAATGAACCCGGGCACCGAGTGAGCCAGGGGGAATTCACAGCCTGGCCTATATGAGGTTGATTCTTCATTTGGCATCTTTCCAGTCACCCCAAATTTACTTTACAGCTCCCAATACAGGTGTATAAGAGTAGAGTCCAAATTCCAGTGTTTCCAGCAAAGCAGGACTATCAGAACTGCATCAACGGATTTACTGTAATACTTTTAGCTAGGCTGAGTGTAATGGTGCTGGTTGCTTCCTCACGAGTAAGCAGCCCCAAACCCCGTGCTTGGTTTTTACAGGGTTTTATTATATACATATGTACAAGACAGCATCAAAAAGGATGACTGTACTATTCTGATTCAGAATCCGGAAGCACCTTCCATCGTGACTTCCTCCAGCATAGCCCCCTGGGCACCCTAAACCTCCTCTGTTGCTCCCTCCTCTTCTACCCCCTTCTCTGTTGGGGTGAGGGCGCTGGTGGAGCGTCCTCTCTGCTAGAGCTGCTCAGCTGAGGGAACTGGTGCTGTATCTTCTGGAGCCTCCCCCTTGAGAGTGCCTTAGCCCGCCCCCTGCAGCCCTTTCTCTGGAAACCTAGCCCTTTCAGCAGCCCCAAGGGTCTGCACCTCCTCCTGAGCCCCAGTACCACCTTCCAGAGGAAGTTGCCAGACGCTAGGCTCTGGGGCTCTGTGACAGCCCTTGTCCCAATCTCCTGGGCTCTCCGCTGACCCCCAGTAGTCTCCTGAAACTGAATGTGGAGGAAACTACTGAGGAGTCTCTGTGTTATGATTCTTCTCTAGAGACAAAGCCAGGTGGGGTGCTATTGAGAGAATAAGTGTAACTTTGAAGAAATTAACCATTTTAGCAAGTGTAGAAATGCCTCGCACATCAGGTCCAAACAGATGTATGTTAAGAGATGCTTAAGTTGATTGCGCAGCCATTATTATTTTGGGGCAGCATCTCCCCCCCCCCTTTTTTGTAATTTACTAAAAGACAAGTCTTATTAACGCAGTAGCCAAAGCAGTGTGGAAATGCCTGCTAATCTAACTTTGAAGATGACATTCTGTTTTTAACAATAGATCAAGACAGATTAGTGATTTGTACAAGGGCCAGTGTCCTGCATTTAGCCCTCGCTGCTACAGTGGTCAAAGGGGGGGAATTTTTCCTGAAAGAAAAGGGAAAAAAACACTCTTAAAATAGTTTTGCTCATAAATGCATGCATATTGGAGAGCTCGAGCAAAAACCTTCTTGCCTGGGGCTGTTGAGAGCGCCTCTGTCTTAAGTGCTTGGAAGATTAGGAGAAACAGAATGATAGGTAGGGAGGAAATGAAATTTACCCTGCTGTGTAGGCAGCTGCTTTTTAGCATATGAAATTCTTTGTCTTTTAGCAGACCTCAAAAAAACAAAAGCCTGTCATTGTGTCAGTTTGGCGGAAATAATTAGTTGAGATGGCAAGCGGTAGTCCCTGTATTTTGCTGTTGTTGTTTAGTCGTGGCCGACTCTTCGTGACCCCATGGACCAGAGCACGCCAGGCACTCCTGTCTTCCACTGCCTCCCGCAGTTCATGTTCGTAGCTTCGAGAACACTGTCCAACCATCTCGTCCTCTGTCGTCCCCTTCTCCTAGTGCCCTCAATCTTTCCCAACATCAGGGTCTTTTCCAGGGAGTCTTCTCTTCTCATGAGGTGGCCAAAGTATTGGAGCCTCAGCTTCAGGATCTGTCCTTCCAGTGAGCACTCAGGGCTGATTTCTTTCAGAATGGATAGGTTTGATCTTCTTGCAGTCCATGGGACTCTCAAGAGTCTCCTCCAGCACCATATAAATCATTTTAACTATATTCACTCACCCATGAACATAAAATCTAAGAACTGATAGTGCTTTGTTGAGATAAACTTGGAGGTATCATGGAACGTGGATTTGTTTTTAGTCCTTGGTCTTAGGAAGAACCCTGTTTGACTAAAGGCTATAGCGGGACATTAAAAAGAGAATGCTTCTCTGTGAGCAGCAACAAAACACACACACACACACACACACACACACACACACACACACACACACACACATGGAGGCAATATGATAGTCACTATCACCGAGAAACTCAGTGCTTGAGTTCTAATGAGAGAAATGCTAGAGGGCCTGTCTGGAAAATCCCAGACAGAAAGCTATTTATGGCTGGGTCATTTTTGAAGGGGCTATAACCATTGATTTGTGTGTGTGTGTGTGTGTTCTTTTTTCTCTTGCAGGTTACCTTTCGGACAAGAATCTATCACTGTAACATTAACAGCCAAGGGGTGATTTGCCTGGACATCTTAAAAGACAACTGGAGTCCAGCGTTAACCATTTCTAAAGTCCTTCTTTCCATCTGCTCACTTCTCACAGACTGCAACCCTGGTAAGGCAGCTGAAACGGGGCAGTGGGTGAGAGAATCTCTGTTCTGCAGCAGGATTAGCTTCAGAGCTTCTTCCTCTTTTTTCATTTTAGTTTCCATTTTTTTGCAAATTGGCTTCAGATTGAATAACTTACATTGTTCCACACATGCTTTTCAGAATATATATATATACATGGTTCTATGGTTCTACCTTCAGATCGGGACGCAGGTGGCGCTGTGGGTTAAACCATGGAGCTTAGGGCTTGCCGATCAGAAGGTCGGCGGTTCGAATTCCTACGATGAGGTGAGCTCCCGTTGCTCGGTCCCAGCTCCTGCCAACCTAGCAGTTCGAAAGCACGTCAAAGTGCAAGTAGATAAATAGGTACCGCAGCAGCAGGAAGGTAAATGGCGCTTCCGTGTGGTTCGCCAGAAGCGGCTTTGTCATGCTGGCCACATGACCTGGAAGATGTACGCTGGCTCCCTCAAGAGTCGGTCACGACTGGACCTAACGGTCAGGGGTCCCTTTGCCATTACCCTTTACCTTCAGATCAGTTACACAAATACCTGCTTTGGGTTTATTCAAGTAAAACAGGTGTGTAGATGCAGCTGATGAATTCTGATGGAACAGTTCCACATGGAAGACATTCACTTTGGCGTCCATCAAATCATTCTAACATCAACATTTGCCATGACTTACCACGTTACTATATTAGGAACCACTTTCTTGACAAGTAGTAGGGGACGCATACCCCTAAATATTTTGTGAATCTTTGTACTTTTGTCCATTTGCTGTATTTATTTTCCCCAATTTTAACTATAAAACGGTGGTTTTCTTGAGTCAAAATGAGAGTACCCCTAAACATTTTTTTAGGGGGGGGGAGAGGAACTGACTGCAAAATCTGACTGCAGAATCTGAAATACACACATTTAGAACCTGAAATATTCCGAACAATTCTAAATTTAGAATTCTAAATTCACAATGACAAGAGTTGCGTATGTTTGATACAGTACAAAAAAAAAATAGTCCATGGATTGAGAAGCAGCAAAAGAATCTTTAAAAAAAAACCTCTAATGAACTAAGTGTGCAAGAATACAAGAAGATTCCTTCTTTCGAGGTGCAAATCTCTTTTGTTTTGAACAAATATTAGAGGTGTGCTGTATCTGTAGAAACACCAAAAGCCTGTTCTTACGCATAATTACTAAGAAATAAGTTTTCAGGGTTCAGTAGGCCTTACATGTGGCTGGAAAAAACCCACCAGATGGGCAGGGTATAAATACTAAAATAATAATAATTGCAACTAAAACTTTAGTTCAGTTACTGAAGTCCCCATTGGATTTAATCTCTTCTCTTGTGATATTTCCTTTTTCTTTCCTGCCCCAAAGATCAATGATGAGCTGGAATTTTCTTTCTCCCTTTGCAGCTGACCCCCTGGTTGGAAGTATTGCCACTCAATATATGACTAACAGAGCAGAGCATGACAGAATGGCCAGACAGTGGACGAAGAGATATGCTACATAAACTGGATTTTTTTTCTCCAACCCTTGCGTTAAATCGTCTGTGATGGAAAGAGCTGCTTATGATTTTGAAGGGGTGGGGACACAGGGGGTGGGGGAGGGAGAGGGGAGGAACTGAGAAAAGAGTAGGGTATTTCTATAACAGATTTTATTCAGTCTTTGATTTCCTAAGATTTTGTTGTTGTAACTTAAGGTATCTTGCTACAGTAGTCAGCTAGAATGGGGAATAGCATATTTTAAGACTGTCATTAGTTCAGCAATAGTAGCTCTGAATTATAGCACCAAGAAGAATGTAAACTACTTTGGCGATTGGAGGGGGGGGCGCGCGTTTGGTTAACTTGTGATAGGTAAAAGATTAAAAACAGCTTAGTTTTGTACAGGTACATATATTTGGCATTTATGTAAAAGTTCTTTCAAGAAGACTCGCTATGTGCTTCTTCCCTTTTAGTTTGGTTTTATTTTGTAAAAAGATGTTGGGAATATTTTCTCTCTTTTTTTCCCCCATGGGAGGTGGGAGAATTTGGTATTTAACAGATCCCTTTTAAAAGACAGCCATCTCATTGGTTTGAATTACGAGGTCTGTGGCTGTTTTGTTGCCTCACCTAGAACAGGGGAAGTAGTTCATGTATATTCATTTTTCTATGCCAAGTGAACCTTTGTGAAAACAAAAGGTTTTAACTAGGACTTAGGGCAACCTGTAGTGAAATACCTTAAGCTGTTTAACTGTAAGGCGTGAAATAGGAGTCACTCAGTGGATTGGTTGTATGTTGTGGGCTACCTAAGTCTGCATTTGTTACTGTGCTAATAAAAATATGTACAAAAAAAATCATCCACCTCTCCTTCTGTGTAATTGAAATAAAGGTTAGTACAGTGGTACCTTGGTTCTCAAACTTAATCCATTCCGGAAGTCCATTCCAAAACCAAGACATGCTTTCCCATAGAAAGTAATGCAAAACGGATTAATCCGTTCCAGACTTTTAAAAACAACCCCTAAAGCATCAATTTAACATGAATTTTACTATCTACCAAGACCATTGATCCATAAAATGAAAGCAAAAAACAATGTACGGCAGTCACACAATCAATCAATCAGTAGCTGAACTGGGTTCCACACAGTCACAAAAACAAAACAAAAAAGCCGCAAAATAAATAGCAAAAGCAGACAAACTTCAGCATATACTCAAAACAGAAGCGTGGCACTCAAATCGGAAGCGTAACACTAAAAACGGAGCACGTTTGGCTTCCGAAAAAGCCAGAACACTTACATCCAGGTTTGCAGCGTTTCGGTTCCAAGTTGTTTTGAGTACCAAGGCATTTGAGAACCAAGGTACCACTGTATATTCTGACAGAAAAACACCACACAGGAAATGAGCAGTGTCGTATTAGTTGCCGGCGCCTGGGGTAGGGCAAGTGTTGTGCCCCCCTGGTGGACTGGGCAGCTGGGGGGGGGGCGCATGCAGAGGGTGAACTGAGCCCGCCTCCGACAGACTCCTTGCCCGTTACCTCCATCCACCTGCCCACTAGACCAACCCACCTGCCAGGGCTCTGTGCTTGTTGTGGGGCGCCTAATTGTGCCCCCCCAAAAAAACGCACACCCAGGAGCCACAGCCTCCCTGCCCACTCCCCGGGTTACACCTCTGCATCAAATTTTATAATCTAAAGGCAATAAGGCGTAGGGTCTCCAACTCGGCACATGTTCTTTTTAGAAATTATGCCTGAGAGCAGTGCTTTTTTTCTGGGGGGGACGCAGACCCCTGAACATTTTGTGAATCTAAGTTTGGCCTCATTGAGGGGCAGGATTTCAATATGAATAGGAAAATGAGAGTACCCCTAAACATATTTTTTTAAGAAGAAAAAGCACTGCCTGAAAGTATATAGCCTTCTCATAAAATACCAGGGAAGTGTACAGAAGCATTAAAAAAAACAATTAAAAGCAGTACAGAGCAATTATTAAAACGACTGAAATTTTTAAACAGCAGCAGCATAGGCCTATCAGGAAATTTGCTTTGACTGTGTGCCTCTGTCAGATAATGCTGTCACTTTCTCCGTTTTGGAGTAGCTGGGTGTTAGTATTCCTGTTGCATGCTGTAAATATGTAAATATCTGTGGTTTTGGGAGAGGGGAGCTCTAATGGGAGGCTTTTGAATTTGGCTCCTGGCTCTAACTGGAACACTTCTGGGTGAAGGAAGATCCCAGAAGCAGTAGCGAGGGGAAGAGGAATTGTTTAGGAGGAGCACAGCTCTGAAGTAGAGACAGCAAAAGTTCGATAGGCCAAATCCAGAATTAGAGCCAGTACTGACCCCTGCTGCAAAATTGCCCTGCTCCTCTTAAAAACCAGTAAGCTCTATATTTAAAGCTCTTCCCAACATCAACTCCAAAGCAGTGCCGTTTTCATATCATTCTCCCTTGCCTTGGGAAAACTGGAACGGGTTATCTGTAAGGGTGATGTACCCCTGATGGGCTCACAGCTCCTGGTTGCTACTGCTTCTGGGCAGCATCTTAAGACATTCAAAGCTGTGAATCTAGAACTCGACTGCTCAATCTTGAGCGCACAGGTGATAGTTAGAGAGTTACAAATAACACTTCGGGCCACAGTGACTCCCTTTTGTGCAAACCGACACCGTGCCAAAAGTAACACTGGAAGCACTGAATGGTTTGTGTAGTTAAACCTCAGGGCCTTTGAAGGCTGTCAGTCTCACATCTAGCACACTCATCTGTCACACCTTTTTGCAGATCTACTAAAGGTTTGATCACCTGCTTTTAGCTGCCTTTTGCAATCGGAACTTCCTTAACAGTTTGTCATTGGAACAACCTCCCTGAGGTTTCAAGCCATTGGTGCTTGGTGTATTTATTCTTGAGCAGGCATTCTAAATATTTGAGATGTGTCAGTACACCCTGTTTTCTCTATGATAAACAACCCCACTTCCTCCAGCCGCTTTTAGCCTCTGAATAATTCTTAAAAGAGTTGTTTCCAAGTTAGCGGAACGGAGTACACCAAATGAGATCTTAAGCGAGTGCTGAGTGACGCAGTGGCATTATTTCCCGTGTCTCGGAAAGGAGAATTCTCTAAATGCAGCCTAAAACAACGCTGGCATTTTAAGCTGCAGCATTACGTGGCTGGTTTGCCTTTTCTGCTTCTCAGTAAAGCCTCTGGATTCTCCAAAGTGTTCCTGTTAATCTACTTCTCATCAATCAAGAGGCAAGAAGCTAAGAAGGGTCTTGTTTGAGTGCAAGTTGGAGGCGCCCAACCTAGCACTGAACCAATTTTAAAAGAAGCCGTTGTAGCCAAGTTAAGGAGAAAAGGAGATTTTCCTGTTACGTTAGGAAGCAGACAGTAGACAATTTGTTAGGGAGCAATAGGAGTGTGCTGCAGCTTCCTTGTTACTTGTGTGGTTCTTTCCTGCTTCATACATGCATTTTCACCAAGGGCCAGAGCTGTAAGGAGAGCACAAACTGAACAGCAGAACATATCAGAACCTTCTTTGACCCTGAGAGCCAGTTCAGACAATTAGGAGTGGGAGATTTCAGCACTTGGGTTATTCGCTGGTCTGGAAGTACAGTATAAATTACTGGATAGCTCAGTTGGTTAGAAGCCAAGGTTGCAAGTTCGATCCCCATAAGGGACGGCTGCGTATTCCTGCATTGCATTGGGGTTGGACTAGTTGATCCTCTGAGTCCCTTCCAGCTCTACAATTCCACGATTCTATGAATTGGCCCACAGTATGAATTGGTCACCATTCCATATATATAGGAGTGTGTTGCTGCTTTGCTGCAAATTCAACATACATTGAAAGTCACCTGTGTTATGTTTCCACTCTTCCAGAGCAGAAAAAATTGGCAAACAGGAAAAAGAGGGGCACCACTGGTTCTGGAGGCTGAGTAGAGGGTATATCCACCTATGTGACATGGGTGAGATAGAACAGCTGTGCATATAGGATTTGCCTAAGTTCCAATGTACTGGAATCTGACTTTTTATGCTAACAGCTTGTGTCTCGTGCTTTGAGAATTCCATCATGTAGTACAAATGTCACTTGATGCGACCCCTTTTTTTAAGATATTGAGATGTGGGATCATTGAAAATGTGGAATGCAACACACACACACACACACAGATAGAGAGATGACTGAATAGATGATAGACAGACAGACAGATGAATGGGTAGGTGATAGATAGATGATAGATAGATAGATAGATAGATAGATAGATAGATAGATAGATAGATAGATAGATAGATAGACAGACAGACAGACAGATTCATTCATTCATTCATTCATTCATTCATTCATTCATTCATTCATTCAAACTCCAATCCTGGTTTTTTCCACTCGGAACAAATAAATCATCAGCTGCAACACTATTGGAACATGGAGAATGGGACAAAAGGAATTTGGTACAATGCTTTGAATGAAACTGTTAAGCAGGTGGGACAACACATACCTAAATAAGGACCACTTTCAAATAGAGGGGATTTCCTTAAAGCTTAACAGAATAAAAGGGAAAGCAAAGTAGATCACAACTCAAGGCTTGGTATCCTTAGAAAAACTGCTAACAGGACCTGGAGGAGATGGAACTGTAGTTCTCAGCTGCAACAGACAACCTTGCAAGTTTCTAGCAGAATACACCAATAATTTGGTCACTCCCAGAAAATTGCCAATTCAATCTTTAAGTGATGATATTCTTTTCCAGTCACACTCACTAGGTACATAGTAAATATTTTTGATGACCACTTGAACAAGGAAATACACTTTAAAAAAAAATCAACTGGCCAATATTTTAATCAGTTTAGAATTTCTAGATCTTCACCCTTTTGGGGTACTAGAGGTAAATTCACAGGAATAAGAACCAAAGCACACTGAGATGTTGCATTCTGAAAGGGTGACCCGAGAAATGAGAAGACTAACTCAACAATCCCAGAATGCCAGCAAGGGAGGCTTTACTAAATTCTGAAAAGGCAAAAAGCAAGTTATTTTAACAGGACACCTCTAAGCTGCCTTCTATTTGTCATTGAAGACTGGCACACCCTCTTGTGATTTCTCCTAGACAGCTTAGGCACACGTTGGCCTCTTGGCTGGACTACTGCAATACATGATACTTAGGGTTGTCTTTGAAGATTTCCTGGAAACTCCGGTTAGGTCCAAATGCTAGGTTGCTAATTGGGACATACTTTAGGAAACACCTGGTGCTTGCATCATCTGGGCACAAAATAAAGTGATGGTCATTACTTAGAAAGTAATTGCTTGGGACAACCGCCTTATTTGAAAGACCTCCTGCACAAATTCTTCATTCTTCATTGGAAGCACCATCTGAAGTCAGGAGGGTGGTGACTGCGGAAAGGCTTCTTTGTGATCGCAGAAAGGAGTATCTCCTCCAAACCAACTCATCTTTTATGCCCTTTCAGACTTTATTTGCTCAGGTATTCCACCATGCTTTATTAACTTTTTATACTTGTTTTTCTGGATCCCTTGGATTTTATGGCTGCTGCTTCTTCTTTTTGCTTTTAATGTTTTATATGGACTTCTATCGTACCTGCTACTACTTAAAACTGTTCGCTCCCCTGGGAATCTTATGCTGAAGAGTGGCTAATAAATGAACCCTTTATAAATGACTTATTACTAAAGAATGGCTCTTTTTCTCACCTGCGCTGCCCTATAGGAGAGCAACTGCTTGCTTAAGTACTCCCCGACTGTTTTTATGTGTGCTTGACTCTGCCTTGTGAAAATCTGGTCCCTCTAGTCCAGGATAAGCGTTATAAAACAAACAAGTTGGATCTGCAACAAAAGGTCGCAATGTTAAATACTCCTGAGCTGGCCATGCCCTTTCCTCCATTCCATCTCCTCCCATTTTCTGTCCCTCAACCCAATATAGCAGATAGCATTTCATGCCCACTAAACATTCTCACTCCTCACTACACCTAATCCCCCCCAAAAAATGTTCTTTCCCCCTCCACTTTTGCAATTCTCGGGATTCTCCTGAGGCTTCTGATGCCTCCATCTCGTGCACCGATTTTGGCCACAAAAACATGCAGGATCAAAGTATGAATTCACTATTAGTATACACAGGATGTGAGAGGCCTGCCCTGCGAGAATGGAGCATTTGCAAACGGCTCGCTCTTAATCAGATTTTTCTAGGTGTGCAATTGACTGGCGAGCATCCATACCCTCCCCCATCTTTTTCAGTCACAATGTTTTATGGCTTGCTGTCCATCGGGTTCTCTCAGTCCCTCTTCCTCCATCCTGCACACCCTTTCATTCTGGGCAGGTGTGCAAGTATTTCTATAGCTTGTTTGGGTACATCTTTTTTTTTTTAAGGGGGCTATTCATCCCCTTTAGAAACGACAGCCGAGAAACTGCATACACAAGTTTACTGCAAGCAGCTGAGAAAGCACAAAAGGAACAGCGTAAAGCACAACCCTCAAGACACTCCTCCCTGGTTGAACTGGCCTTCAGCTGTCATCGTTATTGCCTTTGGGCTTCCGCCCGGGCAAAGGGAAAGCCGACTTGTTCTGGGCCTGAGAGAGTTTGCTCGCCAGCACGGCGAAGGGCTCTGCCAGCGTCCTTCCGTCCGTTACCGTCACTTCCCACAGCTTCACCTTCTCGAGTTTGGCCCACTGCTGAGCCACGGCCGCCTCGACTTGCCTTTCCTCCACCAGGTCAGCTTTATTGCCTAAGACAACAATAGAGCCCTGAAAAAAGGAAGGAAGCAATCCGTCAGAAATGCAGAGAGGCTCAGTGGCAAAGCACAGGCTTGGCATCCGGTACAGTCAAGGAGCGTAAAGCTGCTCTCTCTCTCCCATGAGACCTCCAGTCATTCTGAGGAGACAACATTTAGCTCAATGGACCAATGGGTCGGATTGCATTTTCATTCTAAGGTGCTGCCCTTGATGGAATCTGTATACCACAGGTAAGCTACTTAGCGCTCTCCAGATCTTGTTGGACTACAAATCCCATCACCTCTGTCCGCTGCGCTGCAAGTTAGAGCTGATGCTGTTGGCAATGGTCAAGGACAATGGTTACTGTAGCCTAGCAACACCTTGTTGGCAATGATCAGGGATCATGGGTATTGTAGTCCAACAACACTTGAAGTTGTTGGCAATGGTCAGGGATCATGGGTATTGTAATCCAACAACATCTGCTGGGCACCAAATTGGCTACTCCTGTCATATATCAATCCATGTAATCTGTTGCTTAAAAAAAAAAGGTCAGACGCTACTGAGATGGTATTAGGTTTCAAGAGGAGCCCAAGATGTCAGAGAAGCAAGGAATTGCTCCTAATTTCTAAAGCCCAGTGACTAAGATTGCCTGTGCAAAAGTATCCTTTGCATGCTGTGGACTATCGAAAAATACAAGCGGCTGCAAGCCCAGAAATAAATAGCGGCCAGGAAACCTGCAGGGGTGAGCATGTTAAATTATAGTATTTAAATACGGCTCTTCTTTCCTACGAAACATGACATAGGGATGTTGCTATGAGCTACAAGATCATTCAGGCAGACCACACCAAATCCAGAACACAGGCTTGCCAAAGGCTTTGGGTGTGTTCAGCTCTGCAGTTATGTAAGACTCTAGGACTGAATGTTTTCCCCCATCTCCTTGTAAGATGACAAGGTGATCACTTCCCTCAGCCTGTGATAAGGCAGCCCTGTTGCGTTTTGGGGCCCCGCCTGCTCATTTTGCTGAGTAAGGTCTCTGACATCTGCCCCAAAGTACGATGGCAGCGCTGACTGCATTGTGGCTGGTTTTGAAGCAAGTTGTAATTGAGATTGTTCCCGGCTGGTTATCAACCCACATCTTGCCAGTTTACTGCAAAGTTAGTTATTCTTCTTTTCTTTCCTAAAGTGATTACTCCAGTTCTCAGCTTTGCTTTGTTCTCTGCTTCATCTTCTCTCTGCAGTTCTGCTGCTGTTTTTCTTTTCTTTGGGATCTTCTTTCCCCCAGTTCTTTCCTTTAGTGATGTACTTTGGCTTCTTCTAAACTGCCTTCCCTTCTCCCTATTTGCCTTATTACAGTCATGGCTGGCGCCACTGGGACTGAGAAGGCAGGGAGGTCAACAGTAGGTGGCGCCAGAGATGAGTAATTCTACCCTTGTCCCCAGCCTCCTCCCTACCGAGTTCTAACAAGGCAACACTGAAACAACAGTTAGAGTGCCACGATTCCACTTTAAACAGTCATAGTTTCCTCCAAAGAATTCTGGGTTAAAATTCCCAGCATTCCCTGTGAAAAGGGATTGATTGTGCACTTTTCTGGTTTTGTGCAAATCTGGGAGATCAAAAAGGGATATTATATAACTTACGAAGACCCTTTTTAATGCCAGCAATTTTTTTACCTGAATTTTAATTTTATACAGTGGTCCCTCGACTTACGAATTTAATCCGTTCCAAATGCACATTCGTAGGTCGAAAAGTTTGTAAGTAAAAAAAAGCGGTTCCCCACAGGAATGCATTAGAAACGGAAAAATTCGTAAGTCGAGTAAACCGCATCTAAAATTTGTAAGTCGAGAAAACCCAATCTAACCCGCAACGGTTTTCCTTTCGGATGTCAGAAAAAACGTAAGTGTGCAGCCATTTTTTTTATTCGTAACTTGAAATTTCGTAAGTCGGGGGACCACTGTAATATTAAATTATTTTTATTAACATTGGATCGGATTTCTTACTATACATCACTCTAATTATAACTAAGCAGCATATAAATTATTGAAATAAAATTCTCTAATGTCTCTAATTATAATTCTCTAATAATTCTCTAATTATAAATTATTGAAATAAATTAGTAGCAAGTTTCTAGCAACCATGGTTGCTTTTGCATTTAAAAAGCAATGTTCGCTACAGGTGCCGAGACAAGGCAGGCTTTCGGGGAAAACTTCAAAAGAACCAGGGTAAGAGAGTAGCTGTTCACTTTTCACAATTTGCTTCTCTTGTTGGTTTTTAAGATTATTCCCTTGCTCCTGGTTATTTTATCAAATCCCTACTGTTCTTTGAATTTGCATCTAAGGAATCAGGAAGTAGAATACATGGCACTATTCAAACAACCTATTCTCTCTTCTAAAGGTGAAAAAACAGAGACATTGTTGAACATCAACTGCCTTAACAATATTTGAATTTTTCCACGGTCGGTGTACGGTTTTGATTTTGAGCTGCATTGAATTGCGGCCACAGATTAAAGGGTATTCACGACTGGTTCCGTCCTTTGTTGTGCCGAACTACGAACCCCACGGGAATGCAAATACATTTCAAACCGCTAACATTAAAAAAGAGAAAGAAAGAAATCTATTCTGCCTCATGGTTAAAACAGAGGAGGGGGATCACAAGGGATCTTTCTGTGCAGCAAGATGACTCAGTCGATTACTTGCTCACAGGAGAAGCAGCCTGTGTTTCCAGGTTCCTTGATGCAACATGCAGAGTCAAATTAGGAAGCCGGATCCTAAACAGCACTGCTATGACAACCAATTATGTAAATGGATTAGGAAAGAAACTTCGTAGTAAACAAGGCAGTTACCGTGCTGTTAATAACAATCTGTTTCACTTTTCTGACCTATTAATAGCCTGGTTTTAATGACTCGCCCTGGTCCAGCAACATATGTGTGCACCATTGAGGACCGCCCATAGATAGCCCTGGTGAGAGAATCTGCAATACCACAAATCAACTGTTTGGGGAGAAAGAAAAGTGGGGGCTAAATTAAAGCCCCTTCAAACAGCTGACACTGAGGCAGAGGGCCTTCTCGGTAGTGGCACCCACCCTGTGGAATGCCCTCCCACTAGAGGTCAAAGAGAACAACAATTACCAGACCTTTAGAAGGCATCTCAAGGCAGCCCTGTTTAGGGAAGCTTTTAATGTTTGATGGATTTCTGTATTTTAGAATTTCTGTTTTTTTGGAAGCCGCCCAGAGTGGCTGGGGGAACCCGGCCAGATGGGCGGGGTATAAATAATAAATTATTATTATTATTATTATTATTATTATTATTATTATTATTATTATTATTATTATTATCTGTGCTATAATAATAATAATTTATTATTTATACCCCGCCCATCTGGCCGGGTTCCCCTAGCCACTCTGGGCGGCTTCCAACAAAACATTAAAATACAGAAATCAAACATTAAAAACTATGGTTAAAGCTATGGTTTTCCCAGTAGTGATTTATGGAAGTGAGAGCTGGACCATAAAGAAGGCTGGTCGCTGAAGAATTGATGCTTTTGATGTACGGTGCTGGAGGAGACTCTTGAGAGTCCCATAGACTGCAAGAAGATCAAACCTATCCATTCTGAAGGAAATCAGCCCTGAGGGCTCACTGGAAAGACAGATCCTGAAGCTGAGGCTCCAATACTTTGGCCACCTCATGAGAAGAGAAGACTCCCTGGAAAAGACCCTGATGTTGGGAAAGATGGAGGGCACTAGGAGAAGGGGACGACAGAGGACGAGATGGTTGGACAGTGTTCTCGAAGCTACCAACATGAGTTTGACCAAACTGCGGGAGGCAGTGGAAGACAGGAGTGCCTGGCGTGCTCTGGTCCATGGGGTCACGAAGAGTCAGACACGACTAAACCACTAAACAACAACAGCAACTTCCCTTAACTTCACTGAGTCTTGTGGTCTGTATGTCAAAGTCAGGAACGCTATGAAATTTGCAGTGATGAAACAGAAACGCTGCAGGCAGGTCCCATTTTCGGGGATTGCCGAGAATCCACTTCCTCGCTTTAGGATATACAATCAAAGGAGAACACCTCCGACTCCTACCTATGTTAAGAGTCCATGAAAAGGTAGCAAAGGCCTCTTTCCAATGCAACCTTAATTGATGCAACCGGCAAGCCCTGAGTTATGTAAGAACTTTGCTCTGACAACAGCCAAACATTACATAACTGCAGTCTTGTGCTGACTTGCTTTAAATGGCCCCAGATGAATGCTTCCTTTTTTCTTTTTTCCTTTTTGTTACAGGCACTTAGTTAAGAGATCCATTAGGGATTCGCTCTCTCTTTACAAATAGAATTTATTGCAGGAAAATACACAGAGCCCTGCGTAGGTGATATTGTTCAGCTTGCTGAGTTGCAGCAGTCGATTAGCAAACGTTGATGAAGCCATTTCCCTGTGAAGGGTCTGATTTAGTAGCCGCGGTGAAACCCCTAAAAAAAAACCCTGATTAAATCCATTACCTTAGTATTACTGTTATAATAGTTTTTATCCTGACACTTTTCCTCGGCACCTTACAGACTAACCTTACAGATTATGGCAGAAGGTTACAGATTAAGGCAAAAAGAACTTCCAGTCCGTTTTTATTTATTTACGACATTTAGAGGGCATCTTTATCTTCCACGGAGCTCAAGGCGGTGTCCGTGGTTCTCCTCCCCCTCCCCATTTAATCCTCGCAACAACCCTGTAAGGTAGGTTAGGCTAAGAGAGGGTGACTGACCCGAGGTCATCCAGTGAGCTTCGTGGCTGAGAGGGGATTTGAAACCTGCCCCCCCCCAATATTTTATTCAAGTTGGCACCCCTGCAACAACCCGTAATTACCAGTGTGGGGCAAAAGGGGTGCAATTTGATTGGGGGGGGGCAGTTCGAGAATGAGTTATTAACAGTGAATGGCCTTTTAGGCTTCCTCCACATGAATAGGAGTTCACTTTTTGAATAATAAGAATTATATGTCACAGGGCGGGCATCAGGTGGGGCATGGCCAAAAAAAGGTTGGGAACCACTGCTCTAACCATTATACCACGCTTCTTCTTTTGCAAGGAAAGATGGCGTAAAGGTGTCTCACCATTTGTTATCAGCCAACGTTGTGTGAATGACTTCTGTTAATTACGTAATTAGCACCGCCTGTACTTTCTGCATTTCATTTCCCTGTGACCTCACTGCTTAGTGTGTTTACAAGTGTCCCACCCCAAAAAAGTGGATTACAGTAATCTTATGCCTTAATAAATGGATTAATTGTTTACAATTCCACAAAGACTCGAAGTTGTTTCTGACGCAACAGACTAACAAGGAAATAGTTACGGCGGGTTTTAAGAACCTTTTACAACCACTCGCCTTGCTCCTTGCTCCTTGGACCCTTGCCTTGCCGAGGCCTGGATCCTCGACCCTTGGACCCTTGCTTTGCCTTCGCCTTGCTCCTCGACCCTTGGACCTTCGCCTTGCTTCTTGTTCCTTGAGTCTTCGCCTTGCTTCTTGTTCCTTGAGCTTTCGCCTTGCTTCTTGCTCCTTGGACCTTCGTCTCTGCCTTGCTCCTTGACCCTGCGACTGCCTGCTACTGGACCCTCAGCCCTGCACCTGTTCCTGCTTCTGCACCTCCATCTTGCCTCTGGTCCTGACGCCCGCCGACCGGACCGTGACAGCAGCTCACATTAAGCCTTGTGACTATGAAACCTTGTTTTTAACTTGGCAGTTACCCTTTGCAAAGGAGACACACATCTAATGTGAAAGGAGAGACACTAAAAGACTATAAAAAAAAAATGCTGGTCGGCAGAGCAAGTGACACCGTTGCTGCTTCCTACAAGGGCATTATACATAGCAGAGGCCTTTTACTCCTGTCCCATCTCTGCACACAACTACGCTGACCCCCGACACATGTAAAATTGCATTATCTGCAGGTAAGTAAGTTGTTTGGAAAACCTGCTTTTTAGGTGAGGAGCTCATTTTCCCTCGTACATCATGTTCTCATTATCGTATCTCAGACACGACTGAAGGGATCAGTGTGTGTTTGTGTGTGTGTGTGTGTGTGTGTGTGTGTGTGTGTGTTTTACCTCTCTTTTGTCTCTACACTTGTCAATCTCTTTCTTGAGCCAGTCAGCTCTTTCGAAGGATTCCAGGCTGTTCACGGCATAGACGAGAACAAAGCCGTCTGCGATGGAGAAATAATGTTTGGGGAACTCCTCTCCTTCTTGCACCCCCCTGGTGTCGTACAGGCGCAACTGTTCTTTCACTCCTCGGTCCGTTTCAGCCAAAGCCACATACACGTCTTCGCTTGTTGCACTGCATTCTTCACCTATTGTTTTGAAAAAAAGGAGAAACAGAGTTCTTAGAGAACACTTTCAAAAACACATATTGCGCACCAAAGCTGCTTCCCTTGCGCCCCGAAAAAAATATGTTTCAATGAATAGTAACTGTATGGGGTTTTGACACCCTGTTTCCTACCGATCAAATCATGACTCGCTTCCCCTTGTAATCAGCTCTGGCCTGGACAAATTCTCAAAAGGTGCATCTATACAAGCAATTGTTTTGTTTCGGTTTTGTATTTGGTAGGAACACCTTCATACTGTTGTGGCTTACGGCCAAACAAGTACGCACTTACTCAAGACCAGGCACCCCCAAACTGCGGCCCTCCAGATGTTTTGGCCTACATCTCCCATGATCCCTAGCTAACAGGACCAGTGGTCAGGGATGATGGGAATTGTAGTCCAAAACATCTGGAGGGCCGAAGTTTGGGGGTGCCTGCTCAAGACTCATATTATTGGTACTAACTGCAAAAGGTGTCTCTCTCTCTCCCCCCCCCCTATAGTTTCTTGGCAAATACTGCTGTTTGATGCCTTTTCTCCCTCAAACCAGCTTCAATCCGATTAGAAAACTGGACGTGAAATAAGCCGTAATGCGAACATACCCTAACAGCTATGTCATGCTGGTGTGGATAAGCACACACAAGGGCAGGTGAATGAATAGCAGGATTTCTGAGGGGTGGGGTTGCAGGGGTGGGGAAACCAAAAATGCCATGCACATTGGGTCAAGAGATACCCATCTCCTCTCTGGTGCAATAAACTCCATGCAAATGCAGCCTGGAACGTGTTAATGTGAACATATTCTCTGTCCTTCCAATGAGTGGATCTATCCCACCTCCAGCTATGTCAGAGATGCAAAGCCTGCACTCCTCCACATGTTGCTGGACCTTTAACTCTAAAATCCCCGACTCTTGGCCGTGCTACATGGGACTGATGGGAACAGGTGTTCAACCACATCTGGAGGGCCACAATTTCCCCCTCCCTGTCCTACGTGGCCCTGGTGAGAGGACCCTTCCTCCTCTCTCCTCAACCTGCCATGCGGTCCCCGCCTTGCCCCTTCTTCAACTGTATCCTCAAATGCAGCACTCTTTATTGTTATTTTTCCCCAAAAGGAGTGGGTGGAAGCTATTCATCTATACAAGAAAATGAAATGTGTGCCCTCGGGGGCTGTACATCTACAGGAGAGGGAGTGAAAATCTGTGTTCCAGTTTTCCCATTCAGGTTTCCCACAAGCTCGGTTTCCCCTGAAATCAGGAAACCAAAATGTACATTCCCAGGGCCAGTGTTTTCCTACAGTCCTGCAAAATCCCCTGCCCAAGGCTATTTATTCTAAGGAGACGTCCTGACAGATGGACACGCCGAGGCAAGAAGCAACAACCGGGAAGGAATAGTCCTCCGATTTGTGCTTGTACACTGGCTGGCACACACTTCTGTGACTGGCACACATTTTGACAAGCAACAAATCTGCTACTCGTCATCAACAAGCAACGTTGAGAACCGTTTTACAGGTGCCATCCTAGCCGTGCCATGATTATTGTTTCGGATTATTTGTTAAATAAGAAACCTATAAACACCTATAAGCGTCTTTGAAAAAGGCAGAAGGGGAACGACATGCGTCTCTTACCCACATCGTGGTTGCCATAGAGGACCTGCTCCAGAATGGCGGTCTTCCCCACCGAGGCCATTCCGCAAACCAACACTTTGTAGCCCTTCCCCATCTTCTTTCAGGCTGCGGAGCAATCCTGTCCAAACCACAAAAGGTCAACGGCATTTACAAATTACCGTCCAGCAAGAAGCCACCATTGGAGCGTGGCTGCATTCACACACACGAGGAGGAGGTCACAGGCTTGCCAGGTCAGTGCAGCAGTTTCAGCCGAAGTCTCTCCTACCTTAGCCAAGGTATGTCCAACAAGTCATGGCCAAGGAGGAGAGACCTTAACTACCATATTGGCTTGAATATAAGCCGCACTCTCCCCCCCCCCTTCCAAATTCTGACAGTGAAAAGTTAAAGTGTGGCTTAAATTCACAACCTTACAAAAATTGGCTTTTACGATATCGCTGCTGAAACAGACATACGTTAAAACAGAACAAAAAATGTTTTCTTGCTGGTTTGCGAGCTCAAGACTGTTGTGTAATTAATTCGAATGCCATTCATCGCTTTCCCTGTACTTTACAGTGCAGTATTGATTATTATTTTTTTGCATTTATGGTGCTATGATTTACGGGTGTGAGTGCCTGCGGAATTGTAGCAACTGAATAGCGATTTGCGATTTTTGTGATTGTACAGCGACTTTTGAGGGCTTGCAAGATCAAAGGCTTAAATTGGCTCCGTGCCAACCTAGCAGTTCGAAAGCACGTCAAAAATGCAAGTAGATAAATAGGAACCGCTACAGCGGGAAGGTAAACGGTGTTTCCGTGTGCTGCTCTGGTTCGCCAGAAGCGGCTTTGTCATGCTGGTCACATGACCTGGAAGCTATACGCCGGCTCCCTCGGCCAATAATGCGAGATGAGCGCGCAACCCCAGAGTCGATCACGACTGGACCTAATGGTGAGGGGTCCCTTTACCTTTACCTATGAAAAAATAAAATCACTATTTTAGTCCCTGAATCTAATTGACTTTCTTCTTTTTCTCTTCAATTTTAAGGGAGCGGCTTGTATTTGGGTATTGCCTCCCCCCCCCCGAATTTTAAAGGTGCAGCTTATTTGCGGGTGCGGTTTATATTCGAGCCAATACAGTACGACCCCAGGTTCAGATGCTGCTCTTCTCAAAAGCCCATTGAGGAGCGATGCAGCTGCAGTCAAGGTAAGCCATGTTCCAGCATACTGGAACATGGGAACCAGCCAACGAATGGCAGCGGTTTCAGACACGGGCCTTTCCCAGTCCAATTTAGGAGTGCCAGGGATTTAACCTTCTACATGCCAAGCATGTGTGCTAACACTGAACTACGGCGGTTACCCAAAGGAATAGGGGTCCCTTCTGTTTCTAAGGGGTTGCATGTGCACAGACATCAGATTAAGGGTGCGATAGTGGCGAAAAAATGGATTATTTCTGTTGCAAAGACTGTCAGGTATCGGACAATAACAGACTAATAAAAGACTACAGGCCGTGACTATTTTGCATGTGTACAACTGACGTGCAACCGCCAACGTGCAAGAGAGCAAAACAGGGCGCTCCCACCTGATTTCAAGGAGATTCATTGAAACACAAACATAAGGCTAGCTGTGGTATAACGGTTGTTGTTTTTTTATCAAGAATGGATTGTATTAGGATTGAGCAATAGTCTGGAGGCGAATCAGACCTTGAAGTACAGCACGTGGGAAGTCACACAACATTTATAATTGACTATGTAATTGATTTGTATTTGAATTGGTATTGCTATTTGATATTAATATAATATGGCGCATATTGGATTTTTGTAATTGAAAATTAATAAAAATTATTTAACAAAAAAAAGAAGAGGGGAAAAAGAAACACAAGACTTCCCTTACCATAAGCAATGCACAAAAACCCTTTTATCTGCCCCATAGTTGGTGTGTGTGCTGGTTAGATTGTTGGGCCTGGATCACAAAAACTGGGTTTCAATCCCACCTTCACCATCAGGCTCACCAGATGAGTGCAGCTCCGTTGCAGGGCCGTCTTAAGCATATCCGGTGCCGTGGTTCAAAGATCCCTCCAGCGCCCCCCTCCTAGAGTTGTTGACCTTTTCCCAAGCCTCTGCGGGGATCGCTCTCCTCCTGCGGAGGCTTGGGAAGGAAGCTGCACGCCTGCCAGCCATATGGTTGGTGAGGCGCAACTGGTGGGCGTTCAGGGAAAGGAGAGGCCGCCGACAAAGCCGCACAGCTCCCCCCACTGACTGTGGCGCCCCTAAGAGGCCAGCGCCCTGGTGCAGCGTGCCAGTAAGCCCAATAGGAAAAACGGTTCTGGTGAGTTGCACTCTCAGCCTAGCCTGCCTCACAGGGTCATTGTGAGAACGAAACAGAGTTAACTGTTCCTTGGAAGGATAGGCTGTAACCGTGAAAAAAAATACATAATCCCAAATCGTTATTTTAAGCACAAAGAGGGTGCTGCTGTGTATCCTGCTTACCACTGCCTTCTAACCCTCAAAAACTATTCAACCCGGTATTAGGAATTGTAGGTACTGACATCACAAAGGAGCAGAAGAGACTTTTAATGTATGGAACAACAGCTGCACAGATGTTACTAGCCCAGAGATGGAAAGAAGAGAAAGTTCCTACCAGAGGGGAATGGCAAATCAAGCTGTTGGGACTATGCCGAAATGACAAAATCGACCAGAAAGTTCAGGAGCCAAGAAGATAAAAACTTCAATAAAGAATGGGAAAAATTTATAACTTATTTAGGGGACCACTGGAAGCAGATGAAAATTAATTCACAAAAAACACACACAACAATTCAAACCGGGATGAATTTCGAGTTCACCTTGAACTAAGAAGGCAGACACGACCCCTTTTTTCAATGCCAAGTCTCAACCCTGGAAGCTGCAAAAAAACAAAACAAGAAAAAAGAAAAAAGTAGAGGTGAGAGTTCCTCTGAGCGTGTCCAGAGCGCACTGCTAAAGCATTATCTCTGTATTGCTTGCACTTAAGGGGAAGTGTTTCCAGGGGAAATTACATGACTTTCCGGGAAATATAAGGTAGACACTGCTCCTAACAGGAATCCAGGAATCTGCGGAACGAGCAGACAGGGCGGCGATCCCTCCGGCGTTTTCTTCCACGCCTGCCAAGACACGTGGCCTCTTGAACTACATTTCCCAGCAGCCACCTGAGCGCAGCCCTTTCCCCCCCCTCCTCCCTCTTTGGACGTCAGGGCGCTGCGGCAAAGCCTTGTGGGAAAGCAGGCCTCTTCCTTTCCGGCTCCGGGCGCCGCTAGGTAAGGTTGGCGAGCCGGAGGCCGCCCGTAGTTTAATCCGCCGGCATCCTAATTCGGGGAGGCCTCCGGGGGTCCGCTCGGGGCGCCGCCTCACGGTCGGTAGATGGGGGGAGCGGCGGGTTGGGGTCTGTGGGCGAAGGGAGGCCGGGGAGGCGTAATTCCGCCGAGTCCGGTTGGGAAGGCGGCGTGGCCTAGGCCTACAGACCGAGGCGGCTCTGCCAGACGGAGCTTGCAGAGGCCGAGGTAGAAAACGGAGAGAATCATAGAATTGGAAGGGACCCCGAGGGGCATCTAGTCCAACCCCTGCAATGCAGGAATATTTCTTGAGCGCAAGTTGCGGGGGCCTAGAAAGGCTGGAGGTCAGGCGCTGCTTGCTCCTGAGTAAACCTCCGAGGAGGGACCATTCATTGCTCATCGGGGTAGAGCACATGCTTTCCTTGTAGACAGCCCCGGGTTCCAGTCCTGACACCAACCAATAAATGGGGTGATGGTAAGGAGCCACTGCCAGTCGCATCAGATGGTTTATTTATGTATCTATCACATCCCTCTCCTCTTTGAAGATGGGTGGACTTCCGGGTTTTTGCTTTTACAATCAATTGGTGCATGCATCGTACGACGCAAGTAGACAATAAATATCCTGACCTGGTCTCTGAAAGCTTAATTGTTGTGCCCACGCGACTTAAAACAAGTGAGAACTCTTTGAAGTTACAAGTTATACACCTTTAGACGCCAGACAAAAACGTTCTTTTTTAACCAGGCCTTTGGTTGACCTGATCAACATGCTATACCCTTTTAAATGTGGCTCTTTTTTGGGAGGGGGGTGTTATTGGATTATTGTTTTTATTATTTTATATATTGTGATCTTTTTTGTGAACCACTCTGAGACCTCCGGGTATAGAGCGGTATATAAATTCAATGAATGAATGAAAGCCTGTGTGTTTATGTTCTGAATTGGGTAATTGGGTAAAGGAGTGAGTTCTATAAAAAGAATTGGGATCATGTAAACAACAGAGTCTAGGGCTTGCTGATCAGAAGGTCAAGCTGGAAAGGGACCACAAGGGTCATCTAGTCCAACCTCCTGCAGCGCAGGAATCTTTTGCCTGATGTAGAGCTTGAACCCACAGCGTTGAGATTGAGCCTCTCTGTTGAGATTGAGTGACTGTTCTTTCTGGATTTAGGTTCTTGGGGGGAATAAGGCACAGCCCCTGGATGCTACAAGAGCTCGCATTTGCTGAAGTTATTGCAAGGGGCTTCACCAGGCTAGAAAACCATGCAAATCGTTGGTTGTTTTGGGCTGTCATGCCATGGATCAGTTGCAGGTCATTGGTAGATCACAGGCCTTGTGTGCAAAAAGTTCCAAGTTATGTTCCTGGCAATTCCAGCAGCAGTGGGAAACATTCCAGCCTGAAACCCTGAAGAACTGCTGCCAGTCTCTGTAAACCAGGGATAGAGAAGCTGTGGTTTCCAGATGTTAATTATATTAGCAACTTTCATCAGCCCCAGTTATAGACAGTGGTCAGGAATGATGAAAAGTTGTAGTCCTGAATGCTAGAGGATCTGGATCCCTCGCATAAACAATGATAGGTTAATAGTCTTGACAAAGTCAAAAGCAGCTTCCTTTGCTGCTATGTATTTCATACATACTGTTGAAATGTTAATGACATATTAATGAAATCAAGCACGGTATAGATCAGTAGCTCAGAGGGGACAAAGTTGGTTTTGAGAGGTTTATGAACAAAATGTGTTTCGTTATGGACCACTTTATTACTAGAGAATGGAGAACACAGTGGCTTTTTAGTTTTCTGAGAGCAATGAAACGCAGTGTGATTTAAATGCATCTTTTTTTGCAGATAAGCCAGGATGGGTGCCTACAAATATATCCAAGAACTATGGAGGAAGAAACAGTCAGACGTGATGCGCTTCCTCTTGCGTGTCCGCTGCTGGCAGTATCGCCAGTTGTCTGCCCTGCACCGAGCTCCCCGTCCCACCAGGCCAGATAAAGCTCGCAGGCTGGGATATAAAGCTAAGCAAGGTACCTAAAGCATGTAGCAGGTGTGAACTTGCTCTAGTCATTTGGTTATGCACCAAGTCTGGTAGTCCTGAGCAAAGATAGCTGTGTGTTATGATTCCTACTACTTATTGTAATTGTAACGTGATGAGATAAAAGTAACATTGCTT
This sequence comes from Zootoca vivipara, assembly GCF_963506605.1. Lineage (NCBI taxonomy): Eukaryota > Metazoa > Chordata > Lepidosauria > Squamata > Lacertidae > Zootoca > Zootoca vivipara. The sequence continues at coordinate 18,327,734 of NC_083287.1, read as the reverse complement.
ACCTTCCATGCAAGCATATAGGCAACCATCCTAAGCTACAAGAGCATCTCTGATAAGTCAGGATGTTAGAATGGAAACTTGTCTTAAGACTATCCTGAGACTGGAAATCTTACCACTATGCTTGCATTCACACAGTTTAAACATGATTCCCATCATATTTTTCATGCTTTGTGCAATCTCAGATTAACAAAAATAGACGGGGTTGTCCAGTAACTGAAGTAGAGTATTTGTGGCATCATAAGCAAATTCATAGATATTGCTAGAATGTAAAATGCAAATGCTAAATAAACTTTGTCTTGTAAAACTGCAGATTTCTTCACTGCTTTAACACATTATCCTGTTGTGTCTTAGGTTACGTCATCTACCGCATTCGTGTTCGCCGTGGTGGTCGTAAACGTCCAGTCCCTAAGGGTGCTACTTATGGTAAACCAGTGCATCATGGTGTCAACCAGCTGAAATTTGCCCGGAGCCTGCAGTCTGTAGCAGAGGTGGGTATTGCTTGTGATCTGCATCAGTCTTTTGTATTGGCCACTGGTCCCACTGAAGCTTGATCAAATCTGTGTCGCATTGGTTTATCTCCTTTAACTCATGCCTAATTAGAAGAGTATTTGATATGTATGAATCAGCTTATAATATTGTTGAGTTGGTAAACACTGAATGCATGTTAAGCAGCATTTATTGGTGAGAATAAGGCAGTATGGTTAATGAATAATTATTTCCCACAGAGCAGTTTTTTTCAGTGTCAAGTTGACATTTTGGAATTCTAGTTTCTAGGTGGCATATGGAAGTATTTTGGTTTGCAAGATGCTGTAGCCATCCTCTATAGAGACTTTGTTGTAACCTGAAATTAGATATGTACAGAAATCAGTGAAAGAGCCACTGCATAAAACTATGTAACAGATTAAAGTGATTACCCTTTTTTGCTGTCAATTTGAATGTCCATGGTGGTTACTGTCATTATGTTTATGTACTTGCTACATTCCTTGTTCTTCAGATATCCCCACACTTTAAGTACAGTGGTACCTTGGTTCTCAAACTTAATCCGTTCCGGGAGTCCGTTTGACTCCTGGGACTGTTCAAAAACCAAGGTGCGGCTCCCAATTGGCTGCAGGAGCTTCCTGCACTCAAGCGGAAGCTGCGTCAGACGTTCAGCTTCCGAAAAAGTTCACAAACCAGAACACTTCTGGGTTTTTGGTGTTCGGAAGCCGATTTGTTCAACAACTAAGCTGTTTAGGAACCAAGGTACTACTGTATAGTGTTTTGGGAAATATAGCACAGGGAAGTATTTTTTCAAGAAGTAAGATAACGTCAGGTATGGCAGCTAGGTGAGTTTAGTTGTGCCATATTTGCTTTCCCCATTTCTTGGCCATATAGCATCTCTATAATGAAGTAGATTGCAATGGCATGTTCTATTGTGGTAGTGCTAACAAATCAATTTTCCTCCACAGGCCAGTTGAAAGATAAAATACTTGTTCATAGAATGGTAGAGTTGGAAGGGGCCCTGAGGATCATTTAGTCAAACCCTGTGCAATGCAGGAATATGCTGCTGTCCCTTACTGGGGTCAAACCTGCAGCCTTGGCATTATCAGCACCACACTCTAACCAACTGAGCTATCCATCCCTGTAAGGAAAGAGTTTATCTATGGAGAAGCCTTTATTACTGTAATTCTTAAACGTCATGGCTGAATGTTTGGTTCCTTTGTATGAAGTTTTTCACCTTGTTTTCCTGATGCCTGTAATATTCACAATCCCCAATTCCTCCCTGGTACAACTTTTACGTGCTTACGTGAGGTTATTTCTCCCTTGCTAGGAACGTGCTGGCCGCCATTGTGGAGCCCTGAGAGTACTGAACTCTTACTGGGTGGGTGAAGATTCCACCTACAAGTTCTTTGAAGTCATTCTGATTGATCCTTTCCACAAGGCTGTCAGGCGCAACCCGGACACCCAATGGATCACCAAGGCAGTTCACAAACACAGAGAGATGCGGGGGCTGACCTCCGCTGGCAGGAAAAGCCGTGGCCTCGGCAAGGGCCACAAATTCCATCACACAATCGGTGGCTCACGTCGCGCTGCTTGGAGGCGACGCAACACCTTGCAGCTTCACCGTTACCGCTGATTCTTTTGCATATAATTTTCTCATTATAATAAATCAGCCAGAGTTCACATTTCCACTGTCATGTGTTTTCATTGGGCACTGGGTGTACCCCACACCAGCGCCTTTTAAAAGAATTAAGAATCTAGCAACATATCCAGTATCTCTTCAATTACAGCTGTCACTCGAATAACAGGGTTATAAAAGTTCTGGTGAAGTTGGAAGCATTTCAATGACACATTGGCTGGTGCAACTGTGGGAACACGTGGAAGAGCTTTGACTGTACATTCAGGGCCTTTGGATAGCTACACTTGACCAAAAGAAATTGCAATATACTCATCCAAAAATTCCCAGAAATGTTTGTATAACTTAACATGCATATACACATGTGGAATTCAACTTTAGACCTACTCTGCATACACTATTTGAGATTAATGAACATGATTGACTGCTAGTAATTTCAGTAAAAGTAATTTCTGAGTAAAAGTTTAATTCCACCATCAGTTGTGTGCAAGGTAACTACCGTTTTATCTTCTCTCATCAGTAATAGTCACCACAGTTAACACTAATAAGATTCTAGGTAGCCGTGTTGGTCTGACGTCGAAACAAAATAAAAAGATATCTGAAGACGTGTGCATGCACACAAAAGCTCATACCAATGACAAACTTATTTGGTCTCTTAAGGTGCTACTGGAAGGAATTTTTTTTTATTTTGTTTCGACTAATAAGATTCCTTAATGATAGAAGCAGCCTCAAATCTTGGTTAAGAGGGAGCCCTTGTTAAAGTTGGCAGAAGAAACAAGTTGGAGGATAGGAACATACAGTCCCACTGTTCCTAATACTTCATTTTGTGATCTGTTTTCAAAACTGCTTGCTTTTAGCTGCTCATTTATTTTTAGGTTGTATTTTGTACTGCATTGATTTCGCATAAGCCACCTTGGGTGCATTTGTAGGAAGGCAAGGTATAAGTTCATAATATTTCAAATTTTATTAATGAACCTAATGGAGTGGCTATCAGTCGACTGAAATTTGAGCCTGTGGCTTCTAGATTGAAATACGCATGCCGGATCCTCATTAGCTTTCACACAAACCGACGGTGGACTGATTGCAACCTCTTGTAATAAAGCGCTTGTGTCTTAGCTTATATGCTGCAAAATGTGCTTATTACAGTTGCTTCATATTTTTTACTAATTTAAGTCTAGATTATTAGTATAAATGACTTTCACAGCTGCCCAGCAAAGCTAGTTTAATACCAAGACAGTGCTTAAAACCAAAGGTAAGGATTGGGTAAGGTGCTGCTATTCTATTAAGAGCTACATAATGGAAAACAGCCTCCGAGTAGTATTGGAGCACAGGCTCTTTCAACATTGCAAGTTTTCATTATTGACCATTGTCCATCCTTTTCATGCGGGAAACTGCACAGACTGACCCTGCTGTGTTAACTTGTGTATTTCCACAAGAGCTTTCATTAACTGGTTCTTCTCAGAGAATGGGTTATACAATCTTCATTCTGTTAACTAAATGTATAGCCGATAATTAGGTTTTTTCAAAAACAAACAGCTGATTTTTAAAAATAAAAAGTTGAGTTCCTTGTTCTTGGCTATAGTAAAGAGCTGCATAGTAAGAGCCTTTAGAAATTGATAAATGTGAGAGTCTTGTGCTTTGTTCTGTCAGGCTAAGAGAATCATGTGAAATAGTGTCTAGGAGTGAGCTATAGCTTGTTGTCTCATAGCTAGTACTGTATTATAATGCAACTCCTACAGCCAAGCTGGTGCCAGATATATTGCTCTGCTTTCCTTCAGACCACATCAGCAAAGCCAAGACCTCCATACACCCTAGCCTTGCGTCCTGGGGATGTCACTTCAGTGCTGCTAACGCAGTGGTTTGATTTCACCCCTGGAGGCGCACTCTATTGTCTCAAAACAGACGGATGCCAACGACATCATATTGCATTTTAGGGATCATTTTAATTCATTGTATAAATGTTTCCATTCTTCATATGCAGCAGTAGCTGAGAGTTATACGAGACACGTAATTAGCATTTTTGAACACGGGGCTAGATTTTACCCTTTGTTACAAGGGTGAGGAGCAGATAGCACCCGAGATCCTGAACTCCACCACCGCAAGCCGATTTTGACAGCTGGCCATCTGTGAATCACCTGACATCACACTGAGATCAACTGATCCAAACTAAAAAAATAATTCATTGGCAGGGGCATAGTTTGAACTTTGCCTGCAGAGGAGGATCCTTCCTCTGACCAGCGTCAATTCAAGTTAGTGATGCAAATGAATAATAGTCCTTACAGCAAACCGGCTTTGGGCAAGCATTGGTCACTATGGAGTCCCCCACTGCTATCATAGGAAACTTGCTGTCAATGCCCATCAGCAAATGGGCATTGGTTGCAGCCTTTAGTTGCCAGGGAACAATTAGGATCCCTTCAAGGCTCCCAAATTGACACTGGCATTCCCATTCCCATTTGCCTCATGTCTGATGTCACATAGGAAGTTGTGGAGCAGGTGTCCACACAGAGCAAAATAATCTTGTGGTGCCAAATTGGGGTTTAGGTCAAATGTGGCCTATGGGCCAATGGTTCCACCATATCTGCTTTACTATTATCCCAGCCCAGATCAGGACCCTGTGCCATCGGTGTTCTGAGGTGAGGAGAATAAATTGCATGATTGTATTTCTAGCGGAAGCACCTGTCAGAGCTGTGACTCTGCAATGATACTGTGACTCAAAGATGACATAGCGTTTAAGTTAGGTGTAATGACTGTTAATGTTGTGAAAATGATCAGCGGCAGGGCGCAGGCAATTTTGCAATTGAAAAAGAGGTTGAGTATTTCCGTGCTGAATATCGTCTGCAAAACTGCAATCTGATAATGTGTAAAAGAGAATCTGGTTTCAGCATACAACTGTTTTAAATTTCTAGGGAATAAGCATTAAATATGGATAAACCCAGAAGAATAAGTTGTAACTAAACCTAAAAACTCATGCCTGACTCACAAATTTTGTATTTCAGAAAATAAGCAAATACCATGAGATGTTTCTGTAATATAGTACTGAAAACTGCAGTGCAAATTGTTCCAGTGTTAAGAACAAAGGCACATTTTTGTGTCTGCAAGAGGTATTATAGCAGTATAGCCATGTTAATGTCATAAAACACAAAGCAAACTAAAGATGAGTTGGCAGAAAACATGTTAAATATTTGCTTTGATTATTCTCTCAACCTTTCCCTGAATTTACGAATCTCCACAGTGGTTTATTTAAAAATAGCTATGCTTTGTTGGAAGGTATTTAGCCATAATTTTTGAATTATGGTGCTGGAGGAGGCTCTTGAGAAGATCAAACCTGCAAGAAGATCAAACCTATCCATTCTGAAGGAAATCGGCCCTGAGTCCTCACTGGAAGGACAGATCCTGAAGCTGAGGCTCCAATACTTTGGCCACCTCATGAGAAGAGAAGACTCCCTGGAAAAGACCCTGATGTTGGGAAAGATTGAGGGCACAAGGAGAAGGGGATGACGGAGGACGAGGTGGTTGGACAGTGTTCTTGAAGCTACCAACATGAGTCTGACCAAACTGCAGGAGGCAGTGGGAAGACAGGAGTGCCTGGCATGCTCTGGTCCATGGGGTCATGAAGAGTCGGACACGACTAAATGACAACAACAATTTAGCCAGCAATGTTAATTCCATCCTACAGCTCTGAACAACTTATCCAGGCTGCAGGAAGCTTCAACCACAAATATTCACTACAGTACTGTATATGTTTCACATCCGAGTGAGAAGCTTCTTATTTCTTATTTGTTTATTAAAACATTTCTATATCTCCCCCCTGTGGACAAATAACTACACAACTTTTAGGACATCTGAAGGCAGCCCTGTCTTGGGAGGTTTTTAATGGTTGATGTTTCATTATGCTTTTGTGTGTGTTGGAAGCCGCCCAGAGTGGGCGGGGTATAAATGAAATTACTGTACTATACTATACTATACTATACTATACTATACTATACTATACTATACTATACCATACCATACCATACCATACCATACCATACCATACCATACCATACCATACCATACCATACCGTGGTACCTCGATTGTCAAATGTAATCTGTTCGGGAAGACTGTTTGACTTCCAGGACGTTCGACAACTGAGGCACAAACGGCAGTCTCCACAGTCAATGGAGACAATTGAAAAACACGCAGCAGAAGCTGTCTGACTTCCAAAAAGCGTTCGAAAACCAAAGCAGTTACTTCCAGGTTTTCGGCGTTCAAAAACCAAAATTTTCGGCTTCCAAGATTCTAGAAAACTGAGGTACCAATGTACTATACTATACATAATATTAATGTTTATATCAATAATAATAATAATAATAATCGCATTAAAACACAGGAAGAACTCCAATTGAAAAACTAGGATTGAGTTAAACTTAAAATATTCTGAGACCATGAACCATTGAACTTCCTTGGAGGTTTTTAAGCAGAGGTTGGATGGAGATGTCATGGATGCTTTAGCCAAGTTTCCTGCATTGCAGAAGGTTGGACTAGATGACCCTTGGGTCCCTTCCAACTACAATTCTCTGATTCCATGAATTCCTGTGAGCTCCAAAGTCATTACTATTGCCAGCCCCTTTCCTAAGCTTTTCTGGAGATAGTGATTCTCCGGCAAGCACCCTGCCTCCAGTCCAGCTAGCATTAGTCACGACCGATTGCCACCTGAGATGAAACCCCCATTGCATTTCAGAGGAACTTCGATGCCCTGATCTCGTGCGTAATTGCCCCCGTTCGACCCGGAGACGCGTGTCCGTGTCGTCACACGTGGCTGACAGGTGACAAGGGGCGGGTCGCTCGCTCTTCCCGCCTCCCCGAGGGGACGGGGAAAGTGTGTCACTGGGTTGAAAGAGGGCCGGTCTGGAGGGGAGGCGGGACGAGCTGGGACGCCGATGCTGCGGCTGTTCAGACGGCGCGCGGGTGGGCTGGCAAGGCGAGGGCGGCGACGAGGGGAGGCACGTGGTCGGCGCCGCCCTCCCGGTGGCTCTCCCCGTCCTCGTGCGGGGAAGGGGGAGGAGGAAGGAGCCGGCAGCCGCAGCCCAGCCCAGCTCGCCATCCCCCCAGGAAGGCTCGACGGTGGCGCGGCGGCTGCCTGCCTGGCCTCCTCCCGCCTGGCACACACGAGGCGTGTCCACGCACACGGGGGGAGGCGAGAGGCGGGCGCGCATCGCTTGGGCACAGCTGCCGCAGCGGCTCTTTCAGCGCAAGCGGAGAGCGAGGCAGACAGGCGCCCCAGCAGCCCGGGAAAGCCGTCGGGAGAGGCACCGGGGCGGGTGAATGATCCCGGCTCTCGGAGGCAGTTGCGTGGAAGAAATCGGGGGCCGCCATGGAGGTCAATGCAGGTAAGTGAGTGGGGGGGGGGACGGCAGAGGGGGGAAAGCTTTGTGGTTGTAAGGGAGGTCAGAAGCCAGATCTGAAGTGATGATTACGGAGCAGGGAGGAGAGAAAGGCGGATCAAGCTTGAAAGCCCTTTCCTTCCCTCCCTCCACTGATCCCGGAGGGTCATGACCCCCGATGCTCAAGCGGACCCCCACCCCCTCATTTCAGCCTCTTACTGCTCTGCACCCCACAAAAAAGACGGACCGGCTTTTCCTTGCGGGGAATGCGCGCGCAATGCTGGACATTGCGGTGATGGCAGAAGCGAAGCTGCCATGGAATTACCGCGCCGTAGTGTTGGAAAGGATCCCCGAGGGTCATCTAGTCCAACCCCGTGCAATGCAGGAATCTCGTCCTGTGGGTTCGGTGTGGATTGGCCCTAGAAGGGCTTCGAGGTCAGGATCGGGGGGGGGGTTGTATGCTGTCCTCCGGGAGGCAGGAAGCGGCCGGTGCGGGAAACCGGGCCGAGGGGCTTATTCCTTCCTTCGGGGCTGACTGGACTCCCCTCTCCCTGGAGGGGGTGGGTCTAGAGTTCCTGCGGGGCCTTTTCCCTCTCGCTTTCCCCGGCTGCCCATCCATTTCCCATCCGGCCGGTTCTCAAAGCAGCAGCTCACATGGACCGTCGGGCGAGCCACGTGCGCCGTTTTGTTTACGTTCGGCGCCGCCTGCTCCCTGATTGGCTGTGACGTCGGAGATTACACAATCGGGACGGGGCGGTCGCCTCCCGCTGGCGACCGCGTGGAGCGACACGTGAAGGCGGCGGCGGGAGGCCCTTGTTTTGGCGACCTACATCCAGGGGGCGGCGCGGGGAAAGGACACGTGGGGAAGGCAGGCAGGAGCCTGCAAAGCGGATGGAGGGGGAGGGAGGCGCGTTGGAAAACTGCGCCCAGAAGACTTGGGAATCTCCCTTCCCTTCCTTCCGTTGTCAGGGGGTGACTCTTCCCTCTCCAGCCTTGCTGGATAGGAGGAGCCGCCTTGCAAGGCAGGCGCGGCCCGAAGCCGACCTCGCTCCGCTTTTTCTTTTTGAAGATCCGAGTGCATTCGAGGTTGCGGGGCGGAGCTTTGACGCTGCTCTTTTGCAAAAGCCTCTCTGTCGCAAGCCGGGTAGCGACGCGATCTCTGTGCCTTCTAGCCCCTCTTTGAGTTTAGGCAGATCTGGTAGGATCGCCCCGATCCTCCTTCGTGGCTACCCAGAAGTGAGCCTGTTGCTGCACGTGGCTGCTACCCCAGATGTTATCCACACACACACACACACACCCCTTTGTCTTTTTAATGGACCAGGCTAGGGGAAATGCCTAGCCTGAGGCTGCGATCCTAAACAACCGCACTTACCTGCGAGTAAGCATCGTTCAATCCAGTAGGCCGTGTTTCCAAGTAGACGGGTCTAGAGTGGCAAGGTCAGTGCGGCTCCGTTGTAAAACACCCGGGGAGACGTTTGCATGGAGAATCGGATCAAGGAAAAGGCGCGCGCGTGGGGGGGGGTAATGGGGCTTTAGGTAATGGGGGGCTTTAGGTAATGGGGGGTAATGGGGGACAGAACCTCAGTTAATATTTTTTTAAAACTAGATTGGAGGGGACGACCTGTCCCCTGCTCTCCCTGGCTATGGGGGGGGTGTACCTCTTTGAACAGGTGACTCTCTGCTGTTCATCCCACGCGTATTTTTACTCAGAAGTAAGGCCTGTGCTAGAGGAGGTTTACTCTCTCTAGTTAGTGCCCATTCCTCGGGTATCTGAACCTTAGGGACGCTTGAGTTCCTCCTCCTCTGCCGGCTGCTCTGCAGCTGCCTTAATGCTATGGAAATCGAGGCTGGCTATTGGTGCAGGCAGCGCGGCTGCTTCTGTGCGCGCGTATCCATGTGACACATGGACTTTCTCACATGTACAGACGACCCATGTGCACGGCGCTCGAAATGCAACAGGTCGGAGAGTCATCTTCCCTGATGGCTGAGCTCCATAGCTGCCAAGTTTTCCCTTTTCTCGCGAGGAAGCCTATTCAGCATAAGGGAAAATCCCTTTAAAAAAGGGATAACTTGGCAGCTATGCTGAGCTCACGGAATAGGCAAGTCAGGTGGTGCAACACGAACAGATTCAGGAGGGACTTACATAATAACTACGGACATTGGGCAGTTTGCCTGAGGCTAGGAAGATGAGAATGGTGTTTTCTTTTATAAAAGTCTTATTCGAGGACCAGAAGGGAAGTGCTGCTTCCTCCACCAGTCCTGCAGCCGAAGGAGACAGGAAGGGATGGAAATTACGAAATTCGCCCTCCCTAAATCCATGTAATAAAATGGACTGAGCCGGCTAAATTCATGGAACACTGATTATATAACAACATGCACCAGCTTCCTAAAGCAATGAACTTTTTGATGTTTTGTTCAGAATTTATGACTACTTTTGTTATGTTTGTAGTTGTGTAATTTTTTTTTTTAAAAATGTATTGAGCATGGTTTTAACTTTGCAAAGGCGCATACAAATAAATTGATTGATTGAGCCAGGGGGAGATGTTGGATGACTTGAAAAGGCTTTTAAGCCCAATAATAGCAATCACCTTCTCTTCAAAATGTGTTTGGTAGGTCTCCTAGATAGTAACAAACAATTAACAAGGTAGTTAAGTATGTGTTGAAGCCACTTAATACCACCAATTAATTATGTGATGGATCCTCTCCTGCTAACTGCCCCCAATTAAATATAGTGTGACTGCCTCGCAGTACACCAATTACATGAATTTCTACAATTTACCACAAATTATCTAGTGGGCAAACTTAAATGATTTAGAGTCTCAGGCAGGAGTTGATCAAACAAGCAAGAAATGCTTTATTAAACAAAAGGAAGTTTATGAAACCAAATGCATAAGGAAATGCGTTCTTTCAGGTAGAAGTTAATTAATTTACTTTAACTATTAAGATGTGTCAGGTTTAAACAGAATATTATAGGCACAACTCTTCTTAAACTTCAGTTACTAGAAATCAGTTGGTACACTTCAGGTGGATAAATACTCAGGTTTCCAGAATAGATTGCAAAATGCTCAAGTCAGTTTCTGTCACTTAGATATTACAGTTAAGTACTTTCAACACCGTACTGCTTCCTTCACAGCTAAATACTTTGGTTCATGAGCGAGGGCACTTACCCACTCTCTTAACCAGGCATCCCCAAAACTTGGCCCTCTAGATGTTTTGGGACTACAACTCCGATCATCCCTAGTAACAGGATCAGTGGCCAGGGATGATGGGAATTGTAGTCCCAAAACATGTGGAGGGCTGAGTTTGGGGATGCCTGCTCTTAACCATCCCATACCTGAGGTCTTCTAAATCAGTGTTTCCCAAGCTTGTGCCTCCAGATGTTTTGGGACTACAACTCCCATCATCCCTAGCTAGAAAGACCAGTGGTCAGGAATGATGGGAGTTGTAGTCCCAAAACATCTGGAGGCACAAGGTTGGGAAACACTGTTCTAAATGGTATAACAGATCTAGGGAATCACCTCATCCCTTGTTACTGGTTTGGGAGTTGTCTAGTATCTAGAAGAACTCTCCCTTCCTGGCTCTACTGAGACCCAGGTAGCTTGAATTCCCACAGGATCTACCTCTCCCGGCTCAAACTTAGCCCTTCCAGAACACTCCTGTCTGTATACCTAACTTTTCCCTCAACCCGGTCTCCCTATCCAAGCTCCGAGGCTTTGTCCTCTCGCTATGGGTAATCAACTCATTGTGTATGTTTAACTTAACTCGGAACCAGTTCTCCCAATCTCACTCCCAATCTCCCAGCCTGAAACCTGTCTAACGTCTCACATCCAATCCTATCCCTCTTCTCAAATCCAGCCCTATCTCTCATCTTAAATCCAGCCCTATCTAACTCACTCCGTCAGAAAACTGCTCCTTTTATTCCTACCCCCAAAGTGCTGTTCCTTCTAGCTGACTCTGTAGCCAGAGACTCCTGCATTCTGGTGGAATTTCGGGGGGGAGGGACTGGATCACCAGACTCTGGTCTGGCTCTGCTGACCGTCACAAAAATAGGAAGAGCTTTGCAGGATCAAATGGAGGGGCTTATCTAGTTCTACTTCCAAAAGCAGCCAGTGGATCGTTTATGGGGTTTCCCCTCTCCATTAGCTGGTATTTAGAAGCCCTCTTGACTATAGACCTGGGTTTCCCAAAGTTGGGTCTTCATCTGTTGTTGGACTACAACTCCCATTATCCTTAGCTGGCATGACCAGTGGCCAGGGATGTTGGGAGCTGTAGTCCAAAAACAGTTTGGGAAACCTGATTTAGATTATCACAGCTGGCAGACTTATCCTCCATGAAACTCTCTTAACACAAGAGTGGTGGGCAACCTATAGCCTTCCACGTAATGTTGGACTTACAGCACCCACCAGCCCTAGCTTGCATGGCGAGTGGTCAAGGATGATGGGAGTTGTAGTCCAGAAACTTCTGGAGGGCCATACACTCCTCATTTCTGGTCCAATCTTTTTACGGCCGCCTTAGCTAGTAAACACCAACCACATCTTGTGACAGCAGATCCCTTGTGTTATTTATGGATTCCATGCACTTTCTGTCTCATATGGACTGTCAGTTAATGTAATCGAGTGATTCCAAATTGCAGAGTTATGAGAAAGAGAGAAAAATGTCCTTATTTGCTTTCACCAGTCATAGCAATGTAACGTTCGTGTTCTGTCCTGGCCAACTTTTTTTCCCTCCGCTAAAAAGAAAGCGTTTTGAATCCCGCACGATGGATGTACACTGTGTGAATATACATAGTGCTTTACAAAAAGCATTCTTGACAGGACCCTAAAAATAGACACAGGGAAACAGGAGGAGGAGGGGAATCACCGTGTAAAAGTACAGAGCAAAGGAGAACGCATTATGAAAAGGTACAATGAAAATGGCCATTTTATTTTCACTCCCATTCCTAATAATTCTTAAAAACAGAGTTTGCCTTTCTTGCTGCTACTGCAAATCGAGTCGATGTTTTCACACTAGTCACACCCAGTTAAGGTCCCCTCTTGTGTATGTGTGAATTTATTTTCTCTCCAGCCTACCCAGTGCACCATTTTCCGTGAACTTCAGTTGCTGTTTTGTTGCCCATTCATTTAGTTTGGACAAATTCCTTTAGAGCTCTTCATGCCCCCCCTCTCTGTTTTCATCACCCTGAGCGATTTGGTGTGAGCCAGATCCTTTGTGAATATGAAACAGCACCACTCCAAATAGAGATCCTTGCTTGTTTCCATGGGGGGTCATTGCCGTATACAGTGGTACCTCTACTTACGAATTTAATGCGTTCCGAACACACATTTGTAAGTCGAAAAAAATTGTAAGTCGAATCCCATAGGAATGCATTGGGAGAAAAAATTCGTAAGTCAAAGCAACCCTATCTAAAAATTCGTAAGTAGAAAAAATCCTAGCTAAACCGCATCCAAGATGGCGGACGGAGCTCCATTTGTAAGTAGAAACATTTGTAAGTAGAGTTATTTGTAAGTAGAGGTACCACTGTAAGTCCCAACTCCATGCTTCCTATTACAGTATTTAGCCTGTAATTTAGGCTGTTAAGCATTTTCCCTGCCTGAGTCATTGTACACATTTACACATGACTGCTTATGTGTGTGTTAAACTTCCTTACTAAACTGATATTGAGACACTGCTAGTAGGTTATGTAATGGCTTCCCGGGAAAGCACATGCTCAATGAGCTATAATTATAATAATTTGCATTATTTTGTGCACAGGTGTCCATCTCTTTTCACATGACACTGCTAGGATGTGGGTTTATATATGTCCAAATTTGAACGCCATTGAAAGTTTTGAAAGCGTTTCATGTTTATTTGAAATAGGGCTTCTCCTTTGATACAAAGCTTCATTACCAAATGCGTCACTGGAATGCTAATAATTCTCCCTCTCTGGTCTTAAATATGAATAATTTTGGAGCCCTAAGCTGTACGACGGCTCCCTTGGCCAATAATGCGAGATGAGCGCCGCAACCCCAGAGTCGGTCACGACTGGACCTAATGGTCAGGGGTCCCTTTACCTTTTAAGCCTTATGTAATTTTCATTGTGGCCTGAATCTACTTCTTTCATTGGTACTATCGTGGTTACTTATTAATTAGAGATTTCCCATGACAAACATTAACCTGGCATATGTGAAGAGGTTAGGACTGTGCCATGATTATATAAATTATTCCCTTGTGGAAGGCAATCTCACTGTGAAGATATTTTCTTAAGGATTCTTGAGAATCACAATGTTTGAAGGATATTTAGACTGCAAACCTATATGCATTTACTTAGGAGCATGAATGTAAGAGGGAACGTGCTCCCTGAAAATATATTTTACCTGTTCTCTTCTCCCCAAAATACTTCCTAGTAATGCTGCTGTAGAGTACTGATTAAATGTGAATCTAATACAGGCATCCCCAAACTGCGGCCCTCCAGATGTTTTGGCCTACAACTCCCATGATCCCTAGCTAACAGGACCAGTGGTTGGGGAAGATGGGAATTGTAGTCCAAAACATCTGGAGGGCCGAAGTTTGGGGATGCCTGATCTAATAGGTCATGAAAGAAGTTACGGAGGCATTAACGCCAAACCAACAGCCTTCAATAGAATGCCTGATCTCCTCAATTTTAAGTAAGCATGTTCTGGATTGCTGCCTTGGGGCTGATTCACACATAACAAATGCCACATGGTGGCTGCCACCATGTTGCAAGCTATTCCACGGGCGGCGGCGGCGTGCCCTGAGAATGGGGGTGATTTTTCTATCTGGCACTTGCAAGGCACCTGGAGAAAATGGGCTTAGTCTGCAAGATCAGCTCCTGCACATCACTTGTTGCGAAGAAGCCTGTATGATAGTAGCTGTAGACCTAGGTGTGTGTTGGTCCATATCCATGCTAATTACTGGAGAGGAGACAACTGCACCAGTCTTTGCTTTAGGAAACAGTTAATGTTGGGTTGCGGGGGTTCTTCCAAATGGAGCTGAATTTGCAAGCAAGTTCATTTAAGACAGCAAATGGTTTGTTGGCAACAGGGTTTGGGTTTCTTGTTTTTATTTTATTTCCCCCGGGAAGAGGAAGTCCACATTAAACAGGGGAAAGGGAACACACTTTGATGCCCTCCAGATTGTAGTCATGCATGCCATGATAAGTACCCATTTGGAAGCACCCGCAATAATCTTAAAGTAGAATGACAGTCTCATGTCTTCACAGAAAATGTAATTAAAATAAGGCTCTTATTGGGACTTGTATATTCAAAGAAAGGGGAAAGTTCATTTGTAGGTTTTGAAATTCTGCTAATGCAGAATTTTCTTTCCCCCCCTTTGCAATCACTGGAAAGTGGCTTTTCCACATAAGGGAGAGAAACTAAGACGGAATCCTAACAATAAAAATGTGAAAGTTGCAAGATATGTAAGTTCACTTGGAAAAATGAGGCTGAGAAGCAAGCTGGTTTAAAAAAGTACATTTTTATTTTTTAAAAAATCATTTGTTCTAGGAATTGTGTTCTCTGAGGGGTTATTCAGCTGTCATATGACCTGGAAATGGGGATCTTTTTCAACACACAAACTGACTCCCTTCCATGTATGACTGAAGATGCATCCCTCAAGGCCAGAACATTCACTCTTATTTTGAAAGATAGAATATTAGGTAAAAATTTCAAAAGCACTCAAGTTTCTTGGGAACCTGCATCCTTGCAGAAAGCCGGGGGGGGGGGAATGCAGGCCCCAATGACCGCAATGATCAAACCACTTGCTTTGGAGTCGTCCCCTTGTTGACCATAGGGCTTCTTCCAAGTAAGTTCTGAGACCATCGCAGCCTGAGTTCGTTTATGTGCTTGTGAAAAATTTACCCTTGGGGGAGCATCTGTCCCTGATTGTCTTTCATTCATTCATTCATTCCAAAGAACCCAGGGGATTGTACATCTATGAAGGGGAACTATGATTGTTGAACAAAAGGCTTTCTACACTTCCCAGAGTTCTTTGGGAGAAGCTTTCATTCTTACATTATTATTTGTAGAGATACCCGTTTGCCTTTCAAAAAGTGGCAGTCCCTGGTGAATTATAGAGGTGCGCCAAAGCAAATTGCTCCGTGTTTTTCTTTCTGTTCATCCTTCATGGATGAAAATACTTCTTTCTTCCTTTTTGTTGTCTTTGAGCCCATGCCACTTTGATGCCCAGAGGGAGGCCTGTCAGTACACAATGGCGCTGAAGCTAAACCCGCCATGGAGCCTGTTAAGGAACCATATGCAAGCTCCCCTGAGCTCCTTTTAGTGGAAGAACGTGATACATGTGAAATAAATAAGGATTATAGTTTTTGTTGGTGCTAAGAGTTATCTATTATTTATCTATTACACTTTTATAATGTGTTTCTGTCAGCACACTTGTGCATGTGTTTTAAACATGGCTTGCCGTCTCATAGACATGAAAGAAAAGGAAAATCTACCTGCAGTCTCAAGTCTTTTCTATTCTATTCTATTCTATTCTATTTTTATGTTGCTTTTTATTCAAATAAATCCCAAAGCCGCTTACAAACAAAAAGATAAAAAATAACATAATGGAACATCACGCATACAGCATGATGAATACTTAACAAGTCCATCCACTGATTCCCTTTCTTCCAATATTTCAGAAACAAAAGCTATCAAATGCTTGCATTTTGTACTTTCCATTCTTAACTGTCAGGGTTTCATAAACAGTGTCTTGTTTCGGAACATACTGCTAAAAGCAAGACACTACAGCATGTACCGTGATCCGATTCTGAAAACTTGAAAGGCATTTGGAACGGGGTTTGTTTACATGTGGTGTGGGAGAGACTTCTGGAAGTGGGTTGTAAAGTGGATCTGTCAGCTGGTAGACGTATTCCTGCTTTCTTCCTTCGACAGGTGGTGTGATTGCTTACATCAGCTCTTCAAGTTCAGCCTCTAGCCCTGCCTCGTGCCACAGCGAGGGATCAGAGAGCAGCTTCCTGTCCTCGTCACCTGTACCGCAGTCACCAAACAGTTCCTCTTCAGACGGCAGCTGCAGCAGCAAGAGCAAAGAGGGCTCTGATGGAGTACCAAAGAATGACCGGTTAGATGACCGCGTTAAGGCCAGCCAGCCAAGTGTAACTGCATTGACCAAGGGTCATGGTGGACTTACAAGTAAGTATCCATTTGTAGTAGCTCTGCTTTTGTTTAGGCTCAATTCCGGCATTGTGTTTCCAGTCTATGGTTGGGAGAATGGGAGGGAATGTGCTTAGGGCTCCATCTTCTCCCCTGTGCTTTTCTCCTGCTGTGTTTAAACTGGGGCTGGTCTGGGTTTGACTACAGATCAGGATTCTCCAAACCATGGTTTGGAGACTCTCCTAGCTGGCATTATCCATATTTAGTCCTGATTCAGGCATAATGGCATGCTATGGCTATAGCAAAACCTAAAAGGGAGGAGCTGGAGGAAGAAGCCTCTAAACACATTGGGAATTCCCAATCTCCAAACCATGACGGGCAAACATAACATCTGAATTGATCATTGATATGTTGTCCACACTAAATAAATATATTTGTCTGAGGCCTGAGGGCATCCTTCTGCCTAGAGCCTGTAGCACTTAACATTCAGTGCTTAACCTCTGACTTCCTTCCTTCTAGATAGACTGTAGCTCTGGTACTCAACCTCTGGCAAACTGGAGCTCCTGCCTCACAGTGCAAAGTGGTGCCAACAGGCCATGTAGTCCTGTGGTCCACAAGTAAGTTTAAAAGTCGAGATCTGACTATAAAAGGACCCCCAGACTTTTTCCCTCCAACAGTCCCAGTTAAGCAACATCCCCCCATTTTGAAGCCATAGAGGCTTCCAGTTGTGTAAAAGGTTGCTTTTATACAGCTCATTGTCTGCTTACAGTAAATTCGAAGCAAATTACCGAATGGAAAGTAGGTAGAAGTTTGGCAGTGCTCTGTACACGGTTAGTAGTGGGAACTCCAAAATAAAACTCATCACCCGTAGTGCTAGTTTCAATCTGTAACAGTGCCCGAGTCTTCCTCTGTATATTATTTTAAATGTAGAAGGAATATAAGATCCCATATTCCATACTGGGCCCAATACTACCTAATCTACCTGGGAGTACTCCCTCCTTGCCCCCTCAAGCTAAGGTCTTTCCCATCCCCTACTAACTGATCCTTTTGAAACAGAGGCCTCTCTGAGGGAAAAGTGTGTGCTTTGCCACTGCACAAATTGAGAGTTGCCTGTATGCAATTTTGGCATGAGCTGCTATCCCAGAACGTAATCCCAGTGTAAAATCCTGGTTTACTGTAATAGAACATGGGTGGTGGGGTTTGTTTGTTTTTTGCAAGTTTTCTTGTGTGTGTTTTTCCCCCAGAGGCCAGCAGCAACTTGGTTGTTATCTGTAGAGCTAAACAAGAAATAATTTTCCTTGAGTTTGCTTGGTGCTCAAATGGTTGCTAATCTTCCTAACGGTTGATTCTGTATTTGACTCTACTTGGAAACTGTTTCCAACATGATTCACAGATAACAAGATTTTCATCATTGATAAAGTCAGCACCCAGGATATTTCTTTGTTTGCAGTTTGGTGGTATATTTGTGTGTATACAGTGGTACCTTGGTTGTCGAATGGCTTGGCTCCCAAACAAAATGGCTCCTAAATGGCGCAAACCCGGAAGTAAGTGTTCCGGAATGGGAATGTTTTACGGAAGCTGAACGTCCAATGGGGCTTCCATGGCTTCCGATTGAGTGCTGTAAGCTCCTGCAGACAATCGGAAGCTGCACCTTGGTTTTTGAACAGTTCTGGGAGTTGAACGGATTAAGTTCGACAAGCAAGGTACCACTGTATCTACATCTATATGTATATGTGCATAAATATTGTCTATGTATATATACACGCATACACATTTGATAGTAAAAAGACTGTCCTAGAGTAAAGTAAAGGTAAAGGGACCCCTGACCATTAGGTCCAGTCGTGACCGACTCTGGGGTTGCGCGCTCTTCTCGCATTATTGGCCGAGGGAGCCGGCGTATAGCTTCCAGGTCATGTGGCCAGCATGACAAAGCCGCTTTTGGCAAACCAGAGCATCACATGGAAACGCCGTTTACCTTCCTGCTGTAGCGGTTCCTATTTATCTACTTGCATTTTGACGTGCTTTCGAACTGCTAGGTTGGCAGGAGCTGGGACCGAGCAACGGGAGCTCACCCCCATCACAGGGATTCGAAACACCGACCTTCTGATCAGCAAGCCCTAGGCTCAGTGGTTTAACCCACAGTGCCACCTGGCGCTTCAGGGTAATAAAAAAAACTTCAGAGGACAGATCATGACCAACGTTTGAATCCTGCACATTTGTGAAAGTGTGGTTATCATGATGACACATATTGCAGTGCTCACATTTTGGTGTCTGTTTGCTGTTCTCAAAACAAATTTTGTGTTGGTGCTATGATTTTGTGATGGTACTATGATAAACGTGCAGGCTGAAGACAGCAAAACGCAGAGGGGAATTTAGAGACAGTATTCTTTTTTTTTTTTACAATAGTTCCCAAGTGGGGAAGCATCTCTGTGATGGTCACCTGCAGGGTTATTCTATGCAGGCATCCTAGAGTTGTTCTAAGGCAGGCATCCTCAAACTGCGGCCCTCCAGATGTTTTGGCCTACAACTCCCATGATCCCTAGCTAACAGGACCAGTGATCGGGGAAGATGGGAACTGTAGTCCAAAACACCTGGAGGGCCGAAGTTTGGGGATGCCTGTTATAAGGCAAGGGATAAGATCCTGTGGCCCTCTCGATGTTGTAAGACTCCCATCAACCCTAATCATTGGCTATGATGACGGGGGCCAATAGTTCAGCTCTTGAGTGACCATAGCCCTCCTATGGTCATTAGACTCCCAACTCCCATTAGCCCCAGCTTAATGGACAGTGTGAATTGTAGTAAAGCAAGATCTGGAAAGCCACAGGTTAGCTGCTCCTGCCCTAGGCTAACTACTAAAGCAGGGTTTCCTAAACTTGTATCTGCATCTGTTGTTGGGCTACAATTCCCATGATCCCTGAGCACTTGTCCTGCTCGCAAAGCATGATGGGAATTGTCCAACAACAGCTGGAGACCCAAGTTTGGGAAACTTCGCTCTAAGGCCTAGATACAATGTTGTTTCTTAGTTGAGGGAATCAACTATTTTGTCAATAGTGATAATGATAATAATAATAATTTATTGTTTATATCCCGCCCATTTGGCTGGGTTTCCCCAGCCACTCTGGGCGGCTCCCAACAGAATATTAAAAACACAATAAGATATCAAACATTTAAAGCTTCCCTAAACAGGGCTGCCTTCAGATGTCTTCTAAAAGTCAGGTAGTTGTTTATTTCCTTGACATCTGATGGGAGGGTGTTCCACAGGGCAGGTGCCACTACCGAAAAGGCCCTCTGCCTGGTTCCCTGTAACCTCACTTCTTGCAGGGAGGGAACTGCTAGAAGGCTCTCGGAGCTGGACTTCAGTGTCCGCGCTGAATGATGGGGGTGGAGACGCTCCTTCAGGTATACAATGGACCCTCCGGATATGAACTTAATTCGTCCCGGTGGTCTGTACGTACCCTGAAAAGTCCGTATCCAGAGGCATCGCTTCTGCGCATGCGCAATAGAGTCCTTCTGTGCATGCGCACATGGCGAAACCCACTTCCGGATTTGCTGCGTTCACAACCCGAAATTATGTTATCCGAAGGTAACGTAACCCGAAGTACCACTGTACTGGAATTTGCCTCTCAACGAAAAGAATGTAACACAAGTCAAATATGTGTTGTTTCTATTAGGTTGTCATTCTTATTTTTCTATTTATAGAATTTAATGGCATGGTCCTGCTGTGTAAAGTCTGTGGAGATGTTGCTTCAGGATTCCACTATGGCGTCCATGCCTGTGAGGGGTGCAAGGTGAAGTATGATTTTATAATGTGAATATCTTATTGGAGCAGTTGGCAAGCACAATTTCAGGGACAAGTGCAGATGTACCTGGGGGGTGGAGGTGGGGAAGGAAATGTTTGTTGCAGCTCTAAAACCCTTACCCTACAAGCTTTAAAAACCTATCCAGAATCTCCTAAGCAAATCTTGTTATTGTGGCCTTCCATCCTTTTGGGGGGGTCTCAATGTCCAGGACTGGGAATATTGAAATGCAGTGCTTTTTTTCTATTAAAAAAATGTTTAGGGGTACTCTCATTTTCCTACTCATATTGAAATACTGCCCCTCAATGAGGCCAAACTTAGATTCACAAAATGTTTAGGGGTATGCGTACCCCCAGAAAAAAGCACTGTTGAAATGTGCGTGGTTGAAAAGGTGCTGCTTGGGGACGTCAGTTGGCATATTATTGCCAGCATAGCCAGATTCTAGGTTACAATGCAAGTTTCTGTTGATGGGGCATGCTTGCAAATTGCTTGCAAATAAAGGCGGTTTGAAACTTAACAATTGCTTGTTCTTTTCAGGGCTTTTTCAGAAGAAGCATCCAGCAAAATATCAAATACAAGAAGTGCCTGAAGAATAATAACTGCTCTATAATGAGAATGAATAGGAACAGGTGCCAGCAGTGCCGGTTCAAAAAATGTTTGTCGGTTGGGATGTCAAGAGATGGTATGTGTCTATATTGAGAGCAGTTAGCTTCAAAAAGGTGAATTGTGGTGCTTTTCATACCTAATTATAAAAGTTGGTCTAGAGCAGGTGTGAGGGAGAGCAGCTACAGACAGCCTCCTCCCATCCTGAGCACAAGCTCATCTCCCAGCGCCAGTGTGAGCGGGGAGGGGGATGTCTCTAGCAGGGAATCAGGAAGTAGAAGGCACAGCTCAGGTAGGGTAGCAGAGCCACGGCTCCGCTCAGGAGAGGAAATGGGAAGCAGGGAAAGCGCGACCAGAAGACCGCTCCCGCCGACCCCAGAATTGCGCAAGAAGCGCCGGGGGCGGAGATTCAATGTTCCCAGGCTACTTTGTTGGAGGAAAACGCGGGAATCTCCATTCAGAGGTTCTGACCAAGACTGACAACATGTACATAGTACTGACTCTGCACTGTAAATAGCTTGCACTGAATAAAACCATGAAAAGGCAACGTCGTGAGGAGTCTTTACTCTAGAGTAGCCGCTACCGCGCCTGTGACAGCAGGTTTTCCCAAAAACTTGCGCCTCCAGCTGTTTTTTGGACTACAGTTCCCATCATGCCTGACCACTGGTCCTGCTAGCTAGGGAGGATGGGAGTTGTAGTCCCAAAGAAATTAGCTGCAGACCCACATTTGGGAAACCCTGGTGTTGAGTAATGGTGTGACATGCAAACAGATTCATTTTATTACACTCCTTCCATGGGGGGGGGTTGGGAAAATACTGACGAGCATACAGGACTGCGGTAAGGATTACAGAGGTATGTGCATGTGAAGCCTGGTAATGAACTGAATCCATTACACGGATAATTTTGTAGGGGGGATTGCCGAATATTGCTCACCAACACGCGTTGCTCAATCCGCCTCCCGTCTGTCCCATCGCCAGCAGAAGCTGCCAATCACCCGCCCAACTGCCAAAGTGTCAGCCAGTCAACACCACCCATTGACGCAGCAACCAATAACACGCACAATAGCCCCTGACAGCCTCGGCAGCAACCAATCAAACGTCCATCCTATGCACTACCCATGTATAAGGCGACCCCCACTTTTTAGCATGATTTTTAAAGAAAATAACCTAGTCTTATACACGGAAAAGTACGGTAAATGGTGAAACAATATGCATTAATTTCTAAGGGGGCAGCACAGCAGCCTTTGGCTATAAGCAATAAACTTGATACCATACCATTTCTAAGGGGATTGAGGGTTTAAGGCAGGCATCCCCAAACTTCGGCCCTCCAGATGTTTTGGACTACAATTCCCATCTTCCCCGACCACTGGTCCTGTTAGCTAGGGATCATGGGAGTTGTAGGCCAAAACATCTGGAGGACCGCAGTTTGGGGATGCCTGGTTTATGGGGCCTTGGGAGGAAACACATGCAAACCAATCCTGCAGCTGGGAGGCAGTAATGGCGGTTGTCCAACCAGAATCTGGTTTTGCTTGACATCATCTTTTTCCCATATTGGCAGACCAGCATAGGGGCTGGTTTTCTTCTCTTTCAAGCAAACATGTCTTTATACTTGACATAAGCTGCAAAACTGCAAGCGGCCATGCCTTTTTAAAAACGACGCCGTAGCTTGTTCTTAGCTCAGCTACACAAGTGACGGCTGCTGCTTCTTCCACTTGCGGCATGAAAACTGCTTCCTGCGTTGTGTTATTGCTTGCGTTTGTGGGAAAGGAAGTCAAAGCAATCTCTTGCCACTGCAAGTTTCGAAAACACATCGCTAACTGGGGCAGCCAATATGGGCTGCTTTCTCTGGTGAAGTTCCTTAGGCTTCTTGAAGCCCAGGGAACGCCCCCGTTCAGACAGGTGATCCTTTTATGACATTTATTTATATGCATTTATAACCTGCCTTTCGTCATGTGGCTGCAAGGTGGGTTACATATTGTCACAGGGTCACTGGCGGCTACTCTAGAGTAACGACTCTCAGACACACTGCCTTTTCATGCTTTTATTCTGTGCAGACTATTTACAGTGCAGAAGCTGTACAGCGTACATGTTATCAGTCTGGGTCAGTACCCCGGAATGGCGATTCCCGCGTCTTTTTCCAACAAAGTAGTCTGGGAATCCCCAATCTTCGCCCCCGTTTCTTCTTGCGCAGCTCCGGAACTGGAGGGAGGGGTCTTCTGCCTCCCCTCTTCCCTCTCCCTTCCTTCCTCTCCCGGGCGGCGCAGGGGCTCTGTGACACTGTCAGAGCCCTGCGCTCTACTTCCTGTTTCCCCGCTAGACACATCCCCTTCCCCGCTCCCACTTGTGCTCGGGGAGGAGCTTGTTGTCAAGATGGGAGGGGGCAGTCTATAGCTCCTGTCCCTCACACATATGGGTCAATTCAACCAGAAAATCATGTAAACGTTCCCTCCCTTTTCAAAAGCAGTTTGCTGTTTGGCCTTGCAGTTGAAGCTCCCGTTTGAGAAACCTTGGGCTCAGAAAATAAGTATCATAGTCCCCTAGTCCTTGTTTTGAGAACTACCATCAAAAACATACTCATCAGTGCTTTTTTCTCTCTAGAAAAATAGGTGCCAGTACTCACCACAAAGTTGTTACAGTAAGTGCCACACTTTTTAACCAGCAAAAAAGAGGGGCCTGTACTGTGTACCCCAGTAAAAAAAAAGAGCACTGAGCAGCATGTGATTCTCTGTGTTTTGTTTTTGAAGCAGGAGAGAGTTTGGTTTGCTTGTACGGCATTTCCGCTAGAATTTGTCAGCCCGCGTGTAGCTGAAGAGTCTTGCTTTGTTTTTGTTCCTTTTCCGAAGCCGTTCGATTTGGCCGGATTCCTAAACGCGAGAAGCAGAGGATGCTGGTTGAGATGCAAAGCGCCATGAAAACCATGATGAACACCCAGTTCAGCGATCATTTGCCCAGCGAAGCCTCGAAAGAGAGCCAAGAACCTTTGCTTCTGCTGCCTCAAGGAGAGCTGAGCGCCAAACGGCAAGAAGAGCAGAAAAACACCGGCAGCCGTTCTCCTCCTCCTCCTCCTCCTCCTCCTGTTCTCCTCCTCCCCCCTCCTCCCCCTCCCCCCTCTGACATTGCTAAGGAAGAAGTGGTTGGCATGGTGACCAGAGCCCACAAAGATACCTTTATGTACAACCAGGAGCAGCCCGAAAACCCTCCCACTCCTGGGCAGCCCCAGAATATGGAGAGAAACCTAACGTACAGCGGTGGTAGTGAAACCAATAATAGTGGTGGGAATGAACAACATTTCACTGGACAACACAAAGGACAAAACAACATGCATTATCCAAATGGGCGTAGTAGCCTTTGCTTTGCAAACAGCCATTCTGTGAACTTGGCTAATGGTGTCGCCTCAAAAAGTTGCAATGGCAGGCCTGAAAGTGGCTTTCCTCAGCACATGTCTATGAACGCCTACCCCTGCAACCCCGGAGAGAGGATGCACCTGGTACAACTATTCTTTTTTTCCTCTTGCACAGTTCTCTCAAGGGTTTGTTACTTGGCATCGGTTCAGACTAGTCACATGGGCTGTGGGAGTAGCTTCTCCCTGGGACCACCTTGTTTAGTGAAATAATAAACTCAGGGCAATGACAACAACAAAAGATACGAGAGGGAGATTACTGAGGGGTTTTTGGGGGGGCAGGGGTGCCAAAATCAATTGGCCCATCGCTAAAAGAACCTCTTTCCAATTGAAAAAAGAAGGATGGTTGGGAAAATGACTGATAGTGGGAAATGTTTGCTATTACGTATTGCGTTTAACCGAGGTATATTTTATGAAACCTCAACCCTAAATATGGTTTGTTTCTAATCTTGGGAAGCTTCTGCTTCTCGTTTTTTAACCGATCCCAGTTTGCTGTGTTATCCAAACTCTAAATGTAGCCAGCTGCATAAACTGTGGCATGAGGTTGCCTTGTTTCAGCTAACCACAGTTAAAATTAACCACAGTTTGTCACAAACTTGGCAAACTGTGGTTAATCAAACATGGAAGCAGAAGTGAACTAGTCCCCACAAATTGCTCCAGAAGAGGGAGAAGTGCTCAAACACAAGCCTTGGTTAGGCATATTGTTGTAATGCTAAAACCACTTGCATGTGTAAAGCAGCCTTAAGGTGCTATAATGTGCCTCCCATTTTATAGAATTCAGTCAGTTGGGTAATAAGAATTAACTCTCATCTAATGAATTGCAAATTGCTAGGAAAATTAGTGTCAGTGAAACTTAACCAGCTGTCGTGTTTCATCGAAAACTTGGTGGTGATCAAGCTCGCAGTATGTTTACTTGAGAATTAAATGCAACTTTTAAGGTTCTCTCTTTCTCTCGCACTTTGTATGCAGTGTTTTTAATGTGCATTGGAATGCAGAAGAGAGATCAAATACACATGCAGATTTCAGGAAGACGCAACCAATCAATTTAAGCTCTGATTTTAAAAATTGCTGAGTCTTGAAGTTAATTTTTCATAATAATATTTTTTTCCATTAAACTGTACTGTGGATCGTAACACATAATTTAATTCAGGCCTCACATATTTAGTCTCCAAATATATTTTGTTGATGCTCCTATTATTGTAATAATTTATGGAGATTTTTGAAACTATGAAATCTCTTGGTCAGTTTGCTTGGAATAGAATATTAAGACTGTGTGTATAAATATCTAGGTTTGCCCAATGAACAAGACTCCTTTTGTGGACCCAAATAAGTCTGGTCATGAAGTCTGGGAAGAATTTTCCATGAGCTTTACTCCTGCTGTGAAGGAAGTGGTGGAGTTTGCCAAACGTGTTCCAGGCTTCCGAGACCTTTCACAGCATGACCAAGTAAACCTTCTGAAGGCTGGAACCTTTGAGGTGAATATAATCTTAATTGAATGTATTGCAGATGTTTTGCTATGGCGTGCTATATACATATAATAGATTCATTTTGTTTTGACCATTTCTTCCCTCCTGCAGCCTTGTCGGTTAAACTTGGGATAAAAAGTTAGTGCAGCTATTTTGATGACTTTGATAGTTGTCTGCAGCAGTCGTTCGAAATGTTTGGCAGAGGTTGTCTTTGCACAAAACTATTCCTACTTTGGCTTATTCTTCCCCTCAGGAATATGAGTTCAGTTCTCTTACCCTCTTACCCTTACAGAATGTTAGCGTGACGTGGCCTTAGTTGTAGGACTGTCTTGAATCACCTAACACATAATGGATTGAGGTTGAATCCTGATAAGACAGAAGCACTGTTTTGGGGGGACAGGGGGCGGGTGGGTGTAGAGGACTCCCTGGTCCTGAATGGAGTAACTGTGCCCCTGAAGGACCAGGTGCACAGCCTGGGAGTCACTTTGGATTCACAGCTGTCCATGGAGGCGCAGGTCAATTCTGTGTCCAGGGCAGCTGTCTACCAGCTCCATCTGGTACGCAGGCTGAGACTCTATCTGCCCATTGACTGTCTCTCCAGAGTGGTACATGCTCTAGTTATCTCTCGCTTGGACTGCTGCAATGTGCTCTGTGTGGGGCTACCTTTGAAGGTGACCCGGAAACTGCAATTAATCCAGAATGCGGCAGCTAGACTGGTGGCTGGGAGCGGCCGCTGAGACCACATAACACCAGTCCTACACCAGAAAGACCTACGTTGGCTCCCAGTATGTTTCTGAGCACAATTCTAAGCAATGATGCTGACCTTTAAAGCTCCAAATGGCCTCGGCCCAGCATACCTGAAAGAGCGTCTTCACCCCCATCATTCAGCCTAGAAACTGAGGTCCAGGGCTGAGGGCCTTCTGGCGGTTCCTTCTCTGTGAGAAGTGAGGTTACAGGGAACCAAGCAGAGGGCCTTCTCGGTAGTGGCACCTGCCCTGTGGAACGCCCTCCTATCAGATGTCCAGGAAATAAACAACTATCTTATTTTTAGAAACATCTGAAGGCAGCCCTGTTGGGTGCTTTATTTTGTTTTTAATATTCTGTTGGGGAGTAACTGGGGAAACCCAGCCAGATGGGTAGGGTATAAATAATAACTACCACTGCTTACTATTATTGCACCACTACCCCGCCCCCCTCAAGGGACATTGTGTGTGGGTTTATGCTCAACCACACTTGGCATGTTCTCTCTCTAGAGCAGGCGTGTCCAACAGGTAGATTGTGATCTACCGGTAGATCACTGGACGTCTGTGGTAGATCACCGGTAGATCAGTGGCTCTCCCCAAAGAAGCTAATTTTTTTTGCTCCCCTAAAAAAAACTCAACATCTTTGCCCTGGACCCCTAAAATGACCTGAATCACCAAAAACAGGGCTTTCCTTCCTTAAAAAAAAAAGCTCAGTGTCAATGTTGCTTTCCTCCTCCCTAAAGAAGCTCAACAACTTTTACGTGAACCCCCCAAAACAGGGCTTTCCTTCCTTAAAAAGCTCAACAACTTTGACCTGAACCCCCCAAAAGGGGGTAGATCAATGCCAGTTTTTAACTCTATGAGTAGATCGCAGTCTCTTGGAAGTTGGCCACCCCTGCTCTAGAGCATGCGTGTAATGTTGTAAGCTTTGGTTTTTGACAGATCCCGTTCTGGTAAATGATCTAGGCCAATAGTTCCCAATTAGCTAAGTACGGTGAACCCCCTGTTTTTCAAAAGCCAAACCATGGATTCCTTCCTGAATTTTTTTTATATGTCTGATAGCTTTTGTTGTGGGAATGGTGCCATGAAACTATTGGGAACAGTCAAAAGAGACAGGATCAGCAGTTTTAAACCAAAACATAAAAGCGTTGTCTTGTCACATCAAGCCAAAAGCCTCGCTGAACTTGAAACAGTCTTCATTAGGAGGAGTTGAATACATTTCACAAGGCGTGGCGTTTCACATTCTGGGTGCAACCATAAAAAAATCACTTCCTCTCTCCTGAGATGGGACGCAAACCTAACAATCTTGGGCTGCGCACACATTTCCAGTTTAAAATGTTGCTAGGTCATTATTTTTCTCGCTTGAAACTGACACTAGTCTGGTGGGAAAACGCAAAAATGCAGCATTTCATTAGAAATTACGAGATAGATACGGATTGTGGCAGATGTGGTTACACCACTACCTCAGCCTGATGCAGAGGAAATACGAGTATGTGCACAGTTTTGAGGAGAAGAAAGGTTGACGGGGAAGAGATTATATGGGAGGTGCAAGAGTAGACTGCAAATGTGGGAGCAGGACGTGCAGGGAAATGTTCCTTGTTTCTGGGTTTTAAAGCCAAAATACAGTGGAAGACTCCATTCGACTTCCGAAATGTTTGATGACCGAGGCGCAATGGGCAGTCGGAAACTTCAACTGAGAAAACTGAGAAAGGCGGCTTGGAAGCCGTTCAACTTCCTAGGCGTGTTTGAAAACGGAAGCAATTACTTCTGGGTTTTCGGTGTTCGAAAACCGAAACATTCGGCTTCCAAGAAACTCAAAAACCGAGGTTCCACTGTACTCTTTTCTGCATTACCTTTTAAAATCTTTTTTTAAAAAAATTTTTTTGCTTGAAATCCGTTTGTATAAGCAAACTCACCTGGTCCAGACATTTATTGCGAGAATATTTTAGCCTGTATAGTGTCTGTATTTACTTTAGAAAATTGTGGAGGGTTATAAACAAATGAGTAATATAAAAGAAGGCTGTGGACCAGAGATAGTATCACGCAGGTGGAGGTATGTTGGTGATGCAGGAAGCGTTCTGTGCTGGTCATTTTGTGGGGAAACCTGTTTTCATGTACAGAAACAACATTCCTTCTGTTTAAAAAAGCAATTGTACCTGTTCACCAGCTGTCAGACAAGCAACATTACCAATGTATAGTGTTACACACTGACTCATTTTATCCCTAATTTCCTGCAGATTGGTCTAATCTTTTTTTAATTGCTCTTTTTTTCTTTTGGGTAGGTTTTAATGGTACGGTTTGCATCCTTATTTGATGCAAAGGATCGCACTGTCACTTTTCTCAGTGGAAAGAAATACAGTGTGGACGACCTGCGTTCAATGGGAGCTGGTGATCTGCTCAACTCCATGTTTGAGTTTAGTGAGAAACTAAATGCCCTGAACCTTAGTGATGAAGAAATGAGCTTGTTTACAGCTGTGGTCCTTGTGTCTGCTGGTAAGAAAGTTAATCCATACCATGGAATAAAATATTTTTGTATATCTCCAGATTTAAAATCGGCACCTTTGTCGTCTTTTCAGAATAAAAGAAATCTAGCTAATAGGTTGGGGAGTATTGTTTATTTTTATAAATAAGGGGGGGGGGTGGATTTCTTCAGGGCTCCTGAGAACTATATCCTTCCGTCACTAATGTGGGGTGGAAGAATTTCAACAACAGCAAATTTTCAAGCGCTTTATTTTTCTGTTCCACTAGTAACAATAGATGGTGCCAGTTTCTCTTTCGCCACACCTGCGAGGACTTTTTCATTTTGCGGCCACTTTTCATGTTTGATTTTTATCCTTTTACTGTTCATTCATTTGTTTATGTTAAGTGTCAAGGTTTTTATTTATTGCAAATCGCTTTTGGCTTTTTGAGAAATACATGGTTAAGGGTTACTGTTTGTTAGGTGACCTGAGAGGATGTGTTCTCATTGACATGCAATGCTGCAGAAAACACACCAACGTACCCTTGCATGTCAGGTGGGTTCATGCCAACAGCTTTTTTGTTGTTCGTTTTTACAATTTTCCCTCACATTAATCCTAATGGGAAGGGAAAATAAGTACACTCCAGGTTGGACTTACTTCTTCCTCTCCACCCCCACCACCTCCCCAAATCCCGTGGAGTAGAAGCATATCCTAATCCAGACATCCCAAGACTTCGGCCCTCCAGATGTTTTGGACTACAATTCCCATCATCCCTGACCACTGGTCCTCTTAGCTAGGAATCATGGGAGTTGTAGGCCAAAACATCTGGAGGGCCGCAGTTTGGGGGTGCCTGTCCTAATCCACCTTGGAATGCCTCCTTTTTTGCCCCCTCTACCAACAGAGCACCAGAGGAGCTGCAGAGGCTTTTGTAGCATGCAAGGAGAATAATAAATTATTATTATTATTATTATTTATCATTTATTCCCCGCCCATCTGGCTGGGTTTCCCTAGCCACTCTGGGCGGCTCCCAACAGAATATTAAAAACATGCTACAACATCAAACATTTAAAACTTCCCTAAACAGGGCTGCCTTCAGGTGTCTTCTAAAAGTCAGATAGTTGTTTATTTCCTTGACATCTGATGGATGGGCGCCACTACCGAGAAGGCCCTCTGCCTGCTTCCCTGTAACCTCACTTCTTGCAGCAAGGGAACTGCCAGAAGGCCCTCAGAGCTGGACCACGGTGTCTGGGCTGAACGATGGGAGTGGAGATGCTCCTTCAGATATATTGGGCCAAGGCTGTTTAGGGCTTTAAAGATCAGCACCAACACTTTGTGTTGTGCTCAGAAACGTACTGGGAGCCAATGTAGGTCTTTCAAGACCGGTGTTATGTGGTCTCGGCAGCCGCTCCCAGTCACCAGTCTAGCTGCCACATTCTGGATTCGCTGTGGTTTCCGGGTCACCTTCAAAGGTAGCCCCACGTAGAGCGCCTTGCAGTTGTCCAAGCAGGAGAATGCTTTCATTCATGGGCCTTTCTCCACCTATGGATCTTCCTCTCCCCGTGAAGCAGGAGACCCACACTATCCTAGGCCCCTGGGGTGCCCCACCAGAGACCGTCGTATTTCAGACAAAAGGCTTGTCCACACTTTCTAGGCACTGTCCAAGAGGTTTTTCCTTCGTCCTGCCACTTTCCCTGGGGGGGGGGGAAATACCCACTGCTTACTGATGAATTGGAAGAAGCATTCATCAGTAAACAGCGCAGTTTCCTGGGGGAAATGGTGGGTCAAAAGAAGAAACCTAAAAATTGAACACCTAAAAATTACAGGGCAAGTGTGGGCGAACCCTTAGTTGCTGCAGAGCTGTACAGCAGAAGAAAAAGTGGCCCGATGTACTTGGCAAGTAGAGCGGACAGGTCCTCATTCCTGTTCCCTTTCCATAAAATTCCTCTTGCTACAAAAGAAGAGGACTTCTGGGTTGTTCATAGCATCACAAAATAAGGGGACACTGCTCTGCATTCCAGGGGTACCTTTGAGTAAACCCACTAAAATAAACGAACATAAGTTAGTCACGTTCACTAATTCCAGTGGGTCTACTCTGAGTTTGGCTAACCTTGGATACAACCCTTTTGACTTAGGGTAGGACTTTTTTTGTTATGTGAGGATGTTGGGAAGTGCTTTGCAAAACAGGCACCTAACTAAAAGCTTCAGTATGTTTATGCCTTTGCTTGTTTTACCTCTTCATTAGTCAACCCTGAATTCCCACTAACCAACACAAATGCTTTGACGAATAGCTGAACATAGGGTTGAATTTCATACTAACCAGTGTTAAATCGGCACACCAAATAACCGTCTCTGTTCCGTTCTCTTCTGTTGTTTAGAACGATCGGGAATAGAAAATGTCAACTCGGTGGAAGCGTTGCAAGAAACACTAATCCGCGTGCTTAGGACCTTAATCACAAAAAACCATCCGAACGAAGCCTCTATATTTACAAAACTGCTCTTGAAGTTGCCTGACTTGCGTTCCTTAAACAACATGCACTCTGAGGAACTCTTGGCCTTTAAAGTTCACCCATAGGCTTTTACCTCTTTTATTTATAGAATGGACTTGCTTCCTGTCAATTAACTGTGGTTATTTCTATAAAATGCTATAAAATGTTTATTTATGTTTGTTTGTATGTATGTACCTTTTGTGGAGAAGAAGAAGAACTCGCTGTCTGTGTGATGGGTAGATGTTATGTTGCCATGCAATAACAACGTTTCGGGTTGAACATTTTTCCGTCAGTGGCGACATGGCCATAGATTTCTTCATGATTATCCAAAATAGTGCCCCATTTGCACTAAAAGTGAAGAGGTGACATTCAATCTTACGGATATAGACTGTTAATTACTGCACCCTTACAGTAAAGACCAATTAACTGGCTCTGTTATAAACCAGAATGCACAATGGCTATATGCAGAAAACAGAATTTGGGGTAAATGCATAGCTGCCAAGTTTTCCCTTTTCTCACGAGGAAGCCTATTCAGCATAATGGAAAATCCCTTTAAAAAAGGGATAACTTGGCAGCTATGGGTAAATGACACTACAGTGACTGAAGATGGATTTAATCTGTTTATTCCCCCCCCCCCCTTTTGAGCATCTCATCTTGGTTCTGTAGGAAGCTCAGAAAATCTAACATTTTGCTTTTCGGAAGCTCAGGAGCTCCATGGGGAAGTCTCATTGTAAACTGATTTGATAGCTCCAAGCACAAGCGTCCATGTGCTGTATGTATGTATAGTATGTATAGTATAGTTGGGTGTGTTATGACTTTTAAGAAATACATTGTTTGTGTATGTATATATTTAAGTGTATGTATGTAAATAGTTCTAATTGAAACAACATGCATATAATTTCTCCACAATATTTTTCAACTGTGAAGTTCACCAAACGAAAGGTGGTTGACCCATGGGAACAACGGAACCGATGTTTTTGGTAGATGTGCTGCGGAACCAAATGTCTCGAGAGTTCATCGTGTTTATAGAGATTTTCAGGTTAACTGCGGTGTGCCGAGTTCGCTGCTTTGAGAAGTCTTGCAGAATCAAAAGTGAAATGGCAGATCTGTCAAATCAGTTAAAGGTACTGGATTGGGCTGACTTTTTTTTTAATCTATTGCTTCTAAGATTCTTACGTGCTAATCGACACTTAAAGTTGCTGGACACACTACTCTTATCTGGAAGGAAATTTTCCAGATGAAGCTTGTAATCTGTGTGATTTTAGAGAATCATGAGAAATTTCAAGGGAACACTTGATCAAACACCTTCATTGCATATGTTTGTGTGTCTTTTGAATCTGTACACTTTATACACCTGTATGCTACATGAGAATGGGAAACAAAAAACAGACACAGTCAGTGGCTCATGAGGTATGTTTGTTGCGCAAATGTTCTATTAAGGTTAGAGCTGTAAAGGTTTTCTTAAACCTTTTTTTGGTGTACATAGCAAAGGTCTGATACCAGGTCTATTTTTCTATAAATTTGATGTTCTTTTTTAAAATGTCAATAATAAATCCCCAGGTACAAGGATTTCCTTTGCATCTAGATACTATCTCAAAATAATATTTTCCTATAATATCAAGAATTAAAAACCACACAATGGCACTTAAAATAAGCCAGAACGTTATAACTGGCCTTATTGTTACCACAGTATGGAAGGAAAAATTCTTTCAACTTCCTCCTTAAGAAAAGCATTGAATCCCTAGTTTACAACCTCAATATTTCACATGACTGTTTCTTGCTTGAAGGTACAAACTTGCATCTCCCGTTGTGCTTAGGTGAAGAATTGCAGCTTCATGGGTCCGATAGATGTTTAGTATTTCCTGCTGTTAAATGGTGGAGGTAGATTTGACGCCCTGTTGCAGCATAAAACTTTGGAGCCTTTTGTATTACTGCTTTTTTTTATTTTAAGAGGTTGTTTCAAAAAATTCAGTCTAATTCAGAGGGAATATGTGCATCTAATTGTCTTCTGCACACAGAACTGAGACCACTAGGAAACAACCCATTCTTCCAATTTCAGTTGCACAACCACTTGGTGATGTCTTGAGACAACTTATGCTTTCAAAACATTAATTGTTGACTTGGTATAATACAGGTATTTCAGTAACTATATTTTTTATTAATCAAGGACAGGTAAGCCATTTTGCATCCACTGCTTAAAAATCAAAGAAGAACGTTGCCCTGATTTTTTGGCTTCTTACAGAAGCTTCCTCCCTACATATACAATGTCTCTACATTCTATTTTTAAATCTTTAGAAAAGTATAACCAGCACAATGTAAAGGATTGCTTATTTTAGAAAAGAGTTTCCATATTTGTGCATATAATTAGAAAATTATGTGGCCGAAATAGATGCATGCAATTTCGTTTTAAACAACATGTTCCTGTACATTGAAGAACTTGGATTTACGTTGTTCCGGGTTGTTGTTTATTTACAAATTCGAGATCCAAGTACAGTCATACCTCGGCTCCCGAATGCCTTGGGAGTCGAACGTTTCGGCTCCTGAACGATTGAAAACCAGAAGGGAGTGTTCCGGGTTTTTGAACTTTCTTTTGGAACCCGAACGTCTGGCACTGCTTGTGAGGCTTCCAATTGGCTGCTGGAGCTTTCTGCAGCCAATCGGAAGCCACTCTTTGGAAGTCGAATGGACTTCCGGAAGGGATTCTGTTCCACTGCCGAGGTACGACTGTACAACTTTATTTAGAACATTCCCCTGTGTTGCAGTCTCCAAGGCAGCTGTTGCCAACCTACTGCTAGATGTTTTGGACAGCAACTCCCATAAGCTGCAGACCGCATATGCTGATGGGACTTGTAGTCCCAAACAATTGGAGGGGCACCAGGTTGGTGAAAACTACTCTAGGGCCTAGCACTTGTGTTATGCTGGAAGCACCAAGAGTCATTGGAATGCTGCTGCTCACACTGGTGTGGTGTTAATGCAGAGCAGCATTTTCTCATACTAGCATCAAACTTCAGATAACTGGGTAATGCTTGTGTAAAAAAGGATCTGGCCTTAGTGAGCAAGGAAGCCATTTGCTGCCTCTAAAGTTAGATCTTGTTACATCTAAGGAAGCTCTGCTTTACTGTGTTGCTGGTTATACACTTGTTAAATACTGAGAAATACCCGTATATTCCGGCGTATAAGATGACTGGGTGTATAAGACGACCCCCGACTTTTCCAGTTAAAATATCGAGTTTGGAATATACTCGCTGTATAAGAAATACGACCCGGCGTATAAGACGACCCCCGACTTTTGAGAAGATTTTCCTGGGTTAAAAAGTAGTCTTATACGCAGGAATATACAGTATTTCGCATCAGACTTTTGAGTACTGTAGATGGGATGTTGCTAAAAGATTATGAAAATGTACTGTATGAAACTAAATGAATTTTTTTACTCTGGTTTTTCATGTTTAAAAAGATTAAATATGGGCATTATGTTGGCAAAGCAGACTTTGCTTGCTGTGTGTGCTCTTTTTCTCCATCAAAGCTTAACACTGGAGTGGAAACGACAAAACATGTGAACCATTTGTTGCCTTGGACCAATGTCCCATGAACGTTTATTTACAACATCCTAATATCTGCATGTTTGTGTGGCCTTCAGCCCTCCTTGCTGCCCGGTCAACCTAAGGAAATAGTTGCATATATGAAGTTGTCCTCTCAGTTAATTGAATGAGGAAGTCTGTTAAGCATGAAGGTTGCGTTATGTGTCCTGCAAGCACCACACTGGCAAGACGTGGATGGCTTGGAGCATGCATTTATGTATATTTAAGTCAAAACACTTCGGGCTAATTCAGAAATAAACCTCATAGACTTATGTGTTAATGGTGGGGGAATCTAACCTTGTGATTGTAATGTGTGACACCACACCAGATTGGAATTCCTGCAAGACATGTCAGTGCGTACCATAGTCTAAAGCAGTGTTTTCCAACCTTGTGCCTCCAGCTGTTTTCGGACTACAATTCCCATCATTCCTGACCACTGGTCTTGCTAGCTAGGGATGATGGGAATTGTAGTCTCAAAACATCTGGAGGCACAAGGTTGGGAAACACTGGTCTAAAGTGCACATTGCATATGTTACAGGCCATCACAAAGTACTAATGAATTGTATTATTCAAATGAACACGTACATGGAAGCATGCCATACAAATCACACCAGTATTCTGCATACATACATGCATCCAAGTCCTGTTGAATTTATATGAAATTTACCATGGTTCCAGGCCAAATTGAAAAGTGTGTTTCTGTGTTACTAAGGGAGAGGGGGGAAGGCGGGTCAGCACTGATTTCAGCAATAAGAAAATGATGAAGTGATGATCATCCTAAGTCTAAATCCATATGATGATGTACTGATCAGCCTAGATCTACATGTGCTCTACATGGCATGTGTAAGAAATTTGTTAATAAAATTCGGTATGCCACTTAATTAAAAAAACAACAACAACACCATCTGTGCTATTTACAAAGAAATGGATAGGGCATTTAGGGAATTTCCCCGTTTTAATTCAGACAGTGCTGATCTATTAAACAATAGTATCTCTCCAAATCTTGAGTCGGCTTCAAACAAAATAATACAACACTATAAATGCCAGCAAAGCACAATGTTAAACAAGATTCTTTTAGCAGTCACTAAAACATATATGCTGTGTAGCAGCAGATCTTTCAGAACGTCTGCATTTTAGTTTTGCAGTTTGTAGTCCAGGCAGAACATGAAACTTTTCTCTTGAACAGCAGAGGTCTCTAGAACCCAGAAGTCTTATCCCTGCATTTTGCTTTGATCATGTCATCATTTCCTTCACACGCCTCACTTCACACGCCTCATGTCACTTCACACGCCTCATGTGCTTTTCTCATGGAGTCGTCACACTTAGGCACTCATGTCTTCAGTATGTAAAGGTAAAGGCTTTGTGGGGTTGTTTGTAAGGGTGTCTGCTAGAATAGCACCCTAATCTCCTCCCCTGTAAAGGTAAAGGGAACCCCTGACCATTAGGTCCAGTCGTGACCGACTCTGGGGTTGCGGCGCTCATCTCGCTTTATTGGCCGAGGGAGCCAGCGTACAGCTTCCAGGTCATGTGGTCAGAATGACAAAGCCGCTTCTGGCGAACCAGAGCAGTGCACGGAAACGCCGTTTACCTTCCCGCTGTAGCGGTTCCTATTTATCTACTTGCATTTTGATGTGCTTTCGAATTGCTAGGTTGGCAGGAGCTGGGACCGAGCAACGGGAGCTCACCCCGTCACAGGGATTCGAACTGCTGACCTTCTGATCGGCAAGCCCTAGGCTCTGTGGTTTAACCCACAGTGCCACCTGCGTCCTTCAGTATGTACCCAGCCACAGTACACTCAAGAAGCAATATCAGATTACTAGATATGTGTGTAATTACTAAGGACCGATCTGCACCACACTGTACATTGAAAACAGTTTGACCATTTTAAAATCCTACATAACAACCTGGGAACTGTAGTTTTAAGTGTACCAAGAGTTATAAGAACTATCCTATGCCCCTCACAGTGTGGTTCAACAACTGATCCCACTTAACCAGGTGATGGGGAACTGAAACTTTGTGAGGGGTCTCCTAACAACTCTCGGCACCCTTAAGAAACTACATTGCCCAGGATTTTTTTTTGGGGGGGGAGCAGCCATGACTTCAAGATGTTTTAAACACATTGTGCAGGTGGGGCCCAAGAGTGGTTGTAAATGTGGCCAATGGTTGGGGATAATGGGATTTGTAGTCCAGCAATGTGCAGAGGCCACTGTTCCCCAACCCCTTGTTTACATGGAATGTGTAGTTTGGCTCTTCCCTCTTACATGGGATATGGGTAGAGGGCCTTCTTGGTAGTGGCGCCCGCCCTGTGGAATGCCCTCCCAACAGATGTCAAGGAAATAAACAGCTATCTGAAGATTAGAAGACATCTGAAGGCAGCCCTGTTTAGGGAACTTTTTAACGTTTGATGTTTTATCGTGTTTTTAATAGTCTGTTGGGAGCCGCCCAGAGTAGCTGGGGAAACCCAGCCAGATGGGTGGGGTATAAATAAATTATTTTTATTCAATTTAATTTTAACAAAATGTTACGCAGCACTGTAGCAGAATATGATTACCCAGGAGTGTTACAGATATTCAAAGTACCTGGGGGTTCACTTTAATATGATGTCCCCATTTTCAATTTTTTAAAAAGCGTGTTTATGTCTTCTGGATTTTACAAGCCATGCCGCTGGGCTGAATGAGAGAACAGCTCCTCATTCCAAGCAACTGCAACAAGCAGCAAGGAAGGTGGTTCATGGCCAATAAGCAGAGCTATCCATGGAGAGAGAACCCCATAATGTTAAACAGGACGGGGAATGAAATGGAAACACTCATAGGCAAGAGATGAGAGACCCATCAGGCCTCCTGGACCACAACTCCATCCCTGCCAGATCCCAAGCGCCTGCCCTCCCAACATAGCTGCCAAGTTATCCCTTTTTTTAAGGGATTTTCCCTTATGCTGAATAGGCTTCCTCGCGAGAAAAGGGAAAACTTGCACCGCCTTTGACCCTAAACCATATTTTGTAATCTAGAAGTATATTTTGCCCGATTTATTTCCTGGCTATTTTCTGCTTGAATTGCATCTGCAGCTTTATGTAAGTACTGTAAACAATTTTATTTTCCTCCATTACAGACTTCTGTGCTGTTGTTTTGTTTAGAGGGATAAATAAAGGGGAAGGGGCAGCCTTCCTAAAGCATCCTGGATGATGATGATGATGATGATGATGATGATGATGATGATGATATATTATTTATACCCCACCCATCTAGCTGGGTTTCCCCAGCCACTCTGGGCGGCTCCCAACAGAATATTAAAAACACTTTGTCCCAAGTTTCTGTGTTCATGCTGCAAAGGGTGGCATATTTTTAACTCTGCTAAACTAGACGCTCATCTTACTCAAGCGAGCAAGGGGAAGGTTAATTAATACATAATGTATCCTATCTTACTTTCCAAATCCATCCCGAGACAGGTAAGATCAGAACTGGCACCAAATCATCATTGCTATTTCAATTTATATCTCCCTTTCCTTCAGGGAACTCCAGCTGGTACACATGGTTTTCCCTCTGTCCATTTTGTCCTCGCAACAGCCCTAGAATAGTGTTGGAAGAGACCATGATGGTCATCTAGTCCAACCCCCTGCAATGCAGGAATCTCAGCACGAAAGTTGCCCATCCAATCTGAAACCATACTGGACCCCACTGAGCTTTGCAAATGTGCCAGCAATTTTATCGCTGCAGGAGTTAGGCTGAAAGAGTGTGCTTGGCCCAAGGTCACCCAGAGAGCTTCATGGCAGAGTGAGGATTCGATCTCTGGTCTGCCAGACTCAAGTCCAACATACTAACCATAACACCACTCTGGCTTTCAGCTCCAGGCCCCAAAGCTAACCAGAAGATGCTTATATTTCCCCCTATTATTTATCTCCTTTTCAGCCTGTGAATGTTTGTATTTTCCTCCTCCTCCTTGGGGGTGCCTGGTTTAAATTCTCTCTGCATCTCTATCTACTCGTAAAAAAAATCTTTACAAAATTTCTTAATGTTGTGGCCAGTCTTAGAACAGGACTTGACTTCCTTCTGGCTTCCAGGTAACTTGACAGTCAATACCCAGGTACAAATAGCGCAGAGCGTTTTTTATCCTCATGAACCCAGGCTGCTGTTTTTGGCTGGCTCAGCAGGGGGAGACGTAGCACAAGGAATGCCACTGTTGGAACAAATTTCTAGACAGGGCCTTTTTCCGCTGCCAAGTGAATTCTCCAAGGATTGGTTCAAACTCTGCTTTTTTTGGTTCACATGACCAGTTCTGGGTAGGCGCTCACATGGACAAACATAACGGATTAACCGAGCAATCAGAAAACCAGCAAGTCCTCTGGCTGCAATAGTTTAGCAGCCATAATAATAGAAGTGGCTTCTTTGTAAATTTGGGGGTGGGGTGGGGTGCAGAGTATAATCTGGTGGTATAATCTGCACCGTACAGACATCCTCCTATGTCCCCTGAGCTCTCCACAGGAACACCCACGCGCCTTGGTTGACGTGATCCTTCTCTTCCAAAGATCACACAGATGTGGGGCTCTGTGTGTGTGATCAAGTGCTCACATGGAATATCTGGTTCACAACTGGAGTCTATTGGGCTGGCTGGCAAAGGAGAGATGCTTTTGGAAACATAAGACCCTGCCTTGTATTGTTCGTTTGTTTATTAGACTGGTTGGCTGCTTGTTACACTGAGGTTCCCAAGTGACTTGTGACACATTTAAAAGTGTCAACATGCTACAGTCAAACCTCGGTTCCCAAACGGCTCCGTTAGGAATGTTTTTGCTCCCGAATGCCAAAAACCCAGAAGTAAATGCTCCGGTTTTTTAACGTTTTTTGGAAGCCAAACGTCCGTCGTGGCTTCCACTTGAGTGCAGGAAGCTCTTGCAGCCAGTTAAAAGCTGTGCCTCGGTTGTTAAACATTTTGGAAGCTGAACAGATTACGTTCGACAACCGAGGTTTGACTGTACAGTATAAATATGACAGTCATACAAAACACTTGCAATTCCATTAAAAAATAAACAAAATGCATCATAGCCACAAGGAGCTTAGGTAGTGCACTAACAGCAAAGATACTAGCACCAAGTTGCTCCATTGGGTCATAGAATAATAGAACCCTAGAGCTGGAAGGGACCCCAAGGGTCATCTAGTCAAACCCCCTGCAATGCAGGAATCTCAGCTAAAGCATCTATGACAGATGGCCACCCAACCTCTGCATACAAGACAGATGCTCTACCCCTGAGCCATGGCCCTTTCACTTTTCCTTCCACTTTCAACATATAATTGTGTTGCTATCCCCAACTGAATATATGAATGAGTGTGATGTCACAGTATGTCAGGCTTCAGGGAATTGGCTTCCTCCCCCCCTTTGGCAGCAGATAAGCAGAAGAAAGGAAAATGAGTCTTCTTACCAGTTAGAAACTTTAATGATCACAGAGAGAGAACAAAGAATCCAATTCCTAGGAATGGCGGTGCTCCCAATTAAGGGTTCCACCCACTTCCTCCCTAGTCACCCACATAACTAACACATCTTGTAACCTGAGCTCGTAACCACTGTGCTGTCTGTGCTGCCACCATATCTGCTCTTCTAGACCTTGGGCTGAGCAGGTGAATGCTTTCCAGAGACAGTGAATCTGTTAACTCTCTCCCCCCCCACTGTTTCTCCTCCTAGCTGTTCCCCATCCAGTACTTCCCAGCTTTTGCCTTCTGAACTATGTCCTTCTGCAAACCACTGTTCCAAATCTATACTGTTCTCCTACTCCTGGGAAGATTCAGGATCTGGATCAGGAGCGGGGGGAGGGGGAGGGGGAGGCTCCCACCATTCCTCTCAGTGCAGACCTCTTCAGTCACATATGACCGGGACAGACTGTTTTCCCACCTAGCTCAATATTGTTAACTTTGACTGGCCTCAGTGTAGGTCTTTCACAACATCTGCTACCTGATCCTTTTTATGAAAGTTGGAGGTGTTTAATCAATAATCATGTGCAAATGTTATGCAAATTATTTCATAATTTGCATATTTCATAATTTGCATCTACACATGTAGATCATCATAAGCAGATTTTAATGCAAACTTATTTTGCCCTCTTTTCCGTTGATCCTCCCTTTTGGGAGGCTCGTTTGCATACATGCAGATTGGCATTGTGTGAATGGGCACTCAGTCAAACAGTAAGAAACATAAAAACAATTAGGGCTTTGAGACAGAGCTTCTAGGTGAAAGGATGACCCTCGGCTTTGGAGCAGAGGATGACGAACCAATGAATTTACAGAATTGTCAGGAAGAAGGAGAATGACATAACCAAAGCTTATACAGAGGGGAGCATAGGGGGGGGGGGGAATAGGACTCCTGAACATTACAGTGATAAAATAAGAAAATCATAGCCACAGAGATGAATAATGATCAAAGACTGAAGCGAAACCAAACCACAGAGCAGAGGGAGCGAGAGAAAACAGCAGGGGTGACACAGAGGACAGAGGGGGGCTATATCTTTCCAGATGAACACCCTGAATCAAAGGGAAATGTACAACTAATTCAATCCACCCAAGATGTTTCGGGTGCAGCTCATCTCCTGCAAAGTTACTCCAGCTGCTCCACACACCGCCTTGCAATTCTTGCCAGGGAGTGAAAAATGGGCTGGCTGGAAACAAAGGAAAAATAACCCCCAAAGAGCCACCCCACATCCCAATATTTATATATTTATTATGCAATAAATATATAAAACCAAATGACTCAACCAAATGATATTTTAAGGAAGCAATTCTTATTGGGAAGTAAGCTCCATCAAGAACAGCCTCGAAAGATTCCATCAATGGTGTCTCTGAAAATTTTTACACATCACCTGGAAAGACAGGTGAACTAATGCCAGTGTACTGGAAGAAGGAAAGATCACCAGTGTCGAAGCGATGATTCTTCAACATCAACTTCGTTGGACTGGTCATGTTGTGTGGATGCCTGATGATCGTCTTCCAAAGCAACTACTCTGTTCCGAACTTTAAAATGGAAAGCGTAATGCTGGTGGTCAACAAACGAGGTTTAAATACTTTCTCAAGGCAAATCCTTTAAAATGTAGTATAAACACCGACAACTGGGAAACACTGGCTTGCGAGCGCTCCACTTGGAGAACAGCCTTTACCAAAGGCGTCATGGGCTTTGAAGACACTCGAACTCAGGACGCAAGGGAGAAACGTGCTAAGAGGAAGGCACGCTTGGCAAATCCACACCATGATGAACTCCCACCCGGAAACCAATGTCCCCACTGTGGAAGGACGTGTGGATCCAGAATTGGCCTCCACAGTCACTTACGGACTCATTGTTAAAATGGGACTCGTGTTTATGGAAGGCAATGTTTCTCGTGTTTATGGAAGGCAATGTGTCGTGGGCGTTGAAGATGCTTGAACCTAGGACGGAAGGGAGAAACGTGTTAAGAGGAAGGAACACTTGGCAAATCCACACCATGATCAACTCCCGCCCGAAAACCTACCAGTATGTCCCCACTGTGGAAGGACATGTGGATCCAGAATTGGCCTCCACTGTCACTTACGGACTCCTCCACATGCAGCTGCTGGGTGACCTTGGGCTAGTCACACTTCTTTGAAGTCTCTCAGCCCCACTCACCTCACAGAGTGTTTGTTGTGGGGGAGGAAGGGAAAAGGAGATTGTTAGCCGCTTTGAGAATCCTTCGGGTAGTGATAAAGCGGGATATCAAATCCAAACTCTTCGTCTTCTCTTCTTCATCTGCAGCATCTGGTGAGGATTTAAACAGATTGCCACAGCTGAAAGAAAGCTGATGGCTCAGGGGAAGGTAGAATGCAGACAATTTCTCACAACACCAGACTCACACCTCTGTAAGTTGCCACTTGGTAAATGGCATCTATGTGGCATAGACTTCTCTGAGAACAACCGTTTCTCACAGCGAGATTCAGAGCCATTAAATCTGCAATCCTTGACACATTTGCCTGGGAGTAAGTCTCATTGCACTCGGTAGGGCTTACTTTTGAGTCGCAAGACTGGTGTTCTAAACAAATTTACTCCACACCCCACTGAAGACGATGGGACTTATGTTGGAGTCAATGTGCAACAGCTTGCGCTGTGAGTCTTACGGCATTCCTCTCCCCCATTACACACAGCCTTTGTCAATTTAGTTTTCCTCTGACACAAAAAAATTGTTGCTCACATGCTGACAATATGGTCCAATAGTTATTACCTTTGAGGGGGGAAATCACCGCTGTTGTTATTTTTAAATAACTGTTATTACCTGACAAAATAATAGCAATGCCATTTCCCCAACGATGGTGTAATTGTGGCAAATTCATGCTGCAAGTTCCTGATGAATGACTGAGAGCCCATCAAAGAGAGTGGAACAAAAGACTCTTTAAAGTACAAAGTAGGTGGATTTGAAGATTGCCATAGGTAAATATAATATTAATAAGCATTGGGAAAGGCATAAAAATGCAGAAATACCCCAATGCCAATCTGCAAATCAATAACTCGCCCACACTTTGGTTCCTATGCCCAATTCTAGTTGCCCCAAGTGACAAGGTTGGAATAGGCACAGTTATTTCCAATACATAATGGAACCAGTCCGGAAACCCAGCATGCATTGTTATTGTGTAGGACAGAGGTTTTCAACCTTTTTGGGTCCACTGCTCCTTTGACCAACTATATTCTTTCTGCAGCACCCCTGTGGGGCTCAGGAGCCCAGTTATG
Organism: Zootoca vivipara; assembly: GCF_963506605.1. Lineage (NCBI taxonomy): Eukaryota > Metazoa > Chordata > Lepidosauria > Squamata > Lacertidae > Zootoca > Zootoca vivipara. The sequence goes on along the minus strand of NC_083287.1, from coordinate 18,283,910 downwards.
TCACCCCCTTTTGAACCCCTGTGGGGCTCAAGAGCCAGCAGCCCCTCACCCCTTTTTGAACACCCTCCCTTGTGGAGTGTTCCCTCAGACTCCTCTCCTCTCCTTGGGAGTCCTCTGGGCAGCCTTAGCTGTCGCCCCTGGTCTCTGAGCTTCCCCCCTGCCCCAAAGAGAGGTACCTCCCCACACCTGAGAAGCACCTCCTGGACAGCCCCAGAGGCACCATTCGCCTGGGGAGCTTGTAGCCAAGGCTGCTGCAACAAACATCTGTTTAAGCCTTTAGGAGACAGAGACATGAGAAGGTATTAGAGGAAGGGAGGGAAAGAAAGAGGGACAGAGGCCAATGTTGCCTGCAGCACCCCCGAGCATCATTCGAGGCACCCCAGGGTGCCACACGGCATACTGGTTGAAAACCACTGGTGTAGGAAGATCTCCCATTTGACAGTCCTATGGCAGTCGACGAGGGGGAAACACATGAGAACTTTGGACCAAGTTTACTGGCATTAATTGTGCGACCACCTTCGAATTATTTACATGCGTTGGTCTTTCCATGATTTTGCCCTGAAGCAATGTCAGGAGAACTGGCCTAGAATTGAGCTCAGTGGTGGAGAGATGAAGAACACACAGCATGAGATAAAAATGTTTCCCACATTGTTCTCTCTCCAGATACATCAATAACGGACGCAACACACTCCAACTGTTCCTGTTTATCGCCTTGGCTGGAAAATATCACTTTCTCTCGTCGGTGGATCCTTCAGGTAATTGAATAATGCTGAATCGATATTTCCTTCATGCGCACTCACATGTTTGGGTAGTTATAAATGGAGAAAAATTCTTCCCAGACTTTTTTCTTGCTCAAGAATCAACAACAATACCCACAGGATAAAAATCACATGTTGAGAAGATTAATTTGGAATTTGATTTTAATCAGCTTTGTCATATTGCCTGGAGAAGCATTATTTCCCAAATCCATGTACAGTACAGTGGTACCTGTACTGGGGAGCAATGTGCGGTCGGCAAATTCAGTTGAGAAAATTGAGAAACGCGCCTCGTAAGCTGTTCGACTTCCGAGGCGCGTTCGAAAACGGAAGCATTTACTTCGGGTTTTCGGTGTTCAAAAACCGAAACGTTTGGCTTCTGAGATGTTTGACAACCAAGGTACCACTGTGTCATGGGCTTTGAAGACACTCGATCTCAGGACGCAAGGGAGAAACATGCTAAGAGGGAGGCACGCTTGGCAAATCCACACCGTGATCAACTCCCGCCCGGAAACCAATGTCCCCAATGTGGAAGGATGTGCGGATCCAGAATTGACCTCCACAGTCACTTACGGACTCATTGTTAAAACCGTGTTTATGGAAGACAATCTTACTCAGCTACGAGTGATTGCCAAAGAAGAAGAAGAAATTTAATATGCACACTAGGAAACAGAAGTCTCATATCTGCTTCAGATGTCACAGAAAGAGCACTAGGTCATGTGCAGGATAGAGTCCCTGGTCCGACCACTGTGCACTGCTGCCCCCTATTGCTTTCTTGGAGGCTCCACCCAGCACATACATAACCCATTGAAATCACTATAATTCGATCGCCTTTGATCAGAATGTAATTATGTTGTTAAAATATTGCTTTGAAAATTGCATGGAACTGTGGCAGCTGAATCCTTCAGATGTAGCGTGGCCGGCCCTACTGTTAGGGAAAATATGGTGGATGCTTCAGGCAGCAGACACTGGAGTGTGTGGAAGGGCAGCGGCAGCCATCAGTTCTGAGTGAACTTCAGGCATTCTCCCCTGTCGGATGACAGGACAACCTCAAGCAGTTGTAGAGTCCCATGGATTGTATGAGCAGCTTCAAGGAACGAAACCTCCTAGCCCCTCTGTTGAAATTAGAGTGTGCCCAGTGCTTCTTTTCTGGGGGGATGCAGGGGTACACATACCCCTAAACTGGGCATGGCCAAACTTGGCCCGCCAGCTGTTTTGGGACTACAACTCCCATCATCCCTAGCTAACAGGACCAGTGGTCAGGGATGATGGGAATTATTGTCCCAAAACAGCTGGAGGGCCAAATTTGGCCATGCCTGCCCTTAACATTTTATAAATCTAAAGGTAGAAGTACCTAAAAAAATTAAAAATTTTAGTTTCTTCTCTAGCACGATGAATCGTCAGTTCCGTTGCTACCCCTGATGGTGGCCTCATTTCTCGTCGTGGTGTTTCCTGAGTCTCAGACGGAAACGAGCGTTTAATGTGTGAAGTAGGAGTTGGAATCTAGCATGGTGATTGGACAGTTTTGTTGTATTTACTGTGTTTATTTCCCCCGATTTGAACTATAAAATGGTGATTTTCTTGAGTCAAAATGAGAGTATCCCTAAACATTTTTTTAGAGGGGGGGAAAACCCCCACTGAGTGCGGCTGTTTGACAGGAATTTCCCAAAGCAGGTTCTAGAATTGCTTTGAAGCAAGGCCAAAACAGTTAATTGAGACCTTTGGCACCCCAGTCAACATGGCCAATGGTTAGAGATGATAGAATTTGTAGAGCAGCAACTTCTAGAAGGCCAATGATTTTCCTGCCTTGATCTAGAGCAAACTGCTCATAAACTCTCACAACTATTCCAAAATAAGCCTTGCTTTATTTGAATTAAAAGGTAAAGGGCCCCTGGGTGGTTAAGTCCAGTCAAAAGCGATTATGGGGTTGCGGCGCTCATCTCGCTTTCAGGCGTTTGTCCACAGACGGCTTTTCAGGTCATGTGGCCAGCATGACTAAACCACTTCTGGCGCGGCAGGACACTGTCTCGGAAACCAGAGTGCACAGAAACGCCGTTTACTTGAATTAAGACACTTGATGGTTTCCATTAGCCGTAAGAACACCTATATTTTTTTATTTGTTCAACTGAGGCTGAGTACGGTATTTTTTTGGAGGATCAGACCTTGAACACTTTTGTCCTATCTGATGCATTTCTGGAAAATTATTAGTGATGTGAGTAAAGCACCACTTTGGAGTGCTTTCGGACACATTTGTAAACCACTTTGCCCGAAAGTGTGTTGATGGATGTGCTTTGGAGTCTTGTTTTAGTCAAGTGGTATTTTTGCTAGATGACAGCTCTGTCTGTTTTGTAGCAGCCTTTAGACTTGACCCAGCGTCTGTTATGCTTCACTCAAGGTCCAGGTCTCAACCAGACAAATTTCCACTCAGCAGTTGCTCCTCAGCTCAGTGGATAAGCTCTGTAATTTTCATTCAATGACCATAATTTGTGCGCTGGATAAAACCTACATATCTCCAAACTATTTCTATAATGAACTTGAGCATTTTATGGTGATGGTCAAGATAATACCGGTACATAGATATTTTGAAAGCCTGTTTGGAGAGCTTTCTTGTAGTAATTGGTAAGAATCTCTCATTCCTAAATACTCTTTGCTCTTTTTATAGGTCAGCAAAGTTGTGGTTTTTTTAAAAGTACTGTAGTTCATTAAACCTTAAGCAGTTGAAGGAATGTGGTGAACTGTAGGGAAAACAAACAAGTTAGAAAAGGGGGCAGGAACTTGGATCAGAAAGTTGCGCAACTGAAAATGTATGTGCTGTTACAAATATACGTTATTCGGATTCTTCTTTTCCATTCTAAAAAAAATTTGCACCATTCTGCCATCTTGGAAAGGCCAGAATTTGTTATTTTAACATCCAAATAGCACTACATAGCGGCAGAACTATGAAGCAACATATTAGATTAATGAAAAGCTGCAAACATTAATACTGTATATATTCTCATCTTTAATCTCTTAATTGTTTTAGATAGACAGGGGTATTTTCCATAATTTTCTATGTAAATTGAGGAGGGGTTATTTATTTATTTTACTTACTTACTTATTTATTTCTGTTTGTTTTGTTGTTTTTTATTAATACTACGTTATGACAATATGTAGCAAACACATTATATATCAAATATCTTATGTAAAAAAAGCAAAACAAGTGAAATATTAAAGAATAGAAGGGGGGCGGAGAAAATATGTATGAAAAGGAGAGAGGGACAACATAACAAAACCTCTAGATTGCCATGAATAAATTAACAGGAAAAAATACCATCATTTATTTTGTCATTCCAGAAATGTAAAAACAAGGCCCACCTCTCAATAAATTTGTTTTCAGGATTATTAAATATAGTGTTTCTTTCATATGCAAGTCTTATCATTAAGATAGTTGTCCTTAACCAATCAATTATGGCAGGGGAGATTCATTTTTGTGCACTATATATGGTGACCATTTTGCATGGAGGGTTCTGTTCCTGCCCCCCGCCCCCCAAGTCGGTGGAGCGTGCGTAAGCCTTCAGCAGCTAAACTGGTTCCGTTCCCTTAAATCCACTTCTGATGTGAATTGCAATTCACATTTGCAAACAGTTATAGTCTTGCATGCGCAAGCGAGGGGCTGCATTTTGGATCTGGCGGAGGTTTCTCGAAGGCGCCCACGTCAAGGCCGCGAGGTGCTTAATTCAGCTTTGCAGACCTTGTTGCATCCCAGGCGTGTTACTTTTCAACTTCCAGCTGACTTGGTAAACCTTGTCCTTGCACACAGAAGGAACCTCGCTGTCGCGCTCTGGTATAGTGTGAGCTCAGAAAATGCTTGTAGCAAGTGACGGGCCTCTGGAACTGTGAATGTGTTTGGCTGTGCAACCTGCTGTGTTTTTGGAAAGTGGGAGAACAGTAGAATGAGGTTACGAAGCACATCCTTTTGCAAACAGCCAGGAAATGGTACTGGCCGAGTGGTTAGATCACATAGAGTAGAATCCTTGAAGGCTGTGAGTTCAAGTGTTAATTGGTTCCAAACAACCCTAATCTTTACAGCAAAAATGAGACTTATGATTGGTCTGGCTGCTGAATAAGATCCTAACCAAATGCACCTTTAAAAAAAAAGGGGGGGAGTGGGGGTGTCAACATAAATCATAGAAGTCAGAATTACTTACAGGCAGGTGGTTCTGCACAGGAATTAGTTTGGACCTGAAATTATGCATTTTGATGAAGAGGGTGCTGCCGCTGATAGATTTGTTTAGTTCAGGCATCCCCAAACTTCAGCCCTCCAGATGTTTTGGACTACAATTCCCATCTTCCATGACCACTGGTCCTGTTAGCTAGGGATCATGGGAGTTGTAGGCCAAAACTTATGGAGGGCCGCAGTTTGGGGATGCCTGGTTTAGTTGTTCCAGAGCACTGCTGGAGTTGGGTTTTATTGTATTTATTATGAATGCAATGGGCAATACTGGTCTTCTGGCAGATAATAATAATAATAATAATAATAATAATAATAATAATAATAATAATAATAATATAGTACCCCACCTATCAGACTGGGTTGCTCCAGCTACTCTGAGTGGCTTCCAACAGGATATTAAAAACAATAAAAGATCAAACATAAAAAACTTCCCTAAACAGGGCTGCCTTCTAAAAGTCAGATAGTTGTTTATTTCCTTGACATCTGATGGGAGGCACTGGCAGAGGAAGAGGAGTGCAGGGGGAGCGCACCGCCCCAGGCAGTGTGATCTTGGTGGGGTTCCGTCGTGGCTGCCCCCCCCGTGCTGGGTTCTCCGCCCCCGCAGGTGGCTTGCCACGCCCCCAGAACATGTGCCCCGCCCCTGCGGGCGACACACCCCACCCCCAGAACACACAACCACATCCCTGTGGGCGGTGCACCCCACCCCTGGGACACGTGCCAGCCCCACTCCCACCTGCCCCCCCCGGTGCCGGAGCATGAAGCTCCGCCACTGATGGGAGGGTGTGTTCCACAGGGAGGGTGCCACTCCCGAGAAGGCCCTCTGCCTGGTTCCCTGTAACCTCACTTCTCGCACTGAGGGAACTGACAGATGGGCCTCGGCGCTGGACCTCAGCATAATAAAACATGAAACATTAAAAACGTCCTGAAAAGTTGTATAGTATCAGGACTGCATAGCCTTTCTTCTGATTCCTCGGAGCCTGATCCTGTTTTTTTCCACATATACACACTATGTATGCTATGCTTACTTTATACTGGGCGTGGGCGGGGGAGCTTGCAAAAGACAATAGGGCTGGCCACTTCCCCCCACAATAATTCCAGCACTGATTGGCAGGCCTATTTGTATTAGTTGAAATACTTTGTAGAGAATGTGGGAGTTCAGGCTAATGGCAAGAATGCCCAGGCCACTTAGTGTGACTTCAATAACATTAGACCTCCTTGAGTGCTAATTTCTGTTTCAAAGCGCACAAAGGAAATGTTAAAACGTTGCCCACGAGAGATCAAACTGATTATGTCAACACGTAATCTGCTAAAACAACCCCTATGTATATTTTTAGCTTAGAAGATTGGGGGGAGAACATATAAAATGGAAGTCATTAAATGTGTCCTGAAATACAGAACATGTCAATAAAATTTCTAGAAAATGTTTGCTGCTTTGTACATGTGTAAAGGATCTAGGAGGCCTAGGAGACCACAAGCTTAACATGAGTCACTAGTTTGATGCAGGAGCAAAAAAACCCAACCTAATGCTATTCTAGGAGGCATCAACAGAAGTATAATGTCCAGGTCAAGGGTAGTAATAAGTAGCACTCTATTCTGCCTTGGTCAGATCACACTAGTGTCCAATTCTGGGCACCACAATTTAAGAAAGATTTTGACAGCCTGGAATGTGTGCAGAGGAGAGCAACCGAGATGATCAAGGGTCTGGAAACCAAGCCTTATGAGGAATAGTTAAGGGAATTGGGTATGTTAAACCTGGATAGGACACGGAGAGGCAATATGATAGCCACCTTCAGATATCTAAAAGGTTGTCGCATGGAAGATGGAGCAAGCTTGTTTTCTCATGCTCTGGAGTGTAGGACCTGAACCAACTTTTTCTGCCCACGGTGCTTCTGAAATTATATTATGTATAGCCATATATTCCAGTCACTTGTAAGCAGAAGCAAAAATGTAGTTGCCCCTTTTCTTGGGAACCTCCCTCTTCCTAAAAAAAAAAAGTGCACTCTTCTGAGTCTCCCTGAGAATGTTTCCAAAAATGCCTTCTCACTTTGGTGGCCTGAGAAAGTGAGAGAAGACCTGCTTTGCCCAGCCCTTGTAATAATAAGAGTGTGGGATTCACACACACACACACACACACACACAGACGGATGCATATTTTTTTTTTTAAAAAAATTGTGTCTCAAGGCTTGAGAGAGTTCCCAACCTTGGGACAAGCCTTTTTCCAAAGTGTGAGAAACTGGCGCAGGCTGAAGCAACCTTCTTTAGCTGGCACCAAGCTTGCTCACAAATTACCCTGAGCACAGGTGCATGGGCCTGTGTGAAAGAAGGTACACTTGTTGATGTGTACAGCTCAGCTGGTGTGAACACAGACTGTCCACTAACTGAAGGCTGTATATGAACCGAAGTGCAAGAGTAGGCGTACAGCTCCACTATTTGTGCAGCTCAACATAGCGCACACTTGATTAATGTAATGTGTGAATACTCTTATCAAGTTGAGAGGATAGATGTGAGCAGTAAAGGTAAAAAAAAAGGAGGTAAAGGACCTCTGGACGGTTAAGTCCAGTCAAAGGCGACTATGGGGTTGCAGCACTCACCTCGCATTCAGGCCGAGGGAGCCGCCGTTTGTCCACAGACAGCTTTCCGGCGCAAATGGGACACTGATTCTGGCGCAAATGGGACACTGTGTGCATGGAAACGCAGTTTACCTTCCCACCCCAGCGGTACCTATTTATCTACTTGCACTGGCTTGCTTTTGAACTGCCAGGTTGTCAGGAGCTGGGACGGAGCAACGGGAGCTCACTCCGTCGCGGGGATTCGAACCGCCGACCTTCCGGTCGGCAAGCCCAAGAGGCTCAGTGGTTTGACCCCCGGCTCCACCTGAATGGTGCAGCAAGGCATTTAGAAGAATGATGCAGCAGGGAGTGTTGCTCCATTTGGGTTTCAATCCAGGCAGCACCACATCGGTGCTGGTAGGAGATGCTTAAAAGTCCCCAAGCACTCCAACAAGCTGATTTAAAATTCCTTAAAGAAGAAACAGACGCCAACCGCTGATCAGTTATAAGATTTTTTCTTTTTAGAATTCAAGCGTACACAGTAATCTATGCCCACTATAGTCATAATTACATATTAATATCTGCATACAAAAGCTATGTAAAAATTATATTCTTCCCCCAAATATACAAATTTTCTCTTCAGATAGTTTAAAACATTTGTGATCGCATATTTTAATATAGCTTAGGCTGAAAAAATATTACCCATCTAGCATATCACTTAACACTGTTTGGAAAACAGAACAAAACAGAACAGAACAGAACAGAACAAAACATTTTTTTTAATAATAAAAAAAGATCCTATTCCAGAATTCTCTGTCTTTCAAATAAATTCATGTAACTTCAAACAGCCTCAGGGCATGACTCCAAAACACAGAAAAGGCAACTCTAAAACTCACCAGAACCTTTCCTAATTTTATTTTGTAAAGAACATAGCATTATATTGGGGTGGGGGTGGGGAATGAAGCCATTTTGAGGAATTTTAAAATTAAGAACATAAAGAAACAAGAGGGGAAATTACTCATTCATGCCCTGATATGATCTTATCCAACACTAGTGTAATTAAATAAAGTGTCTTTTTAATGTTTAACATTGTGCTCAGTAATTTACATCAATTCAATCTACACCGCAATGTAGATTTACATTTGATTGTCTTGTGCATAAATAAGGGTTCGCTTTTAAAAGTTAGGTAAACTGTGCAAATAGACAGTCACAAACAGCTTATTACTTGCACAATATTGCTTTTGAAGGCGACATCGTTGAATGTGGATCAATACACACAAGCAATGCAGACTCTTTGCATTTGCTAACATTTATACAACACAGTAAAAACTTTGTGAGAAAAGGCCATACCTTTTTTGTCATTGTGATTTTTTAAAATTGTATTTTTTAAAAAAGCAACATTATTTTTGTTTTTAAAATAAATGTGCTCGCTTTGTTTTAAATGTTTTACGTGGAAAATAAACCTCTACCGCTCTAGGATATCGTGTCTCTATAAAAATTTATATAAGGGTCATATCGTAGTAGTATCAAAAGGGAGCATCTGATAAATCTAGTTATTTGAATAAAGTTACAATAATAACAGGACAACCCAAAACTTCTCGCATAGGTCTTTGCTGTCTCCAGAGTTGCAAAAAGGCAGGCGAAGAAAACTTGCTTGTTAACGTAGCACACCCCAGGGCACAGTGTCTTTGCAATGTTTTGTCTCCCGAACCTCTCAACGACCGTGCGAGGCAAGGGGCAATTCTGGAATATAAGGCTGAGAGACAAGTGACTTGCCCAAGGTCACCCAGTAGGTCCTTAGCAGAGCGGGGAAATGTTGGTGAACCAAACAGTCTAAAATTCTTACCGCCTAGATGAAGGACCGAGAAACTTCAGCCTTTCGCTTGTGAATGGACTCCAGCTCCCATTGTTCTTGACCACTTGCTACGCTATCTGAGGCTACTGGGAGCTGGAGTCCGTGAACATCAGGAAAGCCAGAGATTCCTCAGCCCTGACCTAGACCAAACTGACTTTTTCAAACAAAGCAAAAAATGAACACGTCTTCCCTGGTTTTGATTCTCATTGCTGACAGTGGGGGAAAGGGTTAGCCTTGCAAGCTGTTTCTGAAAACCGTAAGACTGGTTGGTTTTGCTTATGATTTATGCAGCGAGAAGAAGTCCGCATGACACCTACAAGTTAAGAGTTCCAGAGCATAAAGATAACATCACTAGCAATGACATGCTCCTCTTGCAGTCAGTAGCTTTGTCCAGGCAGATTCCGGAAGAGTAATAATCTTCCTTCCAATCCCGTTTTGATTTTGCCTCTTCTTTTCTGTGCTCTGCTCTGCGATGGAGTGATTATTTAGCACAAAGATAAAATCACAAATGTCCAATGTCTAAATTCCGACATCTGTATTTTGGCACAGTGTTGTTACTTTTAAGAAACTGCTATCTCACCATAGAAATACATTGTCAAGAAATTACAGAACTCAGTTGCAACACAAACCCAGTGCAGCTTAAACATCTGTTTGTTTAGAGCAAGAAACAGTAAAGATGACACTTTTTTTTAATAAGGAGTTTTTTTCATATAGAGAACACTCCACTTGCTACTATACCTAGAGCAGAAAGCAAAATTGAGAGCCATGTGGCACTGTCAACAAGCAGAAATAAACGCTGTGCAGTGTAAAAAAATCATCTTTGTTGTGTCCTGTCAAAAGGCTCAACCCACACAGAAAAAAATACTGGGTGTAGGATTTGCCACTATGAGTAGTCGGTTCTGAAATCTACTACCCAAGACGCTGGCCATGATTTGACAAAACCTTATAGTTTACCAACCTTGGCAGGACTGAGGACTATGTTCATTAAAAAAAAAAAAAATATCCCACACATATTTAAACAAACTAAAGACTCAAACATAGGTCCCAATTCTGCTCTCGCTCCCTGGTGTAAATGAACAGTGAAATCGCTGAAAAGCCTGTGGAGCTACAAATGTAAAAACTGGAGTGACTGAAATAAGGATTTAACACCCTTACATTTTGCTAGACCGTCTCCGAAGTACAAAATGGCTATCGAGTTGTGACTGATGACTTGATGGTAACTTAGTGAATTGGGCTGCACTTACCTAGCGAGTCCCATTGAATTAAGTAGGACTTACTTCTGAGTAGACATGCTTAGAGTTGCAGCCTTAAGTGTCTCTGAAGCATAGTGTGCTTTGCTAACCAACTACCACTTAATGTTTTTGTCTAAAAGGTGCTTTAGAACACTGAGTAACAAAGAACTAGTGACCTATGATGTTGGACAGTAGTCCTAAAGTGCCACCCGCAGCTCTGTGCCGGAAATCGCCTCCCGTTCTCATCCGTGATGGGAAATGCGCCATGTGAACAGAGGGATTCCTTGTTGCAAATGGGGGAAAGGGTGTTCCCCTGCCCTTAGAAAACAATGGGAAAGTTATGGAGCTGGATGTGCAATGGGGCCAGCTGGTTAGGCTGGAAGCCTTCTTGTCTCTGGCAGAAGATGCTTTTCCTCCACCGCAAAGGAAACATTGGGTACATCCCTCCAGAGGGTGATGACTATTTTTGTTTGGAGAAAGTATTAAAAGTCAGATTGGGCCAGAGTAGGTGAGCCCCAGTGCTTTTTCCCCTTAAAAAATGTTTAGCAGTTACACTCATTTTGACTCAAGAAAACCACCATTTTATAGTTCAAATTGGGAAAAATAAATACAGTAAATGGACAAAAGTACAAAGGTTCACAAAATGTTTGGGGGTATGAGTACCCCTGCATACCCCCCAGGAAAAAAAGCACTGGTGAGCCCCATAAATTGATGTTCCTTAACTTTCAGGCTGTCAGCCTAGAGCAGGGGCCACCAAACTGAATGGGACTTGCTTGCGAGTAAACATGCATATGATTTCAGCATTAATATATTTGTGGACTGGGGGGGGGGCTGGAAGGCAGAAAATGTGAGCAGGGTCACGTTTTACCTTGCACCCTGACCTAAACTGGCTACCCACAAGCCACTGCTTGCACCGTTAGGGAAAATGTGCATACAGTCAAACCTCGGTTGTCAAACGTATTCCATTCCGGAAGCCCGTTTGGCTTTCAAAACGTTCGACAACCGAGGCGTGGCTTCCGATTGGCTACAAGAGCTTCCTGCACTCAAACAGAAGCCTCGTTGGACGTTCGGCTTCCCAAAATTATTCAAAAACCGGAACACTTACTTCTGGGTTTTCGGCGTTCCGGAGCCGAAACGTACTATAATGGAGGCGTTTGGGAACCGAGGTTTGACTGTACTAATATATTTTCCCTTATTGCCCACTAGGACCAAGAGGGAAGAAGGCAGGAAGCCAGCAGTAGGCAGAGCAAGAGCCAGTGACAGGTGGAGCCAATTAATTTTGGTTTTGTCCCCATCCTCCTCCCTGCTGACTCTCCCTACAAGGCAGAGGCAGACTTGTAGGAGCCTAAGGCGGAGGAAGCAAGTAGCCGAGACCAGGCCCTGGACAAGTTGTAAGATAGAAAACATGCAGGTCTTCTTGGAGGAACTGAGATTGATGGGGCAGCGTCCCATTTGGTAATGGAGCAGCCTCCATGGCTAATGACTCAAGCAAGAACTGGCAAGTGGGATTTTGGTCAAGAAAATGCCAAATGGTTCTCATCTTATTACCCTGGAGCTACTTTTTAGAGATGTGATGAAGGGAGACAGTTGTCTTTGTGTGTTTGGGGCGCTGAAGCCTTTCAAGCAAGACAGCTCCTGACTAAATGGATTTAAGGATGCACCCAGACCCAACACCCTTGCCGTATTTCATTTCACATAACTCATTTGTTCCCTATTAATCCAGTTTTAAAATTTACATGTTTCCTCCGCATGCAGGAATTGGTGACTCGAGTCTTCAAAATTTATATTAAGCAATGCTGAATTCAGATGGTTACGCCACACATTCCCCACACGTGCTTGATGATACGTGCTGAGAAATGGGAATAAACAGGGAAACTTCCAAGACAGGACTTGGAAGGGCCTGCCTTTCTGATATCATCAACTGCCCAGTTTAGCATCTGCTAAAAGAATTTGGCAAGGCCAAGGAGGAGTTGGGGCACCACGATGGAAATTCAGCATACATACTTGATTCTGTAGGGTTAGGGATGGTGCGAGTCCTCCACTTATACAAGGCATGGCCAAACTTGGCCCTCCAGATGCTTTAGGAGTACAGTTCCCATCATCCCTGACCACTGGTCCTGTTAGCTAGGGATGATGGGAGTTGTAGTCCCAAAACATCTGGAGGGCCAAATTTGGCCATGCCTGATATACCAATCATGGGTGGTTTTCCGCTTTACTAACAGTGCAATGCTAAACATGTCTACTCAAAAGTAAGTCCTAGTCCATTCAGTGGGGCTTACTCCAGGTAACTGGGCACAGGATTGCAGCCTGAGGTTACGTTTTGTATAAAGTATGCTAGGAAAGGTTTACAGACCGTGGGGTGCAATAACCATGAGGTTATCAGCAGTCCATTGTCTGGATGACACCCTAGTACTGCTCACCCACATCTATTTCCATAGGCCTTGCAAGCAAGATGGATGTTTGCGTAGATTGAACTGCAGCACTTTCAAACTCCACTTATCTCCTTATTAAGTAAGCTGACGAGGGCCAGTTCCAACTTGCGATGTATTTGCCTGTAATATTTGTAAAGCAGGTACAGTCATACCTCGGTTTAAGTACGCTTCGGTTTGAAAATTTTCAGTTTAAGTACTCCGCGGACCCGTCTGGAACGGATTAATCCACTTTCCATTACTTTCAATGGGAAAGTTTGCTTCAGGTTAAGTACGCTTCAGGTTAAGTACAGACTTCTGGAACCAATTGTGCTTGTAAACCGAGGTACCACTGTATTTGACAAGACACATTTATCTGGGCAGATGCTTGATCTATTTTGAATTTGTTCATCTTTTGATAAATAATAATCCCTGAGTTCATCCAATTGAATTTTTGGATAAGCGTTTTCAAATGACTTAAGCTGGTGAAAGAGACCAGGTGAAGCTTACTTTGAAACTTTGCATATTCTTACGCTATCAGAAGCTTGTGAAACAAAAGCTCGCAACTGTCTCTTTTATGGCAACAACTGTCCCTCTGGGGACAGGTGATATTAGGTTCTGTAGACGTATCTGGCACCCGAGAGAATATCATGCAGCCTTCTTGGATGCCTCATTCATGAACTGATCTATGTTAACACTTTTCACTATGGATGTGGGTTATTACTCTTGCAGCCTGGACTTTTGTTTTGCAGCAGTTAAAAAACAAAAGGAGTCAACATGATGCCTTTGTTTCTTCTGTGACTGTTTAGGAGCCTCACACACACACGCCCTATTCATATAGACCAGAGGTTGGCAAGGTGCGGCACGTGGGCCGGATGCGGCCCATGAAGACCATTTTACAGGCCCATGAGCCCCCCCCCCTGAGCTGAGCCGCCCACTTCGGCAAGTCCCCCACGCGCTGCGCTAAACCGGCACGACGCAGCGCAGGGACTCGCCGAGCGGCGCCGGAAATTTTGTCTGTGCATGCGCAGATACTAGAAAATGCGCCTGCGCATGTCCAGACACCGAAAATTGCTTCTGTACAGGCACGATTTTCAGCGTCTGGGCATGCGCAGAAGCAATTTCTGGCGCCACGGACATGCACAGATGCAATTTCCGGCGCTGCAGCAGTCCAGCCCACAGACTATCTCCGTGGGAGTGATCCGGCCCATGGCTGGTAAACCTTGCCAATCCCGGATATAGACTGTGAAAAATATATACAGCATGTTTAGGCATTTGCTAACATGGATCACAACCTAACCTAAGTCATTGAAATCAGTGAGTTTAAGCACACCTAACTCTGTATTGGATTGCGGGGCCATGGACTTACTGAATGTCCACTATGTGATGACACAGTTTGGTGCATGAGCATTCAAAAGACTTCCTTTGCTAATGGAATGAAGCATGGCTGAAAGGAACTCTACTGTTCTCGCTTTGTCCACAGTGAACATCTTCCTGAGTACAGAATTTTTCCAGCGTATACAATGGTGCTCTGGGTCTAGACTTCTAGGGATTGTTCTGGGCCGACATGGCTCCCAAGGGTTTGTGGAATTGTCTTCTTGCAACAGAAGACGTAACACATGCCGCTTCTGGAACTAATGTTGTTTGATTGCCAAAGCAGTTTGCTATGTGGCATGAGAACTGTTGTTTCAGAAGTGCAGGCACTAAACCCTGCTGGCTGCGGCAAGGACTAGATTCAGGTTTCCTGGGGTCCTTGCCCCGGGTTACAGTCACTATGAGGGTGACTGTAGACAGGCAGTGAAAGGGTCTATCCCCTTTGCTACTTACTGATATGTGAATGCAAAGGGTAGCATGGAAGGATTCAAAAAGCATACTTTGAGAATAAGCTGAACTGGGAGAAGAAGAGAAGAGAAGAGAAGAGAAGAGAAGAGAAGAGAAGAGAAGAGAAGAGAAGAGAAGAGAAGAGAAGAGAAGAGAAGAGAAGAGGGAATGGCCTGCCTGATGCATCATATAAAAAATGAGAGCAGTTCACAGCAAATAAGTTAGAGGTTCCAGGAACTGCATTCCTAGTCTGTTTAAACATCACCATCAGAACAGCCCCAAGCGCACTGATTCCTGATTAACGGAAAACAGCAGCAGGAGAGCTTGTCCTGCACAGTTTGTTACTAATATATCAGAGGAAAAGAATTGTTTTCAGGGAAGTGGGAGAAAAAAGGAAAATCAAGTCCAAAATGCAACCCATTATCTTAACTAGGGAAATGGATGAAGTATAAAGGGCTTAGATTAGCGCAACTTTTAAAGCTGTTTTCCCTTTATGGTCAGTTTTATACTATAAAAGGAGATAGAGCAGTCATTTCAAATACTCTGTGGTCACATCTATACCACACATTAAAAGCACATGGCTTTCCGCAAAGTATCCTGGAAGTGTAATTTACCTCTCGCAGAGCTGCAATTCCTAGCATGCTTAACAAACTACAGTTCCCAGGATTCTTCAGAGGAAGCCATGTGGATTAAATACACAGTGCGGATGTGACCCGTGAATTTAGCTCTGGATTTAGCCCACCCCTGCAAATGATTTTTGAATCTGGGTCTCGGAAAAGCATTCGGATGACCCCTTTTCACCTCAAGATTCCGCCCGCAATGTCAAAAACGCCACTGGGAATGGTCATCAAATTGCTGGAATGAAGTTGTAGAGCCTTAAGTACAAAGACGACAAATGCATTTGTACTTTAGGGCTATGTCAATTTCCCTTGTCTACGTTTCCGGGAGTAGCCGACATGGCCCCTTCTAGATGTCATGGACTCCAGCTCCCATCATCCCTGACCATTGGCCATGTTTGCTGGGGCTGATGAGTGTTGTGATCCACAAAAACTGGATGCCACCATGCTTGAGTTTTCAGAGAAAATATGACTCTTCCTTTAAATTATCCCAATCCAGAGTCACAGATGTCATCAGATATGCAGAAAGTGCTCGCACACGCTCATAAATGCCTTATTCAAATCTTTTGTGTGCCTATGGGCTTTCTGCATCTATAGAAATTAATGAGGTAGCCCTTGCAGCAGTGACGGGGGAGCTGTGCCCTCCATTTGCTGCTGGGTGCCAACTCCTATCAGCTCCAGCCACCATGGCCAAGGGTCTTCTGGAGGACTACCACAAGTTCCCCATCCTCATTTTACAGGGGGACATTTTTGGTGTGCCTATCAGAGTTCCTGCACCCATAAGAAATGAATGGATCGAGCCCAAAACTGTCAGGTTTCTCCCGCACCTCCCCAAAAGCCTGGATGATTAACACAGTCGTACCTTGGTTCTCTAATGGAATCTGTTCCGGAAGTCCGTTCGACTTCCGAAAACGTTTGAAAACCAAGGCACGGCTTCTAATTATAATATGATAATTTCTTATTTATACCCCGCCCATCTGGGGTATAAATTGGCTGCAGGAGCTTCCTGCACTCAATCAGAAGCCGCGGAAGCCCGTCAGACGTTCAGGTTCCAAAGAACGCTCACAAACCGGAACACTCACTTCTGGGTTTGCGGCATTCGGGAGCCAAAACGTTCGAGAACTAAGTTGTTCAAGAACCAAGGTATGACTGTATAGCAATTTGCCCTATTTAGCAACATGAAGTCAAATTTGTTTTTGAAGACTTGGGGCAATGTAGATTCCAAATGCGAGTTCTTATTCTAGTAGGTTTGACTTTTGTACACACATCCCAATAAAATATGGAAAATGTGGAAAACGAGGGACTTTCTGCACTTTTTGGAGCACTGACCTATTTTTTTTTAAAGATTTAAAAATACAAAATGTTTTATTTATTTACTTGTAAGATACCCATTCTGATCTCAAAGCAATGATGGCAATTATGGAAGTCTTTGGCTAAATTAAGATGTACTCTCTTAAGAACTACTAAAAACCATGGTTGCAATCAGGTGAAAGTTAAGCATGGTTAAGTCCTATCGATTTCAGCTGGTACTTAGGTGAGCCTAACACTTGCTAGATTGTAGCAAATACCTCGTGTCCTGAAAGTGAGATAATACTGTATAAAATATGGCAGAATTAAAAAATATAAAGTTCTGAGTATTTGTTTCCCTACTAGTTCAGCTTATTTTCCCACCTCTCTCCAAATAGTGATGAGTGTGAGCTTATGAGCACCTGAATGCTGGTGAACGAAACGGATTCATTTGTATTCCCAATGTCAAACTTCCAAAGGATTCACATCAAAAGGACACACACCCACACCCACAAACACACAAATGCAATTGTCACAAGTACCCGCATTGAAGGGAGATCATCATTCGTGCCTATCAAAAATAATCCTCCAAACAAAAAACAAGGTGGAACAAAATGGAAATGAACAAAAGAGAGAGAGAGAGAAAATACTAGGCAATGGAATGAAATGACAGACACCCAGTAGTGCTATAGGATTTTTGAGAACCTCTCCAGTCTTTTTAATCCTCAAAAACTTCCAGGAACAAAGGGGGAAAGAGTTCTGTTGGGCATTCCACCTTCATGTGCAGGAAGCGGCTAGCATGACAAGCGCCAATCATTCGTAGGTCCGTCACTTTCATCAGCAGTTTTGGCCAAAAGTGTGCAATGTGATGCTTTCTGTAATTAATGTAGTGTTCAAATGCCAGGAGGAAGCCCTCTTGGCACTTTTCTATTCTCTCGACGCTGACAAGACCCGGACGATCTGCATAATTTAGACGAAAGGCATAAGTTATTTCCTTACATCCACCCAGGGCTACCCGTATATTCCGGCGTATAAGACGACTGGGCGTATAAGATGACCCCCAACTTTTCCGGTTAAAATATAGAGTTTGGGATATACTCGCCGTATAAGAAATACGACCCGGCGTATAAGACGACCCCCAACTTTGGAGAAGATTTTCCTGGGTTAAAAAGTAGTCTTATACGCAGGAATATACAGTACTTAAACAGTACCTTCTGCAGAGCTCAGTCAAATTTTAAGAAATTGATATTGCTCAGTGGCAGGTTCCCACGGTATTTCCCAATACAAGTCGAGCCTGACACAGATTCAGAGAACCAGTATAAGGTAGAGGGTTGTCTTCTTGGGCAAAACATAGGGCTAGAACACAGGAGGGGTTGCCAATTGAGAATTTTACCTTATATGTTTTGGTAAAACAATACAGTGGTACTTTGGTTTTCGAAGGTTTTTGAACGTAATCCGTTCTTGAAGACCGTTCGAGTTCTGAAACATTCAAAAACAGCTGACAGCTAGGCCTCCAGAACTTGCACTCAGCAGAAGCTGCGTGGCATCTTTGACTTTCGAGACATGTTCGAAAACGGAAGTATTTACTTCCGGGTTTACGGCGTCAAAAAACCGAAATGTTAGACTTCTGAGACGTTCGGAAACCGAGGTACTAGAGATGTAAAATTTCCGGAAATTTTGAAGCTCGGGAAAAAACCCGTTTTTTTCTGGGGGAAAACAGAAATTTTCGGGAAAATTGAAAAAAATGCTACATTAGCACTTATTTTTTTTCTTTTCCAGATTGAAAGTCATTCTGTTACTTTAGAAACATAAAATATAACTATGGACAATCTTAATGGGCATAAAATTATGACAACTAGCATATTAAAAATATAGTATATCCAAACAATTATTACAAATAGATTTTACTTTTAAAATAATATTTATTTGTATTCGTAACAAATGGAGCAACAATCTCCTGAACTGTTTACTAGTTTATGTGGAACAAAAAAAACCTCCACAAAACAATTTTAGAAAATCCAGAAGTAACAATTATTCATTTTTCCTCTTCACAGTATTAAAAAAAAATTCTCATAAAAAGAACGGAAGAAGGAAGTGGGACTAAGTTTCAATGAATGGGCATGAGATTCAGAATCATTTTCTGAACTGTAATGATCTTCCAGTGCTTTGAGGCCTAGAGAAGAGGAACAGAACCGATGCATACCACACGGATGCAAAAACAAAACTGAAACCTTTTTCTTTTCTGGTGACACCACCACCTCCTAAAGGAAGAAATGTATCTTGTTCTTGCATTGGAGAGTTCAGTTTGTAACCTAGGACTTGCTTGTCCTCACAGAAATTAGAATAATCTGATACCATACATATTTTTTAAAAATGATTTATAAAATATTTGAACCCCTTATCTTAAAATATTTTATTCATCATGTTAAAATAAAACATTCCATAATCTTTTTTTTTTATTTTTCCAATTTTTTGGAAAAAAAGAAAAAAGTCTTCAGGAAAAAAATGGGAAAAACCCAGTTTCCCTCCGAATTTTTCCGCTTTCCCCCCGGGCCTTCACATCTCTACGAGGTACCACTGTATATGTGCACGCTAGGCTTAATTTTGCTCTCCCCATGTTTATTTCCCTAGGAAGCCAGTGTGGTGTAGTGGCCAGAGTGTAAATTACTAAACTATTTCCATACTCACCTGAAGACATCAGCAGTACCGCCTGTAGGAGGGCGACTTCTGTGTCATCTAGGTTGAATGATGACAATGACATGCCCAGGTCAAAAATGGCATCCGATACAACTCCAAGACCCCCGTTTTTCAACTGGCCCCTGGTCACCGCCATCTCCCCATTCAGGGTCAAAGTCTCGCTCTCGGGGTCATAGCGAACTGCTGCTCTGAGGGACATAATCTCCATGCAACAACCTTTCAGAAGGATGATCTGGTCTTCACATGGCAGCTGCGGAGAATGGCAAGTGAGAATCAGTTTTCCTGCACTTAAGTAAAAGGGCTTCTCCAAACACTAAAAAGTAAAATGAATATTGCCACCACCCCTGTAAGCAGTTTC
This sequence comes from Zootoca vivipara, assembly GCF_963506605.1. Taxonomy (NCBI): domain Eukaryota; kingdom Metazoa; phylum Chordata; class Lepidosauria; order Squamata; family Lacertidae; genus Zootoca; species Zootoca vivipara. The sequence goes on along the minus strand of NC_083287.1, from coordinate 18,264,118 downwards.
CTTTCATTCCTTCCCTTTATCACTTCCTTTGAAGTGATCACTAAAACCTGATGAGAGAGTGTTCTTAATAATGTCACCCACATGCCACCTTCAAAGAAGTCATTGTCATTTTTCACCCTTCACTGAGATTTGGGGGTTGCTGGAGAGTTAAGTTGGGATAGGTATACATTCAAAGCAGTTTTATTTATTATTACTATTTTGATGATGATTGTATAATTAATAAATCCCTATTATAGTACAGTGGTCCCTCGACTTACGAATTACTCGACATCCGTAGGTTTCTACTTACGAACGGGACAAATGGCCGCACACTTACGAATTTTCCTACATCCGAACGGAAACTGTTGGCGGCTTTAAATGCGGTTTCCTCGACTTCCGAATTTTCCCGATATTTTTCCCCCCTATGGGAAACCGCGTTTCGACTTCCGAACTTTTCGACCTACGGATGTGCATTCGGAACGGATTAAGTTCGTAAGTCGAGGGACCACTGTAATATTACTGCAACGTGTCATACTTGGGGCTGCTTTTGAAAACAGCAGCTCATTCAGAAATAGGCAGAATTCACATTATACCAAATCTGGCACAACTGCACTAGCTACCGTTTAGTCTCTGAAGCCCAATTCAAAATGTTGGTTTTGACCCATAAAGTCTTAGGTGGCTCAGGACCTCAACAACTGCCTCTCCCCACCTAAACCAGCCTGGAACCTGTGATCATCATCGGAGGTCCTTCTCTGCCCCTGAGGGACATGAGAAATGGCCTTCTCAGTGGTGGTTCCCCACTTATGGAACGTTCTCCCCCAGGAAGCACAGCTGGTGCCATCTTTGTCTGGTTTTAGGTGCCAGGCAAAAAGATTTGCATTTAGGAAGGCCTTCGGTCCTTAATTGAGAGGGTAACTAGTTATGTTGCCTGCCTCTTTATTGGACTCATTCTTTGATGTGAGGTGGGTAGGATTTGTATCTTTTATATATATTCCTGGATTTGCACTTTAAACCTTGTTTTACTGTGGCTTTTATAATTGGTTTTAATGTTGCTTGCTACTACTATTATTATTATTATTATTATTATTATTATTATTATTATGTAGGTTGCTTTGAGACACTTTGGTGTAAAAAGATAATAATAATAATAATAATAATAATAATAATAATAATAATAATAATTAATAGTAATTAATACTAATGTGAATGACCCAGCAATGGTACATACTTGTGTTATACAACCGCTGTAACCATCTTTGTTCCCCACAAAACCTTCAGCCCATTGGCCAACGTGAATTTGAACCCTTCAGGGTAGGAGGCCATCTTCTTATTAGTTCTGTAGCACTATTAAATCACCCATAGTCCATAACATAAAGTAGTTATGGGAACAAAAATCTGTTCCATTTTGGCTTCAGTTAAGTTATTTTATTTTCAAGTCAAGTTGAGATTTGTGTGTGTGTGTGTCAGTGGGGTTGGGAGTCGTTATTTATAGTACTGACACAGTGATTACATTTAATCTCGACAAAAAAAACCATTCTGAGTGGGTGAAGGGATCATGGCTTAGCAGAAGTGAAAGCAATGTTCCAGGGGCCTAACGGTTTTTGAAAAATGTAGTCTGCTTGCAAAGGAAAATTGACACTTGATTGTACCGTCGTCTTTCCCCCGCCTCAGCTGCCGGCTTTAAGTGTAGAGTATTTGACTCATAGGGAGACTCATAGGGAGGGCAAGAAAAGGAGAGAGAGAAAATGAGGGCTAAAATATATTCTAATTATCTAAAATAAACGTGATTAGTTTAAATAATTCTGAAACAAGCACATTCATTTTGCCACTTGCATGGTGCTGCAGAGTTTTGCTATCCGCTGTGAAGTATTCTGAAGTTTGGACAAGAGAGGGTGAATTGGGGCAGAGCGAATGGCTTAAGGGCAGCGGGGAAAGCTGTGCCAGCCGCATCTTTTGTTTGGGAAATTACATGAAAGTGGCCCAGAATGGCCAGACTCACTTGGAATAGGGAAGCCATTTGCATGAAGTGTTATCCTCCCTCTCTTTCACTACAGCTAAGGATGATCTGAGATCTGTGTATGAAAGGAACAACTGAAAAAATGCTCTGGAACAGATAAAGGGACACACAAGAGAGAGTAAGAGAGACAGAGGGTGTTTTCACACACAGGTGATTTAGCGTCACCCAATAATGTTGTTCTGCTTTAAGCTGGAAGCTGAAAAATGGACTAGCTCATTCTCTGGGCAAGTCTCCCTTTCTCTAGTCCCAATAGTCCCAAATGTTGAGAAATGAGGGTGAGGATTTTTCAGTGGAACAATTGTGTTTTTTGAGGAAAAGGTTAAATACATTCATCTTCCTCCTTGCTGCACTTCCAATTGTAGCACTTTGGATTAATCCATGTTGTGACGTTATCTCTTTGGTTAAAGATCTGGTTTCATCTATTTGTGATTTCCTCAAATGCCATTATTGAAAGACACCCATCATATTTATATGCATGGAAAAGTGACTTAGGAGAGTCTATGGAAGATAATGGAGATTTTCCTGGAGATAACCTGGAGATCTTTTTATTAATCAGCGCTACTAAGGAGACTATAAATGACACACAATACAAAGTTCTCAGTATGTTGTACATGACCCCTGCAGTACTTCAACAGATACCGGTATGTTCAACTATAGTTAGTACACTGATCAGATTGGTTTATGATTTAACCTTTGATGGGAGCAGTTTTTAGTGCCTTAAACAGTGTAAGAGTTCAGGAATACATCCCAGGTGACATCCAGGAATTTTGCCACATTAGGCCACAGGTAGCTCCAGAGCCTTGGGCTTGCCGATCAGAAGGTCAGCGGTTTGAATCCCCGTGACAGAGTGAGTTGCCGTTGTTCGGTCCCAGCTCCTGTCCACCTAGCACTTCGAAAGCACGTCAAAGTGCAAGTAGGTAAATAGGTATCGCTCTGGCGGGAAGGTAAACGGCGTTTCTGTGCGCTGTTCTGGTTCGCCAGAAGCAGCTTAGTCATGCTGGCCACATGACCCGGAAGGTGTCTGCGGACAAACGCCGACTCCCTTGGCCTATAGAGCGAGATGAGTGTGCAACCCCAGAGTCGTCCATGACTGGACCTAACGGTCAGTGGTACCTTTACCTTTTTTAGCTCCCCCAGCTATGCTATGTGATCGCTTTGAATCTATAGACTCTGTATTTCTGCATAAAGGCCTTCTTAAGTAATTGTACCCAGGGGCAAAGTTGTGTATAGCACATAAAGGGAAGTCTCCAAAGGAACTATATAAAAAGCAGTGCATTAATAAAATTCCCGCCCTGGGCTCCTTGAAGACTAGAGGCAGGGACTTAATTAATTAATTAATTAAATTTGAGAGATGATGGTTACATACAATCTTACTCAGAATGTACAACAAGCAAGGGATACATAATAAATATATTGTAAAACCATGGTTTCTCTTTATTTCCTAGGTGGAAGCCCTTCAAATCTTTTGATCAAATCTGAATCAAGTCACAGGTACCTATATTTTTGTTTCTGACTATGATATATAGATAACTTCGATATGATATAGTTAGTGAGCTGGATATCTCAAAGGCATGATATAATGAGATAGTTGTATGTAAGTTTATTAATTCCTAGTTCTTGTAGCGTTCTGCTTTGTTGTCTGTGTTGTAACTCTCCCTCAAAATAAAATAAAATTCCATCTCAAGCTGTTTTTAGGGGGGTAAACAAATTTCACATTTACATGCAAAAAATAAATAAAAAATAAAGGAGAAGGAAAGAAAAAAGAGGGGTTAAACTGGAAAGAAATTCGTACCTCACAGAACATAGGCAACTTTTTGGCAAAATCCACCACTCTTGTGATTGCTGGTGTGATAATTTTTGTAAACTGGCTGAAGGCTTCTAAATCTACTTTCCCGCCTTCTGGGGCATTTACTATTGGTGCTTGTCCAATATCCTCTGGCTAACAACAGAAAAGAAAAAACATTGTAAGGAGACAATTTATTTGCAGTGGACATGGAATCTTCTTAAACTTTTGTGGAGCGCTGGCAGCTCAAACCCACCACTTCTTCTGTTTTGTTTGTAAGAAAGCCCCGTAGCTATTATTTAGCAAAACTAACTTTTGTATTCAAAAGAAGCCACTCTCTAAGACAAACTCTTGTACGCGTAAGTTTCTGACATGGCACTACTCATTTGTGTAGGCAGCTCAGTGCTTTGTAAATGTAGCTACTTATTCTTGTCTATTTATGTAATCTTGTTGAAGCCATTTAGCTGTTCACCCCGAAACCCTAAAGCGAGTGTCGTTTCTCAGTCCCACCTAGGAAAACTTATCCTCTCCTGAAATCCAAAAGGAAGAGAAGTCCTTCGGCATTACATTTGTCAGAGGGGAATTTCTGACCTTTCTTATAATTTGTTGTCATTTGCTAGAGGGACACAGTGAGGCTTCACCAAAGTTCATAATAGCCAAAGGCTATTCCTATAGCTGCGCTAACCTGACAGGTAAGAAAAACAGACAGGATAGGAACCAACATGGGTTATATTCTCTCAACAGTTGATCACTTGGTTTGAGGGGTGAAGCTAAGTTCAGGAATTCAGGTCAAAGAGGCTAACATTAAATATGTGTTCTGTTTCCTATCACTGAGTTGACGTTTGTTTGCTTTGCCCAAAATATGTTATTGTTGTTTAGTCGTGTCTGACTCTTCATGACCCCATGGACCAGAGCATGCCAGGCATGTCTTCCATACGGAAATTTCAACCACAAATATTTCCCACTACAGTGGTACCTTGGAAGTCGAACAGAATCCATTCCAGAAGTCCATCCGACTTCTAAAATGTTCGGAAACCAAGGCGCGGCTTCCGGTCGGAAGCTGCAAAAGTCGCGTCGGACGTTCATGTTCCAAAGAATGTTCACAAACCGGAACACTCACGTCCAGGTTTGCGGCATTTGGGAGCCAAAACGTTCGACTCGCAAGGCATTCAGGAGCTGAGGTATGACTGTATCAGGAAACAAAACGGTATTGCTATTCTATAGCTGTTACTAAGTAAAAATGACAAATAGGAGCAAGTAGGATCTGCAACAAAATGTTGCAGCATGTTCAGATTCCCTGCTACTCCATTCTAATCTCACCACAATCAAAGCAACTACTCTATTCCGAACTTAAAAATGGAAAGCGTAATGCTGGTGGTCAACAAAAGAGGTTTAAAGACTGTCTCAAGGCAAATCTTAAAAAATGTACTGTAGTATAAAAACGGACAACTGGGAAACACTGCGAGCCTGCGAGCATTCCAGTTGGAGAACATGGGCTTTGAAGAAACTCGATCTCAGGACGCAAGGGAGCAGGGGGCGGAGCAATCGGGGCGGGGGATGGTCCGCCCCGGGCACCGCCCTGGAGGGGGTGTCGCTCTGGGCTGCGCCCCCACCCCCCCAGGGACGAGGCAAGGCTCCGTTGGCTGATTCACATGCCACTCAACAGAGTGGCTGCGTCAGCCGGCGCCCTTTGGTTCTTCCTGCTCAGGTGGAGTGGAGAGGGGCGGGCCAGGGAGGGGCTCTCTGGCCCACCCCTTGCCGCTCTGCCTGAGCAGGAAGAAGGAAAAGCGCTAGGGAGTGGTTTGCCGCCACCGCTCCAGTGCCTGGATCCCGATGCTAGAGCAGCAGCGGCAAACCGCTCCGTAGCGCTTTTGCTTCCTCCTGCTCAGGCAGAGCGGTGAGGAGCAAAAGCGTTATGGAGCGGTTTGCCGCGGCGGCGCTGCTCTAGGATCGGGATCCGGGCAATGGAGCGGCGGTGGCGGCAACCCGCTCCGTCGTGCGTCATGACGTGCGATGGATGCCCCGCCCCCAGCGGGGTGCCTTCGGGTTTGCCACCCCGGGCAGCCCGAAGGCTAGCGACGCCCCTGCAAGGGAGAAACGTGCTAAGAGGAAGGCATGCTTGGTCAAATCCACACCGTGATCAACTCCCGCCTGGAAACCAATGTCCCCACTGCGGAAGGATGTATGGATCTAGAATTGGCCTCCACAGTCACTTACGGACCCATTGTTAAAACCATGTTTATGGAAGGCAATCTTACTCGGCTACGAGTGAGCGCTAAAGAAGAAGAAGAGAAATCTCACCACCCCAGTTTTCTATTCCCTGCTCCCACAGGGACTCAGCATGCTCACAGCTCAGTGAAGTGTTTTGGCTTTGGCCATTACATCCTCCTAACCCTACAATCTCCAGGAATGATGAGCATGTCTGCAGGTGGGGGAGGCGTTCCAAAAGCTCTGTGTGGCCAGGGTTCCCTCTCACCAGAAAGCCTATGCAGAGGCTTCTCTTCTGCAAACATGCCCTGTGTGGACACGGTGTGGGGCTTGGGCTGGCTGGGATATGATGTGATGCTGAGAGCAGGGCCAGCACCTAGCACCTGGTTTTCACTTCACATGACGGTGGGATGGATGAATCTGCAATTTTGGGTTCTCTCATTTTAGTTCTCTACACTATTTTCCAATGCAATTTTTAACACATTGCTGGACTGGAGAACTACAAAATTTGGGGGGAAGAAATTGAATTACAAAAGGATTGCTGTGTTTCAGTTCACACATTGTTTGGATAAAAGTGCAAGTTTGGTGAGTTCTGCTTTCCCACTTGCTTCAAAAGTCAGGGGAAACTGTGTACACAACACACCGTCACTTCATTAGAATCACATAAATGCAGGGAAATCGTTCTTACTTTTCATGTTAGGCATTTATAACCACCTTTTCAATTTTAACAAATTTCCAAAGCAGTAACAAAGACCACTCAAAATTTTGCCTTATTAGCTTATATCCTCTTTCTGGTATGTGTGTATGGGGGGGGGACCTTAGAAGACAAACCTGGGCCTCTAGTGGATAATAATAATGATAATAATTTATATGCTGCCCATCTGACTGGGTTGCCTCAGCCATTCCGGTCAGCTCCCAACAAAAAATAGTAAAAACACAAAACATCATCAAACACTAAAAACCTCCCTGAACAGGTCTACTTGAAGACGCCTGCAGTTATATATTAGTTTCATTATTTTTAAAGCAACGTGCTCTGCAGGTTCTTATACTGATTTGCCGTTATACAAAAGCAAGCATTTCTCATCCAGAAAGGACCCTTGTAATGTGAAAATGTCTCTAGTTAAGGAACAGGCATGTAAAACCTCTTCAAAGGATATTGTTCTGTTCTCTTCTATTTCTGGCTCCCACTGATCTAAATTGGTAGAATATCAGAACTCGCAGCGACACTATGGTAAACAACAGGCCACATGCTAGGCAGGTTCCACGGATCACTACGTTGAGAATTTTTGTTTGCGTATTGCAGAAAACATGTGAAACTCAACTTTGTCTTCCTATGTTATTGTGCTCTTGCTTGTTCTTTGTTTCCTGCTGCAGAAACACAGTGGCCTTAAAGCGAAGATCTTTAGAGATCAAAGCTCCCCACCCTATTTGTCCATTCAACCAAAAAGTAAATGGTGCTAAAAATCAGGTCCAGCAAGGAGTGGTTCTGGCAAGCCCCTCACACCACTGTGTCACCTACCAGAAACTTCCTTTTCTGTTTCCAATGGCTTCCTTGTGCATTGGTGGCGACATGCGCTTCTGTAACAATTTTGATAAGCTCCCACTCTTCATCCGTTGGCTCAGGTTTCATCCCAATGGTTTTCTGTAACTCTTCCCGACGTCTCTTCTCTCGATTCTCCTCTATCAGTTTTCTTTTTGCTAGCCGTTTGCTGTCATCCAACACCACTATAACAAGGAAAGGACATACCGGTATTAGAGAAAAACAGATTGCGAACACTTCTTGGAACTGCGTAATCTGGGTTTTTTTTGGGGGGGGGATTAGGGCTATCTGTCTTGGGAGTCGAAAAGAAGTTTGATCTACCTGTGCAAAATCTATTTGTCACTTTCACTCACGCAACCATGCACACCCTCTGCCAATCGAGCCAATTCCAAATAACTGAAACAGACAACAAAATGCCCCTTATAAAACACTACAAAATTATGACCCCTTTTCTCGGTCCTGTTCTCAGCACAAGCAGTTAAGCATGTTTAAAAGTCCATGTTGTTGCAAAGAAGCCTGGTTCGCCCAGAAGTCTGCATGTGCCCTAAAATTACGTGTTTCCTGTGTGAGCAGGGAGCATAGTGCTAATTGCAAGGGATCAGGGAAAACTACAGTGGTTCCAGCCACTAAATATCCTCCCATCAAGGGAAAACATCATAGTAGGTTTTCTCCACGGTAGTCTCTAGTCTTGCGCATGATGTCGAGCCTTCACAATGGAGTGAAGACAGCTCAATTATAAGTGACTGGTTATAGAGCATGGGTAGGCAAACTAAGGCCCGGGGTCTGGATTTGGCCCAATCGTCTTCTAAATCCGGCCCGTGGACGGTTTAGGAATCAGTGTTTTTACATGAGTAGAATGTGCCCTTTTATTTAAAATGCATCTCTGGGTTATTTGTGGGGCATAGGAATTCATTCATTATTTCCCCCCCAAAAAATATAGTCCGGCCCCCCACAAGGTCTGAGGGACAGTGGACCGGCCCCCTGCTGAAAAAGTTTGCTGACCCCTGTTATAGAGACTGCATACTATTTGCTTGGTTTATCTAGGTAGTTTCATTTTTGCACGTTATATTATCCAAGAGAGCAGAGTGAGAGCAGAGTTTATCCATAATTGACATGCTATTGGTAGCAGCAGTTCAACTGTCACATCTGTTTTATGTAATGTAGTCCAACTTTACAGAGGCTATATTTAGATGGAGAAGATACTCGGGCTGTCATGTTTGTTTGACTGCCGCACAGAATGACAGCAAGTAATGTAAAGGTAAAGGACCCCTGGGGTTGTGGCACTCATCTTGCTTTCAGGCCTAGGGAGCTGGTGTTTGTCCCCAGACAGCTTTCCGGGTCATGTGGCCAGCATGACTAAACCACTTCTGGAGCAACGGGACACTGTGACGGAAACCAGAGCGTGCGGAAATGCCATTCACCTTCCCGCCACAGCGGTACCTATTTATCTACTTGCACCTGCTAGGTAGGCAGGATCTCCAGGGATACGGGTGGTGCTGTGGTCTAAACCACTGGCCCTCTTGGGCTTGCCGATCAGAAGGTTGGCGGTTCGAATCCCCGCGATGGGGTGAGCGCCTGGTGCTCTGTCCCAGACAGCAAGTACCAACTGGCAATTTAGTTTATCAGGAAGATAATGGTCAACAGGCCAACAGCAATAAATAATTCAGGGAAATGTGCAACAATGAACCATAACTAATTGCTATCACTAGTCACATGGGTGGGATTAGAAAGGAAATGGGTGGAAAGGATCCCCCCCCCAAAAAAAGAAAATGAAGTATTGGCTTGGGTTTTATCAAAAAACAGTCTCCATGCCCCACTGCTTTGGAAACCAAGGAGAATCGCCATATCACAAACGGCTTGGGGGAAGGAGGAAACTCATTGGCATCAAAAGCAAGATGACATGTAGGATATTTTTTGACAAGCACAAGCCCGAAGTTCCCTTGGGTACAAAGAGCAATAAGGAGGGAGTGGCAGAAGGTCCCAGGTTCAATCTCGAGCATTAAAAGGGCCAAGTTAGAAGTGATGGGGAAGCCTTTTGTATGGGACCCCAAACAAGCATTGCCAGTCAGAGTGGACAATGTGGATGAGCTTGGTGGGATGCAGCTTTCTCTCCCCCCAAAATAATTTTTATTTGATTTTACAAGTGTAGAATTATAACAATACAAAATACATATTCATATTTAGAGATTTCTCAGAATCCCTAGACTTCCCACCTTCCTCTCCATGGGTCCTATTATCAACCTTTCCAACTGCATATTATTTCATTGTCCAAATTTTATGTCTCTCCAGTTTGTCCATAGTATTTTCTACACTGCAAGTGTTATTGCAATCCTGCTAATGTTTTAATTTCCTCCCATTCTTTATTAAAGTTTTGGTCCTCTTGGTTCCTGAGCTTTCCGGTCAGTTTTGCCATTTCGGCATAATCCGAGGGATGCAACTATCTATACTCCTTTGCTTCCCTGTTTTATAAAATGGGCTCCTTCTACCCACACCCCATTTTGAGGATAACTTTAGAAACAACTATCAACACTAGCACTTTGGATTTCCATTTTGAGTTGCTCCACTTATGCTACTTCAAGTCTTCACTAAGGGTTAATCTTGCAGCCATATGCTGTAGTTCTTTAGAAGCAGTGCAGCGCTCCTTTTTTTTCTGGCTAAAAATAAAACAAACAACTGCAGGATGACTCACGCAACAACAGCATCCAACTTCCCATTCTTCCAAATCTTTAAGCATGATAATTTCCTGCCCCCTGCGTGATACAGCTCCATAACACACACACACACTCCTGAGTTAGGAATTGTTCATCTCCTTACTAACTTACATACAGACTCACCAGTGCCAGGGGAAAGGCTAGCCTTTTCAACAGTAGACGGAAAATTAAAGCTTTACGGAAATATTATCTGGGCATAACAACCAATATTCTCAACCAGCATAGAATTAGATAATAAAAAAAATGAGGGGAGAGGGAAACCAGGCACCCAACAAACAGTCATGATTACGTTGTACTGAAATAAACATACCTAATGCAAACAAACAGCACAGTAAAATAAAGAAGAAGCTTACAATCTGTTGCCATGCCAACATAGATGCATTTCTTGAAGCGACATTCCTGGCACTGGTTTCTTGTGACTTTGTCTATCACACATTTTCCTTCATATTTACAGGAGTAAGTTGGATGAAGGTTTTTCTGAATAGTTCTTCGGAAAAAACCCTATGTGGGGGAAAAAGAATGCAAAGTAGCATCAAGATTGTCTGCTTTTTTTATCATTCAGGTTACTTATAACTGAATCTTTATTTAGATATGCTGGAGTGTTTAGCGCCAGACATTATGAAATAAATTAAGGACATAGGAGGAACTCTCCTGGATCAGATCAATTACCGACCTAGTCTACCATTTTGTTCTCCCAGTAGCCATCCAGGTGCCTATGGGAAACCCAAAGCAACAGCAGTCTCCCACAGATACTGGACATAATGTATAGCCATCATTTCCTTAATCAAATTTCTAATTTGCAAATTTAACAAAGAAAAGGAAGGGGGAGATTATTAAAGGGAAGGAAGGGAGGAAAATATAATAACATACGAATACTACTACCAGTAGTAGTAACAAAAAACCACCATCACTTCATATTACAGATACAGTAGCCATCGTTACATGCATCTTAAGTTAAACATATATGTTAATACAAACCCTCTCGAAGTCCAAAATAGGTATCCACATGAAAATTGATGCCTATACGAAATGTGTTTAAATGTAGTCAAATGAATGGCCTGAGATCTGCAGACCACTGTGTAATCAAAAGGTGGATATTTATCCTTCCAGGCTTGAAGTCTAAATCTCATAGCAACCACTAATCCCCATACTAGAGGAATAAAATATAAAAGCACCCGAACATGCAAATAGCAAAGACTTCGCCAATATAAAATTGATGTGAATAACAACTTCAGCCCCAAAAGAATCTATCACTGGACAAGCCCACATAATGAGGCATTCTTCGCATTATACCTCCAACAGCTATCTGTATCGGACAGTGCCTTCTTGTATAAACAGTGTGGAGTCCAATATACTCAAAACACTGGTGTTTTTTTCTGTATCAGTCTCAATTTCAAGCCTAAGGAAACATTCCATATAGACTCTTAAGCAATTTTCTATTCTTTGGGTTCTTTGGTGCAATCCTAATTCCCTGTTCCACAACTCTCTGAGTTCCTGAACTTTTATGTTACAAAGATCCACTAAACATGTTTAAGCAACAGCTTTGGTTTAGCATTTTGCAAGGATCCAACAATTTAGGAGATGCCAAAGCACTCAAAGCAGATGGGCCATAAGTAGGTGCCAGCCACTCATCGGAAATGGATATTGAAGATGTAAAATAGGAAATGACAAATAATAATAATAATAATGAATCCACCTGAGGCTATTAGCTAATCTAATGTATATATCCAACATCCAACACATTTCTTCCACAAAAAAGACTGCCCCTCTGTCGTCAAATCTGGATTAACCCATAAAGTCAATTTAGTGCAAGCATTTCGATCAAATTGTAATTGATAAGCTATCATATTCCCTCCTAGTTACTAAAATTGAATCATGACTGATAGCCATAGCTTTATCCTTTACAAATTATAATTTAAATCACATGAAATTGCCTTATTTTAGCTCTTTACGTGGCCACGATCATGTAGTAATTCTTGCTATAGACTCACCTTGCAACCTTCACAAGTAATGCAGCGATAGTGATACCCCGTGGCTTTGTCACCACAAACAACACATAGCTCGTCCTTGTCTAAGTAACTGGGTATGTACCCTGTAGGGAAAAAGAAAGTGAGTGTCAGTGAAGAGGTTGAACTAGAGAAATCATACCGTATATTCCGGCGTATAAGACGACTGGGCGTATAAGACGACCCCCAACTTTTCCAGTTAAAATATAGAGTTTGGGATATACTCGCTGTGAGGGACAGGGGATATCGCGAAGTCCCTCCCCTCCTGAGTTCAAGCCCGTCCCCGAGCAAAGGGGAAAGCAGGGAGAGTTCCGATTCCAGTGGGGAAGCAGGAAGTCGTGTCCGAGGCTCAGGCAAGGTAGAGGAGCCAGGGTCCCAGGTGGGACAGGAAGGGGCAAGTAAGGGGGGAAGACCCATCCCCCCAACTCCAGAATTACGCAGGAAGAGGAGGGGCAAGAGGATGGGTCTGCCAAAGCTTTTGTGTTGGAGAAAGACGCGCCAAAAGCCATTAGGAGGTTCTGAAACCGACTGACAACATCGCTCCGTGTAAATAGCAATGACTTGAGCACTGTAAATACGCAGCACCAATAAAAGAATAAAATGCAGAGCTGCGTAGCGTCGTTACTCTGAAGTAGTCCACTCCGGCCACTGTGACAGCAACCTCCTAATCATTTTTGGGCTACTTCGGAGTTGCCGGGATGAGCGTGTCCGAGGCGGAGAAGTGGCGGCAGATCGCTGAGCAAGCCCAGCTAGAACTGCAACAGCTGTCGCTGCAGGCGCAGGGAGAATTGAAGGCAGCTAAAGAGGAGACTAAGAAGGTCCAGGACGACCGGTTACAACTTGCGGAACAGGTGAGAGAGCTCCAGGAAAAAGAGCAGCATTTAAGGGCGGTGGCGGTAGACCTCCAAAACAAGCTGGATGCAGAGAAAAACAAGGCGGGAGGGGCTCCCCAAGTCCAAGTGCTGCCAGGAAGGAGAGCAGGGACCCTTGTAAGCAAGTTCAATGGAGACCCGAAGGAGTTTCAGGGCTTTGAGACTGAGATCGTGTATGCTCTTGAGCTGCACCAGAATGAGTTCCCCGATGATGAGCACAGAGTAGCGTTTATTGTGGAACATCTCACCGGAGCAGCCAGGGAGTGGCTAAGACCATTAATCGCAACCAAGAATCCTTGCATGAAAAATGTCCAACAATTTCTAGAAGGTTTGAGGACGATGTATTCGTCCGATAGTCATTTGGACCAGACTAAGGAGGAACTGCATAATTTACGCCAAGGAAATATGACAGTTCGCGCATATTGGGCGAAATTCACCATGCTGGTGCACAGACTGGGGTGGGTTTTGGATTCGCCTCCCATGCAAGCTGCGTTTTACTTGGGTTTGAGCGAGGAGGTGAAGGATGAACTCTCGAGAGGTCCAAAGCCCAGTACTATGGATCAGCTGAGCAAAGCAGCTCTGGCGGTGGGGGTGAGGCAGGAATCCCGGTGGAACGACAAGCAAGCGACGCGCGCAAAGCGGGCTTGGTTCCCACGGTCGCAGGAGAAGCCACTCCCTCAACAACCCTTTCAAGCCACGCCTGGAGCCAGCCAGGACCAGGAGCCCATGCAGATTGATAGCGCGCGCGCGCGGGCTTTTCAAACCCCAGCGGCGCCAAGACGCAAGGAGGGAAGGGGCGGGAATTGCTTTCTCTGCAACTCACCCCAGCATCTCGTCAGAGACTGCCCACATCGCAGGGAGTGGCAAGGAAAGGCGGGAACGGTGGTGCCCTCCCCCACTGACGCAGCACCACAGCAGGGAAACGGGAAAGCCTGGCTGCAGGAGACAAGGGGCAGCAGCCAGGCACAGTCAGCAGACAACAGCCCCAGCCCGCCCACCCGCACAGAGAGGTGCAGAGCCAGCCCACCCCTCCCAGAGCAGGAGTGGTTCTAGAAGTGACGCTAACGCTCCCAAATGGCTATCCCCTGACGGTCCTCGCCTTAATTGACAGTGGGGCGTCCGCCAACTTCTTCTCGAGAAGCTTTGCAGAAGAGCACCAAATCCAGCTTTTGCAGTTGGATTTTCCTCTGCACGTGGCAACCATTGACGGCAGGGAGCTGCTGGGAGGGGCCATCACACATCAAACCCCCCCCATGAGAATGACGGTGGGAAGGCACTCAGAGACACTGGCGTTCAACGTCACCACCATCTCAGACCCCCCCATCGTCTTGGGCATGAGCTGGCTGGCGCGCCACGACCCCTCCATCAGTTGGCACCAGAGGTGCATCACGTTTGGGTCGGACTTTTGTCTGGAACATTGCATGCAGCACCAACCAGGGGAGGGCCCTCCGATAGCCACGGTGGCCACCATGCATATCAAAGGGGGTGAGGCAATACCCAAGCAGTACTGGGACCTGCAGGAGGTCTTCAGCGAAGCGGAGTCCGACCACCTACCCCCGCACAGGCCTTTTGACTGCCAGATCAACCTGGTGCCAGGGGCGACGATACCCCCAGCCAAGCTGTACGCCATGTCAGACCAGGAGCTGGAGGATCTGCGCGCTTTCATCGACAAGAACCTCAAGCGGGGGTTCATAAGGGAAAGCAAGGCAGCAGGGGGCAGCCCGGTCTTCTGGGTGGACAAGAAAGACACCCAACAGCGCCGTCTTGTGGTGGACTTTAGACGGCTGAATTCGGTGACAGAGCCAGTGGCTTTCCCCATGCCCAGAGTGGATGATCTCCTGACAGCGGCACGCAGGGGCAAGATTTTCACCAAGCTGGACCTAAGGGGGGCGTACAACTTGATCAGGATCCGGGAAGGAGATGAATGGAAAACCACGATGTTCACGCCTCTGGGCTCTTTTGAATATCTGGTGATGCCCTTCGGTTTGCAAGGGGGCTCAGCATGCTTCCAGGCCTTCATGCACCACGTCCTGGGGTCCCTCCTCTTCAGGAAATGCTTGGTCTTCCTAGATGACATCCTTATCTACTCGAATGACCCAGTGCAGCATGTGAAAGATGTCAGAGAGGTGTTGCAACGCCTGAAGGAGAACCACCTGTATGTGAAGCTGGAGAAGTGCAAGTTTCACACCAAAGAGGTGGACTTCCTGGGCTACAAGCTGTCAGACAAGGGGCTGGCGATGGACAAAGACAAGGTGCAGGCCATCCTGGACTGGCACAGCCCCAGGACGCGCAAAGATGCCCAACGCCTACTAGGCTTCGCTAACTTCTACAGGAAGTTCATCAAGAACTTCTCTCGCGTTACGGCTCCCATCACGGACTGCCTGAGAGGCAAGCAGAAGTTCAAGTGGACACCAGAGGCGCAAGCAGCGTTCGAAAGCCTCAAGAGAGTGTTCGCCTCAGACCAAAACCTGTTCCATGTGGTGCAGGACGCGCCCCTACGCATTGAGACAGATGCTTCTGAAAAAGCTGTGGGCGCAATTTTGTTGCAACTGGACGCCAACAGGGAGTGGAGACCCTGTGCCTTCTTCTCCAGGAAGCTGACACAGCCTGAACGCAACTACACAGTGTTTGATAGGGAACTTCTTGCGATCTACGCTGCGTTCCAGCACTGGCGACACTTCCTGGTGGGCGCAAAGCACCCCATCCAGGTGTGCACAGACCACAAGAACCTGGAGTTCTGGAGAACTGCCAGGGTGCTCAACCAGCGGCAGATACGGTGGGCAGAGTTCTTCTCGAACTTCAACTTCTCCATCCACTACATCCCGGGGGAGCAGAATGTCAGGGCGGATGCCCTCTCCCGCAAGCCAGAGTACATGGAGGAGGAGGCGCCACCAGCCCCAAGGCACATTTTCCCCCCGTCGGCATGGTCCTGCGGAGCAGCTGTGGTGAGCGAGGCAGAACTCACAGCACTGACGGCAGCGGATGAATTTGCCAACCGCATCTTCAGAGAACTGAGAGGGGGGAGGGAGCAGGCAAAAGACTTTGCAGAACGCAGAGGGCTGCTTTTCTACAAGGGTGCGCTGTACCTACCCACCACCCAGCTTCGACGTACGGTCCTCAAGCAGATGCACGACAACCCTACAGCGGGGCATTTTGGAAGGGACAAAACCGCTCACCTAGTCATGAGACACTTCTGGTGGCCAGGGGTGCGGGAAGATGTTCGAGACTATGTAAGGGGCTGTACCACCTGCCAGCGGGCGAAGGTGGTCAGAGCAGCGCCACCAGGGTTGCTGGAGCCCTTAGCCACACCACACAGGCCGTGGGAAGTGGTGTCCATGGACTTCATCACAGATCTGCCTTCGTCCAGGGGTAAGACTGCAGTGTTGGTGGTGGTGGACCTCATGTCTAAAATGTGTCACTTTATACCGTGTGCCAGGGCAGTCTCGGCAGAAGAGACAGCCAAACTGTTTGTTGATCACATTTTCAGACTGCATGGATTACCTTTAAGGGTTATTTCGGATCGTGGCCGCCAATTTGTTTCCAGGTTCTGGCGGCGGCTCATGAACCTCCTGCAGGTGGAGGTCAGCTTGTCGACGGCTAGACACCCGCAGACCAACGGACAAGCGGAGAGGGTCAACGCCATTCTGCAGCAGTACCTGAGATGCTACGTCAGCCAGCGGCAAACGGACTGGGTGGATCGCTTGCCACTAGCAGAATTTGCCTACAACAATGCAGTGCACGTCTCCACAGGGGTGTCGCCCTTTAAGGCCAATTACGGGCGCGACCTCAGATCTTTCCCAGAGAGGGAGAGGGAGGAGGAGGAGGAGGAGGGCCCACAGGCTGAGGATTGGGCAGAGGAACTGGAGACGGTGCACCAGCAGCTCAGAGAACACTTGGAGAGGGCCAAGGAAGCGTACAAAAAGGGGGCAGATCGCCACAGGCGACAAGGGGAGGTCATCAGGGTGGGGGACAAGGTGTGGTTGTCCTCGGAGGGCCTTCCCACCAGAGGGAGGTGCAAGAAGCTGGCACCCAAATGGCTGGGCCCCTTCACGGTCACGCAACAGGTCAACCCGGTGGCATACAGGCTGGCACTGCCAGAGGACATGAGGGTGCATCCAGTGTTTCATAGATCGCTGCTGTCGCCGTACAGGGAAAGCAGCAGGCTCAGGGACAGCGAACAAACCCCCGAGGGAGGGGGGGAGAGGGAAAGCAGGGAGCAACTCAATGAGGCCACGGCCATCCTGGATTCAAGGTGGGGGGTGGGGGGCCTGGAGTACCTCATGGCATGGGAGGATGCTCCACCGTCCCAGAATGAATGGGTTCCCGCCACTCAGATACAGGAGGAATTCTTGGTGGAAGAATTTCACGCCCTCTTTCCCCACAGACCCAAGCCCTGGCACATGGAAAGGGAGGGGGAGGAGGAGGAGGCACGGGAGAACAGCTCACCATGGCGCTGGGAAGCGGAGTTTGAGGAACCAGAGGATGAGGTATGGGTGTCGCCAAGATCCACCCAGTCAGAGGAAGGAGCAGATTGGCAAAACATTTTTACCCCCACCAGCTCAGACGCCACGGACTTTTTGGGATTCCCGTCCTCCCAGGCGGAAGGGGGGGGCTCGCAGGACTGGGGGGAGGTGTTCACACCAACGGGATCGGAGAGCACCGAGTTTTTAGGCTTCCAGTCGTCACCGACACATGGGGGGGGCCTGGGGAGGGGTGAAGGAGAGCTTGGGAGGGGGGTGGATGTGAGGGACAGGGGATATCGCGAAGTCCCTCCCCTCCTGAGTTCAAGCCCGTCCCCGAGCAAAGGGGAAAGCAGGGAGAGTTCCGATTCCAGTGGGGAAGCAGGAAGTCGTGTCCGAGGCTCAGGCAAGGTAGAGGAGCCAGGGTCCCAGGTGGGACAGGAAGGGGCAAGTAAGGGGGGAAGACCCATCCCCCCAACTCCAGAATTACGCAGGAAGAGGAGGGGCAAGAGGATGGGTCTGCCAAAGCTTTTGTGTTGGAGAAAGACGCGCCAAAAGCCATTAGGAGGTTCTGAAACCGACTGACAACATCGCTCCGTGTAAATAGCAATGACTTGAGCACTGTAAATACGCAGCACCAATAAAAGAATAAAATGCAGAGCTGCGTAGCGTCGTTACTCTGAAGTAGTCCACTCCGGCCACTGTGACACTCGCCATATAAGAAATACGACCCGGCGTATAAGACTTTTGAGAAGATTTTCCTGGATTAAAAAGTAATCTTATACGCAGGAATATATAGTACATATACTTAATGCAGATCCAACACAGTTGTTCTGAGAGGAAAGTTTCTTAACTAAAAGGTCGGAGGTGCGTAAAGTGACCAAAGTAGCACAATCAAAAGGAGTTTGGTGATGACTAAGACCAAAAAGAAAGGTTACGGGAAATAAAAGTGTACAGAGGAACATTCACTGCCAGAATCAGTATTATGCATAAAAGGCACAACCACCCAGTCTTGAGCAATTTTAAGCCCTGCTGATCTCAAGGCAAAATTTTGAATCACGTGCCATTTTTCTTTTCTGAAATCAATGGGACTTAGAAGCGCCTCCCTTTGCCCGAATCATGCCCACATTTTGGAAGACGAAATGCAATTGGTGTTAAATTAAAAGGAAACATTGATTAAAGGACAGAACAAACCACCATAATTCCTGGGTTGCATGGACGGTTTGCAACAAATAAGGCGGAGAAAATAAGCGCACGAAAAACCTAATTTGTCTCGAGTCTTGTGCCGAGAAGAGAAACAATTATCATGTTACCAACATAACACAGAAAACCCACTGATTCATCAAGGTTAAAAGTGGAGAGGGCCCTTTCAGAGATCACTTAGATAAACTGGACATACACAAATCAGCAGGTCCCTGGAACTGCACAGTAAGCTTTTCAACTTGCGGATCACACCAGTGTCCCTTGTCTTTGACTTGGTGAGTCACACTGGTTAATGGAAAGCTTGTGGGGAAATGTGAAATATGATTGGGCCAGAAAGTAACATTTACAGTGGTACCTCGGGTTACAAACACCTTGGGTTACATAAACACTTTGGGTTACAGACTCCGCTAACCCGGAAGTAGTACCTTGGGTTAAGAACTTTACCTCTGGATGAGAACAGAAATTGTGTGCCGGCGGCATAGCGGCAGCAGGAGACCCCATTAGCTAAAGTGCTACCTCAGGTTAAGAACGGTTTCAGGTTAAGAATGGACCACCGGAATGAATTAAGTGCGTGACCAGAGGTACCACTGTATTCCGAACTGGAGTTTAAAGAAGAAAAAGGAAAGTATTCACAACAAAAAACCCACCTTTTAATGCTTCAGCATCTTATTGCACCAGTATCTTATTAAACAGCACTCTAAAGGTAAAGGTAAAGGGACCCCTGACCATTAGGTCCAGTCGTGACCGACTCTGGGGTTGCGTGCTCATCTCGCATTATTGGCCGAGTGAGCCGGCGTATAGCTTCCAGGTCATGTGGCCAGCATGACAAAGCCGCTTCTGGCAAACCAGAGCAGCACACGGAAACGCCGTTTACCTTCCCGCTGTAGCGGTTCCTATTTATCTACTTGCATTTTGACGTGCTTTCGAACTGCTAGGTTGGCAGGAGCTGGGACCAAGCAACGGGAGCTCACCCCGTCACAGGGATTCGAACCGCCGACCTTCTGATCAGCAAGCCCTAGGCTCAGTGATTTAACCACAGCACCACCTGGGTCCCTAGCACTCTAAAGGTAAAGGTAAAGTATCTTATTAAACAGCGCTCTAATCACCATAAAAATACAGAATACATTGCACCCATATTAAAGTAGTTTCGGTGTCTTTCAGGGCAGAGACTTCTAAGTAGCCATATGCCTATTTGCCTCTGGTAATCAAGAAATGCCTCCAGGCACCCTGGCAAGAAAGTTTTTGTACACTGGAAGAAATTTTATGTCTCTTTTCAGGCTATGGATGTGCCAGGAATGATTTATACCCGTTTGTATGCACCAATGGGCTGGTAACAGTGTGTGTACCGGTAGCTATCTGCCAAAAGGAAAAGGAAAGGCTGTGGAAGGGTTATATGAAAATTTGGATAGCGGTCTGGTGTATTCCAGGCTCAGAGTAAGTTGAAAGCTTTGGAAAGGGGTCAAACCCACAGGCAATATACATGTCCCGTGAAAGGTTTATTTAGTACAAAAACACCCGTGCAGGATGTGATAATGGAATGCCAAACGCATAAACTCATAAAGCTTTTGTAAGGAGGGAAGCTATTCTTCTGCTCATGGATATTCCTAGCAAAATGTATGTGCATTTTTCATTCTAACCATGCCTTTCCACATACAGTGGTACCTCTACTTACAAATTTAATGCGTTCCGAACACACATTTGTAAGTCGAAAAAAATTGTAAGTTGAATCCCATAGGAATGCATTGGGAGAAAAAATTCGTAAGTAGAAAAAATCCTATCTAAACCACATCCAAGATGGCGGACAGAGCTCCATTCATAAGTAGAAACATTTGTAAGGTTCCAATTATTTCTATTATCAAAATTGCTACTGGACATGAATTATTAATATAGCCAAAGCTCCGCAATGCTTGTCGATTGCCCTGTAATTATTACTATTATAATGCAATGTTCTCAGGCCAGAATCGAGTTATGTTGGGTTGAACGCTTTGTGAACTTACACAAACATCTTGCATCTTAAATGTGCAACATGTTGATGCAGTAAACAAATAGACTATATTTCAGAGTGTGTTGAGTTGAGGGGAAATTTGTTTCTCTTCCATTCATTATTTTAGGAGCTATGGTGAATGTGTATTAGGAAGGATCCCCCCGCCCAATTACAGGACAGAATCAAAAACAATAATTACTTTTGAGGGGTACCCCTTACCATTGCCTTAAGTTAAAATTTCACATCGTATCTGTATAATGCCCCTCTTTCACTTTAAGTCTTCCCCAAAGTGTTAGAGCGGATCATGAGCTGAGCTTTTTCTTCTACAGTGGTACCTCTGGTTACAAACTTAATTCGTTCCGGAGGTCCATTCTTAAACTGAAACCGTTCTTATCCTGAGGCGCGCTTTTGCTAATGGGGCTTCCTGCTGCACACGCACCTCCAGCACGTGATTTCCATTCGCACTCTGGGGCAAAGTTTGCAACCAGGAGCATCTACTTCTAGGTTAGCGGAGTTCGTAACCAGAAGCCATTTTGAAAAGGAAGAGGTTACAACAGCCTAAGAGTCTCTGGGGTGTCAAAGAGAAGTGACAGGTTATGTCATGTTTACTAATTTGCTAAATGGAATATGAAAGGTATAATGAGAGGTCTAACACACTATGCACAAGTGCTTCGGTAACCTCAGGAAATCCAAGCCAAGTACAGAATGGGGGGGGGGGGAGACACAACTGGAAAACTTGGGTGTTGTTGTTTTTTTTTTTTTGGAAAAACATTGAAATGTGTTGTTAGGCATCATGTTCACTTCCCAAATGAATCCCAGATGAACCAAGAGAATATTATCCCTTAGAGCCTGAAAAAAAAAATAAGCAAACAGCCTTTGCTGCTGGAAGAGCTGACAGGCCTTTTCAACTGCTTAATTTTATCTTGATTTTCGATATTTGTATCTCTTTAATCCCGACGACAATCGCACGGGACATCGACCGCATGAAGCACTTATTGGTGGACGCCAACCCCTTGGTTTCACGCGATGTGGCCATCTACATTTTACAGGCCCTGAAACTCAGGGCCACCTTTTTGGCTAACTTGCCCAGCCCTA
Source organism: Zootoca vivipara (assembly GCF_963506605.1). Taxonomy (NCBI): domain Eukaryota; kingdom Metazoa; phylum Chordata; class Lepidosauria; order Squamata; family Lacertidae; genus Zootoca; species Zootoca vivipara. The sequence continues at coordinate 18,242,260 of NC_083287.1, read as the reverse complement.
GTCCTATGTAAATTCCTGTCATACACGCCTTGCTTTGCCTTTTACCCTACCAGTCGCATTCAGCTGGATTTTATATCTAATGTTATAATTGTATTTGTTGTATTCTACATTGTTGTGCAACCGTTGCCTGTTTGATTTTTTTACATGTGCTATGGCTATATGGCTAATGCAATAAACTTTTGATTGATTGATTGATTGTATTTTTTAAATGGTGTTTTATGCTGTGACCTTGTAAATAGCCCTGATGTGTTATGATAGCATGCCCTCCTTATTATCAAGGAAATAAACAACTACCGTATATTCTGGCGTATAAGACGACTGGGCATATAAGACAACCCCCAACTTTTCCAGTTAAAATATAGAGTTTGGGATATACTCGCTGTATAAGAAATACGACCCGGTGTATAATACGACCCCCGACTTTTGAGAAGATTTTCCTGGGTTAAAAAGTAGTCTTATACACAGGAATATACAGTACCTGACTTTTAGAAGACACCTGAAGGCAGCCCTGTTTAGGGAAGTTTTTAATGTCTGGTGTTTATCGTTTTTCTTTTTATTATTATCATTAATTCTGTTGGGAGCCGCACAGAGTGGCTGAGTATGAATAATAATCATAATCAAAATAATCATAATCATAATAATCATAATAATATGCATGCACAGAGATTAATTTGCAGTATTTCTATGCCATTAAATTCAAGCCTTTTCAAAGTGGCTCATGTCTGCAACGAAAACTATAAACTACAACTACTGAAACCATATCATTACAATACCAAAAATAAAAAAGCAGTCTAAAACCTTTTACTGGCAAGCACAACAAATCAGATAAAACAATTCAAAACAGAGACAGCAACAGTTTAAACCACTGAAATAACTTAGAAAGGAAGGAAGGAACCCCCCACTGCTGCCCCTCTTCTGGCCATGGGAGTGGAGCTGACTAGGGCTGGAACCGTGTTCCCCCCTCCCTGCCCCTGCAGCCCGGGGGACCTGGCTTATTAGACTACAGCACAGTGTAAACAAGGGATGCAGGTGGCGCTGTGGGTTAAACCGCAGAGCCTAGGGCTTGCCGATCACAAGGTTGGCAGTTCGAATCCCGGCGACGGGGTGAGCTGCCAGTGCTCAGTCCCAGCTCCTGCCAACCTAGCAGTTCGAAAGCACGTCAAAGTGCAACTAGATAAATAGGTACCACTCCTGTGGGAACGTAAACAGTGTTTCCGTGTGCTGCTCTGGTTTGCCAGAAACGGCTTAGTCATGCTGGCCACATGACCCTAAAGCTGTACGCAGGCTCTCTAGGCCAATAAAGCGAGATGAGCGCCACAACTCCAGAGTCATCTGCGACTGGACCTAATGGCCAGGGGTCCCTTTACCTTTACCTACTTTAACATAACGTTTCACTTGGACACAAAAAAAGGAGTGTGACTTGCTTTAAAAAAATAAATGATTCATCAGGAAATAAGGATTTGTTTTAAGTTTTTCATGTGTACTAAAACTCAGTCTAAGGTTGTCTTTTTAAAAAAATGTTTAACCACATCAGTTAACAAACAGGGATACATTTGCTATAATGTTCTTGTTTTAGTTAAATAAAATGTTTAAATTGTTATTAAGGAAATGGTTATTTTTCTCCTTCCGATAAAGTACAGCAGAAACACCGTCCAAATATAAACAGTTATTAAACCTCACAATAATTTCATAATTATCAGTCTATGTATTTCTGATAGTATAACCTAATCAGTAATCTTTGATATAACTGTAAAAACTACTCTGAAAAATTTATTATTCCAAAAATGAAACCTCCACCTGGTTGTAAATATTAAGATGATACCAGCAAGAATGTGTCTTTCTGTAAAAAAATAAAAAAAAATCAAGTCTTACCGACTAATGATTTAAATCGTGATTTAAACCGATTTGATTTAAATCAAATCCACCCTGCTTTATTGCGATATTCTATAATTGCAGCGGTCCGGAACTAAACACACAATATTTGGGGGGCATGCCTGTATCTTGACTTTAAAAAGATGGACTGGAACCAAAAGCATACAGAATGAGAGAGTGTGGTCTGCAACAAAGAGGGGAATAGGGAGGGTAGAACCAGCTGGGAAGTTAACAGAGATGGTGTGCTCTTGTCCTAAAGAACAATTAGGTGCTTATTGTTAGCATACAAGGATTTCAACACTGCTTCATAATACGAAGGACACCACACAAATGCAGGTCAAGACACGGGCAGAAGAGCCCAAATGACTCTTAATGACCTTGACCTTCATCTGTCCAGTATATTTATGGCAGTTGAAGGTAAAGCTGTAGTCGTCTCAGAGTCCGGACCTGCAAATCTGTCTAATCTGAACACTTGGCAAGACAAAATACTCAGCGGGAGCAGATGCCCACACCTTAGAAGAATGTGTGCCATAATCCAATCTGAACAATCCCTCTTGAAATCTATTACACTTGATCAAGAGGGGCCCTTGATCACTTGCCTGTAGAACCAATTGCTCCTGGATAACATACCAAGTCTATACCCAATAATTATTTAGCGTTGCAAATGTTCATATTTTCAACCAAATTTGCTGGGAGCCTTCGTGCTGCAAAATGCATTTGAGGAGCCCTCACAATTTAATCTGAATATACACCAGTATCCAATTATATACCTTCTGATCAGAAATTAAACCTTATGAGAAGAAATTAAGTAAAATATTCACACACATCTTCAGAATACATATAAATTGTAGATTCATCTTTACATATTAATTTACATAATGTTACATTAGAATGTGTGTGTTTTTAACACCAGTCGTTGTAAACCTTTTCGAAGAAATTTCACAACTTTTCAACTCAAATGCAAAGGAAAAATGTTTCTTGCAAACTCATCAGTGCAACTAAACATGTATTACTGCTAAGTATGATAAAAGTATAGTACCGGTATATGATTTTTTTTAACAAGAGGTGTGCGTTTTAGGGCCCCATGGAGCATGTAGCCCCTGCGTACCCTATACAGTGACTATTGTTTTGTACTTAGAAGTAGCTGGTCCATGGATAAGCTATCTACCAGACCTCACAAGAAAGGATTCTATACAGATCTTAGCAAATGCTCTTTAGACCCAATGAATCATTGCAGAGGTTTCTGTTATGTGAATGCTATGGAAGGAGCAGAGTAGAGTTCTGTGTTTGTGCCTTTTTTAAGTCGGACTAATAAGATTTCTTTGAAAGACCCTTGGTCAGCAAAATATTCAAGACTGTATTGATAGTCACCTTGGTTTGTTTGTTTTTCTAACCTAATTCAGAAGGAGCATTTTTTTCAGCCAAATCAGGTAGTAGGTCATGGAATCTAAAGACAGCAAGATATGGAAGTCCGAAGGGAACATCATTGCAGTGTGGTTCTGTCCTTTCCCAACCTGGCTAACTGGTTCTCACAAAATGGACAAATAGTCATCAGTTTAAGAGCAGGTAGGTAGCCGTGTTGGTCTGACGTAGTCGAAACAAAATTAAAAAATTCCTTCCAGCAGCACCTTAAAGACCAACTAAGTTTTTTTTTATTTTGGTATGAGCTTTAGTGTGCATGCACACTTCTTCAGATACACTTCTTCAGATACACTTCAGGATACACTGTGTATCTGAAGAAGTGTGCATGCACACGAAAGCTCATACCAAAATAAAAAACTTAGTTGGTCTTTAAGGTGCTGCTGGAAGGAATTTTTTTAGTTTAAGAGCATTTATCTTAATGCAACGCAGGTTTCAAAAGATGCAATTTTTTGTGCATTCATGATTATTTCTGTTATTGGCGTAGTCAACCACAATTCCACTTCCAATAATGTTTGTGCCTGCAAACATTTTGGGTCTGTTATACAGCTTCATTTCCAAGCAGGGCATACCCTGTTACTTCCTGCTAACATCCTCTACCTTTTCATACCATGTTACGGGTCGTCGTCCCCCACACTGCTTCTTTTTGTGTCCAAGCCCCTCCAGACAGCAATAATCTGGTAGCATTGGGGAAGCGTCCCAACACAACTATTAAAGCAGAATGAACCCACCCTTAAGGTACTACCACTATTATGTCAAAAACATGTTGCAGAGTACATTTGCAATAAAACACTGGTCTAGAGGAGATCTTTTTAGAAGGCTAACAGTCATGCTTGAGGCCTTACTCTCTTTGTGTTCCTGATGATACTGAGGTTCAGTGCTTCTCCCCCCGGGGGGTGCTCAAGGATACGCAGTTGAGCAGTTTTCAACAGTTGCACAAAACAAACGTTGCTAACAGCAGAGACAGTCCCTGCCAGAAATCCAGAGCAAAACTTATTTACTCCAGTGGCAACGGTGCTGCGTCTTTAGTACTAAGATTATGAAATCATTAAATAGCTTTGTTATTATTATTTTTTAAAAAAATATTAATTTGGTTAATTTTAAATATATACTTAATGGCATATTTGTATACCCTTTCACATTTTTGCTGTTCTGTTATTCTTCTATCCTTCTTGACATTGTCTATGGGTCTCATATAAGTCTATTCAATTATTTAACTTCCACTTGGATTGGTAGGGTTTTTTTTAATTCCACTGAAAATGCACAGCATGGCAATCAATACACTCACCCCTGTTTAATGAACTGTTTAATGATGCTTTGAAGTGCTCAAAAGGCTATTATACAGAGAAGAGACAAGACTCTGGGTAATACCATGCTCTGGTAAAATAAGTAGTATCCTTTCTGATGAAGATATGATATGTATCTCAGCTAATGCTACTGTACATAAGCAAAGAAACTTTAGCTGCGATTACAAACAAGATGAGCTTCTGATATTGAGAAGACATCAAATCCAGTAATTATGCTGAACTTTTAATGTTTTATTTTAGTAAATATAAGATTATACAACTAGTGAATTAACAAACTAAAATATGTACATGATTGTTTACACACACACACACACACACCAGCAGTATGGCTTTCAGTGGGTATCACAATAGCAATCATTAAATAAGATCTGTACTTTTAAAAATATCGGTAAGTCATGAAATCGAAACCATTCTCCTCCAACAGGATGCATAATCTAGTCCAGGGGTTGGCAAGGTTTACCTCGCCTGGGCCGGTTCACTCCTGCGGAGATCGCTCTGTGGGCCGGATCGCATCTGCGCATACATGATTTCCGGTGCCATGGAAGCGAGTCCCTGCTCTGCGCTGCGCCAGTTTAGCGCAGCATGCGGGGACTTGCCAAGTGGGCGGCTCGGGGGCCATTTAAACGACCCCCATGGGCCGCAGGTTGCCGACCCCTGACTAGTCATATCACATCCAAAACCACCTTCCCAATATTTGCATGTTTGGTTTTGTGATGCTAATATGAAGCAACACACCATATCGATAAGCCTCTGAGATGTGAGTTGTTAGCAAGCTGTTTGTCAAACAGTATTCTATGGCCAGACCCATTTTAAATGTGTGAACAGAAAAACGGCAACACGGCACAGGTTCAATAAAGAGCTCCCACATGTCTAGTACAGTTGACTATTTGCTATTATTTTTCTTGTTTTGTAAATGCTCCAGTGGAACCTGATTGCATTACTTTATTGGAAGCGAAAAATACCCTCGTGTCCCTCTGTGTGGGAAATGATTGCCACTTTAAAGAAAATTACAGGGTATCGGTACAGTTTTGTTCAAGCTGTGGGGCACTGCACGAGCAAATGGGTTAAAGGCCTCGTCCTAAGAGACCTGCTCCCGGCCTCTGTGAAAAGTAGTGGGTGTTTGGCTACTCGCAAAGGTGCAGATTGCAAGTTTTGCTCTTAAATGCATGTTCCTTGTCTTTAAAATTATTGTAAGTACAGTGAGCTGCACTTGGGAGAGATACAAGTCAATATCACTCTTAACACACTGTACCTCGTTAGAAACAATGAAAAGTGAGAATTGCCAACCAAACTCAATCCTGGCTCAATATATATATATATACCTCTAGAATGGTAAGGTAGCATGAATCACTGGATAAAGCAGAGGGAGAATCAGATTATATTCCCACCCCCATATCCAATTTGCTATATTTCCTTAGGCAAGCCACATAAGATTGCCCTTCAGTCCTCGAAACAAGCGAAAGGGCTAAGTACCAGTGTTATTGCTTATTATGATGTCGCCCCTTGATGATGCTTAACCGAGGAAATCTAATGCTCGCTGACTTGCCATCTCTTTCCCCTCCAATATTGGCCAAGCGATGGCCACTGAGTGAAAAATGGCTCCTGTTAAAAAGCGCCAAATGAAAAAGGTCATCTGAAAAAGCTGCAGTCATTCTACATACTGATTATCCTGAAGACAGACTGTGCTACAATTTATTCCACGGACACACAACGCAGTTAAAATTCTGTAAGAAATTTGTAGTTGCTTCAAATTTACAGAGAAGCACAACAACAACAACAACAACAACAACAACAACAACAACAACAACAACAACAACAACAACAACAATGGAGGTGCCCCTGTACCAGCTTTTCATGCTGTCTTTAGAGAAGACGTGAGCCGTATAGGCCCATGAAGTTCAATACAGGAAGGATGCATTCCCACCCACCCCAGACTGCAGTTCTGGTTAGCCTCCTTAAATCCCATCGATTTGTAACAAATCTGATTCTCAAACCTTTATTGAGATATGTACAAAATTCCAGTAGGGTTCAACACACACACACACACAGAGAGAGAGAGAGAGAGAGAGAGAGAGAGAGAGAGAGAGAGAGAGACCCTGCATCTAGCTCCTAATTCAGGTAGGTAGCTGTGTTGGTCTGACGCAGTAGAAAGAAATAATTTTTTTTTAAAAAAAAATTCCAGTAGCACCTTAGAGACCAACTAAGTTCGTCTCTAAGGTGCTACTGGGCAATTTTTTAATTCTAGCTCTTAAATTAGTGTTGTTTACGTTCACAAATCCTCATTGCGTGTTTCAGAACCCTGGCTACTACGTAGCTCCATCTTATCCCCATTCCTGAGTGAACATAAGAAAGCCTACCTTACATTTGTCTGAATACCACTCCCTACTAACAACCGATTGATAAACGTAAGATCAAATTGTCTTGATACCAGGGGCAGTGCAAAATAACTTGCAAGACTGATTCCACTTGTCTCTGTCCACAGGGGCATAGCTTCTCTACTAGTGGCATTTTCTGGAATCTCCCATGTCGCATTGCCGAGGATAGCACATTCCGTCTCGCTAGTATATTGGCCCTGTGTTGATTTGGGATGGTCAAAAGGTAGGACGCCATTGGCTGTCCCCCTCACACCAAACCAAGACTTGCACATACACTATTCCTGATTTGGCTACTAAGTACTTGGAGTTTGTTGTCTAACAATCTGCGTTTCATTATCTCGAATGCAGAATTTTTTGATAAAGCCGTATGGGGTGCCTAGTGAGATTCCGAACAGCTGAATTTTATTAAACCATTTATCGATCTAGGTTAGCACTGTCTGCACTTATGTGCAGCCAGCGGTTCTCTAAAGCCTCAGACAGAAGTCTTTCCTAATCCTAACTGGAGATGCCAAGGACTGAATCTGGGAACATCTGCAGACAAAGCATATGATCTCTTCATTGACCTGCACACAGTTAATGATCGCAATACAAACAAATGCTTTGACGTTTGGAAGAGGGCTGCATTCTCCCCCTGGAACCTTTGAGCACCCCTCTCTTCACGACATAGCCAAATTTATGTTTCAAATGTCCACCAGCTTTGCTAGAATTTTGCCATGCAGCATGCAGCATAGAAAGAGGTCACGCTGTTTGATAAACACATATTTGAAGGGGCCTTCTAAATTTAATGTTTCTTTAGATCCCATCCTTTTATGCCGCCTGAGTACAGAACTGCAGTCTAAGGATGTTCAAAGCACATTTCTTGCTTCAAGTCTGGAGAAAGGCAGTTTATAAAACGAGATAAAGGATCACAGAGACAAGAGTTTACCAGCACAGGCCACACCTGAGAATGATCTCGCGCTTTTTGCAGCTTGTGCACCACACCCAAGAATCATGAATCTGCCTCTTTTCTCACCCACGATGCCACCTTTTTACTTCTCCACATTCATCTGAAAATCTAAACGCAGCCTCCACACAGTCTCCGTTACGAGCTTCAGATAGAAATGTGGAAAAGTGGGTATGAGCTCATTCCCACTCCCTGTCTTCAGCAAAAGTCTGGAATGGACTTCAGATTAGACAACTCACAACTGAGAAGGAAGCAACATGGCTGAATAACTAGAAGGAAGCAACATGAATGAATAGCACATCCTTTAAGTAAAACCACACTTTAACTCTTATCACCTACTCCAAAAAGTTCAAGTTATTTTTCGCTTTCACACACGGTTTAGGGATGGCAAAAATCTGCCACCTCTACCTGCTTTGCAAATTGTATACGCTGTCATTGTAAGGGGGTACATACAGATTATCTTGTCTGCATGTTATGACACCTAAATTTCCACAGCTGACATCAAAGGCAGCTTTAAAAAAAAGGAGATTGTTTACTTACATCCTGTCTTCCATGTAAGCCTCAGTGCCAAAATTTGCAAACCTCTGTTCACACAATGTGTTTTCACTTAAATCCGTAGAATTGCTGAAAAGTACAGAACCATAAAGGTTCAGGTTCTCTTTGGCTTGGTGAAGATTTATTGGGAAATTATTGTTTCTGAGGAACCTTTCTGGGTGGTGCAAGTACTAAACCCTAGGGATGTCGACTAGAAGGAACATTCCTAAATTTTTTGAACGTTGTAGATTTGCCTTGCTCTGGTGTATACGGTGATTTTTGTTCTGCAATTGTGCGATTTGTATTCATACTGTATTGTAATTGCTATTTGCAATAAACAATAAAATTGATTGAATTGAATTGATATTAGAATGAGCTGCTATGAGCCTCATGCTCACATGAGCTCCCCTCCTCTGCTAAACCTAGCACAGTGCCCTGTAACATTTGAATTTAGGAACTGTGGCTTGCTTAAACTATGTTTAGTGAAAAGAATCCAGGATTAAACTGGTCTTGGATAGAAAACTGTGCTCAGTTCAAAATCAATAGCAGCTCCTCCTTGAGATCACAAAAATGAGGAAGGGAGAGAATGTGAACCGAAAGCTTCTGTGGTAGAAACTGATTTCTGACTTTGTCATGAATCATAGTTGTGCTCAGTGCTTTTTTTTCTTGGGGTACGTAGGGGTACGCATACCCGCCTAAACATTTTGTAAATCTAAGCTTGGCCTCATTGAAGGGCAGTATTTCAATACGAGTAGGAAAATGAGAGTACAGTACAGTACATTTTTTAAAAGGAAAAAAGCACTGGCTGTGCTTATCTTACAGTGAAACAAGTTCTGAAAATCACAGAGGCTCAAATTCATAATGTGTAATAATGTATTGATTATTGTTACAATTTGGGTTTGCATATACGCTGTAAGAATAATCGATGCATAATAAATTACAGATTCTGATACCCAGCCTCTAGATTAATTTTCTGCCATTTTTTAAGCCACAAGAAGAAAAGACAGCAAGGGGTTAAATACAATGAAAACACTACACAGTATAGCAAAAGCTGGGAACTTATGATTACAATGTAGAACACTTATTTTTTCCAAATTTTCTAGGTATTTATAATTCTTCTATAGATGCTGTCCCACACACCATGTAGATCTTTTTGTTCTCGACTTTTATTAGAAACACTGTTTCTATTTGGGGCTGTATTGCAAGGCAAAACAACATGCTATACAATTTAGGATCAGAAAGGAAGAGATCTCTTCTCTGCTTGGGAATAAACACAACAGCAAAAGTTTTAGAAGTTTGTTACAAATTGTTCTTAGGGAGTGGCATTGCACAAATATAGCAGCAAACATAATTAATAGAAATGAAGTTATTAAGAATTGCCTGGAATGAGGGCAAAGCTCATGAACACCTGCTTTGGATCTTAATTTTGTTTTAATGAGCCAGTACTAAGACTTTGCTAACAAAAAAGGTGGAAGAAGAATAAAGGGGGGAATCAATTTTGGATCAATACTGTCACAAATGTTTCTTATTACAGCCGTCTGTCCTCGGAACAGGATTAAGTGATCGGTTACTTTTATAAGAGTTTGTCTTAAAGCTTCTAAGCAAAAACCACCAACAAACACAAATAAAGTTTCAAATACGATCGGTTTAGCAAATATAATATTAGAATATTTTGGTGAAAGCCATGTTGATTCTTGACTTCTGCAAGCCTTCTTTCCATGTTCATTTTTCAATGGGCAAGACAATATTAATTGAGGGATAGATAGCTCACGATGAAAATGCCCTGAAACATTTATCGAGATAGCTATTCTAGGGGAAGGAAAGGCAGCTTTCAAAAACAGTTTGTAATGTTTCCCATTATTAAATCCACTTGCTGGGAAATTAGTAGATTAACCAGTTGCAAAATGTTCACATAGACCTATTTTATTTTAATCCAAACAGTTATCACAAGTATTACTTAAAAAATATTAAGATGGCCAGGCATCAAAGAATTGTCAAATACAAGGACAGATACACATTTTACACTATTGCAAATTTGTAACAGGCAACTTATGTTTTAGTGTGAGATACTTAATTTCCTTGGGTGTGTGTGTGTGTTTTCCAACAGAAAGGTGTCTAAGAATTTGTATGACTTGAACATGAACAGGAAGCTTGCAAAGTAATATTTTTGCATAAATGAAGGAAAAAGCATATTGCTCCCTCAAATAATATAACTGTCTATTATATGGCAACAAATGAAAGCATTTGTTTACAGAATGCTGATTTGCACATTTTCTAATCAAACACATATATTTTATAATAGGAAAGAGCAATGAAAAGAAAGGGGGGGAGGTCCAAAGAATTTTTTTTCAATTTTGTAACATGAACATTTTTTAAATTTCAAAGTATTTTTAAAAATTAAAACAAAAATTACAACCCACATTTTGGTAATATTTTTCATTTTACTTTTCCTCATATAGACACATATAGATAACTAGGTCTAATAAAGCAGGAGCAACTAGTTATTTATCCTACCAGGAAAAAGGGCCGTAGGTTTAATATTCCTATTGTAAATATGCTACATTGAACTAAAGAATCATTCGAAGGTAAGTAAGTACTGTTCCTTGAGCAGTTATATAAGCAAAGCTAGGCTTTGTTTGTACACATATAGTTCAGTCTTAATAATTGGAGGGTATCATATCGATGTTTTACAGAGCAATCCCATACATGTCTACTCAAAAGTAAGCTCCAATTGTTTAATTGGGCTTGCTCCCATGAAAATGTGCACAACGTTTCAGTCTCAAGCAAGGTATTTCATCAAATGAAACATCTATAATGTTTCTGTTACAAAAAAAGAGAGAAATTCTAACACTATTTGCACACACCATTCATATAACAGTTTCTCAGCAATATTCTGTGTTTTCCTTACTGGGAAGTAATTATATACTAATATTATGAGAAATAGACATATTTTAAGGCTTAGAAGAACGGGTACGGTATTCACTTTTCAATCTAGCCTACTTCCCACTCAAACATTCAATTAACCGGACATGGGGCAAAATAAACTTTCATATCTGCAGGTTTTTCATTAATAGTTTCCATTGCCGACTATCATAGAATCATTCAGAGCCTAGTGCTTTAAGGAACTTTTAAGAATATGACCTTTTATAACTTGTTTCTTACACATGGGGGTACATTTTAATATCCTCTTAAATAACATATTAATCAATGCTGATTAGGCATAACCACCTTAAGATGCAGAAAATAAAGAACATCTTGGCAAGGTTACGAGTCGATAATGAAACCCTTGCTAAGCAGAAACTTTCCCAGTCAATCTGACAACGTACCAGCCCACACACGCACAAACATATATCTAGACAACAGGCTCAACGGCACAGAAATATACGCATATACATAAGCTTTCTGAAATTAAAGTAAAAGTAATGGCAAGTCTTTGTCTTTCACCTCCCGTTGCCCCCTCAAAAAACACCCTTTCCCAATCACCTAGCAACATCTGTCGCTGCTGCTGCTGCTGCTTTCGATTCTCAATAGGCAGTCTTCACATTCAAAGATGTAACTGAGCCAACGGGGGGAAATTGCAGGTGTAAAGCAAGCAAACGGACAAAATTCAGGTGGATTTCGTTTTCTGCTGTTGTTACAAAAAAGAAAATCCCCCCCCCCAAAATGGCATTTCCTACCTTTCTTCTGAGAGTAGGATGGCGATTGCCCTTGAGAAAAAGTAGGCTTTTCTTCGGTGAAATATTCAGGTTGGCTGTACTGATGCAGGGCCACGTCCATGTCGGAGTACTCACTTTTAAAAACGTTTCCAGGGTAACTACAGGTATACGGCTGATTCACCGCCCAGGCCTGTTCCATATATATGTTGTTGTTATTGTGCAGGACCTGAGCATCGCAACTGCTGTAACTCTGACTATCTTCGATATAAGTGCAATAATCAGAGGGCTGCATGTAGCAGTTGCTGCCGGCAGCCGGGCGAGCTTCATATATTTCTTGCATACAGTAGTTCATCTTGCTATCCTATCGTCAGCCTTATATTTTACATATGCACACATGCGCTCACATGCATATACACACGGAAGCCTGCATACGCATGGGGTGGGCAAGAGAGATGAATACGCAACACCCAGGAAAGTCGGCCGCAAAATTGTATGTTTAACTTTAGAGCGCTGCCCGAGGTGCTAATACCCTCTTTATATTAGGGATGGACTGAGAGCTCTCCTGCCAGTCAAACATATTGGAAAGCAGATTTATAACAGTCAAAGGTCTTAATCTGTGACTGTATGTTAATTCCTCGAGAAGATGGCAGGTAACATTGGCCACCAGACAAAGAGGCGATGCCCAGACAAACCCCCACCGTTGCACGATTTTTTTGGGGGGGGGTGGAATTATAATTTTATAAAGCTACTTCTGTCTCCTTTCAGTATGATTAGAAAACGATTACAAAGGCAAGGATACAGAAATGCCCCTGGTGTTGTCAACTTAAGTGTGAAGCATCACAAAGTACACTCAGGAAATCCTTGAGACGATATGTTCAAAATCCAAAAATCAATAATCCTGGTTTTCAGCATTAACTCCTAGAAAATCCAATAGTGCTATGTTGATGATTCAAGCAGTATGTCCCGTTTTGCAAAAATTTTAGCGTCTAAATCTGTCATCTGCTTTATCGATTTTGATTGACAGAATGATTTGCGTAAACCTTTCATGCCTTACATACACATAGGCCAAACTCCCCGCTGCTCACTAATTTAACACATTTGCAAGAAAGCAGCTTTTTCAAACTTCAGTGATTTCAGTAAGCAATTTTTATTGAATTCAACAGGTGGGAAATTTCAAAACAAGCCATCTTAATCAGCAAGAGAATACTGCTTAAATGTTGAAGTTAAGCTTAATTGGTTTGCCAGTTACATTTCATTAAATTGCTTTTTTCCCTATGATTCAATAATGAAGAGCTGGCTGTTTCTACATCTGTTTCATTCACACACTTATGCTACGAACATTTCAAAATCATTATGCAAGGCAGTCGATAATTAGATAAAGCCTCCTCAACTTTAAAAATAAGAATGTCTCACATTCATTTCGGGTCACACACAAGCTCTTATAACCAGCATTTAAAATAAAGGTCTCAAGCAATTTTAATTAATGCCACTATTACAGTAACAGTGCAAAACTTCTTACAATTTTCGTTGTTTTTCTTGTTTCCCTGGCATCAAACAGTTCTCCAAAAAATTTAAATTTACCCAGTTAATAGGGGTCAAAGGAGTGACTGTAAACAGAAAAGAATGGCTGCATATAAATCAGCAACTATATTTTCAAATCTTTTAGAAAGAAGTTTATCATACTTCTTCCTTCTGTTCCCTGACCACTGTCATAATTTGGAAAAAGTGCTTTGCTAACTCTTCAGAAGGACAAAACCATAGGCTGTCCAATAAGAATCTTAAGGCATTATTTTTGGTCTATTATTACAGTTGGGTTTTCATTTGGAAGCTCCAAAATGAAAAAGGACAATTCTTCAGGGGCACTTCACATGGAATAAAGTTGAGTGTCGAAAATTGGGAGCTTGTCAACCTTACTTTTTATAGGCTTGGATCCAGAGATGTTCCTGCTCACAGAACGTTCAGCCTCCTGATCCCCTTCTTCCCCTTTAACACACACACTTGTGTGTCTGAATGTTCACCCCATTCAGAAAGGTCACCCAACTCTCAGAAGAGATATTGCGAAGGACTGGGGGGCACTGCAGGTGGACAAGGGGATCTCTGGATCCAAGGCATTTTTTAAATTTTATTTTGATGAAGGCTACTCAACAACGTCTAAGATGTAACTACTTTCCACTATGGATTTTTGTGCCTGATAGCCATTCGGCATCGACGGTACAGTGGATTAAAACCATTTATTGTGTTTTCTTTTTCACATTTCTATTTCATTCTGAAATATTCACATCAAGAGTTTTTAATTTAAAAATGTATACCAAGGCCCGCTTCTTCTTCTTTTTTTAACAAAAGTAAATAAATAATCTGGTTTAAAAAGAAAGCTGAATTGACTAAAAACTTGGTATAGCTTATATCTCAAAACTGAATTAATATTTTCCTATCAAAAACAATGAATTAAAGCCTTTGATTCTGCTGCTTAGGCACAAAGAATTTTCAGTGCTGAAAGTCATCCATCTCCAGTTTCTGACTTTTCCACTAATAAGTGTTTACTAAAAGCTCAAGAATGTTAAGGTTTCACTTTGTCACCAAACATTGTCCTGCAGAAATGTCTCCTGTTCCATTTCAGTTTATTTTATGCCAAGACACCTTTCCTGATTATGTCGTTGTTTTCTTCTGTTTTAATAAAAATAATAATATTGACACTAAATAAATCAGGAAAATTTGCTCTTCCTACTCCGTGGACATGACATATATGTTTGATGTGTTGTTAAGTTTTTTTGTTGGGTATAAGCAAGATATATTTATTTAAAAGTACTAATATTCACCTAATATATGATCCATGTAGGCAGGTAGGCAGTCAATCCACTTGAGATATTTTGGGAGTGGTTACTTCAAAAGATTGCCGTTCTGTATAAAAATAAAATTAAAAAAACCAAGCAACTAATCCTTTGCCTCCTGCAGGGAAAGTAGATTGGTTGACATGACTGCACTCAACATCACTTGAGTTTTTCCACCCACTTCCAAGGGAAGTGGAGTGCTCTTTGCGTGCATTGCACATGCATAATGCGGCTGAGATTTAGAAAACATCTACCAGCCAACATGTTTCTGTTTTCTATTACAGTGGTACCTCTGGTTGCGAACGGGATCAGTTCTGGAGGCCCGTTCGCGATGTGAAAAGCTCGCAACCTGAAGCGCTGTATCTGCACAGCACAATTTGGTGCTTGTGCGCATGGGCAAAGTGCGATTTGGCGCTACTGCGCATGCGTGAGCG
Organism: Zootoca vivipara; assembly: GCF_963506605.1. Classification (NCBI taxonomy): domain Eukaryota; kingdom Metazoa; phylum Chordata; class Lepidosauria; order Squamata; family Lacertidae; genus Zootoca; species Zootoca vivipara. The sequence continues at coordinate 18,226,892 of NC_083287.1, read as the reverse complement.
GCGAAACCCAGAAGTAACCCTTTCCGGTACTTCCGGGTTGCCGCGGGACGCAACCTGAAAAAAGTAACATGAAGCAAACATAACATGAGGTATGACTGTACAACAAAGGAACCACACACACACACACACACACACACACATGCACATGTTACAGTTTAAATACAGATGGCATGATTAAGCCAAAGTTAAGTCTTTCGGAAGGACTGATCGTGAAGCTGAGGCTCCAATACTTTGGCCACCTCATGAGAAGAGAAGACTCCCTGGAAAAGATCCTGATGTTGGGAAAGATTGAGGGCACTAGGAGAAGGGGACGACAGAGGACGAGATGGTTGGACAGTGTTCTCGAAGCTACCAACATGAGTTTGAACCAAACTGCGGGAGGCAGTGGAAGACAGGAGTGCCTGGCGTGCTCTGGTCCATGGGGTCAATGGAGAAATTAACTCAGCGTCCAATTCTCACCTATTGAAACAGTAAGGTGGTACCCAAAGTAGTGCTTAGTAATTCCTTGTGCAAATAAATGGCTTCTGCTTGCACACCGGGAATTTGTCCTGCTCTCCCCACTTCCATGCATTCCTGAAATTGGTTCTGGAGATTTCCTGAACCTTCTGGAGAACAGGTTGGGGATGGAGGACAGAGAGAAGAGAGGTTCGGTTGCACAAGCGGAAACTGTTCCACATGCACAATTATTTACTTGGATACTGCCCAGGAGGACCTTACTGTGCTCAAATTTAGCTGGATGGTGTCCTGAATTTTCTAACCATTAGTTGCTATAAAAAAAATTTAAAAAGTGAAGTACTAACAAGAAAATAGAGTCAATGATGTTATAGCAAGAAATCTTAATACTTCTAAACATCGCCATTGTGAAACTGTTGAAGTTGCAGTTTACTTTTCTTGGGAATATTTATGCCAAACAAACATTCCAGTATCTAGATAAGACAAAAATGGTGCATCACACATGATTTGGTATATCGTATGAGCTACAATGATACACATCAAGTGCCAAGGTATAGCCACAGCTGGGAATATCATTTAAGATTTTTTTATCGGCTTCTTTGTTGGGGTGAGTATAGATAAAACGGGGGAAAGGAAAACTAGGCATTTGTTTTCCACAACAAATGGCTACATGCCATTAGTAACATACAAATACAAAGTAAAGAGGTAAATAAAGTAAACCTGGTGTGGACTGCACACAAGAAGTGAGCTTATTTTAGACAGACATTTGTTAATTACGCAACTAGTACCTGTATATCAAGGCTGTTTAAAATACAATATGTGGGACCAACTTGCTATAAAGATATAAGGTGTGGGACAGAATTATACTCATTTTACTTAGGCATTCAACACACAGACCATTCAACAAGCTCTCAGGGCCGTTTCATTTAGGTAATTCAATAAATTATCAAGGTGACTTCAACCATCAAAATAGAACAAACAGTTAACTAAAATATGAAACACCATTTAAATAAATTACACGAGTTTCAACAGAACTGGCTCTCCTTAGCACGTTCAAGAAAGGAATCTGAAAACTAAAATGAAATGAAATATTTCTGAAATGTACTGTTCTTAAAAGAACAAGCCTGCAAACTGAATTAATTTTACATTGGTTCGAAAAAGAACAATTGATTTAGTTCTTAGTTATGCTACAGCAATTGCTGTAAGCGCACAGCCCGCCGAAGGGAAATCAATAGTCACAATATGGAGTAGAATCTGTTAATGTTTTGCTCTCTCAATTAATGTTCTCTGATGCTCTAATTTTTTATGGGGACACCTAAAAATATTTTTAATTAATATATCGGGAGTACTTTTGCTAAGGGGACAGACTTTTATATTTTTACTGCATAAGGGCTGAGCCACATGGCAAAAGCTGGTAACATTTGACAAGACGATACTTCTTTAAAAATGCTTTCTTGAACAAGAACTGAAGTGGATGATGTTTCCACTTGAAATATGTGAATATTTCAGATCTGAATGGAAAATTTGGTACTGCAGACAGTTACCGTAGAAACGTAGGCAGCACCTTCACTGTTAAAATTAAAACGGCTTTCAAAGATGCTTGAGCAAATCTGCAGAATCTGACCCTTAAGATACGGCTGTGGAAGTACAGCTTTTGTTTATTTATTTTTTTAAAAAGTATTTAAAAGTTCTGCCATCCTTACTTGCATAATACAATGGTCTTTGTACGCTGTGTGGCATTGTGTGTGTGGTATAGGGAAATATGTGGTACAATGGAAAAAGAAGATGTAATATGGCAGCAATGGTAGATTATTTTTATAACTGTGTTGGATGGGAGACTTGGCACAAGTGTGAAGAGATCATTACTGTCTGTTCTATTTTTGACAGAAGTTGTCACCTTTTTGTGCAAATGGGGCAAAAATGGCATCACCCGCACAGAAGGGTGAGGCAACAGCAAACTCAAGAGCAAGCTGAGGTTATCAGGAGTGAAAAATAAACTTTAGGAGGAAAGGTCTACTCTCTGGCCCATCAAAAAAAATAGTTTCATGATCTGTGGAAACTCACAGCTGACTTCAGGTGCCGGATTAGCCCTGGTTTTACTCATATAACAGGTTTTTTTTAAATATAAATAAATAAATAAATGGCAAGCTAACTACACTGAGGTAATTTGCCTCAAAGCATCTGGAACAATAAATGGCACCAACAGCAATTTCAGAAAAATATCTGCTTTTATGTTCATTTCCCAAGATTATACAAAATGGGAATTAAAATGTAGAAGGTTCTTCAAAATACACAGCATAATGGATGATAGGAGGACATAGGTTCTTGAATAACGATGACCATTCATGAACTAAAAGGCTATAATTTCCATTTGGAGAGCAGAACATGTTGTCCGGAAGCCGTCCACAGCCCAATAGGATTTTGCACGTGTTGGGAAATGTACTTGTTCCTACACAGAAAAAAAAGCTTGGTGCAATAAAAGATACCAGCGGCTCACTACTGGCCACGATCGACTTTGCACTCCTGAGCTCCAGGGTTGATGCAAAGAGTGGGGGGCTTGCTGTTTTGGTGCTCTGTTGTCACTCCCTGCTCTGGCTGGGAAGGTTAAATGTGGCTACTGAGGTACTCAGAATATGGCTATTATGCCCGGCCTTTCCTTCCAGCTCTGGAGGGACAGGTGGGAGTTGAGATGGCCATTTTGGGTGATGGGCACTATGACCTTTTGCCAAAACATACCAAGTGTGGAGCTGGTGGACAGGATTGCATTGGGCTTCCAAGGTCCTCCAAAAAACCCATTGTAACTGCAAGGAAGCAGACTGTCCTTCACCTCCAGACTGGATGCTGGGACTGGCTAATTGAGCATGGTGGTTTGCGCTATGTCAATTTCCCTGGGGAGATTCCGGGAGTTGTCCAACCTAGGATGAGGACTATGGGAAGTATTCCACTAAGCTGTGCTCAGAGTAGACGGACTGCAATTAATCAACCTAATGAAGACATTTTCATTCATTTCAATGAGTTTACTCATTGAATACAACCCACAGTCCCCATCCTAGGTTGGGAAAGATGCTCCTTTAGGGTTTGGAGGAATGCCTACTGTTTCTGCTGCCTTCTTTTACCAGGTAATTTTCTGAGCCCTGTGGCAAGGAAAGAGAGAGGTGATAGCAGTCATTTCATGAGTATGCTAAAGTTTGCGCATCATCCCTACATTAAATTACATCTAAGTGCAGCACTGGGAGGGGAGGCAACTTGCAGCCTGCAAGATGCCCCTTTCTCTTATTATTATCATATTCTCCTATTATTATAAGATCAGATTCCATTATTAAAAAGTAAGCCTCGGTGGCTGCTGAAAAACATATAGACACAACAGCAGGAAAGATCGGGAACAAAGATGAAGGCAATTCAGCTTTTCAGTTCATAAAGTACGGGAGGAAATTGTAATGTAAACATAAGAATATCTCATGGTATCCATGGCCAGTAAAATATGATCCAAATTGAATCAGCTACAATTGGTTTAATTTGCAATGAAGAGGCAATATCAATAGCATGATCCTCAGAAGGATGGGGAGATGAAACCGTCAAGTTATTCAAGACAGTGGCCTGGCTCAGATATAATAACAATCATGGTTTGTTGGTACAAGCACAAACTTCAGATTTGCACACACATACAAATACACACACACACGGTCTCTTTTGCACATGGCAGGAAGTTCCCACTTTTTGATAAGCTGCAGTTTCCTAAGAAAGTTGTGGTTCTTCCCAATGAACATGTGCAAGCTTTTTTGAACAAATTAAAGAACCTGATTTAATGAGGTGCTGTGCTGAAGCAACAGCCTACAGTGGGAGTACCCAATGTGGTACTACCAGATGTTCTGGTCAACTCCCAAAGCTCTGATCACTATGGTTCATGGTCAGGGATGATGGGGTTGTAGTTTGCAACATGTGGAGGCCTCTACAATGGCTACCATGGGGCTACAGATTCTGGTGAAATGTTCTTAGCACTGGTGTGCTAGAAACAAACCCCCGTGGCCAAACGTCCAACTGTGTTTTGAAAGGGTCCTGGTAGATGGGGAAAGGTTCTCTTCTGCTTGCTTGCACAGGATCCAGTGGGCCTTTTTAGCGCATAGAAGCCATGAAATCCAGTTACTATTGGATGACAAGTTGCGCCTGCTTCTTGTGTGTGCAATTGTGCTTCAGCTGCAATAGCAGTTAGTAGCTGGACTACAAAATTTAGAGCGCTAGCGTGCTAGCCCATGGAACCTAATTTCAAGCAAACACATTTATCATTGCATACGATCTGCAAAGATGCACGCAAACCGAATACCCAAATCTACAGTATGCACTGGTCCGGGTTTGCTGATTTCCATGTCTTTATTTTTGCTAAGCGCAAACAGCACTTTAGCTGTGCTCAGAAGGTGTATTTCTTGCATATTTCTGAACTGCACTTTGTGTCTCTTAGTTACAGAGTGCATAAGCCCATGCCCCCTGAAAGCCACTTCATACACTCTTATTATTTTTTCCAACACAGAAGTTAACAACAGTGTTATAAAAGCACATGCAGTAAAACTTAATGCACACAGCACAGATACCTTTGTCTTGTCCACATGTCGGATGTGATAACTCAGGGCAGAAAGGAAGCTTTTGATGGCCATGTACACTTTGTATTAAACATGCTTTTCCTGACCTGAATATTTCGTTTACAGCACGATCCTATACATATCTACACAGAAGCAGGCCCCGCTGATTTTAATGATACTTGCTTCCCAGTGAGTAATATAGGATCACAGCCTCAGTATCATAAAAGCAGCATTGAACGTTAAACATTTTAAAGCTACAGGTGTCATTGTTACGTGCATCTCTAAAGGGAAACAAACCCTAAAGAGCCAACTAAAAATAGTCCCATATAAGATGTACTGTATATTCCTGCGTATAAGACTACTTTTTAACCCAGGAAAATCTTCTCAAAAGTCGGGGGTCATCTTATACACCGGGTCGTATTTCTTATATGGTGAGTATATCCCAAACTCTATATTTTAACTGGAAAAGTTGGGGATCGTCTTATACGCTGGAATATATGGCATATATTCATCTGATGTATATTATAGCTTGCCGTAATATATTATTTAGTTTCTCCAGTTTCACACCGATAATTAACAGAGCACAAGAGACATAATAAACCGGGAATAATAGACAAGTGACTTCAGGGAGTATTTGAACCATGTCAATTCATATGTTATTTCTAAGCAACTCAATGGCAATATTTTACTATTAGATTATAATTTGTAGAAATAAAACCATGTATCTCCATGGAATTGAGGGCATATACCTAGGGGATGGCTTTTCACTGTAAGATTCTATCAAGGCTCCCTACTTTGGATGCTTAGATTCTGCAGCTCCCAAGAATTAACAATCGTCTACAAGACATGATAGGACTAAATGCAACGTCTCCCACAACTGTGATGTAGAAAACTGAATTCACCACAGTTCGCTCCTTAACACAACTTCTAGAGGTACAGGTGTCCTCAATAAAAGTTAGAAGGGTCCTGTTCCCCTTACAGAAAGCCCAATATGTTCCTAAGGAAAAACCACCAGTTAATTTAAACTGCTAAAGATGAAAGAAAATAGTTACTAATATATAACACACCATATACATTGATGTTCCACTGAGATAAACCAGGCTTGTGACCAGATATGCAGATTATTGGTTATAAGCAAGACCAACTGACTTACATTTTCAAGGCATTTGCTTTGCTATACTGACCCGCTAGTTCTTTTTTCACAAATCCTAAATTTTTCAAAGTGGCGCTCTCTCGTTTTTATTTTTCATTAACAGCTGCATTAAGGAAGCCAGCAGACTGTTTTGAAACAAATGCAAAGGCATGCATTTATATAAATACCGTTGGCGAAAATCTCACTTCAAAGCCTGTTTTCATGCAATTTTCAAAAGCCAGCTTCAACCGATAAGTGTTAATAAATGGAATAGCCCTGTGTGCAAGGCCACCAAATTCATTAGGCTCACATGTGTCTAGCCACATGTTAATAGATATTAGCTAATTAGACTGCTTATCACTTCACAATTCTTATTTATCCTCTTTGGGGTAAAATGTTTTCTTACATTTAGCAATGAAACGGGATGGAAAATAACAGAAGCCTTGGTGGGACTGTCTGGGAGTCTTCTGACAGCCCTCAGTAAGATGTTAAAGCGATCAGCCCCTGACATCTGTTAGCAAGGAGGCATTTTGAGGTAAAGGGCTCCCAAATCTGAAGAAATCAGGTGCTTAAACCAGTTTAACTTTTTCATGAGGTGATAGCCTTTGTGACATTATAATCTTTCCTCCTGATGTGACGCAAGGGTTTAAGTAGAAGAAAACAACTACTGGCTACTGGCGCCCCTCCTCTCACAGCAGGAGACAGGAGACTTCTTTTTTTAGGCACGAACATTAACAGATTATATATTCCAGTGAAAATAAAATAGGAATATCAATGAAACGCCACTTCTGTTGCCAAAAAGATAAAATAATTACATCTTTTGAGGCTGTCTGCAGGTGGAAAAACAGAATAGAAAGGACGCAATATGCTCCTGCCAGCTCACTGCTTATTAACATTCAGCCAGTAAACAAACTGACCATGAATCTGAGGAGAAAAACCAACTAATTAAATTATATATCCATGATGCTAGAAAGTGATAGCGTGTATTTGATGCTTCTACTTAGCACTTGCTTTTTTAAAGAGGAAAAATAACACTAAAATATATACAGCTGAACATGTAGCCACTCTAAACAGTAAAACAATAGGCAAGACAAATTAAAATAATGATTGCTTGGGGGAAAAATAATGTTGATGATTACTACAGCTTCTATTAATATAATGCAATTTACTGTTTACAGCCTGACTAGATCACACATATACTGAATTATAAAGATCTGCTACACTTTGCATAATCATTCCAATTACCTTTACATTTTGTCTCCTGCATTTGGTATTCCTTGGCATTTGTAATGCCTTCAACATTCATATCTGTGTGGCCTGGTAGGATCACTGAGCTAGTCCATGCTCTTGAAGCATGCAGGAATTGTGTAGGCTGGTGTCCGATTCTCAGCATATTGTTACTTTCACAGTGCCTTTTCTTACATAAATCCCTGTCTGTTATGTCTAGGATATTCCATTTGTATTTTCTGCCAGGAAAGTGCATCAGTCCATCCCAGGATGGAAGGCCATGTTCTAGAGGCTTGACAAACACTGGTTGACAAGCGGTTGGCATTGCCAAGATCTTGCTTAGCTGTGGAGTTCTGGAAAGCAAATGTTCCCCCACTTCTCTCGATCGGGTGGAATTCACATTCATCGCCCCCTGAATGCACCAGCAGAAGAAGGCAGAGGTTTTCCAGCCATGCACTTTCAGCCACCATGGTCAGTTTCCATTCGGTGCTGTTAAGCACATCGGTTTCCCTTCTACGAAATCCAGCAAAGGCAGTTAGGTTTAATTGTGCACAGGTAGAGCCAACGGATGCAACTTTCTCCAGCGCCACGTCTAGAACATGGGGCCCTGGGCAAGTTACCATCCATTTATTGCCTTGCTCCTATGATCATTTGAGGTCTTGTGGGTCGAAGCTGGTCATGAACAATTTTCAGATGCTTAAAACACAAAACATCAAGGATTCAGCCTTGTTTGACTTTGTTCTTATTGTAGGCTGACCTGAGGGACACTCTGTTACCTAAGGCCAACATTCTTATGTGGGCACGCTTAGCAGTTCCGGTCCTGCTACTATTGCCTCTCTCTGCTCGGCTTTGTGGCCGCAAGAATCAGGTGCCACTCCTACTACCTTGAGGGTTTTAACCCTGCTGGCCTTACGCACGTAGCAGGCAGCAGCAATGTAGAGCATCTCGCAGAGTTTAGACTTGCTAAAGTATATTCAGCTACACACTGCCAGAGGTAGTGGAATGTTGTAACTCAACAGCAATGTATGTATGAAAAAAAATTACATGAAAGATGTCTAAAGCTCTAACTTTCAATGTAGATAATATTAGTCATGGTTTCCTTCAGAGAAGTCTCAGGCAATTTCCAGTCATGAAAATTTGATGCAGATGGTTTTATTAGTCACGGCCGATGTTTCTGTAAAATGCCATTTTTTAAAAAGCGATATGAGGATGGGCATATATTTGCAAGAAACTAACTTGAATCTATTATGCATTCTGTTTTGAACAATTTCACTTGAGTGAAATTTCCCTTCACATATATGTAAAATGGTAATGGTAAGCAATGCACTTAACTATAAAGCAGAAATGCACAAGTTGCAATTGTGGTATGGAAAACTACGAGCCATTCTCCCATATTTGTTTAGTAGCCACACATTTTAAATCTATAATTTTCTAGCTGCAAGCCAAGGAAAAATATGAGCAACTGCAACCTCCTTCTAATTTGACGTGGTCAATAATAAAAAGGCTGCAAAAGTGCCTAAGGAAAGTGTCTGACTAGACTAAGAATAATTTGCAGTGAACTTTAAGTAGAACTTCCTTTGACTGTAATGGCATTTGCTTTGAAAACAAATATGACACCTTAAAGGTGTTTTTTTCATAAATGTGTTTCTACGTTAATTAGCAATAAGGAAACTGTATTTTTGTTCAACAGCTATTTTAAGACCGCACTTTCCTGTGACATTCATTTGCACATATTTTAATTGTGCACACCATAAAGTAAAATAAAAATGCCAAATAAGCCCATATCATTTTGGTTGAGTTGAAGGAGTGGGCTTGATCTTAATCCAGTGGCCTTCCATGCACAAAAGCCAGTTTCAGTTGCTTTAGAGATCAGGCCAAAGAATGAAGATCTATAGTAGATCCCCACTTCGGGACTGGTCGGTGGACATTGAACCTGAACATGTTGAACATGACTTAATTTCACAGTCTGTGGCATTGTGCCACCACTATGCTAGCACAACATGGGGTGCGCCAGTACAATAGCAAGAATGTGCCAGTATACTAGCAAAACCTGGTGCTGCTACAGACTACCTCAATGGGGCTGAGGCAGGATAGGGTGGTGATGTCAGGAATGCATGGCTTCACAACTCAGCCTCGCCACTCTGGCTGCTATTGCAAAAGTGGCTTCTGCAGCTAAACTGATGCAAGTCACTGAGTGCACTTTTAAAGCTGCACACCTCTTTAGGAGCCACGGACCTCTTTGTGCTTGTATATGTTGCTTTCCCCCTCAAAAATGTGCATAACGTTGTGTTCCGGTCCGATTCTACAGAAAGTAGCAGATGAGCCAAGGCAGGACAAGGCTGGAAGTGAGGCAAGACTGGAGGCAAGGCAGGATGAGGCCTGAGGTAAGGGCTAGGCCAGAAGCTGCAGTACCATGGATAGCTCCAAGTGAGCAACTTGTTCCGACAAGGGTTGGGAAGCAGATTGAGGCATTTGAAGCCTCTGCCTCCAGATTTCACCCCTAAGGAAAATTTCAGAGACAGAAAGGGCCAACTCTTTGAGCTAAAGATGGGCACTTTCTGTCTGTTCCAGAGCCCAGCATGCTCATGCTGGACTGGTGAAGTACAGTGGAAGGTATCTGGCTCCCTAGGAGAAGGGACCTGTGAGGACCTGGGTTCTGGCTTTGCTGGTCTGGGGCCTCCTCTGGGTGTGATTTTCTGCCAGCCTCAGTTGGAGTGGTCCCCTGATCTCCAGTGGCCAGCTCAAAGCCCTGAACTTGGTTCGGCTCCTCAGCTGGTGCCTCTGCAGCCTCTAACTCTTGTGTCTGGATTGCTTCTGGATTTAGATGGCGGTAACAAACCAACCATAGCAAGGGTTGTCTCTGTTGGAAGCAGCATCTCAGTCCCAAAAAAAGGTGTGATATGGTATCAGAGAAATGGGAAGGCACAAAAAGTGCTACAACTAAGACCTGAGGCGATTCACTGGTGAGAAGACCTTGGTTGACCATGGATTCATTTATGTAAGCATAAATCAACGTACCTGACACATAGTTAACATGGGATTTTTGTGATGGATATGTTTGACTGCAGGACAGACTCACAGAGGTTCAGCAGTAGCCAGTACAAACCTGCAGTTGCTGAATTCCTGACACTCAAGTTGCTACACTTGGTGGTATACTGGTATACTGTTGGTATACTGTTGCCCCCATCAAAAATGGCAAACACCTTTGAAATTAACGGGGATAGTAAACCAAGTATAGGCTTATTCACAAGATTTGAACCTGAAAGGTTTATAGGTCCTGCTTCCAATCACTCAATATATTTACAACTTCACATGAAAGCTGTAGAGAAGCTAGAAAGGTTTTATTTTCAAGAGGTTTATATCTAAGTCTCCCGAGTTTTTAAGCGTTGTTAGTCATGACTTTTGCTGCTGTCAGGTTTGTAATATGTTTAAACACGGATGTTGTAAGAAATCATCAAGACATACAGGCTTTGAACTTTGCAAAATTTCCTATTTCACTAAGGCAATAATACACTGCTGACATATAGGGAGGAAAATCATTAGCATGAGGATATTTTTTTTTGTGGGGGAAGGTTGTAGTGCCTCTTTTGTACTACACAAAACTTTTCTGCAGTACAATGTGATGAAGTGCTTGATTTCCAGAACAATCACAGTTCATACAGTGAATGCATATATAATGTTTGTTGGTGTCTCCCCTCCCACGCAAGATTCATTAGTTAAACAATTAACAATGGCGTTCCAAGGGAAACAAAACTGCACATACCGCATATTGTTCTAAGTGGATCTAAACACCAAAAAAAAAAATGTAGTGAATGTTTGCACCAGTCTCATGCCTACATCAATGTACACATGAGCATATTCCTTTGTATGCTGAGAAATAGCCCCCATCACCCTGGGCAGATGGAGAAATCCTTGTGGCCGTTGGTTACAACCACTGCCCACACATGAATGGGTTCACTCCCCTCCTCAGTTTGGGCACCTTGGTACACTTAGGCAGCTCAATGTGTCTTTTATGGGAAATGAGAGGTCTATGCATGCTCTTCCCCCTTCACTCAGTTAATAAGTCATAGACTTTCCATCTCCCACAAGAGCCCATTGTGGTATTTGTATGCGTACTTGTGCTTGCACACAGAGTGGGAAAGGGGAGCCAATGGAGACCCCCAGTGCTCAGGTGCAGTGACCATGTGAGGAAGGATCACATCTCATGTGTGCATCTGAGCCTGTTCTCACATGTGAACACTGAGCATCTTTCTTTTTTAGTTTCTACCTCTCTCTCTCTTTTTCTTTTTCGATTGTGAGTCTTTTCAATTAATACCAAATGTTTACCGTATTTTTCGCTCCATAAGACGCACTTTCTCCCTCCCAAAAAGGAAGGGGGAAGTCCGTGCGTCCTATAGAACAAAGGCTAGAGCCAGAGCTGCGTGCAGCGGGAAACCGGCTCTCGGGCTGCTTCCGTAACAGCGGAGAGGGTTGCTTCCCCCTCTCTCTCCCTCTCTCTCTTTCACCCCTTCCTTCCTTCTCTCTCTTTCTTTCTCTCTCTCACCCCTTCCTTCTCTCCCTCCCTTCCTCTTCCAACTTGAATAAAATATTGGGGGGGCAGGTAAGCCCCACCTCACATACCATATCAGCCTTTCTCAACCTGTGGGTCCCCAGATGTTGTTGAACTACAACTCCTATCACCCCTAGCTTGCAAGGCCAGAGCTCAGGGATGATGGGAGTTGTAGTCCAACAACATCTGGGGCCCCACAGGTTGAGAACCGCTGCAATTGATCTCAAGACAAAGTGCATGCACACTATATGAATAACAATGCCCATCAACATGGGGGGGACAACTTCCTCAAATATTTAATGGGGGGGGCAAAGGCACCTAGGCCTCTAGGAGTTGGCTGCTAGAACAATTCAAGAAAGCAAAATATTTTCCCCTTGTTTTCCTCCTCTAAAAACTAGGTGTGTCCTATGGTCAGGTGCATCTTATGGAGCAAAAACTATGGCATTTGAATGGTATTGCTTGCACTGATTCTCTAGGAGAAGCTGAACTACAAATTCATATTATGGCACTACTGAGATTTTTGCCTCTTTAAAAAAAACTAATAAAAATAGGGACAGCGAAACAGCTGTTTTCCTTAGTTTGTGTGGCATCATCTATTGGGTGTATCAGAGATAGGCTGTGGATCAATTGGGTATTTGTGTGTAACAAAGAAAGAGGGCATCTGTTTTCTAAATATATCTTCCTTACAACCCCCCCCCCCAAAGATACAGATGAAAGCTATAAGAACGACATGAAAGAAAATATGAAAAATGAGATTCTGAAATCCCAAAATTTAAGAGCTTTCCTGTTCCAGAAGTTAACAGGAGAGGATGTGGGTTGTTGTTGTTGTTGTTTGGTAGCTTCAGGAGGGAGGGAGGGCACCCTGTGCACAGCTGTTAAATCCAACTCATGTGCCTTCTACATCCCACCAAAGATGAGATGGGCAGTGACTGGGAGAGCAAGGCAGCAGATGCCTCAGATAGCAAAAATGCCTCGCGGGTGAGTTACTACTCCCATAGAATTTCAGCCCCATCTGTTTGTTTTGCCAGTTCCAGGAAAGGAAACACTTACTGATTGCTAGGCAACAAGTCGGCTCTGTCCTCAGAATAAACTATTTGAGAAAAAACAGTGCGCAGAAAAGGGTTTGCATGGTCCTTTCCATTTCCATCTCAATTATTTGGGAGCAATATTTCACATTTTCAACAGGATCAAGTGGAACATTTTTTTCTTCCTAGGCTTCTTCCTCTATAGGAATAAGGCTCTAAGAATGGGTACATATATCAGTCTTGAGAAATTGTTCAGTGACCATAATGAAACTTTTGGCTGAACCAAAGAAGCCTACAGTAAATGTAACCTGAAGCAATGAATACCGCAGAAGATGTAAACAGAGGTCTAAAAATAATTTCTTATGAGCTCTGAATATCAATGCACTGGGTAATCTGGGATGTCCAGCGGTAAACAATTTCAGACTCTTGCATCAAAACGAACCTCGCGCTTTTCTTTTGAGATCAGATCAACAGCTAAAACAAATTGTTTCACAATGTTCCCAACACCACTAGTAAAAAGTGCAGGTAGGGAACTATCAAAAAGTTGCCTGCGGGAGCTTATTTCCCCAGACAATATAAAGTCATTAATTACACTTTGTGGTAATTTAAAATATCACTATTCTGAATGTGCAAAGTATTCAGTGAGTCTCAGAGCCTCGCAGCATAATCTGTTATATTGCCTCTGATTGATAAATTACACATTTATGGTAATATTTCTGATTAGAAACATTGATACCAAAATACCTAACACCATAAACATTTGGTGCAGTTAACAGACAATACACAAGCTTTATATAAAAGCTGCCCTCAAAACATGGTGTTCTTTCATGAGTAATTTGCACTGAATATTAACAATGCAGACATATAATAGCCTTCAGTTCAACAGAAAAGCCATTACAGCAGCTTTACAATGAATGGAAGACCAGCAAGTATAGTGTGTGTGTGTACACACACACACACACACACACACACACACACACACACACACACACAAAGTGTGAAGCATAAATAATAGTCTAGGCATACAAATAAGGATGGAAAACACAAAAAGAATGCTGCAGATTTATAGAAACTAATCTCTTCTTTATAGAAACAGTCCTTTGTCCTAGACAACATTCAACTGGCAAAGTATAATCCTCTAAGATGTTATTGTTTTAACTTGCCCAGAAACAAAGGATGAAGGAACAAAGACAAAGTTCAGAACATGCAGATTGTTCACCCATTTCTGAATGGCAAGTTGGGCAATCACACATCCAAGCATTCTCACTGCAGTTTAAAAAATAAATCTTCTCTGACTGCTAAACAGGAGAACCCGATTAATTCAAAATTCTGTAGATGCACAAATTAGATATCTTCTCCATATCAATGGCCTTCTAGGAACCGCGGGGCTGAGAGTGGTTATTTTGCAGAGATCCTCAGATACACAGCCTTGCTTACGAACTACAGGAAGCGATAAGGGGTGTTTTCTTCCCCTTTTTTACGCTCTAAAATATGCATGCATCTGAGGGCAAAGAAGTGGGTTGGCATCAGTGAGAGAGATCAGCCAAGGCAAATGCAATCAGGCTTATGGCAATAGGTGCACCCAGGTCAGTCCTGGAAGCTAAATGTCCACGGGCCAAATCAAGCAATGCTAAATTATTGTTAATTTGTAGCAAAAATGCACATTTATGTTTTTAAAGAAAGGAAGAAGCTCAAGCGAATTATCTTCCCTCAACATGGGTCCGCTGCTACTGCCACATGAAGAATAAATTGCACAGTAGTCTTGTGGCAGGTAATTAAAATAGGAAGAACTCAGACCGGCCTATACAGTTTTAAAAAATACATATATATCACTATAGAAGTGCCATAAAGATATAGGCCTGCTTTCTGACATGTCAGCGTTAGAGAACTGATGGGTAGGCACAAGAGATAGGGTCTTTTTGGTGGCGGTTCGAAAGCTTTGCAATGCTCTCCCTCTCCTTGTTTAGATAGTTGTAGGGCACAGTGAAGCCAATATCTTTTTTTGTGAAACTAGGCAAAACCTGCCTGCTTTCCCCTTATTTTATCCAGTATACTTGAAGGAGCATCTCCACCCCCATCCTTCAGCCCTGACACTGAGCTCCAGCTCTGAGGGCCTTCTGGAGGTTCCTTCACGGTGAGAAGTGACAGGGAACCAGGCAAAGGGCCTTCTTGGTTGTGGCGCCCTCCCACCAAATGTCAAGGAAATAAACAACTATCTGACTTTTAAAAGACATCTGAAGGCAGCCCTGTTTAGAGAAGTTTCTAATGCTTCATCTTTATTATTATTATTAAGCTCACATGAGCATCATCACCTCTCAAATGGGTAGGGAAACTGCATCAGTGGCGATGTGCAGAATGCAATGCTCAGATGCCTTGCAACGCACACAAAACCTGAGAACAAGCATGGACTACTACACAATGTGTAATATGAAGGAACACTCTGTGTAGAGCAGTGATTCCCAAAGTGGGTGGTAACCACCCTTTTGGTACCTAAGGAGGTGCTAAGTGGCAAGGGGTGGTGGGTTTGGAGTATTCAAGTTAGAAGGTCACAGAGGAGCAATAAAGGCCTATCTCCAGAAAGGCCTACTGTTCACTTTAAGCATGCCACTCCCACAGGAGCGTAGAAAGGGAGGGGCGATGGGGGTGCTCCACCCCGGGCAGTGTGATCTCAAAAGGCGCCACGGCGGCTGCCCCTGCCCGCCCGCACTGCGTCCCCCGCCCCCAGAACACACGCCCTGCCCCTATGGGCACCCCGCCACGTCCCCAGAACGCACACCACACCCCTACGGGTGGCGCGCCACGTCCCCCAGAATGCACGCCAGCCCCGCCCCCGCCTGCTCTCTGCCCCCGGTGCTGGAGAAAGAAGCTCCACTAGTGCACTCCCATATATAAACGAATGTTCTGGAACCTTCTGGAACTTTCTACTTGTTTCTGTCAGGTAAGCTGGTATCACTGGATCAAGTTCATCAATTTTATTGAATTAGTTCCAACTAAATAGTTTTAATTAGATTTTGAATAAACGTGCAATTAATTGTCCCCTGTCTTGAATTTTAACTGTGTTATTAGAATCTTTAGTTGGTTGTGTAAACCACTATTTTGAATAATGCTTTTTATGGAGTACAGGCGTACTGGGGGATGAGTTTATGGAACGGAGGGGGCTGTCGGTTGCTCCCAAATGTTTGGGGACCACTGGTGTGCATAGTGTCACTAGTCCTGCTGGATCTCTCAGCGGCGTTTGACACCATCGACCATAACATCCTTCTGGACCGTCTAGAGGGGTTGGGAGCTGGGGGCACTGTTATACAGTGGTTCCGCTCCTTCCTCCTGGGCCGTGTTCAGAAAGTGGTGGTGGGGGATGAGTGTTCAGACCCCTGGGCTCTCACTTGTGGGGTGCCTCAGGGTTCTGTCCTCTCCCCCATGCTTTTTAACATCTACATGCAGCCGCTGGGAGAGATCATCAGGGGGTTTGGGCTGGGTGTTCATCAGTATGCGGATGATACCCAGCTCTACCTCTCTTTCAAATCAGAACCAGTGAAGGCAGTGAAGGTCCTGTGTGAGTGCCTGGAGGCGGTTGGAGGATGGATGGCGGCTAACAGATTGAGGTTGAATCCTGACAAGACAGAAGTACTGTTTGTTGGGGATAGGAGGCGGGCAGGTGTGGAGGATTCCCTGGTTCTGAATGGGGTAACTGTGCCCCTGAAGGACCAGGTGCGCAGCCTGGGAGTCATTTTGGGCTCACAGCTGTCCATGGAGGCGCAGGTCAATTCTGTGTCCAGGGCAGCTGTCTATCAGCTCCATCTGGTACGCAGGCTGAGACCCTACCTGCCTGCAGACTGTCTAGCCAGAGTGGTGCATGCTCTAGTTATCTCCCGCTTGGACTACTGCAATGCGCTCTACGTGGGGCTACCTTTGAAGGTGACCCGGAAACTACAACTAATCCAGAATGCGGCAGCTAGACTGGTGACTGGGAGCGGCCACCGAGACCACATAACACTGGTCTTGAAAGATCTACATTGGCTCCCAGTACGTTTCCGAGCACAATTCAAAGTGTTGGTGCTGACCTTTAAAGCCGTAAATGGCCTCGGTCCAGTATACCTGAAGGAGCGTCTCCACCTCCATCATTCTGCCCGGACACTGAGGTCCAGCACCGAAGGCCTTCTGGCGGTTCCCTCATTGCGAGAAGCCAAGTTGCAGGGAACTAGGCAGAGGGCCTTCTCGGTGGTGGCGCCTGCCCTGCGGAACACCCTCCCAACAGATGTCAAAAAAGAAAACAACTACCAGGCTTTTAGAAGACATTTGAAGGCAGCTCTGTTCAAGGAGGCTTTTATTAATAGATTACTGTGTTTTATTTTTCTGTTGGATGCTGCCCAGAGTGGCTGGGGAGAGCCAACCAGATGGGCGGGGTATAAATAATAAATTATTATTATTATTATTATTATTATTATTATTATTATTATTATTAACAGATGAATGGAGCACTGGGGAAAATGAGGTCACATGGAGCTCTACGTACTACAGCTTGTATTGCAGAACCTCAACCTTGGGGGGGGGGGATACAGAAAAGCTCTTACCAGTACGAAATAAATTCACATACCTGACATGCTGCTGGGAATCAGCAAAAGGTAGTCATTCTCATTTCTCTTTTTCACCAGTTATCACCTGTCAAGGATTTAAAAAGAGAACAATTTCAACAAGTGTAGCAAACAGAACACCAGAACAAACAGAACAGCTGTTTTAATTATTGACATTTCAATGTTTTGATGTGACTGTTTTATTAATACCAGTAAAGGGTTTCTTTCTTAGTTTCTTTCTTTCTTTCTACACTTTGCAAACTGCTTAGAAGCTTATTTTGGCACGAAGTAGTACCGTATTAACAACAAAAACAACAACAACAACAACAACAACATGTTTGCCACATGTTCCCTATATATTTATTAAATATTTATCTTAAACCTGTCTTTCAGCCCCCAACCCCTCAAAATGGCTAAGAATTAATGGTTAGACCATTACAACAAAAGAAACACAACTCAATACCAGACCACTAAGTATCAATGGAAACTGGTCCATGAGAATGAATGGGATGCTCTTCCCCATTCATGAGAATGAATGGGGAAGAGAGCTTGAGGTACAGTGGTACCTCGCAAGACGAATGCCTCGCACAACGAAAGACTCGCTAGACAAAAGCGATTCTTTGTTGCCTTGCAAGACGAAGCTTTCTATTGCCACGTCTCGCAAGACGATTTTTCCCCAGCTGTTTTTTTTTTTGCCGTCTGCCATTTGTTTCCACAAGACGAAAATTTTCGTAAGATGGCACGACCCACAGAACAAATTATTTTCATCTTGCGAGGTACCACTGTATACCAATAACACTTCTGCTTGCATTCCCAGTTGACCTGGCATGGCATCGTCATAGCACTGCATTTCCTTTGCTAACATAGCTTTCCTCCCTCAAAAAGTAAATGACAAGCTCCACTACCTGAAACGTGGCCCATAAATTTAATATAAAATGAGGCATGTTCGTTCCTTATTGGCACCTAGTACTCTAAAAAATGAGGACCCAGGTGGTGCTGTGGGTTAAACCACTGAGCCTAGGGCTTGCTGATCAGAAGGTCGGCGGTTCGAATCCCTGTGACGGGGTGAGCTCCCGTTGCTCGGTCCCAGCTCCTGCCACCCAAGCAGTTCGAAAGCACATCAAAATGCAAGTACAGTGGTACCTCGGTTTATGAACACAATTGGTTCCGGAAGTCTGTTCATAAACTGAAGCGTTCATAAACTGAAGCGAACTTTCCCATTGAAAGTAATGGAAAGTGGATTAATCTGTTCCAGACGGTCCGCGGGGTACTTAAACTGAAGCGTTCATAAACTGAAGCGAACTTTCCCATTGAAAGTAATGGAAAGTGGATTAATCCGTTCCAGATGGGTCCGCGGAGTACTTAAATTGAAGCGTTCATAAACTGAAGCATGGGTGTAATTGGTTCCGGAAGTCTGTTCATAAACTGAAGCGTTCATAAACTGAAGCGAACTTTCCCATTGAAAGTAATGGAAAATGAATTAATCCGTTCCAGATGGGTCCGCAGTGTTCATAAACCGAAAATTCATAAACCGAGGTGTTCATAAACCGAGGTTCCACTGTAGATAAATAGGAACCGCTACAGCGGGAAGGTAAACGGCGTTTCCATGTGCTGCTCTGGTTTGCCAGAAGCGGCTTTGTCATGCTGGCCACATGACCTGGAAGCTGTACGCCGGCTCCCTCGGCCAATAATGCGAGATGAGCACCGCAACCCCAGAGTTGGTCACGACTAGGTCCCTTTACTCTAAAAATACAAAAATTCCTTCAGTAGCACCTTAAAGACCAACTAAGTTTATATTTTGGTATGAGCTTCGACTCAGAACAACACGGCTACCTACCTGTATCTAAAAATACACTTTTTAGAAACCACAAGCCCTGGTATGAATGACACTTGAAGCCAGGGGTCAGCAAACTTTTTCGGCAGGGGGCTGGTCCACTGTCCCTTAGACCTTGGGGGGGGGGCGGACTATATTTTGGGTGGGGGGAAGAAAAGAACGAATTCCTATGCTCCACAAATAACCCAGAGATGCATTTTAAATAAAAGCACACATTTTACTTATGTAAAAACACCAGGCAGGCACCACAAAAATAATATAGATGTTAGACTGGCTCCCTCCTTGTTGTTCTGCCAACAGGTGAATACTTGGTCCAACAAGTATTCTTGGAATTGGCTGCTTCTAATGAAAGGGCTAGTATCGTGCTGTTTCTATTTTAATCATTTGTATGTTTTTAATAGCTTTTATACAGATAGATGTAGTTTTAATTCTATCAATGATTGTTTTTAATGACGGTTTTTCCCTATGTTTTTAGCTGTGTCTGGGGAAAAGGAAGGGTATAAATCAAGGGTCCCCAAACTAAGGCCCGGGGGCTGGATGCGGCCCAATCGTCTTCTCAATCTGGCCCGCAGACGGTCCAGGAATCAGCATGTTTTTACATGAGTAGAATGTGTCCTTTTTAAAATGCATCTCTGGGTTATTTGTGGGGCATAGTAATTCGTTCATATATTTTTCAAAATATAGTCCGACCCCCCACAAGGTCTGAGGGACAGTGAACCGGCCCCCTGCTGAAAAAGTTTGCTGCCCCCTGGTATAAATAAATATATTATATCCCCTCTGGTAGCCTGCACTTGGCTAGTGTTACATGTAAACCAGGCCAGTACCTCTAAATTGAGATACATTTGAGATGCTCACAGCTGATAGAAGCTTGTATCACATCATCATTGTCATCATCTTGGAAGTTGGCAAGGGGGTTATATTGCGTTTTACAGTTTTTGCTAGTAGTAGCCCTGTCAATCACATTTTTAGGATGCTGTTCAGACTCTCCTGGAATGAAAGACATACTGTGTGTTTGTTATAGTGATGAAATTTGCTTTCAAGAAAACGAGGTCTAGCTAACGTATTTTACCGTGTATAACATGCGCCTGTGTATAAGTCCCCTATTTTGGGGGGATCCAAATTAAAGAAATGGAAGGAAATTGCCCAGTTGTTTAGCTTTGGGGGAGGGGGGGAGTTGCCCAGAGTTGCCAACAATCGCTTACCTGCCTGACCGCCACTGACAATCACAAGCCTCCCAGAAGCCGCCCAACATCTGTCTGCTTGCCACCAGCCGCTGCCAATCAACTGCTCAATTGCCACAGCAGCAGCCAATTGACAGCAGGCCTTGCCTCAGCCACCAATCACCTGCCCACTCACCAGACAATCTCATGCTTGCAGCTGCTAACAATCGCCCGCCCCCCTCTGCACTATCCGTGTATAAAACAACACCAATTGTGAACATTTAGTTATAATAATAAAAACGTTGTCTTATACACGATAAAATACGGTACTTCCTTTACAAGCTTTTGCTAATAATAACAACAACAACCCTTTAATGTCTCAAAGGCTTTCCCTAGGGGCTGTAGGGAAGATCTGAAATGCTGTTCTTTCTAGTTTAGTTCATTATTAGTTTAATGCACTTATTTCTTACATCCTGCTCTACTTTTAAGAAACAGCTGTTTGGGGAGAAGTTTATTTTGAGTGGATTCGTATAATGCATCAGAATGCAATAAAATTCATTATTTGTGTGTTTTAATGCACCGCTTGGGCTTCCTTTAAAGCATAGCATTGTCCTATTAATATAATGAATAAAAAAATAAATTCCCACGAAGAAGCCCAGCAAATGAAACAGGACATTCTTTCTACTTAGATTATTTCCAGTGAGGAATCCCTCCATGATATTTATGAGGGATATTATCCTCTAGCTCCCCCCTGTGGGTATCTGATATTATTCTTTTGGAAGACATCCTGTTCATACAGTAAGTAGCCAGAATTTAGCATGTAAACAATATATAAGGAAGGTAGCATTCCATTTGGAATGGGGAAAAGCTTTGATAACACTTTAGCAACCAAACCTTCTTTTGCTATCTCTTTCAGCCCGGAAAATCAATGTGTTGTTACGAGGTGCTATACTATATCAATCCCTTAATATAAATCAGTTTACATTAGGGTTTGCATGGCATTCTGCCATTGAATGCTTAACATTAAAAACCAGACCTTCTCAAAATGGGGTAGAGATGGACTGGTGAGAAACGGTTAATTCACTCGAAATCTGAAATTATTTTTAATACGGAAAAGAGCATTTACTTATCAAGGCCATGCAGTGGAGGCTATGTACCTTGCTCCAGCGGTACTTCCTACAAATAGACTCTGAACAGAAGAGCGAGACTATTCAGCGCAATTAGTAAATGAACATTACTCATCCACCCACACTGGAATCATGTAGATCAATGGTAAAAGTATGTTTACGCTGAAATCGGAAAGGTTTGTTTCCCAACAAGAGTAATACATTAAAGAGCATGTCACTACTGCATTTGTCTATTAAGACATTGTTCTGACAAGACATTCCATATTTTGCTATCCATATGGGTAACCCTAGTTTCTGTATGCGCAATACCGATAATGAAGAGCAGTGAAAAATGGTTTAAGAAATGCAATATGTTCTCCAGTTACAATCCTTCCGGAACACAGACATCCTATTTAGCTTATTTTCCACTGGTCCAACTCCCCCCCCTCTTTTTACTCAGAGACTCGCAGAGGTGCTCTAAATAATTTATCTCATGAATGAGGCACAGTTTCTCTCATTCCAAGTGAAAGCGGAAATTTTGTTTAAAATTTTAGTGATAGCAGATGGAATTTTCTTCACTGCCCTTTCATAACAAAAGACACGTTTGACGTTAAACTTTCCTTGTTTTTCGCTGAATCGATTCAGAACACATTAGCTCTCATTTAAATGTCAATAAGGGACAGTTTATCTTCTGTGTTAATTTTCATTACCGTTCTTTGCGCAGTCAGTAAATGATAAGTTGTTTTCTGTCATCATTTCCAGGGCATAGTGAATTACTCACTAGCTCTGGAAAAAGGCTAATAAAATGTCAACTGGCAATACAACAATTTTTAGGCAACTTTATTAGAAGACACATGAATCATAATCTCTAACTGGCTGTCTTACCTTTAAAAAAAATCTTCTCCAAAAAGTGCATACATGATTTTTTTTTTAAGACAAAGGCAACTTTGAGGGTTGCCATACGTCTGGGATATCCAGTATACTGGAGTTGGCAGCAGAGTCCGGCTGGAAACCGGCCAAATCTCCGGGAAAATCCGGACGTATGGCGGCAGTGCCGTTTTTGCCAACTTCCCATAAAAATAGCTCAAAGAAACTCAACAACTTTGGGCAGAACTAAAAATACATTTAAAGCACAACTGTACATTTCCCCAAAGAATGCTGGGAACTTTAGCAGTGTGAGGGGTAAACTACAGTTCCCAGCATTCTTTGGGGGAATGTATGTGCTTTAAATGTGCTTTCTATATACCTTTGGTGGGCATGCAACCAGTTCTTGTGGTGATACATTGGGCCTACTCAGATAATAATAATAGTGTAATAATAATTTATTATTTATACCCCGCCCATCTGGCTGGGTTTCCCCAGCCACTCTGGGCGGCTTCCAACAGAAAAGTAAAATACAATAGTCTATTGAACATTAAAAGCCTCCCTAAACAGGGCTGCCTTCAGATGTCTTCTAAAAATCTGGTAGTTGTTTTCGTAAAATTCAATCGACGAACTAATAGCAGGGGAACGTCTCCGGGTCACATGCGTCCCTTCTGTGACTGTACACAGAATTTAAAGATCAAGTCAGAGTGCATAGCTTTTCCCTACACCTTTATTCTCCCTGAAACATTCCGAAGATTGAAAGGAAAAGACAGATTCTGCTCTGTATTCTGTATTCTGCTCTGGTCAGACCTCACCTGGAGTACTGTGTCCAGTTCTGGGCACCACATTTCAAAAAGGATACTGACAAGCTGGAACGTGTCCAGAAGAGGGCAACCAAAATGGTCAAAGGCCTGGAAACGATGCCTTATGAGGAACGGCTTAGGGAGCTGGGTATGTGTAGCCTGGAGAAGAGAAGGTTAAGGGGTGATATGATAGCCATGTTCAAATATTTAAAAGGATGTCATATAGAGGAGGGAGAAAGGTTGTTTTCCTCTGCTCCAGAGAAGCGGACACGGAGCAATGGATTCAAACTACAAGAAACAAGCTTCCACCTAAACATTAGGAAGAACTTCCTGACAGTAAGAGCTGTTCGACAGTGGAATTTGCCGCCAAGGAGTGTGGTGGAGTCTCCTTCTTTGGAGGTCTTTAAGCAGAGGCTTGACAGGCATATGTCAAGAATGCTTTGATGGTGTTTCCTGCTTGGCAAGGGGTTGGACTGGATTGCCCTTGTGGTCTCTTCCAACTCTATGATTCTATAAGATTTCGGGATAGGGGAAGATCAGAACGCAGAAGTCCTGTTTACACAATGTGAACCATGCATCCAGAATATGTGGAGGGGAGAGCAAGACCACCCCTACTTTCTCTGTTCTGGTTCTCCACACACCTTCATCCAGACTGTTGGATGAAGTGGGATATGGCAAGGGGGAGGGAAGAGAGAAGGGACACATGCCTTCCGCTCCCATGCTGAAATTCTCAATGTGGACACCTGCCTTTTGCCCCCCACTCCAACGCCAGCCAGCCTAATCACAGTTCCAGAGGGACAGATGATTTTAATCAGGGAAACAGCAGAAGGAAAAACTTAAAACTTGTCCTCCATCACCACTTCCAGGGTCAAAATTAGCAGCAACCCCCCAATTATTTGCTTTGAAGTTAATAAAATTACCCTGGGAGGTCCACTCACAGATCAGTTTGTCCCTCAGCCTCCTGTTGAAATTACTGAAATGCACAAGCAGTTGAAAAGAACGGTTTCATTTTATATATATGAAAAAAATACATTCTCAGCCAGATCTTTAGAAGATTTTTCATCTGAGTAATTCAAAAAGTTTTCCAACATGGTTTTTCAGAATACTCAGTCATTCAAAAGAGTAAGAGAGAAACAAATACTGTATCCACATATCTTTTTTTTAAAAGCCCTCACATAAAAACACTAACAGCAGACATTCCCAGGTGTCCCTATTTTCCAGGCACAGTGCTGGTTTTACCATCCCGGTTTCTGATTTGATCCTGGAATGTCTCCCTTTTCATTAGAACGTTCCTATTTCCATTGGAAAAATGTTGGAAGGTATGGAGTTATGTGACCCACAAGCACGGAGATAAGTAACTTCACAACCTTTAGAAGACATCTAAGGAAGGGGAAAGTGTTTTAGACTATTCTTCTCCAGTAAGTAGGGAAGGATCTGCCACTGGGCTGTGGGCTCCCCTAAGGTAGATCACATCAGTGACCCTGCCACAGAACAGATATACAATAATGGAGGAGGGAGAAAGATTGTTTTCTGCTGCTCCAGAGAAGTGGACACGGAGCAATGGATTCAAACTTCAAGAAAGAAGATTCCACCTAAACATTAGGAAGAACTTCCTGACAGTAAGAGCTGTTCGGCAGTGGAATTTGCTACCAAGGAGTGTGGTGGAATCTCCTTCTTTGGAGGTCTTTAAGCAGAGGCTTGACAGGCATATGTCAGGAATGCTTTGATGGTGTTTCCTGCTTGGCAGGGGGTTGGACTGGATGGCCCTTGTGGTCTCTTCCAACTCTATGATTCTAATAATAATAATAATAATAATAATAATAATAATAATAATAATAATAAATGGGTTCCATACATCCACCATGTGCATACATGCCAAAATAATGAGGGAAAAGGCACCGTCATAACAACAATTTGAAAAGTGTACTTTCAGTCAAGCTTCTGCTTCTGAACTTCTATGGTATAAAGTTCTCCGTGCTTAAAAGTTATGCACAATTAGGCTAGAATCCCTCAAGTCTACCTTATGGGTGAATGAGCACAAAGTACTGCAAACTGGTGTCATTTATTCTCTATGGAGCAGGAAGAAGATCTAAGATGCTGTTGGCCTACTTATGGAAGGCCCAGTGGGAACAATCTGAGGTTGCCTCCTCTGCTGCTTGTTTCAATATCTTTTTCTTCTTAGAAATGCAATTTTTACTGACTTGGTTTCAATAACACCTATCAAAAGCTCTTCATGTTTGCCTTATTTGATTTGGTCCTCATCTGGGGAACCAGCCCACATAAAGTATGTGGAAAGTATGTTTAAAAATGCCCTCACTTCATGCGCAGCATCAAAAATCATGTTCTGGGGGTTATTTGAACTCTTCCACGTGTGTGTATTAGAAACTTTGTAAAGTGAAAGAGATGGATTGGGCAATTTTCACATAGGCAAAAGTCATATGGTTGATGTAATCTATTAGATCAGTGAATCAGCTATGTAATCTTTGTCCAGTTCCTCAGGTGACAGTCACATGTCTTCTGCACCTGGTGAAGTTTTTGTTTGGAGAAAAGGCAAGTAAGAAGGGAAGTGAGAGAGGTGTACAAGATGGTATATATAGAAAGTAAATAGGAGAGCAGCTAATCTTTGAAACATTTACCGGTACACCTGCAATTAAAATCGTATTCCTTTCATTATTAATGTTAGCAATTTGATATTATTGTTCTCATATGGAAGAAATGTTCTCATTTGACAGATCATTCAAACCCTAGCGCTATATTACCTTTGTATAAAAGGTCACAATTTAAATTTACAGAACTAAATATGGTCTCTTTTATGGTAATAGCTATTCCTTTGAATGAAACCGGATGGTAAACTTAAATTTCTTCCTGCATTTATATTTTCACAGTGCCTAGCTTCACGAAGTGAATTGTTTCTTTAAATGTCAAATGGAATGTGAAATGCAGCAATGGTACAATAACAATTTAATGTAATTGTACAGGTACACACTTGTATAATTCTGTACACATTTATGGGAAGAGAAAAAGAATATTGCTAATTACAATCCAGGATACACACAGTGCTATTTTTCTAGAAAAAGAGGTGTTAGAACTCACCACTTTCCTCGTTCTTTTATACAGTGGTACCTCGGTTTATGAACACAATTGGTTCCGGAAGTCTGTTCATAAACTGAAGCGAACTTTCCCATTGAAAGTAATGAAAAATGGATTAATCTGTTCCAGACAGTCCGCGGAGTACTTAAACTGAAGCGTTCATAAACTGAAGCGAACTTTCCCATTGAAAGTAATGGAAAGTGGATTAATCCGTTCCAGACGGGTTCGCGGAGTACTTAAATTGAAGCGTTCATAAACTGAAGCATGGGTGTAATTGGTTCCGGAAGACTGTTCATAAACTGAAGCATTCATAAACTGAAGTGAACTTTCCCATTGAAAGTAATGGAAAATGAATTAATCCGTTCCAGATGGGTCCGCAGCATTCATAAACCGAAAAATCATAAACCGAGGTGTTCATAAACTGAGGTTCCACTGTAATGGCAATGGCGCCCACCTGAGAGGTGCCAGAACTGAGTTACGATCCTTAGAAATATGACCCTCACCCCTTTGACTGAAAGGGGTTTTCTCATTCAGAATACAGTCGTACCTCGGTTTAAGTATTTTCAGTTTAAGTACTCCGCGGACCTGCCTGGAACGGATTAATCCACTTTCCATTACTTTCAATGGGAAAAGTTATCTTCAGGTTAAGTACGGACTTCCGGAACCAATTGTGTTTGTAAACCGAGGTACCACTGTATTCCAGAGCAGTCCTGCATCAAGAAGCAATCTTTTAACAACTATCACCTGCTGAAATATAGCACCCAAATATTTTAGGGCACTTAACACTGCCCCTCAAATTGACAGAAACATATGCCAAATACTTTGGCCCAGCCTTATAGGTTGTCAAAGGCTCGTGAAAGGGCATGCCTGTTTAACAAATAATTCACTGTCTCTTGATGCCTGGAACAGAAGTATGTTGGGTTTTTTTCCCCCAACTAGCAAATGCAAGCTTCCTTTGCAGCTACACCCTAAAATTCTAATTCAGAAAAAAGTGATTTTATGAAGGTAGTTTCGTAATAATGAGTTTGTGTGTGCTTTATGCCTTACAATCCTCGGAGATGATCAAATTTTCTTTGCAACTCATCCAAAAATTGGCACAGTGGAAACAAGATGGCACAGAAATACAGAGTTACAACGATTCACACCCTCTTTTACAATTTAATTTCCCTCATGTTCAGACATGAAGAAAAGCAAATAGGTTAAGGAGTGTGTAACAGCATACAGGGAAAAAAATATATTAAAACCTTTCGGTTAATAATATAAATTTTCTCTACAGCACTGATTATTCAGTTAGATATTACTACGCGTAATGTACCAAATGTTCTACCAATAAATTAGTAAACAGAAGGATACTAATTTAGCACTTCAACTTAAGATTTTGTTTTGCTTTAATATATGTCTGCAATGTATACATGGAATATTGAAAATATTTTAATGTCTGCAAACTCACAATTAAGTATTCATTTTTTTAAAGTTATATTCTGTTAAGGAGAATGGAACTTTTTTTCATTTTTTAAAAAATCACCCAGTGTAATCTACTATCAAAAACGAAATGTTTAAAGAAAAACACAAGCAGAAGGTAAGAGATCAAAAATACAGGTTCATATAAAACAGATTTATTTATTTTTTCCTTTTGGTAAACAAAAAATCCTAAAGGTTCTACAGAGTTGAAAATTCTACACTACCACCCCAAGACCTAGTGACTACTACTATTTAAAATGTAGCATTGCTTCCTGTGCCAAAAGACACTAATAAAGAGACACAGAAATTTAACACCCAATAAATGCTTTATTTAAATGTAATTCTGCCTACACTGTGTAATAAAAACAAAACACTAGTCAGAGTTTTCACACACCCTTTTCTGGCTCTCTCAGACTGTAACCGTTTTTCTATTCTATGTAAAACCACATCATCACCACCATCATCATCATCTGTCTATGCATGGAAGAAACATGTGGCATGTGATCGAAGCAAAGCCGGGGATTTTATCATAATTCCAATGTATCTCTGTATAGCACAGCAGCTCCCAGGACATCTCATTCAATATTACCTCCATGAAGAATGGAACTACTTTGCATGATCAGCATAATTTTTTCCTTAGGTATTTAGTTTAAATGATGGGACATGATTAAGGTATTTGGCAAATTGCTACACCCACAAGCCCACAGGAGCGGAGGTGATGTCAAAGGTGCTTCCCAACCGAGGAATGCACACGGCAGAGAGTTAACTCTTTATTGTCAAAGTCGCTTCTACGCAGTTCTGGAGACCTATTGGTTGGTGCTCTTATGGAGCAGTTGCAGCGACAGAGGACCACCCCCTGTCAGGCTTCAGGGAATCAGATCCTTCCCCTGGTGGCAGCAAAGAAGCAGATAAGAAAGGTGAGTTCTTACCAATTAAGTTTATTCAATAATCACAGCGAGACACAAAGGAATGCGGTCTCTCTCTAGAAATGGCGTTGCACCAAGTAAAGTCCCACTCCCCCTTCGTCTTCCCTATCATAGCTGTCAACCCCCCCCCTTTTTTGCAGGAAACGCCTTTATTCCAAGCCACAGCTGTCAACCCTCCCTTTTTTGCGGGAAACTCCACTGCTATCCTGGATTGTTAGATATACCGTAGAGTAGACTGTCCCAGGGACAGGTGAGGCTGCTGATCCCTTATTTTCAAATCCAAAAGTTGACAGCTATGTTCCCTATACAATGTCACCTCTGCGTCGGCTAATCTAAGCCTTCTGCTTCTGAGCTCTCTGTTCTCCTACCCTCAATGCCCATCTGGTCCTGGGAGGAGGGGGGGGGGTCAGGAATGCTTTCCATGGACACTGAGTCTGTCAGCTGTCTCTCCTCCAGCACTACTTCTTCTTCTTCTTCTTCTTCTTCTTCTTCTTCTTCTTCTTCTTCTTCTTCTTCTTCTTCTTCTTCTTCTTCTTCTTCTTCTTCTTCTTCTTCTTCTTTTCCAATGCCCCCTGCAGCCTCTGAACCCTTCTGCAAACCAATGATCTAAATCAATACCTTCCTCCTGTTCTTGGGAAGGACCAGGAGAAGAGGGGGCAGTACCCACCATTCCTCCTCAGTCCAGCCCCTGACACTCCCCCTCCATCAGTTTATGTAGCTTCCCACGATGGGCTGCCCATGCACAGCTGGAGACTATGCCTGCGTGAAAACTTCCTCTGCTCATCTCTTTTCAGTCCCCTCTTGGTTCTGGGAGACAGTGGTGCAGAAGAGGGTAGGGAAGCATCCAGTCCTTCACTTGCCTTCTTCCTCCTCTTCTACCAACCCATCCTGTGCTCCAGCCTCTAGCTCTGAAGCTTCCCCTGCCTCTGATTCTTGCCTCCTGGGTAGTACAGGTCCCCACAAACCACTCCCCCCTCCTCCCAAGTCAGACGCCAGTCCCCCTTACCCTGCTGCACACTCGCCAGCATCCTGCCGGTCCCTGGCAGGTGATCAGACCTGTGTGAAAGTCCAAGGATGCAGTGCCCACATGGCAGACAGAACCTCCTGGCTCTTTTAATCCTTACTTGGGATAAGGCTAGCATTGAAGTGTACTCCAGATCTGAGGCTGCTTGGTTCCGGGAAGAGCTGAGGCTCCCAGGTGTGCTATAAAATCCTTCTGTCTCCTGGTCACTGGTGTAACTCAGTGGGGAATCCTCATTTCTGGGTGCCCCTGAGGGTCTTAGCTGCCACCTCTACCCTGCTCCAGCTGCAGGTGACCTCTGCCTTATTCAGGACTGGCAAAAGTGAATACCCTGTTGGAATGGGTGCCAGGAAACAGGGAATTACCGTGTTTCTCATATTATAAGACATGTCTTATATTTATTTTTTCCTCAAAAAAACACACTATGGCTTATTTTCAAGGGATGTCTTATTTTTTTCCTCCTCCTCCTGCCGCGGCCGGCATTGCTGCTGCTCCTATCACTATGTCTTATTTTCGGGGTATGGCTTATATTCCTTGAATGCTTAAAAATCCTGCTATGGCTTATTTTATGGGGATGCCTTAAAATATGAGAAACAGGGTATGTTCACATGTGGTGGGGGTGTAAATTTGTGCAATTTTTTGGGCAAAGGGTGTTCAAGGAGATAACAGAAGCCACTGGATTAAAGCTGACCAAAAGTCCAGAGGTAGCATTATTATCAATTTACAATGGGGTGGAAGGTTCACAGGCTATGAAGGACTTGCCCACAAATTTACTGACAGCTGCACGAATTATTATAGCCAGGAAGTGAAAGGGGAGAGCGGAATATAAGATGGGAGAATGGTATAAAGAGGCGTGGGATACAGCTATTAGTGGTGCCGTTAGGTAAGATGGGGAATATGCAGGAGAAATGATTCTGAGGAGATATGGAGCGTGTTTGTAGAATTTTTACTGTTAAAACGGAAAGGGGTCAAACCATCGCAAGAGGTGTTGACGTTTTGGGAGGTTGGATAGTTACAATGGAATGGTCTTGGTGGTGGGGTGCACATTTATATTATTATTTATGATTATTACTTTGTCTAAATGAATGAATGAAGCAAATAGCCAGCGGGATTTCTCTTCCCCAAGCAGCAGAGCCAACACTGCATGGAGCCAATGCCTGACTCAGAGTCCCCAGTGGAAGCCCAGTGAACTTTATGACATATGCCCTGTATCTACATACCAATGTCGGTGTAAATAAGGTAGCCTCGTAAAAGTGAAAGAGCACACAGAACTCTCGCTCTCTCTGGCAGGGGCACACAGCGCATGCATGCACAGAGCATTCTATGCGGCACAGTCTCGGCAGAAAAGGTGAGGAGGACAGTGTGATGAAAGTTTGCCTTCAGTCAGTGAGATCGTCAGTTTTCCAGGCTAGTGCACACAAGCTATCAACTATATTTATCCCTCTTGTTTACCCAAGGGCTTGCATACTCAACCACACTCACATAGCTTCTGACTCACTCGCTCAAGTTTTCACATGAATTTAATAACCTAGAGACGGGGGAAGTCGACTCTAGGTTTCAAAAGCAAGAGCCAGGCTTTCTGCTGCATGAGACAGGCTGCTTGTAGCTCTGAAAGCCTCAAAACAGGAGGCCAAGAGAAGGAGAAACTGGGTCACAATCCTGAGCCTCAACTGTGTTGCATATTTAACTCCCAAGTGTGTCTCTTGACAGCGAGGTGCTCTCATTTCCCTTTCCAAACTATGGCTTTGTAGTGGTAGACATGCAGTGCTCCAAATATGGCTTTGTCATTTCTGCAGGATGCTGTGACTTATTAAATTCTTAAGAGCTTAAGGCACAGAAACATAGAATTGTAGAGTTGGAAGGGACCAAAAGGGTCATCTAGCCCAACCCCCTGCAAGGGCCTTCTTGGTAGTGGTGCCTGCTCTGTGGAATAAGGAAATAAACAACTATCTGACTTGTAGAAGACATCTGAAGGCAGAAATTTTTAACGTTTGATCTTTTATTCTGTTTTTAGTGTTCTGTTGGGAGCTGCCCAGAGTGGCTAGGGAAATAAAATTTATTATTATTATTATTATTATTATTATTATTAATGCAGGAATTTTTTGCCCAACATGCAGCTCAAACCCATGACGCTGAGATTAAGAGTATCATGCTCTACTAATTGAGCTGCCCCAGGGGTTGGGGAATCCTGGCCTGTGGTCCAATCTTGGCCCACCAGGCAACTATTCACCAATCAGGTGACATAACTTGTCAATCAGCTGGTGACTCAGGGCCTCGCCAGGCCTCCATGAGATCTCTACCCTGATTGCCAGTAGCTCCCAGTCCACGGCCTCTCCCAGCACCTACGCGGAGATGCCGGGAAACTTTAAGACTGTGGCAGAAGGGATTTTGACAGGTGTCAAAAGCATGTGATAGCATAACAATGCAATGCAATGGACATGTCAAATTTGGCCCATAAACAAGAACTAGTAAGTATTGGGCCCATGGAACTCAAAAGGTTCCCCACTCATGGGCTGACAGCTGAAACCATCAAGGTAGCAATAGGTCAGAGATGGAGAGATAAAGGGGGCAATAGGCCAGAGGTTGGGGGGTGGGGCTGTTAAGGTGCAAGACATCAGCCTTTCCTCAGTTCTTGGCAGGAAGGAAGCAACTCCTATACTTAAAGCTGATGGAGGGATGGGAAGAAAGAGTCAGGGCGGGTCTGCAGTACATGCTCCCATCAAGATGGATTTTTGGGGTCCAGAAGGCTGATCGCCAAAGAATTTATGCTTTTGAATTGTGGTGCTGGAGGAGACTCTTGAGAGTCCCATGGACTGCAAGAAGATCAAACTTCTCCATTCTGAAGAAAATCAGCCCCGAGTGCTCACTGGAAGGACAGATCCTGAAGCTGAGGCTCCAATACTTTGGCCACCTCATGAGAAGAGAAGACTCCCTGGAAAAGACCCTGATGTTGGGAAAGATTGAGGGCACTAGGAGAAGGGGACGACAGAGGACGAGATGGCTGGACAGTGTTCTTGAAGCTACGAACATGAGTTTGACAAAACTGCGGGAGGCAGTGCAAGACAGGAGTGCCTGGCATGCTATGGTCCATGGGGTCACGAAGAGTTGGACACGACTAAACGACTAAACAACAACAACAATCTCCAGGGCTTTTTTCTTTCTTTCTAGAAAAAGAGGTGCTGGAACTCACCATGAACACCTCCCTTGTTTTCTTATAATGGCAATGGCATCCACCTGAGAAGGGCCAGAACTGAATTCCAGTGAGTTTCTCCGGCTGAGAAAAAGCCCTGCCTCTCTCGCTCACCTAGTTCAAAACTTTATCTGTCATTCTCTCTGTATAGTAAGTGTATGTACTGCAGTTCTCCTCCTTTATTAAAGCAGTCTCTATTTTCTGGAACCCAGCCCTGGTAAAACACTCTCCATTTTGTCCTGATTTCTGCCCATTGGGATTTTTTTTTTTAATTTGCCTTTCAATATCCTGTTAGCATCTATCTTCTAACAACATGCTTCTCAGGGGCTCTAGAAGCTAAACCTCTTGAGTGTCTATGCCCATTTATGCACGCATATGAACATTTCAAATGTTGGTGAGGCTCGTTTTGAGTTGCCGATAGCAGCAGGGCAAGTTTGCTTTTTCTTTCTTTCTTCTGAAGACATCTTTAACCTAAAGAACAAACGCTTCCTGGCTCTTAAAGCAGAGCAGGACAAGTTATTGCATGAATACAGCAGACAGAATGCTGCTTTCAGCAATGAGAACAGAATATTGCAGCACAACTAGTCATTGCTAAAAAATGGAAATCTCCCGCAACAAACCTTTTTTCATCAGTGCTACCAAGAGGTCTGAGACAGAGCACTGATGGAGAAATGGTCAACATCAACTACAGCTCTGCAAAATGGAACTGGAACAATCAGTTTCAAAACTCCTGGTACATTTTTATCTCCCTTGCAATTAAAGAAAAAGACATTTGCATTCCTCCAGCTACACACTGACAGTTGTGGCTCAGTACTCTAGGTCGATGCAATTAATTTTATTTCCTTATTTTTCTTTTCTATTGTATTGAACCCGATTGCAACTTATAATGAAATGTTTGCTCTTCATTGTTATTGTTATAAACCTTTGTACTTTTCTTCTGAAAATTTATAAATATGCTTTTTTTAAAAAACGAATGATATTTTACAAATGTGTTCCTGGTCTTATCTGTGGTATGAATGTGGCTTATTCCCATGCTCATTCTGTAAATTGAGTGACCTCAACCATATCCTACGATGATGATGTTGATAATTTGATTTCTTATCCGCCCTTTACCATAAGTTCCTTCAGTGGGTTATAGTAATTTAAAAATACAGTATCCGAATCAGTTTAGAACAAATTGCATTAAATAGCATAGGTAAAAGGTAAAGGGACCCCTGACCAATAGGTCCAGTCGTGACCGACTCTGGGGTTGCGCGCTCATCTCGCATTATTGGCCGAGGGAGCCGGCATACAGCTTCCAGGTCATGTGGCCAGCATGACAAAGCCACTTCTGGCAAACCAGAGCAGCACATGGAAATGCCGTTTACCTTCCCGCTGTAAAGGTAAAGGGACCCCTGACCATTAGGTCCAGTCGTGACCGACTCTGGGGTTGCGCGCTCATCTCGCATTATTGGCCGAGGGAGCCGGCGTATAGCTTCCAGGTCATGTGGCCAGCATGACAAAGCCGCTTCTGGCAAACCAGAGCAGCACATGTAAACGCTGTTTACCTTCCCGCTATAGCGGTTCCTATTTATCTACTTGCATTTTGATGTGCTTTCGAACTGCTAGGTTGGCAGGAGCTGGGACCGAGGAACGGGAGCTCACCCCGTCACAGGGATTCGAACCGCCGACCTTCTGGTCAGCAAGCCCTAGGCTCAGTGGTTTAACCACTGCGCCACCTGGGTCCCATAAATAGCATAGAGTAGGCCCTAAATATATATGAGGCGTCGAAGGACAGGGTTAAGAGATGCATCTTCAGCAAACCATGGAAACTAGATGTCGTGAGTGGGCTGGATGCCGAGGAGTGTTGGGAGGCACCAACTGGGGAAACCCCAAGGAAACTCCCAGTGGAAGAAGGCTCAGAGCCCAGGGATTGGTGGTGAGACGATGATGAGCAGTGAGAGGGAGAAGAAATAGCAGGCTGGGGGGAGGAGGTGTTGGAAGCTGAAGAGGCAACAGGGTTTGGTGAGCAAGATGAGTCTGTGGCAGAGGGCAGTCCAGACTCAGTGGCGGAAGGGGGTGGGGCAGGAGACAAGAGACGAGGCAGGCTGCGGAAAAATCCAGGGAGTCTCCCCCTCCTGCTGAGATCAGCTCTCTCAGAACACACAGAGAAATGAAGGTGGTGGAGCAATGAGAGACAAGACGACAGAACCTTAGGCTTCTGGGGAAGGAACCAGGGGAGGAGCCTTAGAGAGCGGTGGGCAAGTGGGGACTTTGGTTGCTCTGACAAGGACTTAGTTGTTTTATTTCTCTGAATAATGTGTTAGCTTCACTGGCATGGGGCGCTTTATTTCTGACCTGCGCACTGGCTCCAGCTCCTGATGCACCTCTGTGTGAAGGGAATTAGGGACTGCCACATAAAATGCATCATGATGAGTCATGTAGATTGAGTCTGAAAATGGAAGCAAGGGGTGGTGGGTTTTCTGTTTCCAGTGTCAATGAAACATGTTATGTATTAAGTTAACTGCAGTACTCCTTCTGGCCACTGTGGCTGCAGTTCTTACCCTGCCCACCGTGTGGCTGCAGTTCTCACTCAGGTCCACAACATGCAAATGAAGGATTGAGAGTGCTTTTCGCAGATTGGGTAGCTAGGGGAAGTTTGTTACTGTTGCAAGTTACTGAGTACTATATAAGCCAGTCGGCTAAGCTACTGTTCAGTCCAGAACTCAGAGCTGAAATAAAGAGCTGGTTGTTTAAAGAGGTGTGTGTTCATCCATCTTTCCCACTATTCAACAAAACAAATAACTGACTTTTAGAAGAGAAGAAGAAGAAGAAGAAGAAGAAGAAGAAGAAGAAGAAGAAGAAGAAGAAGAAGAAGAAGAAGAAGAAGAAGAAGAAGAAGAAGAAGAGCCTTCAAAGAAAGAAGCTGAACTAGTCATGAGAGCACTGGATCACCTCCACCCCAAAAATTCCAATCAATATACCGGTACCATACAAACTCAATCTCTGCCTTCAGAACAAAGACCAGATGAATTCTGATAACTGTTTTGATCAGAATTCATCTGCTTTTGTTCTGAAGGGAGA
Organism: Zootoca vivipara; assembly: GCF_963506605.1. NCBI lineage: Eukaryota > Metazoa > Chordata > Lepidosauria > Squamata > Lacertidae > Zootoca > Zootoca vivipara. The sequence continues at coordinate 18,190,843 of NC_083287.1, read as the reverse complement.
GAGTGATTTTTAAAACTGTATTCTTTTTCTATGTGCAAATATTCCGAATATTTTTTGGCATGGTAGGGCAGACAACTGAGATAAAGAAATGATATGCCTGGGGTAGTAGTCACTATGGAAATAAGGTTAGAGAGTTTTACAGGCTGTATTTACTGACAGCTAGAAAGCCTTTCCTCCTAAAAGCTAAATTCTGCTTCTTCACCAGAACTTGCTCAGCTTTTCTGTATAGCTAGGAAACTAAAAACATTGAGTTCTTTTTTAATTTGCTTTTCTGTTTAATCATCTCATCAATGCAATGTTACAGTCAAGCACGAGGTAATAAGAGGGGGGGGGACTTAGATATAATACAAATGGACATGAATAATAATCATTTGTTGTTTAGTCGTTTAGTCGTGTCCGACTCTTCGTGACCCCATGGACCAGAGCACGCCAGGCACTCCTGTCTTCTACTGCCTCCCGCAGTTTGGTCAAACTCATGTTCGTAGCTTCGAGAACACTGTCCAACCATCTTGTCCTCTGTCGTCCCCTTCTCCTAGTGCCCTCAATCTTTCCCAACATCAGGGTCTTTCCCAAGGATTCTTCTCTTCTCATGAGGTGGCCAAAGTATTGGAGCCTCAGCTTCACGATCTGTCCTTCCAGTGAGCACTCAGGGCTGATTTCCTTAAGAATGGATAGGTTTGATCTTCTTGCAGTCCATGGGACTCTCAAGAGTCTCCTCCAGCACCATAATTCAAATTCATAATTCAAAAGCATCAATTCTTCGGCGATCAGCCTTCTTTATGGTCCAGCTCTCACTTCCATACATCACTACTGGGAAAACCATAGCTTTAACTATACGGACCTTTGTCGGCAAGGTGATGTCTCTGCTTTTTAAGATGCTGTCTAGGTTTGTCATTGCTTTTCTCCCAAGAAGCAGGCGTCTTTTAATTTCGTGACTGCTGTCACCATCTGCAGTGATCAAGGAGCCCAAGAAAGTAAAATCTCTCACTGCCTCCATTTCTTCCCCTTCTATTTGCCAGGAGGTGATGGGACCAGTGGCCATGATCTTGGTTTTTTTGATGTTGAGCTTCAGACCATATTTTGCGCTCTCCTCTTTCACCCTCATTAAAAGGTTCTTTAATTCCTCCTCGCTTTCTGCCATCAAGGTTGTGTCATCTGCATATCTGAGGTTGTTGATATTTCTTCCGGCAATCTTAATTCCAGTATACTATGATAATAAGTTATCATAGTATAACTTATTCCTCCACTCTTATAGTCCTTTACTTGGCCTCCCCTTCCCCTCCTATCCTGGTTTCCTCTCTGATATCTTTTCAAACTGCGTTTCTTACTATACTTAATTGTTTTCATCAGCAAACACTATTCCACTTTTCTTGTTATAATATTTTTCCATTAGAAAACTCCATATATAATCTATATAAAAAAATCCACTCCTCTTTTAGTAGAAACATTGGGTTCTTAGAAATCCAACATCAGGATTCTTTGCACCTTGGAATTATGCACTGGATAGCAGCACAGCTAATCCACGGACACATTTAAAATATACACAGCGCACCTTCAATAAGTTTGTTACTTTCTGCAGGTTTCTTACAAATCCATTGAAGACACAATCTCCCAGAAGCAACACAACAAAAAGTAGTAATAATAATAATAATAATAATAATAATAATAATAAATTATTTATACCCCACCCATCTGGCTGGGTCCCCCCCCCCGCCACTCTGGGCAGCTTCCAACACACATTAAAATACATTAAAATGTCACAGATTAAAAACTTCCCTAAACAGGGCTGCCTTTAAGTATTTTCTAAATGTCAGATAGTTGTTTTTCTCTCTGACCTCTGATGGGAGGGTGTTCCACAGGGCGGGTGCCACTACCGAGTAGGCCCTCTGCCTGGTTCCCTGTAGCTTTGCTTCTCGCAGTGAGGGAACCGCCAGAAGGCCCTCGGCGCTGGATCTCAGTGTCCGGGCTGAAGTGTCCACACTTGCCTCTGTCTAATTTGAAGAAGGGGGCTACCAGATTCTGACCAGCAGAGGCATACATTATAGCTAGTTAAAGCAAGAGCAATTGTTTTTAAGATACCATTGCTGTTTTATTCACAGCAAACCAGACTATGCATTCCTTTTATCCTCCACTTTTTTTTACAGTCCCAAACAAATAGTGAAAATAAATTAATTAATTAATAATATATTTTTATACCCCACCCATCTGGCTGGGTTTCCCCAGCCACTCTGGGCGGCTTCCAGCAAAATATTAAAAATACAGTATAAAACATCAAACATTAAAAACTTCCCTGAACAGGGCTGCCTTCAGGTGTATTCTAAAACTCAGATAGTTATTTTTCTCTTTGACATCTGATGGGAGGCCGTTACACAGGGCGGGTGCCACTACCGAAAAGGCCCTCTGCCCGGTTCCCTGCAACTTCGCTTCTTGCAGTGAGGGAACGGCCAAAAATTAATACCTTTTAGCTGTTCACTTTTTTATAAAAATGACAAGCTGCAATAGTGATTTTTCTACAAACATGTCTCCTCCTGGTGGTGCTATAAAGTCCATGGCCAGTGGTTATGACACCAATGTTTAACAGCAAAACACCTCAGAGTCACACTGGGGCCGACTGTGCTGCCGGTGGCAGCTCCAGCCTTCTTTGTTCTCCAGGAGCAGACCAGAGTGAAGTCTGCCCCGACTCGGTCTGCTCCAGTAGCCCCCCAGGCCGCCACAGATAGGCCAGAATTTGAATCTGGATTTGGCGGGAACCCAGTAGGCTCCGCGATGGTCAGGGGAGCAAAGCGACCGACGGTTGGAAGGACGGGAAAGCCCAGTACCGGGCCACAAACGATGCCCAGTGCCGGACTGGGTGAGCGGCCTTTTTCTGCCTGCTCTTGGAAGGGAAATAGAAGAAACCAAGGAGAATGTGGAAGGAAGCCTAGATTGGGGCTTCAAGGCAGACAAGGCTCAATAGGAAAGCTTGCAAGCAGGCAAATTAAAAGATTTGAGATGCTGTGTTCTAAGGAATTTAAAATAAAACACCCTTCAAAACATCAGGTGCCAAAAAGCATGTTGTTCTGCAGAATCACAATGCGTCCTGGTGAGCAACACCGCAAACATTTCATGTCATTGTCATTGTCATTGTCAACACTTGAGCAAAAGGCACCAACTGCTGAAAGAGCTCAAGCAGGGAAGCTTACTACACATAATATTAAATGGGTGCACTTTTCGTAATATACTATAACTAAATCCTTAACTTGCTTCACAGATGCAGTCTGTCAAAAACAAAAGTGGGGAAATGTAGGGAGAGAAACCACACAAAACACACACACACCTGCAAAAGATTGCTTAGCATAATCACAACAGTTCATTTTTTTAAAAAAAGAATGCTTAGGAAAATATGGGGTGAGGTGTTTTATACATTAGGGCTGTCCCACAGGGAGGCCTGCTTAACTCACTTGGCTGTTAATGAGTGGTGAGCAGTCCTCTGGCATATTGATCTGCTGGTTTTTGCCTGCCTCTCATTACGGTCCCTTATGAGCCTACTTCTTGCACTAGCTGTATAAACTACATTTCATACCATCGGTCCTGCTCCTGCTATTGAACAGCTCCCCAACCAGAACTCTACACACACACACACACACACACACACACTTCCACCTCATCTGGAAACCTGCATGATGACTGGAATTTTAAAACATACAGAAACCTTTGCATGAAGGCTTCCCCCTAAGCAGATGGTGATACTGGATGCATGGATATAAGGTGGGCAGGATTGCGAGCCATTATGCAATAGTGGCAGGCAGCCATTGGCATGTCCTCACTGCCTCTTCTGCACATGGAAACAGCTCCACACGAATAATGCATCTAACCATCACAGGATACTCCTGCTAGTAAAGGGAAAGGGAACTTCCCCAGACCATTAGGTCCAGTCATGACCGACTCTGGGGTTATGGCGCTCATGTCATGTTATTGGCCGAGGGAGCCGGCGTACAGCTTCCGGGTTATGTGGCCAGCGGGGATTCGAACCGCCGACCTTCTGATCTATATAGTTATTTCTGCAGGATCGAAGGTTCTCTACTCTTAACAGGGTTGGTTTTAGTGCACCTGCCCTGTACTTAGCATTCACTCCCACTAATGGTTTAAGCAGAAATTACAAGAGCAGGCAATAATTCCACAGTGCTCCTCTTTTAGTAGAAACATTGGGTTCTTAGAAATCCAACATCAGGATTCTTTGCACCTTGGAATTATGCACTGGATAGCAGCACAGCTAATCCACGGACACATTTAAAATATACACAGCGCACCTTCAATAAGTTTGTTACTTTCTGCAGGTTTCTTACAAATCCATTGAAGACACAATCTCCCAGAAGCAACACAACAAAAAGTAGTAATAATAATAATAATAATAATAATAATAATAATAATAAATTATTTATACCCCACCCATCTGGCTGGGTCCCCCCCCCCGCCACTCTGGGCAGCTTCCAACACACATTAAAATACATTAAAATGTCACAGATTAAAAACTTCCCTAAACAGGGCTGCCTTTAAGTATTTTCTAAATGTCAGATAGTTGTTTTTCTCTCTGACCTCTGATGGGAGGGTGTTCCACAGGGCGGGTGCCACTACCGAGTAGGCCCTCTGCCTGGTTCCCTGTAGCTTTGCTTCTCGCAGTGAGGGAACCGCCAGAAGGCCCTCGGCGCTGGATCTCAGTGTCCGGGCTGAAGTGTCCACACTTGCCTCTGTCTAATTTGAAGAAGGGGGCTACCAGATTCTGACCAGCAGAGGCATACATTATAGCTAGTTAAAGCAAGAGCAATTGTTTTTAAGATACCATTGCTGTTTTATTCACAGCAAACCAGACTATGCATTCCTTTTATCCTCCACTTTTTTTTACAGTCCCAAACAAATAGTGAAAATAAATTAATTAATTAATAATATATTTTTATACCCCACCCATCTGGCTGGGTTTCCCCAGCCACTCTGGGCGGCTTCCAGCAAAATATTAAAAATACAGTATAAAACATCAAACATTAAAAACTTCCCTGAACAGGGCTGCCTTCAGGTGTATTCTAAAACTCAGATAGTTATTTTTCTCTTTGACATCTGATGGGAGGCCGTTACACAGGGCGGGTGCCACTACCGAAAAGGCCCTCTGCCCGGTTCCCTGCAACTTCGCTTCTTGCAGTGAGGGAACGGCCAAAAATTAATACCTTTTAGCTGTTCACTTTTTTATAAAAATGACAAGCTGCAATAGTGATTTTTCTACAAACATGTCTCCTCCTGGTGGTGCTATAAAGTCCATGGCCAGTGGTTATGACACCAATGTTTAACAGCAAAACACCTCAGAGTCACACTGGGGCCGACTGTGCTGCCGGTGGCAGCTCCAGCCTTCTTTGTTCTCCAGGAGCAGACCAGAGTGAAGTCTGCCCCGACTCGGTCTGCTCCAGTAGCCCCCCAGGCCGCCACAGATAGGCCAGAATTTGAATCTGGATTTGGCGGGAACCCAGTAGGCTCCGCGATGGTCAGGGGAGCAAAGCGACCGACGGTTGGAAGGACGGGAAAGCCCAGTACCGGGCCACAAACGATGCCCAGTGCCGGACTGGGTGAGCGGCCTTTTTCTGCCTGCTCTTGGAAGGGAAATAGAAGAAACCAAGGAGAATGTGGAAGGAAGCCTAGATTGGGGCTTCAAGGCAGACAAGGCTCAATAGGAAAGCTTGCAAGCAGGCAAATTAAAAGATTTGAGATGCTGTGTTCTAAGGAATTTAAAATAAAACACCCTTCAAAACATCAGGTGCCAAAAAGCATGTTGTTCTGCAGAATCACAATGCGTCCTGGTGAGCAACACCGCAAACATTTCATGTCATTGTCATTGTCATTGTCAACACTTGAGCAAAAGGCACCAACTGCTGAAAGAGCTCAAGCAGGGAAGCTTACTACACATAATATTAAATGGGTGCACTTTTCGTAATATACTATAACTAAATCCTTAACTTGCTTCACAGATGCAGTCTGTCAAAAACAAAAGTGGGGAAATGTAGGGAGAGAAACCACACAAAACACACACACACCTGCAAAAGATTGCTTAGCATAATCACAACAGTTCATTTTTTTAAAAAAAGAATGCTTAGGAAAATATGGGGTGAGGTGTTTTATACATTAGGGCTGTCCCACAGGGAGGCCTGCTTAACTCACTTGGCTGTTAATGAGTGGTGAGCAGTCCTCTGGCATATTGATCTGCTGGTTTTTGCCTGCCTCTCATTACGGTCCCTTATGAGCCTACTTCTTGCACTAGCTGTATAAACTACATTTCATACCATCGGTCCTGCTCCTGCTATTGAACAGCTCCCCAACCAGAACTCTACACACACACACACACACACACACACACTTCCACCTCATCTGGAAACCTGCATGATGACTGGAATTTTAAAACATACAGAAACCTTTGCATGAAGGCTTCCCCCTAAGCAGATGGTGATACTGGATGCATGGATATAAGGTGGGCAGGATTGCGAGCCATTATGCAATAGTGGCAGGCAGCCATTGGCATGTCCTCACTGCCTCTTCTGCACATGGAAACAGCTCCACACGAATAATGCATCTAACCATCACAGGATACTCCTGCTAGTAAAGGGAAAGGGAACTTCCCCAGACCATTAGGTCCAGTCATGACCGACTCTGGGGTTATGGCGCTCATGTCATGTTATTGGCCGAGGGAGCCGGCGTACAGCTTCCGGGTTATGTGGCCAGCGGGGATTCGAACCGCCGACCTTCTGATCTATATAGTTATTTCTGCAGGATCGAAGGTTCTCTACTCTTAACAGGGTTGGTTTTAGTGCACCTGCCCTGTACTTAGCATTCACTCCCACTAATGGTTTAAGCAGAAATTACAAGAGCAGGCAATAATTCCACAGTGGTTTGGTACCATTGGCTTCTCTTGTCTCGGCAAAACGCCTCGAAAGCCAAATCAACAAAACGAAAACGAAAATGATGTAGTCTTAACCATAAAACAACACAAACGAATGAAAGGGGTTAAGGGGAAAAAATACATGCAGAAATTGTAAAATAGGAAGTGTAGAAACTAAACCAGACAAACTGAACCAGAATACTGATCCATGTCCAACAGACAATGAAGAACGTTGATCAGCTTGATAATACAATGGTATGGTGTGCATGCAGCTAGACAGATATCAAAAGCCCAAATGCATTTGGTCTCAAAAGATCTTCAGCCACACAAAATTATGCAACCGTCTTTAAAATAAAGCCATTCCTGCAGGCTATTATAAAATTCAAAGTCAAAGAGTAAGCAAGCATTCAGGTAACATTTGAGCTGGAAGTAGTAGAAGAAGCCTAAAGCACTGGAGAGGTTTAATTCCTAAGTTGTTCAGTATAGGAGAGACAGTCAATGTGGTCCCTTCCAGATGTTGTGGGACTTTAACTCCCTCCAGCCTCTGCCAGCATGGGCAATGTTATTCATCAGAGATGTAGGGAGTTGCAGTCTGGGAACAATGGAAATGCCACTGGAGGGCCTGCCATAGATGCCATGCATATCTGAGTGTGCTTGAATGATGCCAACAGTGCCCTTCAGCTCTCTATATTGGACAAACAGGCCAAACCCTACGCCAAAGGATAAAAGGACATAAATCTGACATCAGGAACCAGAAGACAGAGAAACCAGTAGGAGAACACTTCAATCTCCCAGGACATTCTATACAAGATCTCAAAGTAGCTGTCTTACTACAAAAGAATTTCAGGAACAGACTGGAAAGAGAAGTTGCTGAATTACAACTTATCACCAAGCTCAAAACCATGGAGGGACCTGGTTTGAACAGAGACTTCGGATTCTTATCTCATTATACATGATAAAGCGATCTTCAGCCATCTCAACCCTTGCTTTTTCATGCAAAACCATTTGCAGTCGTTTTCGGTCATCAACAGCTATCAGTCAGTCAATCACCCACTTCCACCACCCTCCTGAGTGATTCCCCCCTCCCCTCCCCACCTCTTCTCTACATAAGTGCCTGGGGACTCCTATTTCACTGTATCTGAAGAAGTGTGCATGCACACGAAAGCTCATACCAAAATAAAAACTTAGTTGGTCTTTAAGGTGCTACTGAAGGATTTTTTTTATTTTGCTTGAATGATGCTTTTCCTAAATGAAGAGCCTAGTGCAATTGATAAAAAATAGAGCATTGGGGTTCAACAGGGAGGTCCCATGTTCAAATCCTTGTTCAGCTAGGGTTCACCGGAATACTTTGGCCAAGTCTTTATACCTATACTTGCTGTATGATTCTGAACAGGAAAACATTTTCTGCATCAGCATAATTCTGTAAGAATAATGAAAAATGTGCTATTTTAAAATTGACGAAGATATTGTGAAAAACACAGAAAGGTGCCCCAAAAAATGAAGAGTGAAAGCATTGCCTGGCTGGTACTCAACCACCAATATCCCAAATGTTTTTTACCTTTGCACTGCTCTGTGGAGGTTTCACTGTGGAAGTTAACTTTGAGATGAAGAGACAAGGCGGCTGTGTCTTATCAAACATTCACTTGTTGTCCCAGAAACTGCATCTTAATGGGACTGCCATATTTTATTCATCCCATGTTTCATTTATAAATACGCAGTATCATTATCTGAGTTTGTCAAACTGCTCACTTTAAAATTTCATAGAATGCTGCTGCTTTGAGAATATGATCTTTCCAATAGCAGCAGGTGCATGATTCAGTCCAACACCTCTCTTTTTAAAAAAATAATAATCATAATTAAGTACGTACATACCTAACATTCTTTAAAAAAATGTTTAGGGGTACTCTCATTTTGACTCAAGAAAATCGCCATTTTATAATTCAAATTGGGAAAAATAAATACAGTAAATGGACAAAAGTACAAAGATTCACAAAATGTTTAGGGGTATGCGTACTCCACTGTCCCCCCAGAAAAAACACTGCCCCTAAATCAATCTCCTCTCTTTCGACATCATAAAGTTGAAATGTGTCTTATTATCATTTTATTTAATCAGCACTGGCTGCCTGTTCCAGGCTTGATATATAAGGCACTGGTTTTGACTTTTAAAGCCCTATATGGCTTGGGACCTGTGGAGTGTTGCAGCCTTACCCTGAAACTATTCTGCTTCTAATGAGTGACTAAGTCTTCAAGGTCATAGATCTGACTATGCTGCACATAGGCATTTAGGCTCAGGACCGCAAGGACTGCCTCTCCCCACATGAACTGATCCAGACCCTGTGATCATCAACTGAGGCCCTTCTTTGAAGAGGTCTGGAGGGTGGGAACACGAGAAAGGGCCTTTTCTGTGGTGGCTCCCCATTTGTGGAATGCTCTCCTCAGGAAGCCTCACCTGATGCCATAATTATATATATATATATATATATATATATATATATATATATATATAGGGGCCGGGCAAAATCTTTCCCCTATAACAAGGCCTTTGGCCTTTAACTATTGGTGGCCTTTTAGAAGTAGGTGGGATGTTTTTAATGTATTTCTTTCTCCTCTTGGTTTCAATGTGCCTATGTGGGTTTTATTGTCTGTTGGTTTGGTTGTCAGTTGTTCTGAGCTAGATAAAGCAACTTCCAAATTTAATTAACACCACCACCAATTTAGGCCTTTTTGTAGGCCCACCAGTTTTTCTTTAAAGAGCACATGCGAATTAAATTAAGGTTGCCTCCAGAGATAACCTTTTTATTGCACATCCATCCTGATTTGAAGGCAGGGGGGTTAGATGACGTTGACTATTCACTGAACACCCCTTCTGATTCTTGGAGAGGTCAAACAACATTGCATCAAGCATCACACACTTTCCAGTGCATTTTTCTGTCCCTTTCCTTATTGCAAAAATGAGGGGGGTGGGTTTCTGGGGGAAGGCAATTTGTTGCACAAGAGCTCCAAAACACTTTTAATTACACAACCTGAATTTGCCAGAATGGGATTAAATCCTATCCAAAAATACATAATGAGAGACATAAGTTCTTCACATCGGAAGTGCAATGCTGGGAACTTGGGCGTTGGGACACTTGGGAAATGGGTGCCAGGGATTATGCAGAAAGATGCCCAAACTAAGGGCATCCCATCTATCTCCTCCCGCTTCCAAGGATTCTGGAGAATCTACACTTGGACTAACCATGCAATTCTATGCATGTTTAAAAAGGTAAAGGACTCCTGACCGTTAAGTCCAGTCGCAAACGACTCCGGGGTTGTGGTGCTCATTTTGCTTTACTGGCCGAGAGAGCCGGCGTTTGTCCGCAGATAGTTTTTCTGGGTCATGTGGCCAAGCATGACAAAGCCGCATCTGGCGAAACCATAGCAGCGCACAGAAACACCGTTTACCTTCCCGCCAGAGCGGTACCTATTTATCTACTTGCACTTTGACATGCTTTCGAACTGCTACCGTAGGTTGGCAGGAGCTGAGACCGAGCAACGGGAGCTCTCCCGGTTGGGATTCGAACTGCCGACCTTCCGATCGGCAAGCCCTAGGCTCAGTGGTTTAGACCACAGCGCCACCCGCACGTTTACTTGGAAGTAAATCCCAATGAGTTCAATCAGGTTATGCCAGGTAAATGTACATGGGATTATGCTTGAGGAGGCTATTTACTGGTTCAGATCTGTAACTTCCAAGTGATTTCATATGACATCTGCATGGGGAAAAGCTGGAGAGTTTTTAAATCTGCATCTATTGAAATACTCAAGTTATAAACGATTACAGACTATGCAAACAAGCCAGCTTTATGTCTGAATCTTCAGTACAGATTAGTCATTAGAGAGTTGTATTCTTTTGGCAGTGCGAGGCTAAAAAAAAGTCGCTTCTTTCCAGAATAGTCTAGTATTCTTTTGGATAAATCTGGGGTGGGGGCTGTTGTTGTTGTAAAGGTTTTGGCTTTAGAAGAGTGAATAGCGAGTCTCCACTGCTACCTCTTAACCATGCCAAAGCATATGAGAGATGTTTTGAAACACTCACCAGTTCACCAGTTAAATTCATCAAAAGATGCAGCTCTGCTGACAGAAAATGACAGAAGAAATGGCATTCGTGTAAATCACAAACCTCACTTGGACGCTTCCCAGAGAGCAATTATGGCTTCAGACAAAACCAAATGCTACTGTTGGGGGAAGACCTTCCAGGGCAATGGACAAAATCAGACAACTAAAGTCATCGGAATGCAGACCTCTGTGGAACTGGGGAAATAACACTAAAACTGAAAAGCAGTGTGGTGCCATGAGGCTATTAATCAAATATAGAGGCATGTCTTGCAGTGTAATTTTCCATTAGGCACAAGGTCGTTTCTAAATAGGGCAAAGGGAACATACATGCACAGTAAGATGCTGTTTTGCACAACTCCTTCCAAGCGCATTTAAGAACATTTAAAATAGAAGATTTACACACACACACACACACACACACACACACACAACGTATAAGCAAGAGAATTTCATAAAAGTCACTGGAGATAACTTTACTTTCTCCAAAGCTGTTCTACTGCGGAGCTAAAACTAGCAAAATCTCTTACAAAGTGCCTTGCTTCCCTTAGCAAGCAGTCTCTCCGTGATTACAGATTGATGCTAAGTCAACTTGACAACTGATTTGGAAAATGGTTCATGCTGAAAAGCAGCAGGATGGGTATTCCAGCCTCCCACAGCACCAGCCTCATTTATACAGAGACAAAGGTCTCCTTTTGGTTATTTTATACCAAGCTAATATTGTGTGGTCAGGCGGAGTCCCCCCACAACCCCAGGCGACCCCCGAGTGGAATAATGACTCAAGACAACGGTGCTATGGGATTAAAATTGGCCAAAACTTTATTAAATTTCAGGTGTAGGGAGACCTTGGCTCAGGCATTGGGCATTTATCCTTCCCAGTCCCCAGCCGGGGATCTGGGAGACATCAGGGTTATCCAGAATGTGTGGGGATTGGACTGACTCTAGAGAACTTATGTTCAAGGAGCGTCTCCACCCCCATTGTTCTGTCCGGACACTGAGGTCCAGCACCGAGGGCCTTCTGGCCGTTCCCTCGTTGCGAGAAGCCAAGTTGCAGGGAACCAGGCAGAGGGCCTTCTCGGTAGTGGCACCCACCCTGTGGAACGCCCTCCCATCAGATGTCAAAGAGAAAAACAGCTACCAGATTTTTAGAAGACATCTGAAGGCAGCCCTGTTCAGGGAGGCTTTTAATGTTTAATAGATTACTGTATTTTATTTTTCTGTTGGAAGCTGCCCAGAGTGGCTGGGGAAACCGAGCCAGATGGGCGGGGTATTATTATTATTATTATTATTATTATTATTATTATTATTATTATTAAGCAGAGAGCCCACCGCCACTTTTGCCACTGTTGGAGGGGAGAGCAATGACAACCTCTCAGCGTATGGCCAATGTCTCCCCTCAAGACCCCTTTAACGGGGAACCCTGGGATAACTGCCGCAAGGGGGGCGTGGGTCACCGCTTGACGCCCCCCCCCCATTTAGGAAGATAGATTAAAGGATCCCGCCCAAAGCCTGAAACCGCCGAAGTTGTGACGTTTTGCTACGGGAAAGGCAAAACCTGCCAATGCAGGAAAATTCCTTTTCGGCCCTTCAACAGCGACCCTGATGTAGCAGCGCCTGCGTACCTGTGGAGAAGAGGTTAAACTGCAAAAGAAGACTTAACTGGGGGAGGGCAGGGTGGGAGAAGCTATGGAGTCAACTGAGGCTTTGCAGGTAAGATTCACCTTCTGTTGTGTGGGCAGGGTGGTCCCTCCCCTTACCTGGCCGATCCCCTGGCAACGCCTCCCCAGGTGGGATTGGGCGATTGGGTGAGGTAGGCGGAGACGTCCAGGTATCTAGCTTGGGGAGGATTAAGCCAGCCCGAACTACCAGGAGCCGCACTAGGATCTGGGGGGCTGCGCGTGACCATGCAAAAGGTGCCCCCCCCATTTGATGTGGGGAGCGGTCATTTCCAACGCTATATGGTTATTTCCATTCTCCGCTGTGTGTTATTTTTTGGAAAGTCAGTTGGGTTACTCTTACTGCCTTTACAGCCTAGATAGACCTGTTTCTCAAAAGTTACTGAGGATGCAGATAGACATAAATGGTTTGAGCAGTTACATCGCCGAGGAAGCACACTGTACAGATACAGAATTTCCTGCCCAGGTGGGAACCAAAAGTGGAGACAGCACTGTTCTGTTTCTGGGTTTACCACAGACAGCTAGGGCCACCATGACAAGAGGAGGCTGGTCTAGATTGGCCATTGCCTTCATCCAGTACACTGTTCTTATGTGACACCGGTTATTCCAGTTTTCAGCAGAACCCGACAGCAATGGTCCTTGCAACGTCATGAGCCCACTTCTCCTTATCAGACGCAATTTTGCCTAAGAACCTAAAAAAGCCCTGCTGAATCAGGCCAAAGGCCCACCTAGCGCAAAATCCAGTTTTCACCATGGCCAACCATGTGGGAAGCAGGGCTGCAGTTCTTTCAAAACAAATGTTCCTTTTACAACAGGAACAACAAAGCAATGAGTGAACATTTCACGAACAAACACTGAAGATTGGGGAAGGAGCAAGGCATATGACTGAGGTTAGCCTCCAAATTGCCGGTCATTAGATTATGCATTATTATTATTGTTATTATTAACTCATTTTTATGAAGAGTTCTCCATAGAGAATAGGGGAGGGGGCATAAGAAGATGGAAGGTAGGAGAAGCTCATGCAGACAACTGCAGTGCCTGGAGACAGACAGACAGACAGACAGACAGACAGACAGACAGACAGACAGACAGACAGACAGACAGGTTGTGTACCCACAGCAGTGACCAGAGGAGGAATGAGAGGAAACACCACAGTGCTTCTGCAGCAGCACAACCGGATCCCTTCATCTGCCCCAACTGCAACAAAACAAGTCTCCCCCATATCTGTCTCTACAGCCACAGCAGGCACTGCGACTCTTTTTTTAAATAAATAATAATATTTATTTATACTTTTCAAATTTATACATTTCATTAATTTTACAATCATTTTAACATTTCAAGCTTTGAATTCCTTCCCCCTCCTTCTGCGGTTCCCTAAATTTATTTTTTTAATATCTTCTGTATATCCAAATTTGCTCATTTAATTATCTACTTTAAATATATATTCTTATGAAACTGCAGGTTATTACAAAAATCCCACCAATGTTTTTAGCTGTTTGCAATTTATCAGTACATATTCAATAAACCATTTCCATTCGTTTATAAAAAGTTTGTTATCTTGATGTCTTATTCTTCCGGTTAAGTTTCGCCATTTCTGCATATTCCATAAGTTTTTTGTATCCATTCTTCCTTTGCTGGGACTTCTGCTTCTTTCCATTTTGTGGCAAGTAGCATTCTTGTTGCTGTAGTCGCATACATAAATAAATTTCTATACACTTTAGGTAGGTCCCTATAATTCCAAAAGAAAAGCCTCTGGTTGTATGTTTGTTTTTACAAAGGTTTATTTTAAACATCCTTTTCACTTCAATATATATCATTTCCCAATAAGCTTTAACCTTACTACAAGACCACCACATGCACTGTAACTCTCCAACATTGGACTTCGCCCGCAAAGGCACTCCTCTATCATTTCCGAGACAGATGGATGCCAACAGCATCACTCCCAGCCCAACCTGGAGATGTCAAGGGCTGGACCAGGGACCTTCCAGGTGTAAAGAAGATGCTCTACTACAGAGTTTTGACTGGGCTACAGGAATTGCAAAGGAAGAAACATACTAATCAAGTTAGATGACACTTATTTAAAGCCCAGGACCACTAGCAACCAGCTTTCATAGTGTTGTTGTTGTTGTTTAGTCGTTTAGTCGTGTCCGACTCTTCGTGACCCCATGGACCAGAGCACGCCAGGGACTCCTGTCTTCCACTGCCTCCTGCAGTTTGGTCAAACTCATGTTCATAGCTTCGAGAACACTGTCCAACCATCTCGTCCTCTGCCGTCCCCTTCTCCTTGTGCCCTCAATCTTTCCCAACATCAGGGTCTTTTCCAAGGATTCTTCTCTTCTCATGAGGTGGCCAAAGTATTGGAGCCTCAGCTTCACGATCTGTCCTTCCAGGGAGCACTCAGGGCTGATTTCCTTCAGAATGGATAGGTTTGATCTTCTTGCAGTCCATGGGACTCTCAAGAGTCTCCTCCAGCACCATAATTCAAAAGCATCAATTCTTCGGCGATCAGCCTTCTTTATGGTCCAGCTCTCACTTCCATACATCACTACTGGGAAAACCATAGCTTTAACTATACGGACCTTTGTCGGCAAGGTGATGTCTCTGCTTTTTAAGATGCTGTCTAGGTTGGTCAAACCTAGACAGCTTTCATAGTAACAATCTGCTTTCATGCAGATTTCAGTTTGACAGTGAGAACTGGCCCAAAGTACTTAACAGGAAGTCAAGAGCAACCTATTTGTGTACAGTGCCACACAAATCACCTTCAAGATGAGGCAGAGAAGCACTTGAGTGAAGTATGTAGTTACTCGGAATCAGAATATACAGTAGCAAATAACTGAAAGTCTCCCGCTGAGCAATTGCTTTTTCCAGTACAATGAATATTTTCCTGCCGGAACCTGCTACTTTGGTGTCTCAGCAGCATTTCCCGTAACATGCACTGAATAAAAATGACCGGGAGTCAAGAGATGCAAACATCTAGCAAACAGCTGCACTATTGAAAACGGGGTTCGTCAACAAGGCGATGCCAAATGGCCAAGGAGAATTTCTTTTTCCCCTCGTCCACTTCAGCTTCTTCAGCTGTGTGTCTCCAAATAAAGACACTTTACTGTAGCTACATCTTTGTTCAAAAGCGGCAAAAGGTGGGCAGAGCAGATGCAGGGGGGGGGTATCAGGAGGATAAGGACAGAGTCTTGTGCCAGAGAAAGCTACAGTCGTACCTCGGAAATCGAATGTCTTGCAAGTCAAACGTTTAGGCTCCCGAACGCCGTAAACCCAGAAGTGATTGTTCCAGTTTGCAAACGTTCTTTGGAACCCGAAGGTCCGTTGCGGCTTCCAATTGGCTGCAGGAGTTTCCTGCGGACAATTGGAAGCTGCGCCTTGGTTCCAGAACGTTTTGGAACTCGAATCGACTTCCGGAACAGATTAAGTTTGAGAACCAAGGTACGACTGTATTTTGTATACCTTCTATTTCAAATACACATACCACAGACACAAACCAACACCAAAACCTCCCAGAATGAAGAGGGCCAGCAAACACAAGTCCTCTGGCCTTGCACAGTTTGTTCACATACTGAAGATAAATAACATGCCCTGGAAAAGCAAAAAAGGAACTGCTGAGATACCACAAGCCATATTTTCTTCCAACCCCAAGAAAGTAGATGTATCAGCATCAACAAGACGTGCCTAGTGTCTGACTCAGAAATGCTTAAGAGTACTTAAGAGTGCCAACAACAAAAAAATAATATTCAGCACCAGTGTATATAAGGAGCTTTAGATTTATAAACTTGTACTTTTGCCCAAAGCCAATCCAACTAGTTTAAATGTAATCCCCAGTCTCCAGGGAACTCTGGGAAGTGTTTAGTGAGATATACCAGTAATATACCAGGGAGGCAGTGCAAGACAGGAGTGCCTGGCGTGCTATGGTCCATGGGGTCACGAAGAGTCGGACACGACTAAACGACTAAACAACAACAACAACAACCACCAGTAATTTATAACAGGTAATTTTCAGCACTCTCAGCAAATTATGATTTCCAGGGTTAACTGGGGCAGTGGGGAGAAGGGACAGCACTTAAACAGGTATAAACCCAATTTATGTTTTTGAAGCATATTGAAGATGTTCCTTCTCCAACAAGCTTTGTAAGCGGAGATTTTTATCCTGGTCTGTATCTTTATTGGGCTAGAAAGTTGTTTTATATATGTTTTGATTCTTGCCGTTTTACTGTTAAAT
Organism: Zootoca vivipara; assembly: GCF_963506605.1. NCBI lineage: Eukaryota > Metazoa > Chordata > Lepidosauria > Squamata > Lacertidae > Zootoca > Zootoca vivipara. The sequence continues at coordinate 18,173,958 of NC_083287.1, read as the reverse complement.
GGCTTAGGAGTGTTTTGTGGGGAGTCAGTCAATCACTCAATCACTCAATCACTCACTCAATCAATCAATCAATCAATCAATGTGTTGGTACTGTAGGTATTCCAAGAAGAGTATCAACACAATAAACAAAAACCCTGTCAATTCAAAACAAATATTCTCCACCACAAGTTTCACCAAAGTGAAATAGCCCAATAGCCCAATACTGAATTTAATGCCTCAGGTAAACTAAGACGGGAGATTATAAACATCTTAATTGAGGGTGGAAAGGAGAGTTAAAAAGGTGAGTCTTCTGATACAATCCGGGTGTGGGGGTCAGAAGTTGTTCTTCAAACCCTGTGTACCCACACATTATTGGTTTTCTTTGAAGAAAGCAAGTTATTTCTCTAAAATGCCGCAAGTTGATTTGGTGAAATGTCTGGCCGGATACAAAGCTCAGTACGAGACAAATTTAGCTACCATTGATTTATAAGCTCATTAACACAATTTCTCCCACAGTGAAGAAAATCACCCTTGCTCATTAAGGTGATGGCTTGCAGTTTTACAGTAATCATGGCGACTTTTAGGTATCTTGTTTAAAAAAGAAAATAATTGAGTAGCAGAATATTCTGGCTGCATAACCTTAGTTCCTCTCTTTTAAACCAATCAAATATGACCTTTGTGACCCCCCCCCCATTCCCACTGCTTATGGCATTGTGAGTTTCCAGGTGTATCTAGGGGTCGTGTTCCCTTTTGGGAATGAGGCACAGAAGATTCTGTGCTGTCGTTAAGATATATGGTTTATTTACACATATATACTGTACAACGTGAGCCTGTTATGGTGGGTGGGTTTCACAGCACACCACCCACCAAAGGGGGTTTGTTCCTCCCATAGCCACAGCCTTGGATTCAAGCAGAAATCAAACATCGTGCTCTGCCTCTCTGGGTTTCCAGCCTGCAACTTTACTTCTAGGTCACATTACAGCAACCTCCTCTTAAGTGCTCTACTCTAAACTCTATCTGGAAATTACAACTAATCCCAAATGCGGCAGCTAGTCTGGTGACTGGGAGCAGCCGCCGATACCACATAACACCGGTCCTGAAAGACCTACATTTGCTCCCAGTACGTTTATGAGCACAATTCAAAGCGTTGGCGCTGACCTTTAAAGCCCTAAACGGCCCTGGTCTTGTATATCTGAAGGAGCGTCTCCACCCCCATTGTTCAGCTCAGACACTGAGGTCCAGCTCCGAGGGCTTTCTGGCGGTTCCCTCCCTGCAAGAAGTGAGGTTACAGGGAACCAGGCAAAGGGCCTTCTCTGTAGTTGCGCCCGCCCTGTGGCACACCCTCCCACCAGATGCCCAGGAAATAAACAACTATCTGACTTTTAGAAGACATTTACAGGCAGCACTGTTTAGGGAAGTTTTTAATGTTTGATATTTTATTGTGTTTTTAATATTCTGTTGAGAGCTGCCCAGAGTGGCTGGGAAAACCCAGCCAGATGTGAGGAGTACAAATGAATTATTATTATTATTATTATTATTATTATTATTATTATTATTATTATTATTATTATTTAAATGGGGGCACCCATTTGTTGTCTGGCACCAAGCCCCCTTGATCCTTTGTTCTCTGAATGGCCTATCACAAGCACCAACACAGGAAGCTAGCCTGGCTTAATTAGCTATTAACACTTGCTGGATCCATGGACTATAGAGGTATGGCAGCCCGTTTAACACCCCAGACCTTTATAAAATTCTAACACTTGCTGGATCCAGGGATTAAAGAGGTCTGGCACCCACAAACTCATAACAGCATAAATAAATGCCAACTCATATACTAAAACCTTTTCTTTTCTGGGGATGATGACCCAAAAGTATGCCTCATAATTCATAATCCACATGTTGCTTTTTTGTGGATTTAGAGGTTGTTAACTTATAGATTTAGTTGTATAATTTATAGATTTTGTGGATTTGGAGGTTGTTAACTTACAGGGACCCAGGTGGCGCTGTGGGTTAAACCACTGAGCCTAGGGCTTGCTGATCAGAAGGTCGGCGGTTCAAATCCCCGCGACGGGGTGAGCTCCCGTTGCTCGGTCCCAGCTCCTGCCAACCTAGCAGTTCGAAAGCACGTCAAAATGCAAGTAGATAAATAGGTACCGCTACAGCGGGAAGGTAAACGGCGTTTCCATGTGCTGCTCTGGTTCACCAGAAGCGGTTTTGTCATGCTGGCCACATGACCTGGAAGCTGTACGCCAGCTCCCTCGGCCAATAATGCGAGATGAGTGCACAACCCCAGAGTCGGTCACGACTGGACCTAATGGTCAGGGGTCCCTTTACCTTTTACCTAACTTATAGATTTATGGAATCTATGCCATTGTTTTTCTAAAGCATCCAATGCTCTTTTAAATGTGTTGTGAGAGGGGGTAACTGGTTTGTTTCTGTACTTGTTTTTATTATGTATTTTATTTTATATTGTATTTTTATGTTGTAAACTGCCTTGAGATCTACGTTTGGAGAGCAGTTTACAATAATAATGATGATGATAATGATGATGATAATGATAATAATAATAATAATGCTACTGGCATCTGAATTGTAGCAGCTATTCTGTTACTAATACAAACAAAACCACTGCATGATTAAACACTCAATTAAGTATTCTTAACATCTTTTTTTTTTAGTTTTTAAAATGGCTATTTCACTAAGATGCTTGCTTCAGATACCACAGCAGAATAGGCTGTTTCAGATAAAACAAAAGTAACGCATCAATCAGAAAAGAGCCTTCTAGCCTGTAATGTGCAATGGGGTGGCACCCGAAAACTGTTATTCAGCTGTGAAGTGTTAAGAGGATATACCCTGCACTCTTATAGGCGCAATAAAACATGGATGCTCGCAAACAGGAAGTGCGTATATAATTTGCAAGTACTCTCTCTATATGACTCGGCAATCATTTCCATGCTTTATACCACCCGTTGGCAATATGGAGCAAGAGCAGGGAAAGGCAGAACTTGACAAGCACAGGACATGCAGCAAGTCCCTATGAAAGTTATAGGCCAGAGAGGGATTGTCTGCCATGGAAGGAGGAATGTTTTCACTACCTCTGCATGGCAACAAGTACCGTATTTTTCCATGTATAAGATTCAAATTTAAGAAAAGGGGGGGAGATGACCCAGAGTTGTTGAGCTTTTGGGGGGGGGAGTGCCAAGGGTTGCTGAGCATTGGGGGGGGGATGCCAATAATCACTAACCCAACTGACAAACGCTGACCATCACTCGCATCGCTGAAGCCAACAAGCGCCTGCCCGATAGCCAACAGCAGCCGGCAATCGCACGCCTAATTGCCACAGTGGCAGCCAATCCACAGCAGCCCTTCCCACAGCAACCAATCACCCAGCAAATCGCCGCTGACAAGCTCCTGCTCGTGGCTACAACCAATCACCCGCCGCCCCATGCACTATCCATGTATAAGACGACCCCCGTTTTATAACATTGTTGTTGTTGTTTAGTCATTTCCGACTCTTCATGACCCCATGGACCATAGCACGCCAGGCACTTCTGTCTTCCACTGCCTCCCGCAGTTTGATCAAACTCCTGTTAGTAGCTTCAAGAACACTGTCCAACCATCTCATCCTCTGTCGTCCCCTTCTCCTAGTGCCCTCAATCTTTCCCAACATCAGGGTCTTTTCCAGGGAGTCTTCTCTTCTTATGAGGTGGCCAAAGTATTGGAGCCTCAGCTTCAGGATCTGTCCTTCCAGTGAGCACTCAGGGCTGATTTCCTTCAGAATGGATAGGTTTGATCTTCTTGCAGTCCATGGGACTCTCAAGAGTCTCCTCCAGCACCATAATTCAAAGCATCAATTCTTCGGCGATCAGCCTTCTTTATGGTCCAGCTCTCACTTCCATACATCACTACAGTACTCGGAAAACCATAGCTTTAACTATATGGACCTTTGTCGGCAAGGTGATGTCTCTGCTTTTTAAGATGCTGTCTAGGTTTGTCATCACTTTTCTCCCAAGAAGCAGGCGTCTTTTAATTTCGTGACTGCTGTCACCACCTGCAATGATCATGGAGCCCAAGAAAGTAAAATCTCTCACTGCCTCCATTTCTTCCCCTTCTATTTGCCAGGAGGTGATGGGACCAGTGGCCATGATCTTAGTTCTTTTGATGTTGACTTCAGACATATTTTGCGCTCTCCTCTTTCACCCTCATTAAAAGGTTCTTTAATTCCTTCTCAATTTCTGCCATCAAGGTTGTGTCATCTGCATATCTTAGAGTAAAAACACCTCGTCTTACACACGGAAAAGTACAGTATTTTGCTCCATTTCTAATACATAGCAGCATCTTGTGCCTTATCCCAGCAAGGGTGGAGAGTCTGATTCTGCCAAGATGAAACAATTCTATTTTCTTGGTACGGGGACTGGGTTTTGACAGCACGCTCAATTCATTGGCAACCGTTGTTGTACCAACATTTAACAGTTTCCTTTCTAGTGAAAAGGGGGAGGTTGAGGGTTGTTTCATGAAAAACAACCAACAGTTCTGCCTGCTGCCACTTGCTCGGGCAAATCATTAGCTTTGACTATTCCTTTTTTTGTTTGCTTGCTTGTTTACATGAATTAACAAAATGCATTTGATGCAAGCATGAAATTTGCAGCGGGCCACAATGAAAAGGAATTTTAAAGTAGCTTTCATTTCATGGTGCGCTAAAGTATGGTTGGGTAGTACAGAATCAAAACCACGATATTCAAAACGGTCTGTTTCAAAACAAAGCCGTCATTGGATCCCCAGGGTCGTAAAGTAGCTTAATGGCAGGACTTCGGCTTTGCATGCAGAAGGTCCTGAAGTCAAATCTTGGCATCGGCAGGAAATGCTGGGAATGTCTTGTCTAACACCCTGGACAATACTAAGCTAAATACTAAACCCTGTATTGACTCAAGTATAAGGCAGCTTCATATGTCCCTAAGCAAATTTTAAAATAATAATATTAATAATAATTTATACCCCACTCTGGGCGGCTCCCAACAGAAATTGTTGACTCACTCGCCTTACAGAACACATTGTGTTGGGATAGTAAACCCTGCATGTATACCATTTGACACAATACGTTTGTAAACTGCTGTTGTTTCTATGGCTGTGAGAGTGATATTTTCAGGTTCTAAAACTCCCTCCCTACTGAACTGCAGTTGATCGCAACATCATTGGCCTTTAAACTTTTCAAGCAATTTTTTCTTTTAGGATGGCCTTTCTTAAGGTTTGTTACTGCTGTTTTCAGTGAAATTTTTTTTTTAAAAAAATAACATTTTAGTGCTTCTCGGAATCTAAATCTCTGCTTTTATAAATGTTGCAGTTAATAAATGTTGTTTATCCAGTCAATGTTGGCAAAGTTTACACAAATGATTTAATGTGTTTGTGTGTGAATGTATTATATATTCTATTTTATTATTAAATTGTAAGCCACTTTGTGAAGATCATTCCCGAAAAGGTGGCCTATGAATGTGTTTATAAATAAATAAATATTCCAATATTACGCTTTCATTTGTGATTAAGCTTTTCCCGCTTTAGGAATACAGGATGGAGGAAAGAATGCCATGCACGGTCTTTCCTTTCTTAAGCTAACAGTTGCAGAAATCCACAGAAATCTTGGTGGTGGTTTCACTATGTAACTTAAAATTATTACAATGGAAACATGGAGCCAGTGCTTGCAAGGGGAAAAGACAAGACTACTATGTATACTGTTCCAAGTTCAGCGCAGTGCGCCAACTGAGCCAAAAGACGCTCTGCAGAAGGTAGAGGCCACAGAGTGTAACTTCCTTACGCTCTGGTTATTTTCTATGACGTTACTCCATGTATAATTAACTAATCTTCCTTATACTGCAAATCATTTATGTCATGGGGAAGTATCCTTCAGAATTTTCGGTAGGAGAAGTCACCGAAAGTTTAGAGCCCTTAATTTGCAGTGGGATCAGCTAAAAAGCAACAACATCCAGAGGTTTGCACGGAAAACCAGATTGCTGTCAGCACTGTTTTTTAAAAAAGAGCTAAAGGAAAGAATTGGGTAACTGCAACTGCCGAGACGAGGAGCATCGTACGGTAGCCAACATTCAAGCTTGGTAATTGCACTCTGTGGCTTCAATCTGGCCATGGCAGACTGACACATTGTCATTTGTGCTCGGGAAAAGTGTTTGTATTCAAGGTTGTGGGTGAGGTTTCTTAAATGTACTTGGCAGTGTTCCAGTGGCAGAAATCTGCAGGGTCATTTAAATAAGAATCATCTGCAATATTTAACATATTATGCTCCAGATGCCACTAGCTTTGCAGAGAGTGCCAGTCCAAAGTCTTTTTTTCATGATTGTCAAGGACTTGCTTGGATGCAAAGGAGCAGTGGGAGGCAACAGCTGGGGAAACCCCCCAAGGGAAGAAGGCTCAGAGCCAGGGGTTTGGTGGTGGGATGAGTGGTTAGAGGGGAAAGAGGGAACAAACTGGGAGGAGGAGGTGCTGGAAGCTGAAGAGGTAACAGGGTTCAGTGAGCAGGAAGAGTCTGTGACAGAGAGCAGTCCAGAATCGGATGGAGAAGTGGAGGCTGGAGAGGAAGAGGCCAAGAGGCAGAGATGGCAGGCTGCTGAAGAAGCCAGGCGGTCTCTCCCTCCAGCTGTGACCAGCTTCCTTTCCCCCTTGGTCACCCAGAACCAGAAGAGGTATAAATTAGGCTTACCAGATGTCCCCGGTTTCCGGGGATAGTCCCCGGATTCACCAATCTTCTGCCCCCGGGAGGAAATCTGTCCCCTGGAATGTCCCCGGATTTAATAAATGTCCCCGGATTTATGTCTGGGGACTTCCTGCGATGCAACATGGCTGGCACCATGGCAGCAAGCAGCATCGGAGGTCCCAGCCACATCTGGGAACATCACCTTTCATCTCCAGCTGCATCTACCGTAGATGATTATTTCCTTCTCCCAGTGCTGCAATTAGCCCTCTGGTAGGAGAGGAACCATCCCATTGGAACAAATGAGATCTTTCCTGTAGGCAAGATTCCTGCATTGAAGAGGGTTGGATTAAGTGACCCTCAGGGGTCTCTTCCAGCTCTACAACCCAATCAGAATCAGAATCATAATTTATTTATACCCTGCCCATCTGTCTGAGTTTCCCCAGCCACTCTGGGCGGTTCCCAACAGAATATTACAAACATGATAAAATATCAAACTTTAAAAACTTCCCTAAACAGGGCTGCATGCAGATGTCTTCTAAAAGTCAGATACTGTAGTTGTTTATTTCCTTGACATCTGATGGGAGGGCGTTCCACAGGGTGGGTGCTACTACCGAGAAGGCCCTGTGCCTGGTTCCACTTCTCGTAGTGAGAGAACCGCCAGAAGGCCCTCAGAGCTGGACCTCAGTGTCCGGGCTGAACGATCGGGGTGGAGACACTCCTTCAGGTATATAATGCCACGTCTTATCAGTGTAGTCTATTTCCCCAATTACAGAGAAGTTTCTTTCTTGGCCCCTTTCCTGTCTTCCCATCTAAGTGCTTAGAAGACATTGAGTCCCAGTAAAGGATAGGGCTTTCCCCGGCAATAGTGAAAAAAATGGAGAAAGTCCCTCATGTCCTTTTAAATTATCACTATAAGTAGATGGCAACAGAGCCCCCTGCCCTTTTCACCAGGCCAGGGGTATGGGGTGTTTTTTTTCATTTTTCATTTCACTTTTAATTTGTTTACTGCCTTTCTATATTGCTATACCCAAGCCGAAGAAACAACAAAACAGACACCAAAGACCACACGCCATCTAATAATCCAATACAATAAAGTCATAGTAAAAACATTACATTTTTAATAAACAACCTATATTAAATAAAGCAATACAGTGATACCTCGGTTTTCAAATGTAATCCATTCCAGAAGACCGTTTGAGTTCCGAAACGTTCAAAACCCAAAAACTCAATAGCCGACAGCTAGGCCTCCGGATCTTGCAGTCAGCGGAAGCCGCGTGGCATGTTCAACTTCGGAGGTGTGTTCGAAAACCAAAGCATTTACTTCCGGGTTTATGGCGTTTGAAAACCGAAATGTTCGTCAATGGACTCGTTCGACAACCAAGGTACCACTGTACCCAATAATCCATAATAGTAATAATAATTAATTTAAAATGATAATTAAACAGTTTACACCTAACAATTACAATAAAGAAAAATAACGGCAAGTCGCAATGCATAAAATACCACAAAACATGCAAAGATATGTAAAAGGATCAAATTGAGAAACAAGGACACACAACTTGTTGTCTAAACAAGGACACACAAATTGTTGTCTAAAAATACACTAGAATTCCTAGTTACAGGTAGGTAGCCGTGTTGGTCTGCCATAGTCACAACAAAATAGCCAACATAATAATAAAGAACCAGACAAAAAATTAAAAAAAAATCCTTCCAGTAGCACCTTAGAGACCAACAAAGTTTGTCATTGGTATGAGCTTTGGTATTAAGAAGTGTGCATGCACACAAAAGCTCATATCAATGACAAACTTAGTTGGTCGCTAAGGTGCTACTGGAAGGTTTTTAATAATAATAATAATAATAGTTTCGCCTAGAATTCCTCTCTTCCCAGCTGCTTCTGCTGTTCTCAAAGTTGAACTGAGCAGAAGTGAATAATTATTCCTACTTTGCAGGAAAGTTGGACTAGATAACCGTTGGGGGTCCCTTTCAACTCTCTGATTCTATGATTATGTGGTAGGATCAGGTCCAATCTAAGCCCCGTCACTGCACCAATTCCAGGTGTGCAGAGTGATGTGCTTGTCCTCCCAGCCCTGGCTGCCATGCTCAGCAATGTCTGGATTTCTCCCTGGGTGCAGCTCTTTGCTACTGATATCGGATCAGAGACAGGTTATAGGACAGGGGTCAGCAAACCTTTTCAGCAGGGGGCCGGTCCACTGTCCCTCAGACTTTGTGAGGGGCCGGACTACATTTTGAAAAAAAAAAATAGGAACAAATTCCTATGCCCCACAAATAACCCAGAGATACATTTTAAATAAAAGGACACAATCTACTAATGTAAAAACACCAGGCAGGCCCCACAAATAACTCAGAGATGTATTTTAAATAAAAGGACACATTCTACTAATGTAAAAACATGCTGATTCCCGGACCGTCCGCGGGCCGGATTTAGAAGGTGAATGGGCCGCATCCAGCCACCAGGCCTTAGTTTGGGGACCCTGTTCTAGGTATTTGGCTGGCGGCAGAATAATAATTTCCATTGATATTTATGCTGATTTCTAATTGTTCTTTGATCCTCTCTTATCTCTCTTATCTCTTACCACTGTATTCTGCTCTGGCCAGACCTCACCTGGAGTACTGTGTCCAGTTCTGGGCACCACAGTTCAAGAAGGACACTGACAAGCTGGAACGTGTCCAGAAGAGGGCAACCAAAATGGTCAAAGGCCTGGAAACAATGCCTTATGAGGAACGGCTTAGGGAGCTGGGTATGTTTAGCCTGGAGAAGAGAAGGTTAAGGGGTGATATGATAGCCATGTTCAAATATATGAAAGGATGTCACATGGAGGAGGGAGAAAGATTGTTTTCTGCTGCTCCAGAGAAGCGGACACGGAGCAATGGATTCAAACTTCAAGAAAGAAGTTTCCACCTAAACATTAGGAAGAACTTCCTGACAGTAAGAGCTGTTCGACAGTGGAATTTGCTACCAAGGAGTGTGGTGGAGTCTCCTTCTTTGGAGGTCTTTAAGCAGAGGCTTGACAGCCATATGTCAAGAATGCTTTGATGGTGTTTCCTGCTTGGCAGGGGGTTGGACTGGATGGCCCTTGTGATCTCTTCCAACTCTATGATTCTATGATTATCAAACAGAGTTTGAAAGGGTTCCCTCACCTCTCCTAACACTATCCTCATTCTCAAGATTTGAAAACTGAGAAAGTGGCAGGCTCCACATGATTCCATACTGTCTTCAATATTCTGGAAGAAACAGTCATCTGTCTTCAGCTTAATTTGTTTCCCAAACAGTTTGGGAGTTATGGCTGAATATAGTATACGGGCTAAACATCTTTAGAAGCACAACAAACTAAAATAATCTGCCAAATCTGTTTATCCGTTCCTCCTCCTACCGTACATGTGCTATTTGTTTTGTCATATTTTGCAGTGCAATAGTGAACGTGCATTAGCATGGCACAACGTGTTTTGTCTCCCTCCCCCCTTCCAAAATTAAACTAGAAAACTTTACTCTATCTATAGTCCATGTCATGGGGTCTGAAAAGGGGCTGGCTTTTACCAGCTGTGGTGATTAAATGAGCTAAGTTACTGTATCCTGAGTTTGACCAAACTGCGGGAGGCAGTGGAAGACAGGAGTGCCTGGCGTGCTCTGGTCCATGGGGTCACGAAGAGTCGGACACGACTAAACGACTAAACAACAACACTGTATCCTAGAGAAATTAGCCACATTGGTATATGAGTAGCTTTCACCCACCTCACCTTAACTGTGTAAAGTCAGTCTAATATATGTAGCATTCAGTTTGCAACCACAGGTTAGCATTCAAGAGAACTGAAATTGACCAGAGAAGATCCATTAATCATTGGAATAATTTTTGGGAACACACTAAAAAGTTGCAAAAAGATGTAAATTATACAGATGCAAAAAAGATGTAAATTATACAAGGAAAACAATATTGCTCTTTAGATTTCACTTACAGATAAACCATTCAAACAGGCCAAGGTGTGATTTACCTTATGCATATTATACGCCAATATTTTTAGCCTGCTATCAGACACTGATTGATCATATCCCTATTGAAGTAACAATCTTTGTGTAAAACAACATTTTCCTCCTTCATCCTGCGATTAGTTTGAACTTGAGGAATTAAACCAGGTACTTTGATATAACCTGCAACACTAGTAAAATTATTTCCAGGGCCAATAATGAATAGTCATCTCTGGGAAAGCACCTTAACTCCCAAAAATACATAATGCTCAAATGTGAGCAACAAGATGACATAACAACTTGACAAGTAGAACATATTGTATGTGAAATAAAAGTTAGACATGGAACTGAATGAGAACTTTGTATTGTGTCCACAGTCCTGTGAATACTTGCATTCACAAATTAGCATAACTAAAGTACATAGGGTAATATTCAAATATGTTTTATTCAGAGTTGACCCATTTATATTGATAAACATTTATATTTACATTAATTTCAATAGGTCCACTCGAGTAAAACCTGGTTGAATAATGCCCATAGATTATAGAGTGTCCCATAGTTTAATATGGCCAGAGCTAGACATTTAAAAAATCCTTTTTATTTCAATGGGAGTGCATAAGTCTTCTATTGCAATCCAAGGTATGAGAAAGTGTTTAACTTTGGGTGAGCCATGGATGTTCCATATAATTTGGTGTCAACAGTGAATTTGTACATGCTGATAAAATAGTCTCATTTTCATTCATTCCTACTCCAGCGGAACTTAAATAACTATATTTGGGCAGATGTGAAAATATCTGTGTCCATTCATTTTCTCGGCTGCCACAGAGTTCTGAAATTTGGGTGTCAGCTTTCCTTTTAAAAAGCGAAATGATCCTGACTCACATTTTCCTTCATTTAATTGTTTCATGCTGCTTGGTAGAAAGGAAGCAAAAAATATTGTGAGCTTCAGAAAGATCTGTAAAGTGCTAGAAAGCCATACAGCAGATACATTTGCAAATTATTTCAAATATGGGGACACCTGGTGAACTTTTAAAAGTAGAATATTGGGGTGGAGTTGATTGAGGAATTAAAATAAAAGAAATTAGGAGTAAGTACATCATGCTTACAGCAACTGAGTAAAAGAAGCCCACCAGGTTCTTAAATGTCAAGAAATATGACAAAAATTAGTCCTTCCCCTGAGGGAAGCACAAAACAATGAATTATGTGGTTGTAGCCAACATAGCAAGGGACCCAGGTGGCGCTGTGGGCTAAACCACTGAGCCTAGGGCTTGCTGATCAGAAGGTCGGCGGTTCGAATCCCTGTGACGGGGTGAGCTCCCGTTGCTCGGTCCCAGCCCCTGCCAACCTAGCAGTTTGAAAGTACATCAAAATGCCAGTAGATAAATAGGAACCGCTATAGCGGGAAGGTAAACGGCGTTTCCATGTGCTGCTCTGGTTTGCCAAAAGCGGCTTAAGTCATGCTGCCCACATGACCTGGAAGCTATATGCTGGCTCCCTCGGCCAATAATGCGAGAAGAGCGCGCAACCCCAGAGTCGGTCACGACTGGACCTAATGGTCAGGAGTCCCTTTACGTTTACCTTTAGCCAACATAGCACTGAATTAAAGTAACTTATTCTGTGGCCCCCACTTGGTTCCAATGGGGAGTTGTGGTGATGAGGGCTGGGCTGGCATGACAGGCTCCATTTACCCTCCATGCCCTGCCCCTGCTGGCGTGCCCCCCACCACCACCACCACCACAAGCACCAGCAAACCACGCTACGCCATTGGCCACGACCCTCCAAATAAAAGGCAAAAACCTTGAACGAAATAACTTGAGGTAGCATAGGTAGCCTTCAATTCAGTATGCTATCTCCCTTACCGAAGAACATATATATTTAATATGTGTAGATTGCTTCCACTTGGGATTGCATTATTTGAAGTTGAATAATCGATGCTGCACAGCTTTGCTTCTGTGAACAAGTGTCTTTTTTATTACATTGTAAATGAAGGATAAACTGTCATTTTTCACACATTACCCAGACCTTCATATCTTCTGTTATTCTTTTTCTTAAAAATAAATAAATAACCAGCAAACTAAAGGTCCCTGAGGAAGAGGAGTAACCTTGGACAAGTCATTGTCTCTCAGTCCTTAAGCCACCTCTAGAGTTGCTGTGAGAATAAAATGTGAGGTGAGAGTCAGTTATAAGGCAAGGAGACAAAAGATATAAAGAGAAGTATTCAAAGAAGCTTGATGAAAGAGGCAGTACAATAGTGTTTTTTTCTTTTTTTGTGTTGTTCACTATGCATTTAGTAAAATCAAAATAAATAATTTAAAGAATGCGAGAAGATGTATTTTAAGCCTCATTTGTTATCAGTCTCAGGAACACAGCTACCAACGTAGATCATACTTCACTGATAGGTCATCTTTACAATCAACTACAAACAACTACAGTACTGCATTGCATATAGAGGGGAGCAGTTCCCGAATCTGGGCACAGTCAACCTTGATAGCTGGTTGATAGCAAAGACTACTCTGGTTGGTCAACTAAGCCCCACACACTTTGGCCAAACTGAATTCCAGTGGGTGGCGGCTATTCTGCCTTCCCTTGCAGCCGACCAAGGAAATTCCCCAACAGGGAATTCCCCAATACGATGGAGAGGCCTTTCTCTCTCGGGAGCCAAGGTCCTTCTGTAAAAGGCTACTACCACTGCCAACCCAGTGGTAGTGGCCTTTCACAGCGGTAGTGGTCTTTTTCTTTGTGTCGCTTTATTACTTTATAATTGAAAACTTTTCAATAAAATATGAATATAAAGAACATCTCTTTTATTGCCTCAAAATGATGATACAGCAACCCTAGCAAACTCGACTTATGCAAACCTTACTTGAGCTTCAGTCCCATTATATATGGTCAGTTTAAGACCAAGCGCAGGGCACTCATTTTATACAATTTCATATTCTGTCTACGAAGGGTATTCCGTTGGGAACCGCAAAGAGTGGCTGGGGAGACCCAGCCAGATGGGTGGGGTATTAATAATAATAATAATAGTTATTATTATTATTGCCTGCTGAATACGGGAGAGCCAAAAGCCATGGGAGAGCCAAAGAGCTATAGCTCAGGAAGAGGAAATGCTTTCCATACAGGTCACAAATTCCATCTCGTACAGTTGCAGTTAGAAGGATTTCAGGACTGGAGGGGAGGGGAAAAGTCCACCTAAGACAGGCATCCCCAAACTGTGGCCCTCCAGATGTTTTAGCCTACAACTCCCATGATCCCTAGCTAATAGGATCAGTGGTCAGGGATGATGGGAATTGTAGTCTAAAACATCTGGAGGGCCGAAGTCTGGAGATGCCTGACCTAAGATGTTGAAGAGCCAAAGCCACTTGGAACAGATGATTCTGATGTGGATAAAGTAGCTTCATACATTTACTTTAGCGATATACTGAAGACTGCCCTCCATGGGATATGTACACCCCAACTTTTAAAGCATTTACTCTGCTTCAGTTTAAAATGACACCGTCTTGAGTAACACGAGGACAGCAATACAGTGGTACCTCATGTTGCATACGGGATCCGTTCCGGAGCCCCGTACATGAGCAGCAACATGAGCAGTACGCAACATGAAGTGCCACATGTGCACGGCGCGATTCGGTGCTTCTGCGCATGCCGTCATTTTCGTGTCTGCGCATGCGCGAACCGCCAAGTACCCATTCCGGTACTTCTGGGTTTGGCGCGTGCGTATCCCGTGTGGTACGCAACCGGCAGCATTCGTAACAAGAGGTACGACTGCACTGTGGTTTCACTTCTGAAAAACTTCAAAATGAGCAACACAGCCTTTAATTTACATTATAGGTGTAATTCCTTGTAAGTACAGTTTTAGGGGAAAGACTGACACAAAGGGACCTACAATGTGTTGATACAACAGCTTAAGGGCTGTTTTTTTTTTTTTTTTTTTTGGTAAATGAACAATGATGCACACAGGAAGGATCTAGGAATCTTAACCCAAATCATTGGCACTGGGGGCCCAACCACACTGAAGACATTTCAGTTTAAACTATAAAAATTTCTGATTATCCTCATGTGACCTCAATGGCATCTCGCCAGAACTCGGCTCTTGTTGGCATTTAATCTGAACGTAATCCCTGAAATCTCTCCTGTATTGCTAGGTTGCAGGGGTACTAGACTCGGGCAGTGGACCAAGGCTTACGCTGTAAATGTTGTTCTCGGCTTGTATTATTCCCTTTACCTTTTTCAGCTACAGCAAACAATCGGTTTGAAATTTGCTTTCGTTTTTTTGAGTATGGACTTGTTCATTGTAGAAGCATGTCGTTTAAAAATAGAAAGCAAATCAAGCATAATAATGTTCACAGAAATAATTGCCCCTTTGCACTTTAGATGAGTCACGGCACTACCCTCACAGAAGAACCACACACACATACAGAGCTTCGGGTAAAAAAGTGTTATTTCTAAAGATAATTCACAAGGAAACAAACTAAAGGTATCAAAGGTTGAAACATGAGTAAGTCATAATACTGATGCTGTGTGATCTTAGAAAGTCTTTTAAATGCATTCTTAGTTTCACTTGATGATCTCTTACAAAAAGTAGCTCAGGACGTGACACAGCTAAGATAGGCAATGTGTTTCCTCTGAAACGTATTTAAAATGTAGGCAGGGCCGGCGCGTCCATTTAGGCGAACTAGGCAGCTGCCTAGGGCGCCAAAATGGAGGGGGCGCTGGCCAGCCTGCCCACCGCTGCCACCTCCACTGCGCCTGTCAGCTGTTGAGTGGCTTCAGGCCGCTATCCTGAGGCGCACGCTTTCCTCCGGAGAGCAGCCTGAAGCCGCCCAACAGCTGACAGGCGGAGTGGAGGCGGCCCCAGGCTCGCGCTCCCCCCGCAAAGCCCTGGAGGCACGCGGGGAGTGCGAGCATGGGGCCACCTCGCCGTGCCTCTCTGCTGTTCAGCAGAGGCGGTCCCAGGCTCGCGCTCCCCACGCGAAGCTCCAGAGGCGTGTGGGGAGCACGAGCCTGGGGCTGCCTCCTCCGCGCCTCTCAGCTGTGCCTGTTGAGTGGCTTCAGGCCGCTATCCCGAGGTGCGTGCGTGCCTCTGGAGAGTGGCCTGAAGCCACTCAACAGGCACAGCTGACAGGCGCAATGGAGGCGGCCCCAGGCTCACGCTCCCCGCGCAAAGCTCCAGAGGCCGCAGGGAGAGCGAGCCTGGGGCCACCTCGCCGTGCCTCTCAGCTGTTTTTTATTTTATTTTTTCTATTTTTATTTTTTATTTTTTCTATTATTTATTTATTTAGATATTTAGGGGGGGGGCAGAAGGTGATCTCGCCTAGGGCGTAAAAAACCCTAGCGCCGGCCCTGAATGTAGGTGACATGCATAATAATAATTACAACAATTTTATTATTTGTACCCTGCCCATCTGGCTGGGTTGCCCCATACATCTCTAATAAAACTATGCACAGATAGTCTGGGGAACTCAGAAGCACCAAGAGTGTCAAACAAATGTATTTGCAGGATTGAAGCCACATGCATATACATTGTCCATCGTTTATATGTTTGTTGCAAGAAATTATGTATTACATTCATATCCCAACTTTCCTCAAGGTGGTATACACATTCTGCTTCTTCTCGTTTTACCCAAGAACAACCCTGTGAGGTACAGAATCATCTATATATATATATATAAATGTAGGCATTGCGCGTGCAGAGGTCACAGCCTTTCTCCGTAACTGCTGAACTGTAATGTAACAAATTTGGCCACAATGTTCCATGCCCATCAGGGAGGGATCTGGCATAATTCCCCCCCCCAAAAAACCACACCTTTCACACCTAAAATAATGATTAAACACAAAAAAGTGGTGCCCAAATTAGACGTCACCACCAGAAGCTCTGAAGACTCCAACAGCATCCAATAGAAAGGCAGATCGCACGCTGGTGCCTCCAAAGCTGTGCCACCAGATGACATCACAAAATTCCACAGCAACCAACTGAAAACAGTCCTTTTGCAGCAAAAAGGTCCAGCTTTTTCCATAGGCCACAGCATTGCCTAGCAGGGAAAACTGAGTAGGCCGCACCATTCAGTAGGCCACAGGCAAAAAGAAACAGAATAGGGCCTTTCGCAATTGGTGGGGCACAGGGATGAGGCACAACAAAGGGAGGTGGGAAACACATAGCAGGGGGGGAAGGACCCTGAGTCAGCCAAAGCAGTGGAGGGTGGGGACATTTTCAGGAGCACGCGTGGGGGGGAGTCTTATTTTTGAAACTTACAGTAGGGGAGTCAGGGTTGGGACAGGGCAGGTAAGGGGACTCTAAAGGGACTTTGAAGGTCCATTTAACAGAAAAAGCTCCATTTAACACAAAAACCCACAGCAACGCGTGGCCGGGCCAGCTAGTAGAATCATAAAATCATCAAATTGTAGAGTGGGAAGGGACCATGAGGGTCCAAACCCCTGCAATCTTTTTGCCCAACGTGGGTCTCAAACCCTTAACCCTGAAATCAAGAATCTCATGCTCTAACAAATGAGCTATCAGGAGGAGAGCCTAAGAGAATTTGACTGGCCAAAAGTCACCCTTCAAAGCTGATCAGGGGGTTGAACCCTGCCACCAGTCCAACATTCCAACCATGGCACCATACTGGCTCTCAAATATTTAAACTGTAGCGATGCTTGAAAATTATCTTATATTCTTTGGCCTCTGCTAGACTCTCCCCTAGCACCTACTCTGTGCAAATCCTGCAATTTGATGCTAATTTGGATACTCATGTGGGTCAGTAACTGGAATGTCAAGCTGCAGGGACAAGCTCGTTCGCCTTTTCTAAATGAAATAAATAAATAAAATTGACTATTATTATTTTAAGAACACAGAGCCAAAGGGCTAAGTGCTACACATGCGTTTATCTGTCTTAGCAAGACTTCAGTGAGAAGGGAAAGGGGGGAAAAACAGCTAAGAGGTAAGGAGGAAATTTTCATGCCATGCCAGGCACCAGAAAAATGAATGGTTATAGCTACAGTATATTCCTCCCCCCCCCCTGTCTTCAAAGTCGGGCTAGACATAATTTTGATCCTTCCATTGACTAAGCTTCATCTATTCAACTCAGTTTTAGGAAGGTGAACTAAGTGGTCGATAGAAAAATCCAGAGATACTACCGGTAGTGATCAGAAAATACCTTTACGAGAAGGAAGCTCATCTCAGGATACTTGACAGAAAAATATTTTGTCCCTTGTTTTGCATGATTGACACCAGCACAACTGAGGACTTCCTCGTTTCCAAAGACTCACATCAAACAACTTTTAGCACATGAATGCTTTTTGCCCATGAAACTAGATGGGATTTCGCATTTTAGATTATATATATAAAACCACCATGGAGCTCATCTGCATCTAGGAAGCATGCAGGAGCAGACCTGTTGTGTAGCCAAAAAGCTCACACAGTTTTTTAAGTGAGCACAATTAAAGTGTCCTCATTTCCTTAATAATTACATATCCAATATAAAACAGTTGGTCCTGTAGCCAGCCTGCCCAAGATAGATCCCAGTCTTTGTTCTCCCTTCTTCTTCGCAGCAAGTTGCTCTAAAAACTCTATTTTCCTGTCACCTAAAACTGCACATCCCATCACCATGGCAACCTCTCTATCTGCCCAGGCCCAAGATTCCTCTTAGATTGACCATCAACAACACCTTCTGTCATGCCTCCATCCCAGGCGAGGCCCTGCCTTGGAAGAAAGCTTGGCTTGTTCTTTTCCATTGACCTTCAATCTTCTCTTCAATACTCCAAATAATCATAATTATTTTCTAGGGTTTGGGAGAGGTGCCCCCCCAAAAAATCTGTAACAATATGCAGTGCTTTTTTCTGGGGGTACACATACCCCTAAACCAGGCACCCCCAAACTGTGGCCCTCCAGATGTTTTCGCCTACAACTCCCATGATCCCTAGCTAACAGGACTAGTGGTCAGGGATGATGGGAATTGTAGTCCAAAACATCTGGGGGGGTCGAAGTTTGGGGATGCCTGCCCTAAACATTTTGTGAATCTTTGACTTTTGTCCATTTACTGTATTTATTTTCCCCAATTTGAACTATAAAATGGTGATTTTCTTGAGTAAAAATGAGAGTACCCCTAAACATTTTTAAAGAAAATAAAGCACTGACAATGTGTGTGTGTGTGTGTACATACATGTACATGCATGTACAGTATGTTCTAACTATGCATATATACTCATGCATAAGAAAATGTACAGCAAACCTGTACTTTAGCTGTCAGTCTCTCCATAATTGCTATCTAAAGCCATTTCAGTCTAACTTACTTCCACATGACTGACATCATTTCCACCGGTTGTGTGACACATTTCTTTAGCCTCTGAAATACTCAGAGAGCTGCAACACACACACACACACACACACACACACACACACACACACAGCCCCACCAAGTTGCAAATAAATAATCACAACATAAACCCCAGAAACAAGTGCTCCATGCAAGCTGCCTCACAGCTCCGCTGCCTAAGCTGCTAACAAAAATGAAGTTCAGCGCTCGGCCAATCCCATCATCCACCGAGAAGAGAAAATGCTTTGCATAGCCTACAGCAACTATTGTTAGGCGATCCAAGAGGAGGGATTAGAGGCTAGTTTCTGAAGAAGTCTCGGCTGATTATTGTCCACGCAAAATTAGATCTGTGTCTGAGAAAGTCAAATTTTGAGGGTGGGGTGGGGGGGACCATACAGCCTGTCACAATATGCACGGCAACAGTATGTCCCGGAAACATGCAGCAGAATGTCTGCGCTGCTTTGCATTGATAACTCTTCTCAAAACACTTCTTAGAAACAGTGAACTCAGGACAATCATCCACACCCACATTCCTGGTTTTCACAAGAGCTTTTCATTTCCCATCCAGCATCTGCTCGTTATCATAATAGAACATATGAAGTAACAGCTAGGGATTTTGGCATCTTCGCAACACTGAAAGTGCAATATCTCACTAAAAATGCTGCTGCTGTTCCTTCTCTAGCCAATGGATGGGATGACCCCTAATTGCCACAATGTTCTCCCTAGCAGACAGGAGGAGCATCTTCCCAGAGGTCCTTGGTCCTCTCTGGCTGATGGCAGAGGTCAAAGAACACCTCCTTTCTGCTCTCTAGCTGCCCTTCACACAAAGGAAGTTTGGTCTCTGTGGCCAATCTGGCAATCAGGGGAAGGTTGGCCCTTCATTATGGATCTTCTCAACAAACAGGGAATCTGTCAGGCAAGCTCCATCAGGCTCTTTCCTCAACTGTCATCAGCAGCCATTGCATCAGGAAGGGAGATGGGATGGAAGGCCTTCTCCATGCTCTCTGTCAGAAGGCCAGCAACTTTTGGCTCCCCCTCCCCTTGAGATCTTCCATTCTAGCTGGCCATTACAGTGTTACCCAGGTTTTCGAACAGCTTAGTTCTCGAACAACTTGGAACCCGAACGCTGCAAATGTTTGTGAACATTTTTTCCCGAAGTTGAACGTGTTCCGTTTTTAGTCCTCCGCTTCCAATTAGAGTGTTCCTCTTCCTGTTTGAGTGTTCCGTTTCTGATTTGAACCCCCCACTTCTGATTATATATTTGGCGCTTCTATTTGGTGCTTTTGTTTTTGCTATTTTTGCGTGTTTTTGTTTGTGCGGCTTTTTCGGTTAATTTGTTTTTGTGACTTTGTAGAACCCAGTTCAGCTACTGATTGATTGATTGATTGTGTGACTGTGGAAATGGATAAAAGTTGCAAAGCCAAGAGAACCATTAACAGAACAATAATAGAGGTAGTAAAATTCATGTAAAATTCCTGGTTTTGGCCTTGTTTTTAAAAGTCTGGAACGTATTAATCCATTTTGCATTACTTTCTATGGGAAAGCGTGCCTTGGTTTTGGAACGCTTTGGTTTTGGAACGGACTTCTTGAACGGATTAAGTTTGAGAACCAAGGTACCACTGTACAAAAATTCTATAACCAAGAAACAGTGCTCATGTGCTCCTTCCCCCTTCCAATTCCTTTTCCATTTGTGTTATGTTTTTTACATCACAAGGCTGGGACCAGAGAATGTCTTAGCACTGGTATTTATAAGCCTCAGGGGTAACCTTTTTGGCTAAGAAGCGGGATGAAAACCCTTAAAATGAACCACTATTGTGACTGAGAAAGATCAGCAAGGCTAGGGTGCGGTCGCGGAGGTGCAGCAAACACAGGAAGAGCTACTTCAATTTTGAGAATCACAAATAGAAATTGTGTTAGATTATGAGTACAAGGTTTTCCAAGGGTAACATTCTGTGTCCACATCATTAATCAGATTCTGAGAAGCCTCCCTCCTTGAAATTTCTCTCTCATTTGAATCTGATCTATTCTTTATTTCTTTGACATTGCATTAACAAAAGGGTCAGGGTTTTTCTCATCCTTTTTATATCGCAGTTAGACTTTGGGAGATCCATAGTCAAACCCTCACTCATTCATGGGACAATCACAGGGACATCAACTGGGGTAAATCCATCCATTCATAAGACCCTCACCACATTGGAAAAAGGGCTGGAAACTGCTGTGATTAATAATAATATTCCCCCCATATTTTTTAAAAAAACATTTTCCCCATAATAATAATATCCCCTCTCAAGTTAAATACTTCCTTCTACACAAGTATATTCGTAGGCAGCCTATAGGAACTGTAAAGCACTTTTATTTGCTATTCCTTTTTTTGGAATAACTTTTTTGGGGGGTTTATAAACAAGAATAATGTTATACAAATAAGTATACAGACGTATCTTGGAAGTCGAATGGAATGTGTTCCGGAAGTCCGTTCAAATTCCAAAAGGTTCGACTGTCAAGGCGCGGCACCGGACGTTCAACTTCCAAAAATCATTCGAAAACTGGAACAATCGCTTCCGGTTTCCAATCGTTTGGGAGCCGAAACATTTTGAGTTTACAGGTGTTCAGCTTCCGAGGTTCCACTGTACCATGTTTTCTCATGTCATTTGTACATCACAAAAATACCATAATAAATGTGGAGCAATCTCTACAACATATGGTTCATTATTAGTGGTCAATGTATAGGTTACTGGTTCATGAACTGGTTTAAACAAAGGGGAAATTACTTTTTAAAGAATTTCTTATCAAGAATTACAACTATGAAAATCAATACGTGTTTGTCACTGTGTCATTATGAGTATGGTTGTTCTGACTCCTATGAAAAGAACTATCGCTTGGCAACATATGGGTAGCCTTTAACAAAAATGCATTAATGCTTTTGATGGCTTGGCGTACTCTCTTTCCTGCTATTGCAATGTGACATCCTTTGGCTAGTAGGAGGTGCAAAGATTTAATGACTGAGAGACGGGGTGGGGGGAGAGAATAGCTGTGAATCAGCTGAGAGTGAAGCACAATCTGATGCAGGATCGTATGTTTTGCCGCTGGGTAGCAGCCATCTATTTTCTTCTAATAAACGGAGCAAATATTACAAAGGTACGAGATGCTCAGTGCTGTGGTCTAAACCACAGAGCCTAGGGCTTGCCAATTGGAAGGTTGGCAGTTCAAATCCCCACGACGGGGTGAGCTCCCGTTGTTTGGCCCTAGCTCCTGCCCACCTAGCAGTTCGAAAGCATGTCAAGTGCAAGTAGATAAATAGGGCGGGAAGGTAAACGGCGTTTCCGTGTGCTGCTCTGGTTCGCCAGAAGCAGCTTTGTCATGCTGGCCACATGACCCAGAAGCTGTCTGCGGACAAACAGCGGCTCTAGGCACTAGGCAATAAAAAGGACATTTTTGCCCGTGTCAAAAAGGGCCTCTTTTAGGTGCAAAGCCAATTCTCTAATAGCAAAATATGATTTATTGGCTGTCTCCGGCTACATTACATGCAGCAGCACACACACACCCGGTGCATTAATGTTAGAACTATGCAGGGCCTCAGGACACCCAAACTAATAATAATAATAATAATAATAATAATATAATTTATCTATACCCTGCCCTTGGGGTGGGTTTCCCCAGCCACTCTGTGCGGCTTCCAACAGAACATTAAAAACAAAATAAAACTTCAAACATTAAAAACTTCCCAAAACAGGGCTGCCTTCAGATGTCTTCTAAAATTCAGATATTTATTTCCTTGACATCTGATGGGAGGGCATTCCACAGGGCGGGCGCCACTACCGAGAAGGCACTCTGCCTTGATCACCTTAACCTCACTTCTCACAGTGAGGGAACCGCCAGAAGGCCCTCAGAGCTGGACTTCAGTCTCTGGACTGAACGATGGACTGAACGAGACGCTCCTTCAAGTACCGTATAGTGGGCTGAGTCCGTTTAGGGCTTTAAAGATCAGCACCGATACTTTGAATTGTGCTCGGAAACTTACTGAGAGCCAATGTAGGTCTTTCAGGACCAGTGTTATATGGTCTCGGCGGCTGCTCCCAGTCACCAGTCTAGCTGCTTAGTTGTAGTTTCCGGTTCACCATCAAAGGTAGCCCCACGTAGAGTGCATTGCAGTAGTCCAAGTGGGAGATAACTAGAGCATGCACCACTCTGGCAAGAGATGTCATGGCTGGCAGAAGTATACATAGATTTATCCCTGAACAACCACTTCTGATTTCTTGAAGCCATAACCTAATTCTATATAAAATCGTGTTGGATGAAAAAAAGCTGACACGAGAAATCAAAGCACTTGAGCTGGATTCCATCAAGCGCAACATGCCAGCTTCCCATTCCAGGAGGTGTGGTGCTGATTTGCCTGAGGGACTGAACAGTTCTTGTTGTTTTCAAGAATCTTTGACTCACCATCTCTCAGGTTTGGGAGTTCTACTGAGTCAGACCTTCGATGCATCTACCTCAGTAGTGTCTAAATCAAGGACAGGGAACCTGTGGTTTTAGGGTAGTCTCTCTGTCAACCTAGCAGTTCGAAAGCACGTCAAAGTGCAAGTAGATAAATAGGTACCGCTACAGAGGGAAAGTAAACGCCGTTTCCGTGTGCTGCTCTGGTTCGTCAGAAGCGGCTTAGTCATGCTGGCCACATGACCTGGAAGCTGTACGCCGGCTCCCTCGGCCAATAACGCGAGATGAGCGCCGCAACCCCAGAGTCGGTCACAACTGGACCTAATGGTCAGGGGTTCCTTTACCTTTACCTGCTGCAGGAGGCACCACAGCAATGCTGGGGAGCGGGGCATAGGGGTGCACGTGCGAAGCATTTCAGTGTCGCATAGGGGACCCCAGAAATTTGAGAGCCTGAGGTCTGCCAATGGATACTCCTGACGGTTGGCCATGTTGGCTGAGGCTGATGGAAGTTGGGGTGCAGCAACATCAATGGGGGTGGAGACGCTCCTTCAGGTATACTGGACCGAGGCCATTTAGGGCTTTAAAGGTCAGCACCAACACTTTGAATTGTGCTCAGAAACGTACTGTGTATATGTGTGTATGTGTATAATAAAACTCTGTAAATACACCAGAGAGGAGCCGGGAGTCGTCACTTGTGGAAAGCACAAGCAGTGTCCTCACACACCCTCCACTACATTCAAGACCAGCAGGCTACTTTAAGGATGCATTGTGTACACATCTCTGTTCTACAGTACTTTCCCAGTCCTCCACGATGCCTGTGGCAGCCTCCTTGCCTTGCCTAATGGCAGGGCTGGCCCTGGGGAAGGTGGCCCTTTTGCGTCTGAGTTTGCCCCTGCCACCTCCCAGAGAGTTCTTCTTCTTTAAAAGGTCTATACTAAGAAGATACAGAGACAATTATTTTCATTTGCTTCTTGCATCTCCTGCCCTCCCAATTGGAGTGTATTTCAGACAGCACATTTCCTCCCACTTAGGGCTTTTATTCATCATCACTTACTTTGATCAGAAAGCTGAAGTGCCGGGATCTTTTGCATGCTGTGGAGAGAACAGGGGGGGGGGGAGAGAGAGTTAGTAATGATTATATATTTAAATGTGCTTGCATGCTTTCAGCACGGAACAAGTTTTTAATACACCACGTTTAAGAAACAGAGACATGCTTTTGCTGTGAATATTCAGAAACGTCAGTGTTGGGTACTAAGCTTGGATCCTAGAACAATAGGCAGGTAGGATCCTTGAATGCAGCAACTGATTGGCTTGCAGGAGAAGACCAATCAGGCTCCAGGAGGGAAGCAGAATCAGCCAATCAGACGGGACTCATTGTGTAAATAATGTATATAAAACCCTGAGGTTTGGGGGGGGGGATTCAATCACTGTTTTACAAGCTGCAATAAAGAGCATGAAATCACTGCAGGACTCTGGGTATATTTTTTTTAATAAAGGTCAAACCTAAATTCTGACAAAAGATCAGTCAACACAATCTTCTTCAGTCAGCACAGTCAGATTATTCAGTTTTTGGTTTCTGCCTTGGATACTCATTAATGGATCTCATTAAAAAGCTAAAGAACGGGGGGGGGGCATCCCGCTTACTTGTCCACATGGAAGCCACGTTTGATAGGTGTTTCAGCTCTAGTCTTGATACAAATCTAGATAATGAGGCTCAACCAAAGGAGCACTTGAAAGCATTATGAAAGGCTTCAAATGGCAACCCAAAGGTTTCCAAGCTCTTCCCGTGATTTTCACGGGCTTTCGCGTGCTTCTGAACAGCGAACGTTAAGGAACAGAAGAGCACCTGACAAAGAGACTTTTGTCACAGTTCCCAACAGGATAGTAACTATTCCTGAAAACAAAATGCACAGGAAGCTCAGGTTTCTTAAAAATAATTTGAAAGATCCACATGTAAATGTGCGCTAGAATCAAAAGCCACATCCACATTTAAAGCACTTTTATTCCAATTTAAGACCAGGGTGGATAAAAGTCAATTATTTTTTAAATAATAATAATAATAATGGATTTTTTAAAATCTTTTTTTTATTTAAATTGGATTTTTAAAATAAAATACTTTGGAAGAAAAAATCCTTCTAAAGATAGTTTTCTATCTTAGTTCCATTATAATCCAAAAGCTATTTATCAGGAAATAAGGATTTGTTTTAAGTTTTTAATGTGTGCTAAAACTCAGTCTAAGGTTGTTGTTGTTTTTTAAAGTTTAACCACATCAGTTAACAAACATGGATACGTATGCTATAATGTTATCGTTTTACTTAAATAAATTGTTTAAATTGTTATTAAGGAAATGGTTATTTTTCTCCTTTCAATAAAGTACAGCAGAAAAGTTGTTCAAATATAAACAGTTAACTTATTAAAACTCACGATGTTTTCATAATTATCTGTCTATGTATTTCTAATAGCATAACCAAAAATAGCAATTTTTGATATAACTCTAAAAACTACTCTGAAAATTTATTATTCATCTGGTTGTAAATATTAAGATTATACCAGCAGGAATGTCCTTCTGTAAAAAAATAAAGAAAGATTTAAATCAAGTCTTACTGACTAGTGATTTAAATCAAATCCACCCTGTTTAAAACTCATCCTGGGAACTGTAGTTTGCTAAGGTTCCCACCACCACCACCACTTCTTTGTGATGCATGGTGAATTTTAATGTAATCTGATCTGGCTGTGGGTGTTAATGAACAGTAGAATACACACACACACACACTTAAATATCTAAATGGAAGGAAGATTCCCTTTACTCTGTCTATAGGTACATTTGACTATATTATACAGTGGTACCTTGGGTTACAGATGCTTCAGGTTACAGACTCCGCTAACCCAGAAGTACCTCGAGTTAAGAACTTTGCTTCAGGATGAGAACAGAAATCGTGCGGCGGCAGCGGGAGGCCCCATTAGCTAAAGTGATACCTCAGGTTAAGAACAGTTTCAGGTTAAGAACGGACCTCCAGAACGAATTAAGTTCTTAACCCAAGAGTACCACTGTACTTAGAGATGTCCTTTTGCAGAGTTAAACAACCAACAAAAATATCCTTGCTCTCATCTTCAGTCACTTCTTCCACAGCACAGATGGGACTGTCACTTCCTCCTCCCTTGAGTGTAGACGAGGAACAAGTGTGAAAGCTATGTCAAAGAGTTAGCCCCACGCTAATCTCTGGTTCAGATGTAATGAGGATCCTTTAAGCAAAAACATGGGTTCATGGGCTACCCCACTTATGAGGTGAAGATGGTTTAAACAAAGGAGACTTCATCCTTGTGAACAAATCACAGAATTGAAGAGTTGGAAGGGATCCCAAGGGTCATCTAGTACAACCCTCTGCAATGCAGGAATCTTAACATGACAGGTGGCCTTACAACCTCTGATTAAAAACCTCCAAGGACCACCTCTCCTGGAAATCTGTTCACTTTCCAACAGCTCTTACTGCCATAGTTATTCCTGTGGTTGGACTCTCCTTTCTTGTAACTTGAAGCCGCTGTTTACAGGTAGGTAGCCATGCTGTTCTGACATAATTGAAACAAAATAAAAAAAATCCTTCCAGCAGCACCTTGTTGTTGTTGTTTAGTCATTTAGTCGTGTCCGACTCTTCGTGACCCCATGGACCATAGCACGCCAGGCACTCCTGTCTTCCACTGCCTCCCGCAGTTTGGTCAAACTCATGTTCGTAGCTTCGAGAACACTGTCCAACCATCTCATCCTCTGTCATCCCCTTTTCCTAGTGCCCTCAATCTTTCCCAACATCAGGGTCTTTTCCAGGGAGTCTTCTCTTCTCATGAGGTGGCCAAAGTATTGGAGCCTCAGCTTCATGATCTGTCCTTCCAGTGAGCACTCAGGGCTGATTTCCTTCAGAATGGATAGGTTTGATCTTCTTGCAGTCCATGGGACTCTCAAGAGTCTCCTCCAGCACCATAATTCAAAAGCATCAATTCTTTGGCGATCAGCCTTCTTTATGGTCCAGCTCTCACTTCCATACATCACTACTGGGAAACAAAGCAGTGCTCTAAGGTGCTCTAAGCAGCACCTTAGAGACCAGCTAAGTTTGTCATAGGTATGAGCTTTTGTGTGCATGCACACTTCTTCAGATACACTGAAGCAGAAGTCACCAGATGCTTATATGGTGGGGGGAGGAGGTATTACTCAGAAGGGTGGAGGGAGTGGGTGATTGGCAGACTGATAGCTGTTGATGACCCTTAACAACTGCAAATGGTCTACAGGAAAAAACAAGGGGTGAGAATGACCTGGACTGAATAAAGACACTGGATTCTTATCTCATTATACATGATAAAGCTGGAAGGAATTCTCACCCCTTGCCTTTTCCTGTAGAGTCTAGACCATTTGCAATCCTTAACAGCTATCAGTCTGTCAATCACCCACTCCCTCCACCCTTCTGAGTAATACCTCCCCCCCCCCGACCATATAAGTGTCTGGCGATTTCTGCTTCAGTGTATCTGAAGCTCATACCTATGACAAACTTAGTTGGTCTCTAAGGTGCTGCTGGAAGGAATTTATTTATTTTGTTTTGAAGCCACTGGTTCGGGTCCTAGCCTCTGGAGCAGAAGAAAACAAGTTTGCTCCCTCTTCCATGTGACAGTCCTTTAGATATCTGAAGGTGACTATCATCTCCCCTCTCAGTCTCCTCTTCTCCATACCCAACTCCCTCAAGTGTTCCTTATAAGTCTTGGTTTCCCAGCCACTTATCATCTTGGTTGCCCTCCTTGGCACATGTTCCAGCTTGTCAATATTCTTCTTAAATTTTGGTGCCTGGATCTGGACATAGTATTCCAGGTGTGGTCTGACTAAGGCAGAATAGTTCGGGACTCTTACTTCCCTCGATCAGGACACTATACTTCTCTTGATGCCGAAAGCGCAGGTCACTTGCACACCAATATAATAATAAACTTCAGCTTAATCCTACTTTGAACAAACTACCTATAATTGGAACAAACAATGGTTTCTCATATTTGGATCTAAGAAGGTTCGGTCAAAATTGCGAAAGGAAACCTTAAACTCCTTCCCCACATACCAGGGATGAGGGTGAGCATACAAACTCAAGGCGCTCACCGGCCTGTCCTTATTACCGTACAACAAACCATGGTTTTAGCGCTGCCTCTTAACTGAGCCACTCTGTGCGCTGGCACACAGCCTGTCCCAAAACAGCCTCTTGTTGCAAAAGCGTTACCGTGCACAGCAAAACTCAATAAATTTATATTTAAAGTGAAAGGGGGAAACGTAGCTCGCCTCCCTCACTTTACAAAGAAACAAGCCAGAAAAAGTAAATAAAAGGGCACAGGGCTCTTTTTGTTTGTTTGTTAAATGGTCTATTGGCAATCCTAAATGCAGTAAGTGCAGGCTTGAAGGATTTCCTAGCTTAAACAATTTTGGTAAGTTGTCCAGAACGCCACGTTCTTGCAAGAATCCAAAGCATCTTTTACCGGAGGGGTGGGGGTGGGTTTTTATTGTTGTTGTTATTCTAAAAGCCCTTCATTCGCTGCATCCAATTAAAGAACTTTGGTTTCACATAAGCAAGCTCACAGCCAAGAAAGGTCTCTCTGGATCCACCACAAAGATATTTAATAAAAAGGGGGAGAGTAGCCTTGCCTCATATGCTTTCTGTGTGGGCTAATTAATGCCTTTCTTTTGGGGGGGCAATTTTCGGTATATAAGCAGACATACATAACTTATGCAGATAACGTGCGCAGACATGTGTTTTAAAGCACTGTTCTCTCCCTTAAAGAAAGTATAGTCATTATTTATCCATGTTGATTTCATTAGCATTGAAGGGTGTTACACACGCGCTCTTGTATCTACGCAACAAGGAAAGGACACACAAACATCCCGAAGGACAAAAGACTTTCCTAAGTTTTTTTTCTTTTGGCAAAACAAAAACAAAAAACGACTGGTACTTCCTTTTCGAACACCCCAAAGCTCTTCTTTCAGAGAAACAAGCAAAGTGTCAAAACTGCACCAAACTGTGGGGGGCAAATAAACCTGGTAAGAAGGCTTGAAATCGGCTATATAGTTTCCAAATCTCAGCTTCAGAGAATTTAACAGTCTACATCTTGCCAGCCATAACAAAATGGAACCAAATTAGACTGATAAAGAAGAATGATAGAATGCCCATGTTGTTGTCGTCTTTAAATCTTCCCTTATTTTTTTTTTCCATTCAAGGAATAAAAAACAGTTGCATATGTTTCAAGCCAATGCTGGTTTGTGCATGATGATAACTGCTTAGCCTGTATGATCTCCCCTTGACCCTGGAAAAGTGTGGGGGTTTTTATTATTAAAAAAATCAGAATAATTGTTTAATTATTAAAACAATTAGTGCATTGATAACAATAGAAATATTTCTGCTATTTGTTTTTTTAAAAAGAGGAAAGCATAGGGGTTAACAGTTAAGCTTGCATTTGGTTCACATCTGTAGCTTCATTTGAAAGGTACAGAAGGTTCATACCACACCTTGAGAATTTGCTATGAGGTCCGTTTTCATATTAGTCTAGTTTGGACATCACACAAAACCACAGTTTAGTGTCACAATAACAAGCCATAGGATACCTTAGGTTCACACACTCCTCCCCCCCACCACCATCATCTCTCTTCCTCTGGCACCGCCATGAGGATTTTGGAAGTGTTTTGCTTCCACTAAGCTTAACCACTTGTTGTGTTACAGAACCTGACATAGCATGGTCAATGTTAACTATGGCTTGTTTGAAACCAGCCAACTTCATACTATAGACCAGGCATCCCCAAACTTTGGCCCTCCAGATGTTTTGGACTAAAATTCCCATCTTCCCCGACCACTGGTCCTGTTAGCTAGGGATCATGGGAGTTGTAGGCCAAAACATCTGGAGGGCCGCAGTTTGGGGATGCCTGCTATAGACTATGGTAAAATGTAAAAAGTAAAGGACCCCTGGGTGGTTAAGTCCAATCAAAGGCGGCTATGGGACTGCAGCCCTCATCTTGCTTTCAGGCCGAGGGAGCCAGCGTTTGTCCACAGACAGCTTTCCGAGTCATGTGGCCAGCATGACTAAACCGCTTCTGGCGCAACGGGACACCATGACGGAAACCAGAGCACACAGAAACGCTATTCACCTTCCCGCCATGGCGGTACCTATTTATCTACTTGCACTGGCGTGCTTTCGAACTGCTAGGTTAGCAGGAGCTTGGACAGAGCGATGGGAGCTCACTCCGTCGCGGGAATTCGAACTGCCAACCTTCTGATCACCAAGCCCAAGAAGCTCAGTGGTTTAGACCACAGTGCCACCCACGTCCCGATTATAGGCTATGAAGCTGACTTGTTTAAACAAACCATAGTTAACAATAGTTAAAATTAACCAGTTAAGGGCTCAGACAAGACAGTAATTTCTGGTAAACTGAACTCACAGGTGAAAGCTTCTATTGTGCTCATCACACCTGCACCAGAGAAGGGAGTGCTCAAACCCAAAGCAAAATATGACTCACTCACATCACACTAAATTAGGGATTAGCATGATGTCTGAACATGGGCATTATGTTCCTTTGACTCTAGGTTCAGTAGCAAGCTACAAACAGTACAGGAAATATCTGCATATCACAGCAGTGGTGAAGTCATCCATTTATATTAAAAAACTACACCAGACACATGGCCCTAATGAATGAATTCCCAGTTATTTATCCAAATCTACCTTACCCTTTTGAAAAGAATTGAGCATGAAATTGTGCCCGCATTGAACAGGTAGCACCAACAACATTTCCCTAAGTAGAGGGAAGAGCAAAGGCTCTCAGCATCATTGCCATGTGAAACAGAAAAGGCAAATACATTTTGGAAATATCTCTTAATAATTAGTTATTGTACACCAGTTATCCCAAGAAGGATCTTGTGAGGGACAGGGGATATCGCGAAGTCCCTCCCCTCCTGAGTTCAAGCCCATCCCCGAGCACAGGGGAAAGCAGAGAGAGTTCCGATTCCAGTGGGGAAGCAGGAAGTCGTGTCCGAGGCTCAGGCAAGGTAGCGGAGCCAGGGTCCCAGGTGGGACAGGAAGGGGCAAATAAGGGGGGGAGACCCATCCCCCCAACTCCGGAATTACGCAGAAAGCGGAGAGGAAAGAGGATGGGTCT
Organism: Zootoca vivipara; assembly: GCF_963506605.1. NCBI lineage: Eukaryota > Metazoa > Chordata > Lepidosauria > Squamata > Lacertidae > Zootoca > Zootoca vivipara. The sequence continues at coordinate 18,142,399 of NC_083287.1, read as the reverse complement.
ACCCAGGCTTTTGTGTTGGAGAAAGATGCGCCAAAAGCCATTCAGAGGTTCTGAACCCGACTGAACACAAAGCTCCGTGTAAATAGCAATGACTTCAGCACTGTAAATACGCAGCACCAATAAAAGAATAAAATGCAGAGCTGTGTAGAGTCGTTACTCTGAAGTAGCCCGCTCCGGCCACTGTGACAGATCTCTCCCCCCCCCAAAAAAAATTGCATTTAGCCTGTGCTGGGAAAAGTCAGAATGAATCAGAATGAGTTACCACCCACACTCACAGACTTAAAACACCACACTAATCAACTGACCTTTCCATTTTCTGCGAACTCTGGCTAGCTCAATTTGTTGTTGACTCAAGAAAACCTGAGCAGAGACATGCACAAAGATATCACTGGGATAAATTCAGATCCACACTCTTAAGCTCGCGGAGGGGAAATGAGCGCTCTTGCTAACATGTGAGGAAAGGAGCAGAAGTTCTCATCTGTGCTCATTTGCTACATTATCATAATATACATTTCAAAACAGAAATGTAAAAAAGCCAGATCAGATAACATTTGGCAGAAATTGGCAGCATCTGGCGAGAGGAAATAAAAGCAGGGTGGAAATGGCTATGAGTCGTGAGGAAAAGCATCTCAGCCTCTAGCACTCTAAGCCTGACATTAACTATCAATCATTTTCATTATAATTTCATTTGGAAACGAAAAGGCAGAAGAGAAGGGAGGCAGTTTTCATCCATTGGCCAAGTGCTCTTTGAAAGCATAGGCCCATAGCTGAAGATTGCAGGTATTCTGTTCAAACAAATAACTAGTTCAAGACAACTAGTTCAAGACAGAATAGCATTGTGGGTAAAAATGGCAGAAAGTTATGCATTTAAGGTAGAGGTCAAAACATGAACTCTAAAGAACAATTCCCATCTGACCTGCCACCATTCTGTCCAAAGACCCATTCAGGCGATGATATAATTGGGTAAGGAGATTAATTTTTTCCTAGATTCCCTCCCACACCATTTGAAGATGCAGATGTATCAACTCAAGTGAAAGATGTGTTTGAAGTAATGAGGTGGAGAATTGGGACTCGAGATACAATCCTGTCCATTCCAGCAGTGCTCCAAAAACAGGACTACCAGAAGAGCAATTGTTTGCCACCATATACATTTAAAATGGCACGAGTTCTCTCTCTCTCTCTCTCTCTCTCTCTCTCTCTCTCTCTCTCTCTCTCTCTCTCTCTCTCTCTCTCTCATAGTTCTTTCATTGTCTTATACCAACATGTTCACAAAAGGACAGAAAGAAGAAAACATGCCAAAGGACAACATAAACCAGGCATCCCCAACCTTCGGTCCTCCAGATGTTTTGGACTACAATTCCCATCATTCCTGACCACTGGTCCTGTTAGCTAGGGATCATGGGAGTTGTAGGCCAAAACATCTGGAGGGCCGCAGGTTGGGGATGCCTGACATAAACTAAGGTATAATTGACCAGAGAGATACTTGGTACCAATTGTTTCCCAAAGGATGCTAAATAAGAGCCTATCAGATAATACTTTTTAGTACAGAAAATATCAATACTGGATTTCCCCATAGTTTAAGAGGACAATTTTTGCTTTGCTCCTTGTGTTCGAAGTAAACTTGCTCTTGAATGTTCATTATATCTAGCTATATAGTAAATACCAGTTCAAGAATACTTAACAAAATAGTTAAGAGATGGAGGGGTGATTTCTTAAGCCTGCAACCCTATGAACATTTATCTGGGAGTAAGCCCCATTGCTTAGTAAATTCAGCGTGACTTATTCCTGGCTAAAACGTATAGGATTGTGTTGTAAATGTTCATTTGTGATTTTTAATTAGCAAGGTAAAACTCCTATATACCAAAATTATGACTGAAGTATAATATCCGGAATAAACCTGGGAGTATAACTTGTGAAATAAGTCTTTAAAATCCGATGAGATACTCATACAAGCAACAGATAAATTAAACCGATTCACAATTGCAGCATGACCTTTAGACAACGTAAGAACTTTGCAAATATTATACTGAATGCAAGCGAGAGCCACACTGACGTTACTGTCAAAGGGATTGTGTCATAGTTATTTTTTTGTTAAGTGAGCCAAGTCCTGTTCTCCCTTCTCAGACACAATCACACAAAATATTGATAAAGTTATGCAGGGGGAAAACAAGCACCTAACATGGCCTTCATTCTCTTGAACAACTTGACCAAGAATTAATCTGGAAGAGAGGAAGATTTCTCTGGCAGGCCAAAACACATTGTGCCACACTCACACACCAAGTCTGAGGAACAGCAAAACCTACCGGATAATTAAGCTCTTGGTTAATCAAAAGCAGGGAAATTCAGTCAGCTGCTAGGTATTAACAACTTCCAAAAGGGAGACCATAAAATGGACATAAGTATGGATTAAAAATTAACCACGATTGCCAGAAAGCCTGATAAGGCAATTCCACCCACAGAAACATGTGCTCAGACCTATCTGCCAGCACATGGCATAGCTACATTCTGCTGTCTTTAACAGCATTGACAGATACAGAAGCAATTATACAAAAAAGCCAACTTTCTCTAGAGTAGGATGGAGGAGAGGGAAGCTGAGTCAGACTCTAAGAATACAGTTACTGGGATCTGAGACATTTCTCCTTCACTCTATATTCTCTTTCGCTTGGTCGTTTCAATATTTCCAACTCGGTAAGAAAAGCTCTTTTAGATTTATTGCTTAGAGCAGGCATCCCCAAACTGCGGCCCTCCAGATGTTTTGGCCTACAATCCCCATGATCCCTAGCTTAACAGGACCAGTGGTTGGGGAAGATGGGAATTGTAGTCCAAAACATCTGGAGGGCCGAAGTTTGGGGGTGTCTGGCTTAGAGTGTTGTGCTGATAATACCAAGGCTGCAAGTTTGATTCCTGTATGGGACAGCTGCATATTCCTGCATTGCAGGGGGTTGGACTAGATTGGGTCTCTAGCTGTTTTTGGACTACAACTCCCATTATCCCTAAATCACCAAGGGTTTGAGACCCATCAGCTACCCTCACTTGGTTTAGCCTTATGCCTCCTTCTGGCAACTCCTGCAGTATTGCTCTGCTTTCCTTTGGACCATATCAGCGACGCCGAGCTGGGTGGGTCTTGTCATCTGGGCATCCCATACACACTGCCTCCATTCCCCTCCCCAGACCTCCGTACAAACCGACCAGGCATGCCCCCAAGGGAGGCCACTTCGGTGCAGCGAACATGGCGGTCTCACTTCACCCCCAGAAGCGCACTCCATTGTCTCTCGAGACAGACCAGTGCCAACAACAACAATTAAGCAACGTTAGGATTGTCATGCTGGCCACATGACCCAGAAGTTGTCTACGGACAAACGCCGGCTCCCTCAGCCTATAGAGCGAGATGAGCACACAACCCCAGAGTCGTCCACGACTGGACCTAATGGTCAGGGGTACCTTTACCTTTAGGGTTGTCCAAATGTGGTCAGTGTGCTCGGCGTGACCTCAAGGGAGAGACAAGCGCTGTCCGCCATCTTTGTTCTATAACAATCCTTTCACGGCTACATACATTTCCTTCACACAATGAGCCCCAACCTCCTCGTGGTCAGTAGAACTGCTAACAGAACCTTATACATAGGACTTCTATGCACCTAAGGCTCTTTCTGTGTGGTGGAAAGATCCAGCTTTTTCCCATTCCAGTTCAGAGATAGATAGATAGATAGATAGATAGATAGATAGATAGATAGATAGATAGATAGATAGATAGATAGACAGATAGACAGACAGGCACACGCAGGATCCTGCTTCCTCATCTATGCATTCATAAAATGTAAAATTGTGTCAACCAGCCTAAAGTCGTTGCTTGATCTTATAGTCACCCTGTGATGAACACATCCATGTGAGCTCACTCTAACTTAATAAATTTTTTAAAAAATCTCCTTCAGAAAATTATGTACATCTCTGTGCATAGGAACTAGCAATTTGGGTAAAAGTTTGGCTTAAGTCGGTGTTAACTTACATTTTTTCACATTAAAACTGACCCAAATGCTAACTGCTCCTTACCTCACAACAGCATTCTGTGTCGCTTGCTATACCGACAGAGAGATGGGCGACTAAATACTTTTTAAAATAGTACAAAATATCTTCTTAATTAAGTTGTTTTTTTTATGTGAACCCAGACAGGTGTTGTCCAGCAGTTTATCAACCACCTGCTCAAGCAAATGCCCTCGAGGCCATCAAATTGCCATTGAGGCTGCTGTATTCGGTATGGTGGACATTTGGCATCTATTTTCTCTTCAATTGTAAGTTTTTCACTCATGTGTGCCTTCACCAGCAAACGCCAGACATGCACCAAAGACACAACACCCAAGGCTGGCCAAATTATTTTGGCACTTAAAGCAGGAAATCGCATAAGCGCCTCACCACTCAGACTAAAAATACATTAAATAACTATTTGTTAGTCTTTTCATTGCACATCGCTCTACCTAACAGCAAGACCAGCTCTGAGTGTCTTCCAGATCTCATGACAAATGATAGGAGGAGGAAGGCTTAGAAAAACCAGTGTTTTAGCATATCAGGTTAGGACCGGGGTCACTCAGGTTCAAATCCCCACTTGGCTACAAAGCTGACTCTAGTTTTTCCTCCCTCTCAGGCCAACCTATCTCAAAAGCTCCCTGAATGAAAGGTAGGATAAAGTATAATAAACGATAGCAATAAAAAAAATGAACAAAGTGCAACAAATCCGATAAACAATAATAGATCTGAAGTTACATTCTAAAGTCACAAGGCCATGTCTTAAATATTTGTTTTAGAAAGATACGCACACTTTATTTTTTAATACAAGAGCAAATTTTGCCTGCCGAGGCACCAAGATGTCCCCCCCTATAACTCACACCAAACACCATAATTTTAGTTTAAGGTTTTTGGCATTAAATTTGGCCACAACTTTATTAAAATACAAATAATAATGTGAGTGGTTGCTTAGGCCAGCGTTTCTCAACCGCTGTTCCGCGGCACACTAGTGTGCCGCGAGACGCTGGCTGGTGTGCTGCGACGTGCCGCGACGAGAAGGGCGATTTGCATTGTGACGTGCCTGGCGGCCGCCAATATCCAAAGCTGACCCGCCGGAAAGCAATATTTCTCCTCCTCTTTCCCAAAGCTCAGTGCAAACGAGCCTGGCGGCCGCCAATACACAACACGGACCCGCCGGACGGCTTGTGAAGCCTTATTACAGGAGATTGCAACCAACACAGCAATTGGCAAGTGTTTCTTACAGTCATAATTATAGTCAATATAAGGCGGCACAGAGTTAATTTTTTAAACTTTTTTAATGGTGGTGTGCCTCGTGATTTTTATCACGGAACAAGTGTGCCGTGGCCCAAAAAAAGGTTGAGAAACACTGGCTTAGGCATTGGTTCCCCAGCCATCTCTCTCCCGCCTGGGACAGATCTGACTCCCTCTAGCCTAGTAGGGGAGCCAGTAAGTAAGCACCCCCTGAGAGAGGACGGGGCAGGGGGCACAAGGCCTTCTTGTCCTCTCCCCAGATGCTCCCCAAGGCTCATGTGCGGTCCTGACCCCTAGCGGGGATAAACAGACAAACATGTGGAGCCCCAGGATTCCTTTAACGGAATACTTCTATATGGCAGCCCAGCCAAAAACCGTACCCCTCGTCCATTTTATTTGAACCAATGCCTAACCGCAACCTCACAAGTTGTGACTAATTGCAGCGTAGTAGGCAAAAACCACCTGGCACCAGCCAATCAGCCAAGTGGCAAAATTCCTACCAGGCCCCTGAATACAGGCAACCCCATGACAGGAGCCGCAAGGTCAGTGCAAAGGGCCTGAAAATAGCGGAGGGCGGGTGGGAGATTTGATGAGAGCAGCAAAGAGGTGGCACAAACTGCTCAGTATGTATATATATATATTGCCAGGGCTGTCAATCAAGCAATTGCAACATGCTAAATTCCCCAGCAACAACCATTCCCTCCAATCAGATACCAGAGGTCATCCAAACTGACCCGCCCACCCAGGCCCTGGGATATCTTGTTAGCCCTTCCGCAACCCATGTTCTATCCTATGGACAGAACCTGCTTTATCAGATTCTCCACCTAAGCCTTTGGTGGAAGTGTTTAGATTTAAGTTGTGGATTTGGCTATATAAATATTTCACAAAGCCTTTCCCCTGAAATGGGACACAGCCCTTAGGTTTTTTTTGGTAACTCTGTTCTTCCAACTGCTCAAAGTCTGCCCATATTCTTATCCCTTCTGTTATAGGAAAGTTAAATGATGATGGGAAGGACAACTTGACTACATTTTTTTTAAAAAAACTGAATTGGTAGGGAATGTTTGAGGAAAGGGAAGAATACGCAGAGCCCGGGTGCTAGTCTAGTAGGAAGAACAAAATGATCTCTATCCACTTTGCATCATGTACAATTTTATACACCTGTATCCAGGGTGGATTTGATTTAAATCAGATCGATTAAAATAACAACTTACCACAGTTTTCCGTGTATAAGACGGTTTGGGGGGGGGCTCCAATTTAAGAAAACACCCCTCGGCATTAACCATATATAAGACGAGCAGCAATTTTAAAGCTAATTTTTTGGTTGGTTGTTTATTTTTTTTAAAAAGAAACCTAGTCTTATACACAGAAAAATATGGTAAATCACTAGTCAGTAAGATTTGATTTAAATCAATTTTTTTTTACAGAAAGACTCATTCTCGCTGGTATCATCTTAATATTTACAACCAGGTGAAGGTTTCCTTTTTGGAATAATAACTTTTCAGATGAGTTTTTACAGTTACTGTATATCAAAAAATTCTGCTTTGGTTATACCATTAGAAATTCACAGACAGACAATTATGAAATTATTGTGAGGTTTAAGAAGTTAACTGCTTATATTTGGATGGTGTTTCTGCTGTACTTTATTGGAAGGGAAAAAATAATCATCTCCTTAATAGCAATTTAAACAATTTATTTAAGTAAAACAACAACATTATAGCATACGTATCCATGTTTGATAAATGGTGTGGTTAAACAATTTCATGAAAAACTTAAAAACAAATCCTTATTGCCTGATAAATAGCCTTTGGACTATAATGTAACTTAAATAGAAAACTCTCTTTAGAATGATTTTTCCTCCAAAAGTATTTTATTTTAAAAATCCAATTTAAAATATCATTGATTTTTATCCACTCTGCAATAAAGCAAGTCACAGTCTTTTTTGTTTGTTTCCCAGTGGCATTTTGAAAATCTGATTTAAATTTTAAAAATCTAAATTTTTAATTATTTAAATCATTGATTTTTATGCCTGTATCATGTCCCTCTCCCCTGTTTTGTCCTGGCTCCAGCAGCATTGAAACAATAGGGCACAGGACTCTATGGAATCTTCCTGCACCCAAATGAAGTAGGGTCTCTCTGTCATTCTGCTATGCGTGCGACTCTAGTCAAGGCCTCAAGAACGCCTTCATTTATACGATCCTTTTTTTAAAAAAAAAAATTAACATTGCTGCCTTCTGTCGCTTTGCACAAGATTTTGAAAAGTTTATTTCAGAAGAGGGCATCTGTTTTCTCTGGAGGAAAACATTACCTTGCATTCGTGAGTCTGCCTTGCCTTTCTTCCAAAACATTTAACAGAATTTAAACACTGTAAAAACTGACCTTAGAACGAGCCCATAAATGAGAGACGAGATTGAGCTGGAGGATGACAGAAACCATATCTGTTTTGAAATATATGCGCAGATACAGGGATCACAGGTCTTCTGTTCTTAGCATCTGAGGATAAAAATAAAAATAAAAATAGCATGAATCAGCAAATGTTTATCTCACAGACACTATGTGCCTAGAAACTGCAGGCATGATTGTACCAGTTGCTCAGCGGAAAGTTTTACCGATCAGAAGAAAGATCTAATCAGCCAAGTCTGAACTGTATTTTACTTGACATCACCCCAATTTATCATCGTTGTAGTAATATCATCTAATACACGGGGAAATACGGTAACTTTTGTTTTTAAAAAAACCAGAGGCTTAACTATTAGGTATCATAGGATAAGAATTACTGAAGGAGAAGAAGGCCCTATGTATACATGCGACGACAGAGGCAAGAATGGGCTGCATCAATAGGAGTATAGCATCTAGATCAAGGGAAGTAATAGTACCACTGTATTCTGCTCTGGTCAGACCTCACCTGGAGTACTGTGTCCAGTTCTGGGCACCACAGTTCAAGAAGGATACTGACAAGCTGGAACGTGTCCAGAAGAGGGCAACCAAAATGGTCAAAGGCCTGGAAATGATGCCTTATGAGGAACGGCTTAGGGAGCTGGGTATGTTTAGCCTGGAGAAGAGAAGGTTAAGGTGTGATATGATAGCCATGTTCAAATATATAAAAGGATGTCATATAGAGGAGGGAGAAGCGGACACGGAGCAATGGATTCAAACTACAAGAAAGAAAATTCCACCTAAACATTAGAAATAACATCCTGACAGTAAGAGCTGTTCGGCCCTGGAATTTGCTACCAAGGAGTGTGGTGGAGTCTCCTTCTTTGGAGGTCTTTAAGCAAAGGCTTGACAGGCATATGTCAAGAATGCTTTGATGGTGTTTCCTGCTTAGCAGGGGGTTGGACTGGATGGCCCTTGTGGTCTCTACCAACTCTATGATTCTATGATTCTACGTTGTATGCCCAGGGAAGAAAGAACCCCATCAAAAGAAGAATGGATACTGAAACTGATGGATTGTGCCAAAATGGCGAAATTGACGGGGAAGATTAGACATCAAGAGGACAATAAATTTAAAAAAGAATGGATTAATTTTGTAGAATATTTGAAGGAGGTTTGCAAACATCTAAAAACGTTAGTAGGATTGGACTAGCACTTGTCTGACAAAAGATATAAGCAAGGAAATGTAATGGTTTGGATAAAGCTATTTAGACGCAGAAAAGAGAAGAGATAACTATGGGAAAGTGGGGAGAGGGGTGGGGGGGAAGTCTGGGGAAGTCTTTAAAATAAAATAAAATTCATTTTTTAAAAAGAAAGTAATGCAAAACGGATTAATCCGTTCCAGACTTTTAAAAACAACTCCTAAAACAGCAATTTAACGTGAATTTTACTATCTAACGAGACCATTGATCCATAAAATGAAAGCAATAAACAATGTACTGCAGTCACACAATCAATCAATCAATCAATCAGTAGGTGAACTGGGTTCCACACAGTCACAAAAATTAAACAAAAGAAACACAAAAACAAAAAACGCAAAATAAATAGCAAAAACAGACAGACCTCAGCGTAACACTCAAAACGGAAGTGTGGCACTCAAATGGGAAGCGTAACACTCAAAATGGAGCATGTTCGGCTTTCAAAAACAGTTTGCAAACCGGAACACTTACTTCTGGATTTGCAGTGTTTGGGTTCCAAGTTGTTTGAGTATCAAGGTGTTTGAGAACCAAGGTACCACTGTATTCAGTTACAGCAGCTCAGCTTTCCTCATCTTGTTGCCCTCCAACTGTGTCGGACTACAACTCCCAACAACCTCAGGCAGCATGGCAAATGGTCAGGGATGAGGGATGTTGTAGTCCAAAATATCTCTCTCTGTGTGTGTGCACGCACACACACACACATGCATGCATGCCAGGCTGAGACCATTTGCCCTAGCACATGCCACAATAATACATTTGTTAGTCATCAGGGTGCCGCAAGACAATAATTCAGTCATGAGACTGAGAATTGACATGGATCAATTCAGAAACAAAACCAAATCTGGAGCGAAAGATTCCGACCGCTACACAGAAATGCAATGGTTTGGCAATGTCAATGCAGACTCTTCCCTCGATAGGTTTTAAGTCTAACTGTACATTACAGTCGTGGATGAAGAAAGGATGTTTTTATTTCTGTTTTCGCAGGACGAGAAACAACGCAGCTATTTTCTCACATAAACTGTGCTAAGTAGCAGGGTGCCACAAGTTTCAGGCCGTAGGTTAGAGACACTAGACAGGACATCAGATTAAATGTTTCAAGAGTTTTTAAAGGCTTTCTAGCATGCAAAGAAAGCAGCGGCCATAAAGATGCAGGCAGAGTATCTAGAGGAGGGGTTGGAAACCTCGGGCCTAAGGAGAAAATGCAGCCATCCAAGCCTCTCTGTCAAGCTCACAGTTCACATCTCTCAGTGGTATCCCCCCCCCCGAGTGCCTCTGTCTTTCCTGGATGGAGAGAGATGCTTGCGTAAAAACCTCTGACTTTTGCGTGGTGGAACTTGTAGCCAACTGTACATTAAGAGTCCTATCAACTAGCAAGAAACCTCTGGAATATTGCAGAACCTCCAATATTTTCCAGGGACAGTCCTGGATTTACAGAAGCCATCCTGGTTTCTGCTTTGATCCCAGAATGCCCCACTTTTCCTTAGGACGTCCCTATCTTTATCAGAGAAACGATGGAGGGTTTGGAGTTATCCAATCCCTGAGCTAAGGAGATAAGTAACTACAGTGGTACCTCGCAAGACGAATGCCTCGTGCAACGAAAAACTCGCTAGACGAAAGCGTCTAGCGATTCTTTGTTGCCTCGCAAGACAATTTTTTTGCCACTTTTTTGCCGTCTGCCGTTTGTTTCCGCAAAATGAAAATTTTCGTAAGATGGCACGACCCGCAGAACGAATTATTTTCGTCTTGCGAGGTACCACTGTACACAACCTTTAGAAGGCATCTGAAGGCAGCCCTGTATAGGGAAGTCTTTTAATGTTTGATGTTCTATTACATTTTTATATATGAAGGAAGCCATCCAGAGTAGTTGAGGCAACACAGTCAGATGGGTGGGGGAAGGAGGAGGAGGAGGAGGAGGAGGTGATGATGATGACTGAATAGGACGTCCCTATTTTCACCAGAGAAATGTTGGAGGGTATGATATTGCCCACAGTGGCAATGAACAATCAAACTGTTCTGTTCCTGACTAAAAAATCTCCTAGGACCTAGATCATTCAAATATAACTGCAGTTGAAGGTACCAGGGCAGGTGTAGTAAGGATATATCAGTTTACATAACAGATCTCTCACACTCTAGGGCAGGCATCCCCAAACTTCGCCCCTCCAGATGCTTTGGACTACAATTCCCATCTTCCCTGACCACTGGTCCTGTTAGCTAGGGATCATGGGAGTTGTAGGCCAAAACATCTGGAGGGCCACAGTTTGGGGATGCCTGCTCTAGGGCAACACAACATCCTTTTGCTAGAGCTATCATGACACCAATGGAGGTAGCCATCTGGGGCAAGGGCAAGCAGGGCCCACAACAGGGAAAGCCATTCAGGTGGACTCAGTCATTTGAATAAATAATGTATAAACTCAATTACATTCAACCTTAGACGAGGTGGATCAGAAAACTCGGCTATTCACAGTTAGAGGCAAGTGGTGTTGCTGAATACCAGTTGCTGAAAACCACCAAAGGGGAGAAGGCTATTGTGCTCGGGTGCTGCTTGTGGGTTTCCCAATGGGGGTCTGATTGGCCACAATGAAAAAAAGATGCTTGACCAGATGGGCTGGTCATTGGCCCGAGCCAGGGGCCTTTTCTTATGTTCTTACTGCCATAAGGGTGTTCCCCAAATGAAGTCCATTTGCAACTGCCCTTCTGCTTGGAGTTATTTCTCTCTCTGGGTGGATCTAGACCAGGCATCCCCAAACTGCGGCCCTCCAGATGTTTTGGCCTACAACTCCCATGATCCCTAGCTAACAGGACCAGTGGTCAGGGAAGATGGGAATTGTAGTCCAAAACATCTGGAGGGCCGAAGTTTGGGGATGCCTGATCTAGACACATCAAAGAAGAGTTTCGGTTAAACACGTTGCAAACTTCGTATGAGAAATCGGGCTGGCAAAAACAGAACTCCACAGCACCATCTGGTGCCACAGTGTTAGAATGCATAAACAACGCATATAAAGTGAAATAAAAAAGTTCATTCAGTAGCACCTTAAAGACCAACTAAGTTTTTATTTTGGTATGAGCTTTTGTGTGGCACCACATTGAGCCGCATGAAATGGAAGTCCATCAACGAAAGCTCATACCAAATAAATAAATAAATAAATAAATAAATAAAAACTTAGTTGGTCTTTAAGGTGCTACTGAAGGAACTTTTTTATTTTGCTTCGACTCAGACCAACACGGCTACCTAGCTGTAGCATATAAAGTGATTTTTCTTTGCCAATGTAGCTGAGACCTCTATCTATCACACGCATACCCCACCCACCTATCCTTAAAACAGAATTCAAAATTCACCAGGCACATTTTGCACTTGGCTATTGGCCATTTGCGATCAAGTGAAGGTACTTGGGCACCAAGATGGCACCTGACAAAAAAAAGGTGGCGCTGTGGTTTAAACCACTGAGCCTCTTGGGCTTGCCAAGGCCAGCAGTTCGAATCCCCATGACAGAGCGAGCTCCCATTGCTCTGTCCCAGCTCCTGCCAACCTAGCAGTTCGAAAGCATGCCAGTGCAAGTAGATAAATAGATACCGCTGTGGCGGGAAGGTAAACAGCGTTTCCATGTGCTCTGGTTTCCCTCATGGTGTTCCATTGCACCAGAAGTGGTTTAGTCATGCTGGCCACATGACCCGGAAAGATGCTATGGACAAACACCGGCTCCCTCAGCCTGAAAGCAAGATGAGCGCTGCAACCCCATAGTCGCCTTTGTCTGGACTTAACCGTCCAGGGGTCCTTTACCTTTACCTGACCTTACCTGACATCTCCACCATCTGGAGGTACCTGCCTGGGGATCATTTGATCTGCACTGTTTTCACACACTAGCAACATATCCTGTAGAATTCTATCCATGATATTGCATCTGCACTATCAGAATGAATCTCGGGAACCAAAAAGTTGTATTGAACAATACAACTCTTGACCTCTTCAGGCTCCAAAATGGCAACTATGTATTCTGCTTTGGTGACTGTAACGCTGGTTTAAGAAGCCATTTGGCACCTAACTTATATACCTGAGTGTCTAACACTACCTTACAATAAAGAAAGCTACCGTATTTTCAGAGCACCTATGTTTCGCAGACGAACCTTGTATTCTAACTCCACTGTAAATCCAACCTTTCCCGTTTGGAAGACTGAGTGGGTCAGCCACAGAAATGAGCCATTTCATATAATCCTTAATGGAGTAAAAATAATTCATCGATGCAGAGATACAGTGGAACCGAACATAAATTACATATCCATTGTAAGAGAGAAAAATTCTGCCAGCTTCAGTTCTTCTGTGAAGAAGATCCTGCACCAGCAATTGTTATTTGACTGTCAGAAGCGAAAGGCATCCTTTATCTGAGAAAGTGTGAGAAGTGGTAGTAATTCATTTAACCCAATGCCTGCATGGTCCTGTGGAGAGGTGAAGCAGCTGCTGCTTGATAATTCAAGACAAGCCTGGAAGTAATAAAGGCCCATCAGTATACAGTTTGTACAGAATAAGAATCGGAGTCGTCCCCCGCCCCTCCACACAACTGAATCAAGGCACCGAGTATTAATTCTAGTGTGTACACAAAAGACCCAACAGTTGAATCTGAAGTCTGCCACCTTCTGGGTTATTACCAATGTCAGTCAGAGGCTTAGATGAATCAGCACATCTAGAACAAAGTGATTCATTGACAGGAGAAAGCAGAAAAGAACATTTGTGTTTCATTATGGCCCAGGACATGTATCTTCATTCTGAGGATTCTGCACATACGAATTTTCATTCAGACACAAACTTCTCAGGGAAGAAAACCTTACTGGACCAACTGGTGTGTGAGCTGAAGTTTAAGCTGTTTTAAAAGTTCAATCTGATACACAAGGCTTCCTCAACCTTGGCCCTCCAGAGGTTTTTGGCCTACAACCCCCATGATCCCTAGCTAGCAGGACCAGTGGTCAGAGATGCTGGGAATTGTAGTCTCAAAACATCTGGAGGGCCAAGGTTGAGGAAGCCTGTGATACACTTTTAATGCAATTGTTTAAGGGAAGGGAGAAGGCAATTTCTAGTAACATCCATTTTTCACAAGGCTTCCCTTATGCCGGCCTGCCCTCTATGGGGGTCCGAGAGGCCTGTGCCCTAGGGCCAACTATGCTTTCCGGTGGAATTCCATGTTTGGATACACTACATATAGTTTTCTTCTTCCAAAAGTAGCAGTAGAGCTATCTCTTAAGTACTGGGGCACTGGGAAGGGAGGCGAGGTTGCCCCTTTCCTCCCATGCATAACTTCAAATTTAAATCCCTCCCAGAAACTATTAACTATCCTGAATGGGGTAACTGTGCCCCTGAAGGACCAGGTGCGCAGCCTGGGAGTCATTTTGGACTCACAGCTGTCCATGGAGGCACAGGTCAATTCTGTGTCCAGGGCAGCTGTCTATCAGCTCCATCTGGTATGCAGGCTGAGACCCTACCTGCCCGCAGACTGTCTCGCCAGAGTGGTGCATGCTCTAGTTATCTCTCGCTTGGACTACTGCAATGCACTCTACGTGGGGCTACCTTTGAAGGTGACCCGGAAACTACAACTAACCCAGAATGCAGCAGCTAGACTGGTGACTAGGAGCGGCCGCCGAGACCACATAACACCGGTCCTGAAAGACCTACATTGGCTCCCAGTACGTTTCCGAGCACAATTCAAAGTGTTGGTGTTGACCTTTAAAGCCCTAAATGACCTTGGTCCAGTATACCTGAAGGAGCGTCTCCACCCCCATCGTTCTGCCCGGACACTAAGGGCCAGCGCCGAGGGTCTTCTGGCAGTTCCTTTGCTACGAGAAGCCAAGTTACAGGGAACCAGGCAGAGGGCCTTCTCGGTAGTGGCACCCGCCCTGTGGAACGCCCTCCCACCAGAGGTCAAAGAGAACAACAATTACCAGACCTTTAGAAGGCATCTCAAGGCAGCCCTGTTTAAGGAAGCTTTTAATGTTTGATTTCTGTATTTTAATGTTTTGTTGGAAGCCGCCCAGAGTGGCTGGGGGAACCCGGCCAGATGGACGGGGTATAAATAATAAATTATTATTATTATTAGCCACAGAAAGAAATAACATGCATGTGTGCACATCTTTTCTTAACAAGGATGACTACCCAAGAGGCCACAAACAAACAATTATACATTGCTGGAGGGTCTGTCCTTGTGTGATATAGCACCGTCTTGCAAACCAGCCCACAGAGGTAACTAACCGGCCAGAAACAAAACTCCAAACCTGTTAAGAGGCTAGTAGGCTGCAGTTCTGTGCAGCAAGCATCAAACAGCAGTCCTTCTATGAAGCAATCGGACTGTTCTCCACCAGCCTGCTTGGTTTTCATACTGGTTATAGAGGAAGGGATTTCATACTGGTTATATATAGAGGAAGGGAAAAATGTATTTTTATTAAAGATTTCTTGGTTTACAAAAGTATGTGCAATGTCTCTTTTTTCAAGTTACATTTTCTACAGGTCAGCTTCATTTGTTGAGACATTAGTGTTACATCAGGAAGAAAGGGGGGAGAGGTGGAGGGGGCCATGGCGGGTGGGGGTGGGGGTGGGGTCGGGTGGCAATGCTTCTATTTTACTTAATGTATTTGTGGAGTTCGGTGTCAGCATCGTTTGTGCAGATTCTCTTTGCTATTAGCTTGTGTTCCTCTGCTGGTGAGAGAAAGGGTGTGGTTGCTTGTTTGTGGTTGGCTGTGGTGAACTTTGTTTTCTTGTGTGAGTGGGGTGGGTGGGTGTTTTTGAATCAGGTTAGCCAGATTGATTCGTACAGTATGCTGTTGGTGGATTCTTGTCGTTGTCTTGTCCGGCTGTGATGTGATAAAGGGGAGCCATACCGGGGTGAAGAACTAGGCAAGTTGTTAATTAAAAGGCTAAAAAGCACATTCACTCATTCTGCACTAACTTATACCGATTAAAAGCCAAGACAGCATGCATGGGATTTTGGGGGTGAAGGAGTAGACAAACGCAACAGTCCTTCAATACACCTTCTGTAAGGGGAAGGGCTTATAGAGAACAGCCCCCCTCATCAGAAGCAGCCCATCTCCAAGCAGTCATGAAAGCGAAGGAGCGGATGAGGGAAGTCAGGAGACGGAAAGGGAGTGCCAGACCTCTGGCAACATCCAAGAGCCCCTGCTCCACAGGCAGGAAGAGAGGGAGAGGGAAAGAGAAGAGAGGAATCAGGCAGACCGCAGACCCTCCCCCCCCCCGACACCGGAATTGAGGAGGAGGAGAAAAGGGAGGAGATTCACTGTCCCGAGGCTTTTATGTTGGTCAAAATCACGAAAAGGGGCAGTGCCGGATTCTGATTCGGAATGAGGAGACATGAAACCAGTAGCTCGCTACACTGTAAATAATGTACACTAATAAAGACTTTTGAAAGACAAGCATGTGGAAGGTCGTTACTCAGGAGTAGTCACAACAACCCTGACACCTTCAATAGCTCAAAATACACCTGGCTTTCTTATAAGGGTTAGACCAGTCTCATGCTTCCCCTCTGAACATAAGCATATTTTTCCCCCAGTGTGCCAGTCCATCTGCCTACATGTTGCTAGATGGCTGGCAGCAAAAAAGACAATCACGGGAATATGTAATCAGTGCAAAAAAACCCCCCAAAAACTATACCGTGATAAAGCCCTGAAACGAGATATGGATAAAGTGAATGATATTAAAACTAAACTAATAATTGTTCAAAAAAGCTAAATTAGCTTAAATCTCCCAAAAGAAACCTTGATATGGAAAACACATAAATTTCTCAAAGAAACCTCTAAATAAAGTAAACCTTAGAAAAAAACATAAATTTCTCAAAGAAACCTCTAAATAAAGTAAACTTTGACGAGGTGCTGGCTGAGTGACTCGTCTCACTGGAAAATCTCTATCTGTTTCCTCAGAAGGAAAAGGTTTACTTTATTTAGAGGTTTCTTTGAGAAATTTATGTTTTTTCTATATCAAGGTTTCTTTTGGGAGATTTAAGCTAATTTAGTTTTTTTGAACAATTATTAGTTTAATTTAATATCATTCACTTTATCCATATCTCGTTTCAGGGCTTTATCACGGTACAGTTGTTGGTTTTTTTGCGCAGATGGCCGACAGCAGCTTTTAGCAACTGGTCTGGAAGCAAGTCACCTGAAAGGAAGAGTTATTCTCCGCATTACCTCAATGTGTGATCAGGATTGTAATACTCGCCCTCCCCCACACAATAAATAAATAAATTCAGCTGCCACATTCAGAGTGCATTTTTTGGGGTGCACGTGTTACGCAAAGTGAAAATGCAGAGGTCTGGCAACTACTGAAAGTAATAATTCAGAAAAGCACTTTGCAAGCCATACCCAAGGAAGAACGAGCTTGGTAATTGCAGGAGATGAGCATGTAGATAAGAGGGAACTTACTAATGGAGAAATGCAAAACCAAAGGTGGAGTTACAAATTCCAAGATATTCAGTGTAACCTTACAAGCAGGAAACATACACCAAACCCATGTAATGAGACAGCTAATTACAAAATTCTTAAGTAGTCTGTTTTTATCCTTTCAGTTTGGAACCTGTTGCAGCTCTAATTATGTCATCAAGAGCACAAACAAGCCTGATAACTCCTTAATTTTAGCCTCTATGGTACCAACCAGCCAGTTTTTTTTACTCAACCTACACTTGGTGACAGAAACAGGTTGTGGTGGGGTACAAGACGGTAAATGAAATCTCAAATCTATGGTGCGATGGGAGAGATTAACAGAGGAACTATAGGAGTTGCCAGGGACTGTGCAAAATGTCAGGACTGGCAAAAGCAACACAAAGCAGCACCTCAGGCCTAGTGGAGGAGCTTATGAAAGTCCCAACACAGGCTCTCCTTCTCACTGCCAGTTAAATTTTGAATAAGGAAGCAGAAGAGGATATCAGAGAGGAATTGTGATGGGGGCTATTTTATAGAGATTCAAGCTAAACCACGTCTTGACCAGAGTAGTTTGGAATTTATTTAGAATAGGTTGGGGTGAGGTTTATGAACTTGGAGAGCTGGTTTTTGAACTCCCCGAATTCCAAAACTTTGCCCCTACCACCAAGTATCAAAACGATCATAGGGCAAGATTGATGATGTTTTTCTTTCATTCATTCATTTCTCTTTCTTTCTCAATCAATCAATCAATCAATCGCCCTATAGACACAGGTTTCAGGGCAGTTCACAAGATAAAACAAAAATAAAAAATAAAAACAAGAACAACCCATTAACCCCCCCCTCCCCAAAAAAGCTTTAAAAGGAACTACAATAATATAGAGATATAACTGTTTTGCTTTGCTTATTAAAGTAAACAAATGGTAATGGATGAGATCAAACTGCAACAATGTAGTGGCTTTTGCTTTTAGTTTTTAGGGAAAACGCTGTTGTGTTCATGTCCTGCTAAACATCTGGTTAACCACAGTGAGAGAAGAATATTGAACTTTTGTTCTGATCCATCTTTTTTATGAATGTGTGGGGAGTAACTTAAAATATGCAGCTTTACCATTATGACCGTGTTCCAACTGCAGACATTTTAAATGTTCTACATAAACTATCAACTAAAATTTAACAAGGACAAATGGAAATGCACGAGAAAGGGAGGGGGTGGGAAACCTAACTAACTAAAAAGCAAAAGGGAACAGGGAGGATTACAGGCTAGGTAATGGCATTTTCGAAAAAAGGATGTGAGGATTTATATAGTGAATAACAAGCTGAACATTACTCAGCAGTGTGATGCTGGAGCACTGAAAACATGCAAATTAGGGTGCTTAACAAACATAGCCCTATGTTTACTTCATTCTCTTTGGGCAATTACCAAAGGATTTGTCAGCGGTGGAATATTTATGGTTCACAGACTGGAGAGGGTTGGACTTAAAAATATAAATCAAGGCCATTGTTGTCCCAGTGGTGTGAGATTCCAGGGGTTTCAGGTGCTTGCCCAGGGTTTGTGTTTCCTTTTGGAAATGATGCACAGCACAGACTGTGGTGTCTTTAGGTTATCACATATCTACAACCTTAGCCGGGACGTGGGTGGCGCTGTGGGTTAAACCACTGAGCCTAGGGCTTGCCGTTCAAAAGGTCGACAGTTTGATTCCCCGCGACGGAGTGAGCTCCCATTGTTCAGTCCCTGCTCCTGCCAACCTAGCAGTTCGAAAACACGTCAAAGTGCAAGTAGATAAATAGGTACCGCTCTGGCAGGAAGGTAAACAGCGTTTCCGTGCGCTGCTCTGGTTTGTCAGAAGCGGCTTAGTCATGCTGGCCACATGACCTGGAAGCTGTACACTGGCTCCCGCGGCCAGTAAAGCGAGATGAGCGCCGCCACCCCAGATTCGTCCGCAACTGGACCTAATGGTCAGGGGTCCCTTTACCTTTACAACCTGAGCCTATGATGGACGGGTACACAGCATTAACACCCCCAAAGGGCCTTCTTTCTCCCATAGCCACAGCCGCGGATTCAAGTAGAAATCAGTCATGGCTTTCTCTCTGCCTTTCCAGCCTGCAGCCTTTTTTTGCACCCAGCTCACATAGCAGCAAAACACAGTAGTACAGTGGTACCTCAGTTTAAGTACACAATTGGTCCCAAAAGTCTGTACTTAAACTGAAGCGTACTTAACCTGAAACGAACGTTCTCATTGAAAGTAATGGAAAGTGGATTAATCCATTCCAGACGGGTCCGCAGAGTACTTAAACTGAAAGTACTCAAACCGAAGCGTACTTAAACCGAGGTACGATTGTACTACTGTTTTGTCCTACTATCTAAGAGAGGGAGAAACCCATTTGCCATCTGCCACAGAGCCCCCTTTCCTTGGTCCAAATGGCCCATTACCTGTCCTTTATTTCTCTTAATGACCCATCTCCCAGGTGATTACCTCATGAGGAAGCTAGTTTGATTTACATTTGACAGTTGCTGGGATTATAAGGATTAGAAGTCTGGAACCCACAAATTCATAATGCTATATGTGTGAAAGCACTGTATGGAATGGGCGGGGGGGGGGAGATGGTAACTCTGCTAGATATTTAATTTCCTGACCATATAATACAGTTTCTCAACCTTTTTTGGGCCACGGCACACTTGCCCCGTGAAAAAAATCACGAGGCACACCACCATTAAAAAAGTTAAAAAATTTAACTCTGTGCCGCCCTATATTATAATTATGACTGTAAGAAACACTTGCCAAATATTGCTTTCCGGCGGGTCAGCGCTGTATATTGGCGGCCGCCAGGCACGTGACAATGCAAATCGCCCTTCTCGTCGCCGCATGCCACTAGTGTGCCGCGGAACAGTGGTTGAGAAACGCTGATATAATATATACTGAAATATGAGCTGAAGTCTGTAGCTCAATCAACCAGCTGCGTGAGTTTTGCATTCTCTACATTGGATTAACTGACTCTTGAATTGGCTGGGATAACCCTTTAGAATTATGCACTTTTAATTGTTGCTTTGTGCTTCTGAAAGAATTTGAGTTTGGATTGTGTTATTCCTCTTGGCCTAATATTACTGTTGGCTTAATATTATGGATGGATGTACTTCTCGATGACATGGGACATGCAAGAACATGCAATCCCTGGAAATCTAAGATGATGAAAGCATTTTCTGTTTTCCTTATTGTTGGAATCTGCCTGAGGTACATGGACTCTTTTCCTTTGCTGCTGGACTCCATATCCCACTCCCACAAATTTGCTCCCCTTTGCCTCTCACAGGCCCTGGAATGTTGTGTTTCAAGGGTTGCAAGTCCTATTCCCATTGCAGATAAAACCTGTTGAGACTAACTTCAAAATAAAAACTCTTTTTTTCTTTTTTTGAGTTTTTGATCTAGAAAAATAACTGGGTAGGTACAACTAGAGTTTTTCTCCAAGTTGGAGCTAATAAGTGTTAATTAAAATAATTGTTATAATGCGACTGTAGCTAGTCTAAACTTCTGTTCTATACAGAATGGTAGCAGAATTCTTCATTATAAGAATCCACATAGCAACAACACTCAAAGCCAACTGGACAGAAACCCAACTGGTACTGTAGGATTCCTGCACTAGTACAGTACTTCCTTGCAAGTACCATAACGTTGATCAATATAGGCTATTCACTGAGGGGCAATGACCTGGAATTCCAGCACAGCACGAAGAAACCCCAAAGTTATTTTTTTTTTGTAGAGAAGCGTTTAGTGACATTAATACAATCCACAGTGAATCCTTCCTATTTCTATTATGTAAGCTGCAATGCTAATATCATTTTTCCTCTCCACTACACTTTCTACTTCTCATAATATGAATCTGGCACCTTCTCTTAAGAGCTTTCTTTGTCACAAGGCAGCAGCGATGGAAAGTCTGTGGCAGGCTTGTACTGCAGATTATTCCAACCTGAACTGACAACTACACTCTTTGAAAAAGATTGGATTCCAGTTAAAATACAAGAGAACCAAGGATATGTGGGGAAGTGAGATGCCTGGCTCCTCTGGACTCCACCTATCAGAACAAATGAAATTCAAAATTGTATCACATTATAGTTCTTCCTTTATCTTTGATGCAGTAAAATGAGTTTCCCTCGCTAGATAGTTGGTCAAGTACCCAAGAAAGCAAAACTGAAGCTGGTCCTCTTTAATCCAAGTTTTTTTTTTAATAAAGGTAAATTTTTTGCTGAATGAAACATGAGGAAAATTCACCTGAGCTTAGCTGTGCTGGAGGATAATTCACAAATATTAAATAAATGCCTTTCAGAAATAAGAACCAGAGATTAATGAAATCTTCATCTCATTTTACTTTAATCCACACTCATCTCTACTTTCATAATTGATATGGAAACATGAAAGCCTTGCAGTATTATCTTGGTAGATTATTCCATCTTTAGGAGTCTACTTCCAGCCCCTAAAACGATTTGCTTTCTAAGAGATCGGGGATGTGTCACAAAAGCAGACCTAACTCACAGCTATCACTCACTCAAAGCACGACAAAAACTGCCTAATATTCAGAATGTAAATGCCACAGAGCAGGAACTGTTTTTGTTTAGTTAGGCAGTTCTACAATATTTCCTCCCTGTGCTTTAAAAAAAACAACAACCCCAAAACAAACAAACAAAAAGCAGCTGCAAAAAGCTGAAACTGTGAGCAAAGGACATTCAAATCACACAAGCAAACATACATATGTTGCTTTTCCCAGGGAGGAGGGAAATCTAAAGAATCATAAAATTGTCCTTCATGTGTAGTTTGCCCTGTAGATGCTGTAATTAGTAATAGCGGCATAAGTTACTTACGCTCAAAGCAGTTTTTCGACACATAGCATACATGCATTCTGAATTTAACGGTTCCTGCAAAGCCGGAGAGGATGGGAGTAAGATCCCAACAATATTTAGAGGTTCAGTGGGGCTTTCTGAGCTAGGCCATGATAACCAGGACTCTGTTTCGGATTAACGCTCGTATTCTGAGGTTGCAATAATAATAATAATAATAATAATAATAATAATAATAATAATACAGTGGAACCTTGGTTGTTGAACGTAATCTGTTCTGGAAGACTGTCCGACTTCTGAAATATTCGAAAACTGAGGCGCAAATGGCTGTCGGCAATTTCCATTGAGAAAATTGAAAAAATGTGCCCCGGAAACACGTTCGAAAACAGAAGCATTTACTTCCGGGTTCCAAAATGTTCGGCTTCCAAGACGCTTGAAAACCAAGGTTCCACTGTAGTAATTATTATTATTAATTATTATTATTATTATTATTATTATTATTATTATGAGATAATATATGAGAGTCCTCATATTGGCCCTAAAAAATCAGTTTAGATTTTGTGTAGTATCCGCATCACACATCCAATCCTCCCTACCCTTTTGTCCCCAGTTCAAGTCATGCAAAGCCTTGAATGATGCAAAATTGCGCAATTTGGAGTTGCTGCGCTTATGCAATGGTCCCAGATACACTGCTGCTCCACTCTAACACTATTCTCCATTGTGTACCACTGGAGCCATCGTTTTTGTACATTTTAACTCAGCGTTGTTAGCAATCAGTGTGGTTAAGCAATTCTAAGCAATAAACAAGAAAAACAAATAGACTACAGCTAGGAAAAACTACCGTGTATTTTCATGCCAAGGATGTTTATAGTTTCTCTTAGACAAGCGCCTTTTATACCATTATTCATGAGAGCCAAAGTCAAGACTAGCCATGCTTGTCCTCCAATAAACTGGTTTGGAGACATTGTGATCCATTATAAAGAGCGTCTAGTTGCCCAATACCTTCAACCATGTGCCGCAATTTGCATCCCTTGCTCATTTTTTTAAAAAACCCACTCCAGGAAGCACATATTCTCCAGAGTCTTCCACAGGATCAAAACCAAACGATTCCACATGATAGTTCCAAATCTGGGTACAATTCAATCCCTCGCTGTGTACTCCAAAGAGCACATGCGGGCATAAAGCACATAGGCGTACACTGCCCCCAAATGAAACGTCCTCCTTCCTGCCAACTCCATCCCAACCTTCTTGCTCAGCAAGGAAGCTCAGGGTGGAGAAGACACACCAAAGGCCTGCTGGAGGCGGCTCGTGCCTGCTGTCCTGACCCCCCTACAGACTTTTTGCCTGGACAATGGAAAAAGATAAAAAGACTTCCAATTCTCTGTCTGTCAGCTAAATATAGTATTCACGCATTTACATTCAACTATTCTATTTTCTATTTTCTATATGCCAATTTCCCCCGTCTTCAAATCCAGGTACAGTGGTGCCTCGCTAGACGAAATTAATTCGTTCCATGGGTCTTTTCTTATAGTGAAAAATTCGTCTAGCGAATCCCATAGGAATGCACTGAATTTTTTCGACTTTTTTTTCCAATGCATTCCTATGGGAAACCGCGATTCGCTAGATGAATTTTTCGTAAAACGCATTCGTCTAGCGAGGCAAGCTCCGCTCGAAAAATCCTTTCGTTAAGCGGAAATTTCATTAAGCAGGGCATTCGTTAAGCGAGGCACCACTGTATTACAAGTTGTTGTTGTTGAGGATGATTGAATTTATATACCGCCCTATACCCGGGGGTCTCATGGTGGTTCACATAATAGATTCAAGATATAAAACGACAAAATACCTGATAAAAATAAAGCAACAACCCAATAGCCCCCCCCCAAAAAAAACACTTAAACAGGGCATAGGATGTAAATCTGAACAACCAAAGGCCTGGTTAAAAAGGAACGTTTTTGTCTGGCGCCTAAAGGTGTATAATGAAGGCACCAGGCAAACTTCCCTGGGGAGAGCTTTCCACAAATGGGGAGCCACTGTAGAGAAGGCCCTTTCTCATGTTGCCACCCTCCGGACCTCTCAAGGAGGTGGCACATGAAGGAGGGGCTCAGAAGATGATCTCAGGTTCCGGGCAGGTTCATATAGAAAGAACTGCGGTCCTGAGCCATTTAAGGCTTTATAGGTCAAAACCAGCAATTTGAATTGGGCCCGGAAACTAACTGGTAGCCAGTGCAGTCGGACCAGGATTGGTGTAATATGCTCAAACCGTCTTGCTCCGGTGAGCAACCTGGCCGCTAAATTCTGCACTAGCTGAAGTTTCTGAACCGCCTTCAGAGGCAGCCCTATGTATAACAGATTGCAGTAATCTAACCCTGAGGTCACCAGAGCATAGACAGCAGTAGTTCATTTTCTCTTTCAGATAAAAAATGCATAAGAAGTTTCCAATCCTTAATAAATGTCCATAATGATCTTTCTCTAATTAAGCACACTAACATTGCCATCTCAGTTAAGTCCAATAATGTTATCAACTATACCTCCATGGAAGATAGGGCTATATCTTTCCATCTTTGTGCATAGAACAATATGGTTTTCTCAGTAGTGATGTATGGAAGTGAGAGCTGGACCATAAAGAAGGCTGATTGCCGAAGAATTGATGCTTTTGAATTATGGTGCTGGAGGAGACTCTTGAGAGTCCCATGGACTGCAAGAAGATCAAACCTCTCCATTCTGAAGGAAATCAGCCCTGAGCGCTCACTGGAAGGACAGATCGTGAAGCTGAGGCTCCAATACTTTGACCACCTCATGAGAAGAGAAAACTCCCTGGAGAAGACCCTGATGTTGGGAAAGATGGAGGGCACAAGGAGAAGGGGTCGACAGAGGATAAGATGGTTGGACAGTGTTCTCGAAGCTACTAACATGAGTTTGACCAAACTGCGGGAGGCAGTGGAAGACAGGAGTGCCTGGCGTGCTCTGGTCCATGGGGTCACGAAGAGTCAGACACGACTACGGTAAACAACAACAACAAGTATTGGAATAATCTTCCACCATCCTCAAGCACTTTGAAAACAAACAGCTTTCTCTGTGGGATGGAAATTTCTCCATATTTAGGAGGATTTCCTCCCCTCTCCACAGCTTTAAGGGGACTCCCTGTAAAAGGGATTCTCTTTGAAGATGCACTCCCAGCACTTGTCATCTGATTGGCACTGAAAGCACATTTTCAAAGGACACTGCAACTGTTCGTCAAATCGAAGTTCAAATCGAAGAGAAGTTTGTATATTTGATCCATTTGGAACACAACACAGGCAACACAACATAGACAAGGTACAATTGTAAAGAGGCTGGTATCAAAACTGTATTAAAATCATTGATTTTATACTTTTTTATTATAAATGAGCTAATCCAAAGAAGCTTCTTTAAAAGTTAGAATTGATCTGTGTGAGAGTTTTTAATTACAGTTTGATTTCAGAACAGAATAGCACAAGGTGTTTGCAGGATTTTTCAATGGTGTTTCAAATATACATGATTTCACATAAACTCACAGTGCCTTGGAACATAACCCCCACATAAATTGGGAGTTGCCTGTATTTATTCCACATAATTTATAAAATTTATAAAGGACTTATGTAGTCCAAAGCACTTTAGTTCTTTTCATCCCAGCAATCTTTTCCATGTGTAAATGATCCAAGTTGTACCCAGATCTACTCCAAACCAGAATTTCTTTACTATTAATTTAAACAGAGGAGATCAACTTGCACACAATTTTGGGGAAGACTGTCTACTTCCATGGGAATTAATGGTGATTCCAGCACATCCAGGAAGTCCTTGTGCAAATCAGGGACAAGACAGGCATGGGATTCAACTCAACGTTGAATAAACCTTCTGCTTTTTTAAGCCGAAATACGCATGGGGCTTGTCCCATTAAAATAAAAATAAAAAAGCAATGACAAGTGTATATCTAAATTAGTAGATACAATTCTAACAAAAGAAGGAAACTTGAGTCTTTTTTGGATGAGCATAATGCCTGAAGAACTGACAAGTAATGGATTCCTTAATCGCGAAGACAAAGCAACCTTCAATTAAGATGAGGTAATTCTAAAGCAAAATAGTGTAGTTGTTAAAAAAGAATCACCCACTTATTTTTAAAAGATAGTGGACAGTCCTCTTCTTTTTTGCTGGTCATTCAGAAGTGTCAGAACATAGATAAGTAATACACCAGGGAATCAGTTTCCAGTGGTCTACTCAGAACTTCCAGTTGCTGGGATTTTTGCAAAGACTTATGCACTAGATATAGTTGGTTCCTTACATGCTTGTCTTATCTTCTTAAGCAAGAGTGCATTCATTATCACGGAATATAGATTAGTTGTGCCTTGACTCTTATGACATCCTGAGAACACAATCTTTCTTGATAAATGTAATCATGTACAGCCACCTACAGAGAATCATAGGGTGATATTTAAGTTTCTCTGTCACGGTCTCCCATTGCGCCAGTAGCAGTTTAGTCCTGATGGCCACATGACCCAGAAAGCCGACTGTGGACAAACGCCGGCTCCCTCGGCCTGAAAGCGAGATGAGCGCCACAACACCATAATCCCCTTTGACTGGACTTAATCGTCCAGGGGTCCTTTAGCTTTTTACCTTTACCTTATTCACAGTAGACCCACTAAAATCAATGAACATTATTGTCAGGGGGTTGTTGCGGCTACTCTTGAGTAAAGACGCTCCAGTCTGCGCTGTCTTTAAGAGTTTTATTGTGCATACTATTTACAGTGCAGAGATAGCAGAAAACATGACCACCTAGTCACTTCCAGAATCCGGCAATGGCTTCGGTCTGCTTTGGGGCCAGCATAAAAGCCTGGGCACCCCAAAACGTCGCCCCTTAGCCCTACGTGTGGGTGCACGCCTCAATTGGGCGCTGGAAGGAGAGGTCTCCCCTCTTGCCTGGGCTCCGCGTCTCGCTGAGTCCCTCATCCGCTGTCCTGACTCGCTGCTCGTGCTATCGCTGGGCGAAGTGCTGGTCAGGATGACGGGGGGGGGTATTAAGTTAGTTCCATTAATATCAATGTGTCTACTCAAATGAAAACTTAGTCAAATGCAACCCATAGTGTTGGAAGCAACCTCAAAAGTCACCTAGTCTCCAGCCTCTGTTAAAAAACTTCTATTGAAGGCAAGTCCATCTCTTAACTGCGCTAAATTAAAGTTATGAATCTGTAAATAAAGCCTGCTCAAAATATGGGAGCCTTTGATTTAGGAACATGATATGCTATCTTCAAAAGCAATGAGCTCATTTTGGGACTTAACCTCCACTTGCTATTCAATCAGTGGGGAGAGCTGCCTATTATACTGTCTAGATTCACAGCAAAATCCTTTGGATGTTCAATAAGCCTCAGTCCTTACACACACACACACACACACACACACACACACACACACACAATACTCTGAAATCAGATTTTGCCATTAAAGATCGGAATACTATAAAGTATCTAGTTTTTCAAGCCATTTATCATTTTTAAGTCTGCATGAGGCTCTTCTTTCCATTTAATGGTCTACGTTTTTTCTCCTCTAAGCGCCTTTTCAAATCATCTATGGAAATGTCCTTGATTTGCGGTCTCTGATCCACCCACACTTAGCTCTCTCTCTTTTAGAAGACCTTGGTCTATTAGTAGGACCCCATTTCCAAGCAAAGTAAAAAGAGAAATTTGCTTCATAACCATTTTATTGGGAGGGGGGAACCGAAGAATTTTACTGACAATTATGTACTAAAATCTATGCCGCAGCCACCTATAATGATACTGCAGAACAAGGGGAGGAAATTACATGCCCCAGATAAAAAGGGATTGTTCTAATTCAATGGATTATATGAGTGCCATAATAGCCTGACACAAACACATCATGGTACTTAGTCATCATTCTCTCCATAGCTAATTAAATTACGATTATTAAACAAAATTGGTTGAGTGCTGAAATCTATTGGTCACACCAAATAGTGTCATAGAAAACAGTTTCCATGGAAGCAACCAGTTCCAAGTTTTACATTTTTGCAATGTAAAATCATGCAGCAGCGACGCCCAAGCTGGGCTCTCTTCTTCGGTGGTGGTCTTAGGCATAAAAGATCCGAGCCAACAGTTTTCTTATTAAGCATTGGAAGATGCCCTTTCCCTCAATTTCCTGCGTCTCAGTTTACACCATGTTTTTCTTCCTTTCTTCAGCACAGTTTCAACACAGTGCCTATTCAGAATGCAAAGTGAGCCATCAAGAAGCCTGGCCAGAGACATTTGGGCACCTGAGGAGAACCCAAAAAAATGGCGTGCCGGGGAAGGAGGGGTGAGTGAAGAACTACAACAGGAACAAGAGGGGGAATAAAGGTCTACATCAGGAGCAAAGATGGGAGGAGACCTATTCACCAGGAGGCCGCTGTGAAGGTTGGATTGGGAGGCTGCTGGGAGGAGGCAGATACCATACATGAGATCCAAGGAGAACCAGCCATGGTTTCCACCACCACAGCAGCAACAACAGACAATGCATTCCTTGGAGGCCAGATCTGCTGCCCCTGAGGATCCTGCCGCTTGACCTTGCCTCATGGGTGGGCTGACTCTGATTATTAACTCTAAATTTAGGGCACAAAAAGTACTGTATAACCAATCGGTGTGTGGGCAAGCAACCAAACAAGGCGTTCCTATGGGTGTCAAGGAGTTTCCAACTGCAAGCAACGGTAATATGTCAATAGTTCAACTTTGGGCTCATGTCCCTGAGACATATGGGCTGAATCTAGACATATCAACAAAGTGTTTCAGTTAAACACATTGTAAATTCATACAGGGAAATCCGGTTGGGAAAGGCAGGACTCCGCAGCGCCATCTGGTGTCATGGTGTTATATTGCATATACAAACACCTCAGGTTACAAACACTTCAGGTTACAGACTCCGCTAACCCAGAAGTAGTACCCCAGGTTAAGACCTTTGCCCCAAAATGAGAACAGAAATCGTGCGGTGGCAGCAGCAGCAGTGGGAGGCCCCGTTAGCTAAAGTGGTACCTCAGGTTAAAAATGGTTTCAGGTTAAGAACGGACCTCCAGAACAAATTAAGTCCATAACCAGAGGTACCACTGTAAAATGCTTTTTCTTTTACCAGTCCCGCTGAGTCCCTGGTCCACTAAAAGCACACACGAGAAGGCTGAGATTCGTTCTGTCACCTATGATATCCTTCAAGAACTCCTGCCCTAACTTTAACCTGCTTTAAACTCTTTCAGTATTTTAACTTTTGTATGTTTTAAAGGAGGGCTGTGATTTCCCCCCTTGATTTTACTGTCTTGTCTTTTGTAAACCACTTTGAGGGTTTGTTTGTTTGTTTTACAATCAAGCGGTGTATAAATTTTATGAAATAAATAAAAAATAAACTGGAAGATGATACTTTCTATCTTGCCATGCTTATGGGCAGCAGAAATTGTTGCTTACTAGCAGGGCTCCCCACCCCCACCCCACCCCACCCACCCCGCTGAAACTCAGTTCTGGCACTCCTCAGGCGGGTGCCATTGCCATGATAGGAGAACATGGGAGGCGTTCTTGGAGAGTTCCGGCAACTCTTTTTCTAGAAAAATAGCCCTGCTTACGAGCAACGAGCTATATTGTTCACAGTCAATTGCTATCCGAATGGAACTAGCCAAACACTTAGGAGCATTAACGCAGACCTACCAATTGGTGTGCCGACACACTGAGAGATGTTACAGAGGCCATTGAGACAGGGGCCCTTTGGGTATTTAGAGAGGCAGTGTTGTATATCGTCTTGGGAGAATTCAGCTAAAACTGAAGCTCAACCACAGACTCACTGGGGTTCCTTGCAAACCTGTTACTTTACACGCCTAACTTTACACAGGCTCAGCATCCACATATCCCTTCAATGCAGACTGCATTCCTTTCTTTCTAGAGCTGCAGAATGGGAACCAGGTATTAGGAGGAAAGGAGAATAGCTGGGTGTGAGTGTAATGTGATGGAGCCTCTACTACATGAATTAACTGTCTTCCTTTGTGAAGGCGACGGGCCACTTCATCATTAGTGAATCATCTAATCTCATTTCTCAAGAAGAACTCATAGGCATATTTTGTCAGGTGCATTCTGAAACCTGTCTTTACATTGTTCCCTTAATAGTATATTATTTGCTACATAACCCCAAATATTTCAGTTGTGCGCTACATGGAGAAATCCCATCAGGAAAATGTGCTACTTATGCTGGAGGCTACTTTAAGCAAGTTGCTTGCTCTAATTTGGCCTCCACAGTACACTGCATACTTGTTGGAAACTGCTTCCTGAATGGAGTTTTTGTTCAGGGTTCATTTGTTCGGGAAAAGGAAAAACACTCCATAGTAAATATATGGCATTCTCTCTGTCCCTTTAATGTTTATAGGGCAAGGCCAGAGGAAAACAAGCAAGCAACTTTAAGTAGCTTCCACCATAAAACACACACACACACACACACCCCGAATGATCTTCCTGCAGTACTACAAAACAGAAATATTGGATTATGCAGAGCAAATGATATAGCATTAATAGACAGGTTTCTTTTTTTTTTTTACAATAATATTTATTGAATTTTCCAACATTACAAATCAAATCAATATATCTTCACATCCACTTTATATCTTTAGCACAAAAGAGAAAAAGAGAGAAGAAGAAAAAAATTAATAGACAGGTTTCTGAAGGTGGCAACATATGCCGAGACCACATAACACCGGTCCTGAAAGACCTACATTGGCTCCCAGTACGTTTCCGAGCACAATTCAAAGTGTTGGTGTTGACCTTTAAAGCCCTAAACGGCCTCGGCCCGGTATACCTGAAGGAGCGTCTCCACCCCCATCGTTCTGCCCGGACACTGAGGTCCAGCTCCGAGGGCCTTCTGGCGGTTCCCTCACTACGAGAAGCCAAGTTACAGGGAACCAGGCAGAGGGCCTTCTCGGTAGTGGCACCCACCCTGTGGAATGCCCTCCCACTAGAGGTCAAAGAGAACAACAATGACCAGACCTTTAGAAGGCATCTCAAGGCAGCCCTGTTTAGGGAAGCTTTTAATGTTTGATGGATTTCTGTATTTTAATGTTTGATGGTGTGACAAATTGAAGCACTTTTAAAATGTTTATTTCTGCCCGGCTGGCAAAGAGTTAACCCACCTCCAGCCTGACTGGCATAGAACTCTGATGGGGGCGGGACTGTGCCCGGTTTGAAAGGAGGGAGTGTCGGTTTGGTCAGTTAGGAGGGAGAGGGAGGAAGGTGTGGTGTGATGTTATGTGGTGGCTTATATGAAGACAGTTAAGAGGCTAGGAAAACTTAAAGTTAAATGTTTGACTGAGTTTATTTTGTACAACTGGAACAAAGCTAATTAATAAATGACACGTTAAAGAATCACTTATGTTTTAACACAATAAAACTTCATCTCTGTTTTTGCCAACAAGAGGTCCGTTTGTATTTTTCCAGCGAGGTACCAGGACTCACAGCCGTGGTGACTCAAGAGAGGGCCAAACTCACCTCAGGCAGGGAGGAGGTGGTTTGTGTCCTGAAGTTACACGGAGGAGGCTTAGAAGGGTAACCTGAGGTGCCAAGAAGTTGCCAGAGTGCCTAGGGCAAACTTCTACAGTGGGGGAATCCAACTGAGGGAGACCCTTTACAGGAGGCAAGAGGTTATTCCTGGGGGACAGCCTAGAGTTTCTTAAGGTACCAGGCCACGTAGGCTGGAAGGCTCTCCTTACTTAGAAACCCATTAGGAAAAGGGGTTGATTTTTGAGGCGGCAGGAGCAGAGGGTGGGTGTTTTCCCCTCTGGATTCCTGTGTCGCAGTGATAGTAGGAGAGAGTGGGACACGGGTCGTCACATTTTTGGTGGCAGCGTCGTGATCGAAATTCAAAGCTCACGCGCCTAGTTTGGTTTGAGTCTGTCAGGATTTTCCTGTGAGGAAAATGACTCACGTAAGAAAACCCAGAGAGGCAAAAGGAGATGAAAGAACGGAAGGGGCTGAGGGAAGCCCAGGTTCTGAGGTAGAACTGATGAAACTACGAATTGAGATGGCCCGGATTGAAGCTGAAAGTGAGAGGGAAAAAGCTAGAATTGAAAGTGAGAGAGAAAAAGCTAGGATTGAAGCTGAAAGTGAGAGAGAAAAAGCTAGAATTGAAGCTGAGAATGAGAGGGAAAAAGCTAGAATTGAAGCTGAGAGGGAAAAGATGGCATCTGAGGAGAGAATGCAGTCCGAGAGGTTAAGGGTACAATTAGAACAGGACAGAATGAAGCTTGAAGAGATACGTTTGCGATCAGAATTAACTAGTGGCCCAGTTAATAATGATAGTATCGCAATTAATTTAAAAAGGTTCCCCAAATTTGGAAAGGACGATAATGTCGAATCGTTTCTATTTACCTTCGAACGCGTTTGTGTGGAATTTCAAATACCTGAGGAGAACTGGATGCTTTATTTAAGACCTCAAATTTGTGGGATACTAAGTGAAATTTATGCTGACCTGAGGGAAGAAGAGCTGTCAAGTTACCAAGTATTTAAGCAAAGGGGCAGGGTTCGATGTGGACTCACGGCTGAACAAAGCAGAAAGGCTTTTCGTGAGGCAAAAAAGGAACATAAAGAGACTTATGCCCAACTAGCTAGCCGCTTAGATAAATTACTTGACAGATGGATTCAAGGGAGTGGAGTGAAGGACTTTGATGAGTTAAAACAATTAATTTGTTTAGAACAATTTTTAAGCAAATCCCTAGCAATTTACGTTGGTTCATGAGGGATAAAAAACTGAAAACTGTGGCACGGGTTGCCGAGGTCTTAGACGAACTACAAGGTGATTTCAATGAAATAGCATTCCCAAAACACTCACAGAAGGGTAATCCATGGAGAAACAGAGAAATTAAAGACAGGCAAGAAAATTTTCCTGTCAGGGAATCAGTTTCTGACAAGACAGGGTCTAAGAAAATCACTTGTTTTTTCTGTAATCGTGAGGGCCATGTACGTGCCAGGTGCCCCCTGCTGGTTAAGTCGCAAACTACACCTACTGCAGCTAAACAAGTAAAACTGGTAATGCAGTCACAGGAAAATAGCTCGCCTCAGACAGAAGGCTCAGAGAAAACAGACAGTCCAGCTGAGACTACTTCTAAAGTCTTGCAGGTCTGGAGGGCTGAGCAGGAGTGCAACCAAGATTACATGGAGCCAATTGAATTAAATGGTCAGTTTTTTTTAGGTTTGAGGGACACAGGAGCAGAAGTCTCACTTGTCAAATCACAATTTGTTCCAAAGGAGCAGTACCTCAAGGGTCAGTCCTATAGTTTAAAAGGCATATGGGGCCCACATTTTGAAGTACCATTAGCTGAAGTTGATATTACCTACAAAGGATTTTGTGGCAAATGGAGAGTAGGAATCCTAAATGAATTGGAGGTACCCTTTTTAATAGGGAATGACCTAGCTAGTCAGAAGCATCGTATTCAAGTGATAACTAGGTCTCAGTCTCAAGTCACTGAGAGTAATCCTCCTGCAGTTATAGAGTCACCCATAGATCCTAGTGAGGATGAAGGGCTGATTAGCGTGCCAGTGGTCCAGGAGCACGGTGCCCAATTCTTGAGTGATCAAAAAGAGGATGAAACTATAAAAGAGCTGTGGGGTAAAGCACAAAGTCCTAATGCAGAAGTAACTGTGGAGAACCCCTGCTTATTTACCACCATTGAGGGAAGACTGTATAGAATTTCTAGGAGGAGGAAAACTGCTGCGGTTTGGGAAAGGAAGAAACAGTTAGTGTTGCCAAGAGCTTACCGGTTGCAAGTGCTACAAATGGCACACGACGCACCCTCAGCAGCGCATCTAGGCATTAGAAAGACTAGTGATAGAATCCAAGCAAGATTTTACTGGCCTGGGATGGGCAAAGACATCAAAGAGTATTGCAAGTCCTGTGTGATCTGCCAAAAAGCAGGCAAAAGAGCGGACAAAACGCGAGGCTTGTTACAGTCTATTCCCGTAATTACTGAGCCCTTTTCCAGAGTAGGAGTGGACATCCTCGGGCCTATCTCCAGAGTTACAAAAAGGGGGAATAAGTTTATTTTATGCCTAGTGGATTATGCTACGCGCTATCCAGAAGCAATACCTCTGAAGGACATTGACTCAAAGACTGTAGCAAAAGCCCTCATGTCGGTATTCTTAAGGCTGGGATTCCCCAAAGAAATTATAACAGATTTAGGGACATCCTTCACGTCCAAGACCATGGAAGAGCTTTTAACTCTTTGTGGGATTAAGCATGTTAAAACTACGGCTTATCATCCACAGTCGAATGGCTTGACGGAGAAATTTAATTCGACCCTGAGCCGGATGCTAAAAACCTATTCCATCAATCATCCTAACGACTGGGATGAGAGGCTGCAACACTTCCTATTTGGTTATCGCGAAGTGCCGCAGGAGAGCACAGGGTTCAGTCCTTTTGAACTCCTATTTGGACGACAGCCACGAGGACCCCTAGACTTGATGAAAGCAGCGTGGTCAGGGGAGGAGCAGATCGACAGCCCTGATGTTGTGACGTATCTACAGGAGCTGCAGAGCGACCTTCAAGAGCTACGGGAGCAAGCTGCTCACAACTTGCAGCAGGCACAGCGTCGACAGAAGCAGTGGTATGATGCACACGCAAGAGACAGATCTTTCCAGCCCGGTGACAGTGTGCTCGTGTTAAGAACAAGACGTCGAAAGAAGTTGGAGATGTCGTGGGACGGTCCCTTCAAAGTGGTCGAGAGGATTTCTGCGGTGAACTATTTGGTAGAGTTAGATGGGGAAGGGAACCGATGTAAAAACTTTCATGTAAATTTACTTAAGCCTTATTTTGACAGAAATAAGTTGGTGTTGCAAGTAAAGGGGAAGGTGACACAAGGAATTCATTTAACTGGATGGGGAGTGCTGAGTAAGGGCACAACTCTAGCAGAGGTGTCATTCGATGAAAGTCTGACCCCAGAGCAAAAGGAGCAGTTAAAATTAGTCCTTGCCCAGTTTGCTCAGATCTTCTCAAACATCCCAGGGAGGACCAGCCTAGCAACTCATGTAATAGACACAGGGTAAGCACATAAGTGGGAAGGAAAACATCATAGCGGACGCCTTATCCAGGTATTTTTTGAGAGGTATAGGATGGTGCAAATTATTATATGAAACGGTGATAACCCTAGCAGAACATTTGTGCTTAGGCGTTATAATCTGACACATGCCAAACATGGTTTATCTGTGTACAAGTTTATGAGATGTTAATTTAGTTGACTTTGTAATATGAATGTTATAGAATGCATTGAAGTATTTTTAACCCCAAGCCCATTGCTTTGGCATTGCTCTAGTTAGTTAAGAGCAAGCCGACGCAATGTCTTTGTGGTGGGGGAGATATGTGACAAATTGAAGCACTTTTAAAATGTTTATTTCTGCCCGGCTGGCAAAGAGTTAACCCACCTCCAGCCTGACTGGCATAGAACTCTGATGGGGGCGGGACTGTGCCAGGTTTGAAAGGAGGGAGAGTCGGTTTGGTGAGTTAGGAGGGAGAGGGAGGAAGGTGTGGTGTGATGTTATGAGGTGGCTTGTATGAAGACAGTTAAGAGGCTAGGAAAACTTAAAGTTAAATGTTTGACTGAGTTTATTTTGTACAACTGGAACAAAGCTAATTAATAAATGACACGTTAAAGAATCACTTATGTTTTTAACACAATAAAACTTCATCTCTGTTTTTGCCAACAAGAGGTCCATTTGTATTTTTCCAGCGAGGTACCAGGACTCACAGCCGTGGTGACTCAAGAGAGGGCCAAACTCACCTCAGGCAGGGAGGTGGTGGTTTGTGTCCTGAAGTTACACGGAGGAGGCTTAGAAGGGTAACCTGAGGTGCCAAGAAGTTGCCAGAGTGCCTAGGGCAAACTTCTACAGTGGGGGAATCCAACTGAGGGAGACCCTTTACAGGAGGCAAGAGGTTATTCCTGGGGGACAGCCTAGAGTTTCTTAAGGTACCAGGCCACGTAGGCTGGAAGGCTCTCCTTACTTAGAAACCCATTAGGAAAAGGGGTTGATTTTTGAGGCGGCAGGAGCAGAGGGTGGGTGTTTTCCCCTCTGGATTCCTGTGTCGCAGTGATAGTAGGAGAGAGTGGGACACGGGTCGTCACAGATGGATTTCTGTATTTTAGAATTTCTGTTTTGTTGGAAGCCGCCCAGAGTGGCTGGGGGAACCCGGCCAGATGGGCGGGGTATAAATAAATTATTATTATTATTATTATTATTATTATTATTATTATTATTATTATGCCTAGTAACTCTTCCTGATAAGTCAAATTTGAGTGTTCCCTAATGACAGAGCAACCAATAAACTAGAATGGCACGTGGATGATCCAGTATAGCTCTACCACTAATGAACTATTATTGTGTCACTGACATGTTACAAAATACGCCTGCAAAAAACAACAACACCCCAACACTAAACCAAAAGCCAGTCCCACTGTCATTGGAAAGAGCAGCTTTGAACCCAGGGGCTATATCTGCATCAATTACAGCTCTGAACTAGCATTCTGCTTTACTTTGTATTATGTAGGTGTGGAAAGGAAGCCGCAGTGGTCTCGACAATCTGTAGGGTTACAGTGTCTATTGTCTCCATGTCATGGGAGCAAACTCCTAGGGGTCTCAGGGCCCCCAATAAAATATTTGAGGGAGCTCCCCTCCCCTTCACCCAGTTGATGGGCACTGCCATTCAAATGGTGTGTGTGCACTGTGTCATGTGATCGATTTTGCGGGATGGGGCTTACATGGGCCCCCCCTCAATATTTTATTCAGGTTAGCACCCCTGCTCCATGTTTACATCGTCAATGTGCGTTTTAGATCCAATGATCAGGTATCAGCAATGCTGTGGATTTAACAGTCACCAATGAAAGAACAAATACAGTGATTTAATGAATATACAAGAACGTGCAAGAAACAAAATATTACCAGACTGCTTTTCAAATGGACTGTTGTGGAAACAATAATATATGATATCAAACTTTTTTTCCAAAGGAAAAAAAAGAGGGTGTGTGCATATTTAGGTGATTCCACATTAGTTATTAGAATCCATGCCCAGAGGTTGTGTGTGTGTGTAAGGTGAATAAAATATGAGTGTTGTTTTTTTAACATAAAAACCCAATTGCTAAAAAAGGCAACCTTGATTGTGAATTATTATGCACATGCCTGCTTAAAACCTTCATATTTATGAAAGCAATTTTATAAGTAATGTCAGTGTTGAGCTGGTGTTTTGAATAAAAGCACAAGACAACACAGAAATGGAAAGTTCAAATATAATCAAGGTATAATTCAGGGAGAAAAAAATGTTTTTAAATGTCTCCCGTGCAATTATTTTTAAGCGCAGCACTCAACTTGAGCCGTGATGCCTTGTTACATAAGGGGACAGAAATTATGACTAAGCACGAGGGGAAAGACTACCCCTGCCAAAATCACAGCTGAATTATAATACCGCAAGATGAAAGTACAGTATGAGTTTGTGAATGCAATCCTAAAAAAACTCTTAATTCAAGAGCAGAGCAACTGACTAAAGTGCAGCTCAAGTATAGTAAATGCTAAAGATGGAAGTTGGGAGCATGTTGTTGGTGGCAAATTCAATGTAGCTAAAATTAATATAAGATAGGGTTGGGGGGGGGGAAGTCAGTTTTGTCTTGTATTGTAGTTATACACTACCTGACCTGCACCTTCTTGAAACAATGTGCAAAGGACGGCTATCCCTTAAAAATCTGCAGTCCTCTGTGTGATGTGGTTCACCAACCAAACAGTATGTACAAAAATGTAAAAAGGTAAAGGTAAAGGGACCCCTGACCATTAGGTCTAGTTGTGACCGACTGTGGGGTTGCGGAGCTCATCTCGCGTTATTGGCCGAGGGAGCCGGCATACAGCTTCCAGGTCATGTGGCCAGCATGACAAAGCTGCTTCTGGCGAACCAGAGCAGCGCATGGAAACGCCGTTTACCTTCCCGCCAGAGTGGTACCTATTTATCTACTTGCACTTTGACGTGCTTTCGAACTGCTAGGTTGGCAGGAGTGGTGGGGTGGGGGGGTTGCATAAACACCCAAATATAAGTGAAGCTAGCATGCAAAAATGTGTTATACTAGAGAAATTGCTTGCAGAAATGTGTATACTGGCATTGAAAAATGTGTCCGTTGGGAGAAACGTCCATTTGACCAATACAGAGTTCAAAGTGATGTTTGTCTTTAAGAGGTTCTCGTTCTTCAGTTTTCACTAATGTGGATTTAGATTGTTTTCTGAGAAGCAATTCGAAAGTGAAAAGGAGCAGGAAAAGTAAAATGCCCCGTGCAACATTTCACAATGCCAAATATGTACATTTACTATGTAATTGCTTGTGGTATGTTTAAGGTATCACATACACAAAATGAGCAAGTGTACTCAAAATGAGTGAGTAAAGTATACATACAGTCCTACTTTCAAGACTGAGGTGATTTAAAGCACAATGTACTTTATGTATCATAAGTGTTTATATTGCTGCCATTTTGCTTTTAACAAGTATTAGCAAAATAACTTGCCTACTTTCTGTCTCGCCCAATTTCAAATGAATAATCTGGTTTTGTCCTCTCCTCCGCTGTTGCCCTCCCAAATTAAATCATGGTATTGTTTGAAATTGGCATCTGCAACCCAACGGTGAAATCAGGTGATATCAAACTGGAATTGCATATTCAGAAAATGCTCTTGCCCTCCAGGACTTGCCATCTTCACCCCTAGGTCTTGCTCACCAGATGTCAGTAGCATCTGGTGAGCAAGGCTTGCAGAAGTCACTGCCAGCAGTGAAAACATGGAATATTATGGCAACTGCAGCTCACAAATAAAATGATTCATACAGCTAAAAACACATAGCAACTAGAGCTGGGCAATAAATCAATATTTCACCCCAAACCGGTCTGAAGTCAATATTGTGATATCAGTTTCATAATTTTTGACCTGGCAACAGATAATGAATCATGGTGTGTGTGTGTGTGTGTGTGTGTGTGTGTGTGTGTGTGTGTGAGAGAGAGAGAGAGAGAGAGAGAGAGAGAGAGAGAGAGAGAGAGAGAGAGAGAGCGCACACGCTACACAAAAATCACAGTGTGGGGAAAACCACTGCTTCTCTTGATTCTTGCAGACCCACTTAACTCTGCCAGCTCAAGTCTTCCCTGCCTCGTGCCGGGAGCAGCGAATCAAAAAAGCAGGCACCGACAAAAATCACAATGCTAGAAAAACCGTGAAGCCAGCCAAGGCCTCTACATACCGTAGCTCCATCCTTATTTCAGGCAGTGTGATACTTTGGTATATCGTGAAGTTTAGCTACTGATATATTGCGAGGTTGAAAACCAGGTATTGCCCAGCCCTAATAGCAACCATTTTCAATGTGGAGATAGGGAAGAATAGTATGCCATACATTGGAAGGTACAATTTTTCACGCCAACCTAAAGGACAATAAGCTTCTCGGGATGCATGAAACGCAGGGAGGGGGGTGACTCCGAGGAAGTCCCTAAAGGAAAATGATATGAAATGTTTAAGTGCTGAAAATTTATTTGTTTTTTATTTTATAATTTCATTTTTATTGTTTATTTTTTGTATGAATAATGTTATGTGGATTATGCTTGGTCTTTATGTATTCATTTGTTTAAATATAAAACTAATAAAAATTATTATTAAAAAAAATAAGCTTCTCAGGATGCAAAAGTATGCACCTTGACTTACAGCTAGTATAATAACAATGATGATGATGATGATGATGATGACGACCCCGGTTGGCGGGGTCACAGAGGGCGCTTAGGTGTGATCTCATTGATGGCCATTGAGAGCTGGTTATTGCAGCTCTCGACAAGCTCATCTAGTGAGTCGCCAGGGGGGGGGGCAGGGTTCCACAAGGCCTGACGGAATCGATCAAGATCCATCAGCCTCCACAGGCGAGCCCAGATAGGCTCGCCACCCAAGCAGGGGAGGGGCAGGAAGTCAATCTTGGCTTTCAGAGCGTAGTGATCAGACCATGGCACTTCCACAGTTGGGGACATGATCACGTCTATACCCGCGCCAAAGATCAGATCCAGCCTGTGGCCTGCTTGATGTGTGGGACCCAAAACAAACTGGGAGAGCCCTAATGTCGCCATGGAAGACAGCAGGTCCAGAGCCTGTAAGGACGATGAAGTCCAATGAAGCTATCACCATCCTCATTTGTCCCTTGCTTTTGCCTCTAATTTCTGTTTCCGAAAAATACCTCCAATGTTTCATCCTTATTGCATTAAAAGCATAACAAAATGGGGGTGGATGATGCCAGAGTGGCAATCTGTATGGCGCAGGCTTGAATTCAAGGATGGAAACAAGGAGAGAAGCATAATTCTGTGCCATTGTTTTTTAACCTTGGCACACACACTTCGCTGTAAATTCAAGTATGTAAATATGGTTGGTCTCATATATCATAAGTCACTGCAACTCCAGGCATGAGATTGGCATGCTGCAGTCATGTAGGAATTTTAAACGGCAGTCAAGCCCAAACTCAGCTGAAGGATTATGCTTAATGCATAACTATATTATAACTCTGCATAATGAACGTGACAAAAAGGGTGGATCTTGTTGGGTTAGTAAACGATGCTGAATATTGTTGTTGTTGTTGTTTAGTCGTTTAGTCGTGTCCGACTCTTCGTGACCCCTCTTCGTGCTGAATATTACTCTGCATTAAAAATGACACATTGTTTTACTCGAACTTAGCAGAAGTATGCAAGTGGATCAGAACAACAGGATTTTATCTCCAAGACACCTAAATAAATAAAGCCTAGTGATTGTTCTACAAACACCAAAAGGCAGGATCAGTAGATGCTATATTTACAACCTGTTTGAAAAATAACCCGTGCTTTATCTACATTTTAAAAATTGTATGTTTAAATTAATTACATTGTAAATACAGTCATAGCCTGGAAGTCAAACAGCTTAGTTCCCAAACGTTTTGGCTCCCGAACGTTGCAAACCCGAAAATGTGTGTTCCGGTTTGCAAACTATTTATGGAAGCCAAACGTCCAACGCAGCTTCCGATTGGCTGCAGGAGCTCGCTGCAGCCAATCAGAAGCCACATTTTGGTTTTCGAACATTTTGGAAGTCGAACGGACTTCCAGAATGGATTCCGTTTGACTTCCAAGGTATGACTGTATGTCACACAGTACGTATAGATTTTGCATCCCAGTCAGATGGGCAGAGTAATAATAATAATATTAATAATAATACTGTAATAATAATGTTGAAGAGGACGTTCCTATTTTCATCAGAGAAATGTTGGGGGGGTATGAGCTTAGTCATAGAATCATAGAGTTGGAAGAGACCACAAGGGCCATCCAGTCCAACCCCCTGCCAAGCAGGAAACACCATCAAAGCATTCTTGACATATGCCTGTCAAGCCTCTGCTTAAAGACCTCCAAAGAAGGAGACTCCACCCCACTCCTTGGTAGCAAATTCCACTGCCGAACAGCTCTTACTGTCAGGAAGTTCTTCCTAATGTTTAGGTGGAATCTTCTTTCTTGTAGTTTGAATCCATTGCTCCGTGTCCGCTTCTCTGGAGCAGCAGAAAACAACCTTTCACCTCTATATGTCATCCTTTTATATACATTGGTACCTCTACTTACGAATAACTCTACTTACGAATGTTTCTACTTACGAACGGAGCTCCGTCCGCCATCTTGGATGCAGTTTAGATAGGATTTTTCTACTTACAAATTTTTAGATAGGGTTGCTTCGACTTACAAATTTTTTCTCCTAATGCATTCCTACGAGATTAGACTTACAATTTTTTCGACTTACGAATGTGCGTTCGGAACGCATTAAATTCGTAAGTAGAGGTACCACTGTATTTGAACATGGCTATCATATCACCCCTTAACCTTCTCTTCTCCAGGCTAAACATACCCAGCTCCTTCATATATACCAGTGGGGGGGGGGAGTAGAAGGTCCCAGATTCAATTTCTGACATTCCTAGTTTAAAGGATCAGTTAGCCAGGTGATGGGAAAGACCTCAGCCTCAAACCCTGAGAGCTGCTGCCGTTCAGAGCCTTGAGCTATATGAACAAACAGGCAGGCCTGGTTTAAGGCAGGTTTCCATGTTCCTATGCTCCTTGCCCAGCTTACAGGAGAGCTTAGAGATGTGCCTTCCCTGAGACCCCAAAGCGAACTATTTTCTGCTTCCCATTCAGTTCTTGTACCATCTCAGTTCTAGTACTCAATTTTTTTAAAAAATTATCAGAAATGAATTAGCTCTTAAACATGAAATGTTCCACGTAAACTAAGTTTGGCTCAGGCAAGAGAAGTAGAGTCATACCTTGGGTTACAGACGCTTCAGGTTGCGTCTTTTCGGATTGTGCACCGCGCGAACCCAGAAGTACCCGAACGGGTTACTTCCTGGTTTTTGGCGCTCGTGCATGCACAGAAGTGCTAAATTGCGCTTTGCACATGCACAGAAGCACCAAATGACGACTCGCGCGTGTGCAGATACGGCACTACGGGTTGCGAACGTGCCTCCTGCACGGATCACGTTTGCAACCCGAGTGTCCACTGTAATTAACACTGGTTTCTATTGTGCTTTCATAAGTACTTTCACATTTAGTTCTTCAACATGGCATAGGGAAATTTGAAAGAAGGCGGATTCAAAGCACTGGAAAAAGAGGAAGAAATTCCTGCTACTGTCCACAATGAAGAATATTATTATTAATTTTGTCTTACTGTTGCTGGTAATAACATTGAGGTGAATCTTAATGTTTGCCAAAATTATAAGATGAAGTTAAGCTATTGGGCAATTTCCAGATCCACATTTTTAAAAACCAGCAGATCCAGAGCCTCTTGCATGCTCTGGGCACAGAGGAAATCCCCATTCACTTCAATGGAGGAGGCAGAAAAAATTATATACTGTAGTCTGAAACACTAGGCTGCAATCCAGCAAACCACACACATATCCAGACCCCATGACCTAAATAATCATTTCACAAATATAACATGGAAAAATCTGTCTGTACTTGTGGGAGTCCCTTGCTAGATTGTGACTAATGGCTGCAGTCACAACTCTCTCTCTCTCTCTATTTCAACTGTGTTCAAACAAGCAGTTTGAATATTTCCAGTCACTGTAAAGCGGCGCTATTCACTCAGATGGTCTATTCTGTTCTCAATAAGCCACACCAATCCACACAGCACTTGGTATCACAAGTCCATAGCATAACCTTTTTAGAACTTCAAACAACCTTTCTAATGCTGTGTACGAGGATTAAAAATAAAATGCAGGCTCACAGTGTTTACTGCAACAGGTAACCAGCCTTACCAATATTTTAAAATACATTCGAAATGTGTTTTTTTTAATCAGTTGTTGTTAAATCAGTTGTTGTATTACAGGGAACCAGGCAGAGGGCCTTCTCAGTAGTGGCACCCGTCCTGTGGAATGCCCTTCTATCAGATGTCAAGGAAATAAAGAACTATCTGACTTTTAGAAGACATCTGAAGGCAGCCCTGTTTTGGGGAAGTTTTTTAATGTTTAATGTTGTACTGTATTTTTTATATTTTGTTGGAAGCTGCCCAGAGTGGCTGGGGAAACCTAGTCAGATGGGTGGGATATAAATATTTATTATGTTGTTGTTGTTGTTTGGTTGTTGTTGTTGCTGCTGCTGCTGCTGTTGTTAGAATTTGTATACCTCCATTCATCCATATATCTCAGGTTATAATTGCATTATAAAAAACACAAAATATTTAATAAAAATAGGAACGAAAACATGTACTGATAATTCCTTCTCCCACAACCCACTTGAAAAAGGGAATGTCAGCCAGCCCAAGGCCTGGTTGAAGAGGATCGTTTTCGCCGATATTCCTTTCTAAAGCAGAGTTCTAATAACATCACTGCATCGGCAACAGTAAAAATCGTTTCAAAGCCACACAATGTTCTCCGCTCTCTCAGCTTGTTTTCACACCTTTCATTACCTCTATCAGTCAGTGTGACAAAATGAGTCAGCACGGCAGGATACTGGCAACTGGAAGGCTGGTCTTCCCTCTAAAGTTGATGATGCAGCCTGCAACATGTGGGGACTGCAGCTGTATTTGGTCCCCTGCCTCTCAGCAGAATAGAAATCCCTCTTCCTTCGGAGGGAGTCAAAAGGAAGCTCGCTTTTTCCGGCTCAACACCAGCCACCAACTCCTGCCACAGGTCACATGCTTCCCTGGCCAGCCTGTGAACCCTGAACCAGCACTCATTTCTGAAAATTAACTGCTGGTGCTCGATATCTGCCTGTCCTATGATCAAATTAAGCAGTAACGCTTGCTCTGTTTATCTAGGTGTGGAGGAAAACTCATCACATGCATTAAGCTGGAGGGTATTTTTAATGTTGTTAAAAATCGTCCTGGTGGGAATTTAATATTTAGATTCTAGCTATCGAGTTTTCGAAAGAGCAGGGGTTTGGAAATTCAAGCAAGATGTCAGAAACACATATGATGCCATTAATTTGTCCAGGATTTCCCGGTCAAAAGCCAGGATTTTCACTTTCTGAAAAATGGCAACCCAACTTGTTGTGTATTGAGTCAAAGGATTTTATATCTGTATTATTCTTGTCTGTATTTGCATTAGGATAAAGTAACTGCCTTTTGGTTCCAGGGGGTACAGCTACTAT
Organism: Zootoca vivipara; assembly: GCF_963506605.1. Classification (NCBI taxonomy): domain Eukaryota; kingdom Metazoa; phylum Chordata; class Lepidosauria; order Squamata; family Lacertidae; genus Zootoca; species Zootoca vivipara. Next base: position 18,097,635 of record NC_083287.1, on the reverse strand, counting down.
TGGTTCATTTAAGCTGCTGTATTTGGATCAAAATGTATCCCTTGCTAGCTAGTCCCCTGTCCCTATAAATGTAGCTTTGCTCTCCTCAGACCTCAGTCTTGTTTACTTTAATAAAGAAGTGTTACTAGAGAACTGTCTCCAGCATGTTATGTCAAGAGAGCTGAAATCACAAACCTCACGTCACAACACAACTCATTAATATCAAATTTATATCAAAGGCCAACCTAAGCAACCCTTAGGTACATTCCTGGTTGTAACTTGGATTTGCTCCCAGGGGTTTCTGGGCTTCTTCAGGAAAAGTAAAGGACCCCTGGATGGTTACGGCCAGTCAATGGTGACTATGGGGTTGCGGTGCTCATCTTGCTTTCAGGCCAAGGGAGCTGGCGTTTGTCCACAGACAGCTTTCCAGGTCATGTGGCCAGCAGGACTATACCGCTACTGGCACAAGGAGGACCGTGACGAGTGCCAGAGCACACAGAAATGCCGTTTACCTTCCCAGCGCAGTGGTACCTATTTATCTACTTGCACTGGTGTGCTTTTGAACTGCTAGATTGGCAGAAGATGGGACAGAGCAACGGGAGTTCATCCCGTGGCACGGATTCAAACCGCCAACCTTCTGATCGGCAAGCCCAAGAGGCTCAGTGGTTTAGACCACAGCACCACCCGTGTCCCTTTAGTATAGGAATACTATGTTGGTGTTATTGTGTGCATGTGAGCTGAATGTGGGAATAGTAAGAAAGAGGTAAAAAATTATTTGTGTGCCGGTCTGCATGGGAGAGAGGGAGGGGGAATTGGTAACAAACGCTGTAGTTGTTACAAATAAACAAACAAATAAATAAAATACATCTGCGAGTTTTTGTGCATCTGTTCTTGGAAATCTACATTTACCCCCTTCAGCAATAAGCGTTTAAAAAGTAATCACAGTGGACTTTAGAGGCAATCACCTTCATATGTTTTCAATGTCTGAAGGAAACAGTTTATACAAGCCTAAGTGTGCATACTTAAACATTCTCTCAAGGGTTACGTGCAGATAAACGGAAAACAAAATCTGGAGCAGCACGAAGCATAACTCATTATGTAAAGTTATGAGATACAGTTTGTTACATGTTTGATTACCCAAGACTTTTTATAATAAACACATTTATTTTTATTTTTAGCTTGCATCACTGGCAAATATGGTAGCCTGCAAGATTTACTGTGTGGCCAGGAGCCTGAATGTACTGCGCTGGTGTTTATTTCAATGTCTACACAAGAGAAGTGGAAAATGGAACATGTACATTGGCTTTTAAGGAGGGCTCTCTTGGGAAGACCAAAGAGGAAAGCTCTGCAAAAGAGTGTTCCAAGTACTAATTTTAAGAAAGCAAATCTCTGTCTGCTTTTCACAGGAGGATACAGTCTTCTTCAGTCTATTTCAGATTGCGTACGAGGAGACTCTGCCATCGCTTTAAAAAGGACCAGGGGTTTGTCAATATGAAGATGTGCAATTTTGGACAAGCTTACCTAAAATACAGCTACCTATATTTCCTTGTAATATATAGCTGCATAAGTCTCAGGATGGATAAAAATCAATGATTTTTTTAAATAAAAAAACCAATTTTTTATTTTAATTGGATTTTTAAAATAAAATGTTTTTGGGGGGGGGAATCATTCAAGATAGTTTTCTATTTAAGTTACATTATAGTCCAAAGGCTATTCATCAGGAAATAAGGATTTGTTTTAAGTTTTCAATGTGTGCTAAAACTCAGTCTAAGGTTGTTGTTGTTTTTTAATTGTTTAACCACATCAGTTAACAAACATGGATACATATGCTATAACATTATTGTTTTAGTTAAATAAATTGTTTAAATTGTTCTTAAGGAAATGATTGTTTTTCTCCTCCCAATAAAGTACAGCAGAAAAGTTTTCCAAATATAAACAGTTAATGTATTAAACCTCACAATAATTTCATAATTATTTGTCTATGTATTTCTGATAGCATAACCAAATCAGTAATTTTTATTACTGTAACAGTAAAAAACTACCATACTCTTCATCTGGTTGTAAATATTAAGATGATACCAGCAAGAATGAGTTTTTCTGTAAAAAAAAAATGATTTAAATCAAGTCCTACTGACTAGTGAATGAAATCGTGATTGAAATCGAATTGATTTAAATCAAATCCACCCTGATAAGTCTAGAGCAAGAGAGAGGACTCTCAAACCTTGGGAGGTCCAAATGCAGGCATAGGCAAACTCGGCCCTCCAGATGTTTTGGGACTACAACTCCCATGATCCCTAGCTAACAGGACCAGTGGTCAGGGATGATGGGAGTTGTAGTCCCAAAACATCTGGAGGGCTGAGTTTGCCTTTGCCTGCCCAAATGCAACCCTCAAGACCTTGCTATATTGTCATCTAACTACACCCCTCTCCTTGAATTACGCCTCTCCCCATGCTCTACTTCACACCCTCCTTGGGTACTTTTCCCTCGACGCTTATTGTTTGCCTCGAAGGAGACAGGTGTAGAAACCTCTCGACTTTTGCGTGGCTGAAAATTAGCTTGTGATGCAAATATGAAAGTCACATCTATTTCCTCTGCCCACGTTTGCCCCAGGCCACTCCCTCCATGGGCATGATGTCCCTCAAAAGATGGCCCATGATGGAACGTGGCCCTCAGGCTGAAGAATGGTCACCCTATCTTACACTAGTTTTTTTCCATGACGTGATAGTGAAACCAGAGGTTGAAAAACACCAGCCTACCTACTTTTGTTTTCAAGTAAGGCCTCTGTCACCCAAAACAGAGTAGAAGAAAAGTAAGCTTGGGATCTCAAATGTTGTTAGATGGGCCTTTTAAATTAAACTGTCAGTACCAATAAGAGTGGAGGAAGGGAGAAGCTTGCCTAAAGCTATTTGGCGAGGTCATATAATGGGTAGTGAAATCCAGTGGCCACAGCATAGGAGCAGATGAGTACAATTTTGTACCTGATGGGCTGAATGGGTGGCCTTGGCCAAGGTACAATCTCTCTGCCTCAATTTTCTACCTTGCGTATTTGAAAACTATATGGAACTACCACTGAGGAGGGTGGGCCACCTGTGAAAATTAATGGAATCAAACCAGTATGTAAATAACTTAATACTGTATATAAAGATTAGCAATTGTCACTGTGATCAGGAGACCTTGAGATATACTAACTAAACAGTGCGTAACACAGCAATTTGGGCAGAACTCTTATCTTGATTTTCCCGTGTAGCAAAGCAGCTAAGTAATATTATCATTATTTGTGTAAGGTCATGTAAGAACTGGTGTGGTAGCATTTACAAACGGAGGAACTTTGCCTGCTTAGACCAGGGATCAATTCCCCATTCAGTCAATAAAAACACTATACATCCTATTATTGCCATCCCTTTACAAATCATGAAGAAAACGTCTAGTAAAGGCATCCCCAAACTTCGGCCCTCCAGATGTTTTGGACTACAATTCCCATCTTCCCCGACCACTGGTCCTGTTAGCTAGGGATCATGGGAGTTGTAGGCCAAAACATCTGGAGGGCCGCAGTTTGGGGATGCCTGGTCTAGTACATGTAACTCTGATAAAATGCTCATTTGCATCGCACCTTTACAAAATATAAGAAACAATAAGGTCCCAGCTGGGGCTTCTGGTGTTAAGAAATATTTGCAATCCACAGAGTTCCTTGTCCTTTGCCATCGTTTCTAGCCTCTACTACATCTCCACTTGCTGACTCCAATGCCTTGTGTGCTCATTCCTTTTCTCTGCAAGCCACTGAAATGTTCAAAGTTTGCAATCCCATCTCCTTCCCCCAATGGAATCAACATAGTACAACATCAGGATCCTTTGATTCAGCCAGTGCAGAATGCAAAGTGGGGAGGATGCCCACATGGGGAGGGGAGCTAGCAAGAAATATTTGATGTCAACCATGATGCATGAAGTTCACATCAAGACACATCAAATGACAGCTGCTAAATACAAGCTACTCCAGAATATGCCCATAAGAATCAATGGAAGAGTTAAGGAATAAATCGATTGCAGCCTAAACGGACAACACAAAGTTGGAGATGATGATCTCCAGCCAGATACTAGTGGAAAGGCCATCATACCACAAAAACCATGACTGAAACTGGCTCTCAGTAACTCTGACCAAGTAGACTCCAAATGCTGCACAAACTATGGAGACTCAACTATATTTTCCCCAACATCTTTCCCAGACTCTGTTTGAGGAGGCTTCTTGCCAGGAAGTTGACGGCCTGATCTCTAAAATCTTCTAACCACAGGATCGGACCTACCCTGAGGAATCTTGTTTTGCTGTGGTCCATTAAATACTTGCTTTGTGGCTAAATAAAAGACACAGTGTCTGATGTTGCCAGTCAGACACCTTTAAGGCCCAAGTAAACGTTTTTAAAGGTGTGTTTAACACACCGTATATTATCACAGTCATTTCCTCTTCCTGGTATCAGTTCTGAACCCAACGTGTCAGACTTTAAGACCATGCCTTGGTCAGTAAAAACCATCCCCAGGGCCGTCTTAAGCATATCCTGCGCTGTGGTGCAAATATCTCTCCAGCGCCCCCCCATTTCCCAGAGTTGCCGGCGACTTCAGTCCGGCTCGTTTACATCGTGTGGTCCGACGTGCGGTCGGCGCTGCACATATGCAAGAAGCGCCCAGATTGCAGCCCAGACGGCCTCCCTCTAAGTGCCCGAAGCCCCTTACCTGCCCCCGTCTGGGGAATGTTCGCTACTAAATCCAATTACATTTATACATTAAAGGGGGGATTACACTCCACCTTTCCCTTCCGAAAGGAGTTGGTCAAAGCGGTTAACATGGGAAAAACAAACAGAAAAATAAGCTGTCATTAAAACGATTAGCAAAAACAAAAGCAACATCAAAAACACAACGGTGCAGAGAGCCAAACTAAGAGTAGATAAATTAGATTAAACTCAGCAACAACAGAATCAAAGGTTTGCTTAAAGAGAAATCTCTTCAAACACCAGCTGAATGCAACTAGAGGGGGAGAGATCTGGGCAGAAGATTCCTAACCACTAGACTGGCTGGCTAGAGGAGTTGAGGACGAGCTCCATCGCAAGGGCGAAGACCTCCACCATGGAGGACCCCGCTGTACCCACAAAGGGTTATGCAGGCTTAGTTCAAGAGGTGCCTGTCTTTCCTGTTGGCTGGAGATGGTGACAGATCCAGGAATGGGGTGTTCCATTGGTGGAGGTGGGACAGATGTAGCCTTGAATCCACTGGTTCCATGGAATCTTCATTCTCCATGATCAGAGCTAGCATAATCCCCCCCCAAAAAAAACCAATGGTGAAAACCTGGAGGTTCAGGAGCAAAACAGTGTGTCTCCACCTTCTGTCCTGGCTAGCACAAATACTAGGCTCATCTTATGGTTGTACACTGCCACCAACGATGCAAAGGCAGCGGCACGTTCAGGGAGGATGAAATAGCAAATTTTAAAGGCCAGGTGGATCCACACAGGAGAAGCAGAAAGCCCTTCAAGACACCTGGTCCAAGCTGGTTAGGGCCTTAGGTAACCTGTGGTGTACTGGCCAGGGAAGAAAGTGTCCTTGAGCCTGTCTCGAGTCCTTTCCCTCACCCCTGAATTACTCACCGGCTGCACAGCATATCTGAGAAAGGTGGGACTCAAAGCATCTGAGAAGGAGCGCCTTTCTAGAAGAGTCCCTTCCTTCTTAGAAAGCAAGCAGCAGCTAGACAGATCTTATCAGGAGAATGATTCATCACAGATGGCCCAACTTCTGCAGCCACCAGCAAGAATGGCGACTGTCGTTAACTTGGATATTCCAGTATTGCCACTGCTTCTGTGCTATTTGTAATCAAGAGTCAGAACAAGGATGGGGAAACCGTGGCCCCCCCAAACACTGCCACACTACAACTCCCATCTTCCCTGAGCATTCTGTTAGGGCTGATGGAAGTTGGGGTTCCTCAGTCTCTGGTGGGACCATAGGTTTGGGGTAGGCTACTCCCAAACTGGATTCATTTTGGCCAGCAGCTATCTCTCCATCTAACCCAGGGCGGTCCAACCTTTCATACCAAGCAGGCCTCAATAGTACTTCGACACAGAACCTGTGGGCAGCCCGCTGCCTTGTTGCTCGGCGTGAGGTTGTGAGGCCAAAATTTAACACACACTGCCAGACCTTGCTGCCCTGCCAAGGAGCTAAGGATGTGCGAGGCTCTGTGGTGGTCATGTGGGGTGGTAAAAGCTTTCTGGGAAATGATATATAATGAGCTGAAAAAAATGTTTAAGATATCTTTAAAAAAACAAAAACCAGAGGCTTTTTTGTTAGGCATTATAGGTGCGGAACTACCAGAAGAAAATAAGCAACTGTTTGTGTAGGTAACGACAGCATCAAGGGTGCTTCTTGCCCAGAGATGGAAAGAACTACCGACCAGAGAAGAGTGGCATACCAAGCTGATGGAAGATGCAGAAATGGCAAGACTGGCAGGAAAGATCAGAAAACAGGAAGACCAAGTATTTTTTTTTAAAGGACTGGAATAACTTTCTAACATATTTGAGAGACTCCTGCAGGCACCCCCAAACTTCGGCCCTCCAGATGTTTTGGACTACAATTCCCATCTTCCCCGACCTCTGGTCCTGTTAGCTAGGGATCATGGGATTTGTAGGCCAAAACATCTAGAGGGCTGCAGTTTGGGGATGCCTGGACTACTGTAAACAGTTGGAAGCATTGGCAGGAATACAATGACACCTGCAAAGTAACATGGATTTTGAATATTATGGTTGTATAATAGATAGATCAGTGTTTCTCAACCAGTGTGCCTCCAGATGTTTTGGGACTACAACTCCCATCATTCCTGACCACTGGTCTTGCTAGCTAGGGATGATGGGAGTTGTAGTCCCAAAACATCTGGAGGCACACTGGTTGAGAAACACTGAGATAGATTACAGTAAAAGATGCAGGAATAAAATTTAGAATTTGAACCCACAGAGGGAGGAAAGGGGGTCTCAAGGTTCAAAAGAACCCCCTTTTTAATGTTTGGAAATGTTATATTTATGGTGTACAACTTTTATGTAAAACTAATAAAAATTATTTTTTAAAAAAGTTGAATAAATTATAGCAGAAACCTTTTTTTTAAAGGGATGTGCGAGGCTCTGGCTGGGTCCTACAGCCCTCCCGTCTTCTTCTCAAAGCTGGGAAGGCACTGACTAGGTTTTCGGAAGGAGGCTGCAGGCCTAACTAGGACCCTGTCCGAGCCTCACGCCTCCTTCCCAAAGCCCAGCACCTCACTTACTTGGCTTTGGGAACGCAGCACAAGGGCTCTGGGGGTGGGCATCAAATGTTGCCAAGGACCACCGAAAAAAGACCTTGAGGGCTGTGTGCATGTTGGACCGCCGTGATACCCTATCTCGCTGTTTTCTTTTGAGACTGGAATATTTATTTATTTCCTCATAAGAGCACAAGACAACGTGGAGTGTTCTCCCTTCCCTCTTATATCCTAACAACAACCCTCCGAGGTAGCTTAGACGGAGAGAAAATGGCAAAGCCAACCTCACCCAATGAGCTTCATGGCTGAAGAGGTTCACCACCCCCCAGTCTTCGAACTACAGTGCAAATCTGGTTCTTTATTAGTTACAGGTAGGTAGCCGTGTTGGTATGGCGCAGTGTTCTGAAGAAGTGTGCATGCACACGAAAGCTCATACCTATGACAAACTTAGTTGGTCTCTAAGGTGCTACTGGAAGGAATTTTTTTATTTTTTGTCTGGTTCTTTATTATTATGTTGGCTATCCTGGGTTGAAGGAAGGGGGGGGAAATAAATGTAATAAAGCAGCAATGGATTATTTTATTGATATTAATAAGCTGCCTGGGGGGAGGGAACCTTGTTGAAGCGTGAGATATAAACATTCATAACTAATAATAAACTTTGAGAAATTTTCCCTAAGATGCACTTTTTAAACTGAAGAATTTTTTTATGTTTTTGTCTTGTATTTTTATGCTGCGAACTGCCACCAGATCTGTGGATGAAGGGTGCTAAACAAATATAATAAATAAAAATAAATAAATATTACTAATTAATAGTTTTGGGTTTTCCCCTACTCTTTTGTTAAAAACTTGTTAATTAGCTGGAACTTTTTTCGTGCTTTTTTTTTTAAGTATAGCATTTCTCCTTGTTTATTTGGCACTGCTGCAGAAATAAACCTTGCAAGGGATGCCTTTTCCAAGGAGGCAATTCTGAAGCGCTGCAACTGACAAGCACGCAAGGGGGGAAAGGGAGCCACCCACTTTCCGCAGGGAGGCGTCTCCCGCACCCACCACCCCGAACCCGCCCGGCAGGCAGGCAGGCAGGCGGCAGCGCAGCCGGGGTCCCCGCACCCCAGCCCGCGTCTCCGCGCGCCTCTCCCTCCAGGATCCGCGCTCACACAACTTACTCATCATGGAAACTTCCACCCGCTCCGTGCATCGCGCCCGCACCAACTATGCCAGAGACCTTTCTTTTAAAAACACAGATTTTTCTTTTTGTCAACAACTGAGCAGCATACGCCGTGCGGAGCCATCAAGCCCTTAATAAAAAGGAGGAGGAGGAGGAGGAGGGAGGGAGGGAAATGTATTTTTAATTGCAAAAAATAAATAATCCAAAAGCCCTGTGATGAAATATTCTGCTCCATCCAACAAACGCCAGTCTGGAAAACCCCGCTCGGCTGCTTGAAGGGGGGGGGGTCGGATTTAAACGCGCGCGCGCACATACACACATAAATATAAATATGTACACACACATTCTGCAGCTACTTCCCCCCTCCACATCTTTCCAATGATAAATACTAAAATGCAGAGAGAACGAGGCTCCGCTTCCTCGGTAAACAATCGCAAGGCGCTGCGTGGGAAGCGCGACCGCGGAAAACCTTCGGGGAAAGGAAGGGGGGGGAGACAACAGCACAACCCACCCGGGCGAGAGCGAGCCTACGACGCGCTTCAGACGATCGAAGCCAAGCGGGTGCTAAAAATACCCAACATCTGGCAGCGCGGCGAAGTCCAGCTGTGAACTCCTGCCCCAGAAGTCCGGGTCAGGAGGGGATGATCCGTCGGGTGGACTGGACCCCCCTCCTCCAACAACAACAACTCCGGATTGCCTTGCTTAAAAAAAAAAAAAAAGCCCGGGCACTCACTCACCGCGAGCAAATCCGGCAGCGCGGCCGTCGCGGGTCTCCTCTTGCCTGCGCGTCCTGCCCCGGCTGGGGCTTCTGCCCGTCGAAGGCGCGCCGCTGCTGACGCCGCCGCCGATGGGGGGAGTCCTGCCGCCTCCTCGGCCCTCTGCTCCTTCTCCTCCTTCGCCTTCTTCTCCCCACCTGAGTCCGCCCCAGCCCCACTGCCTTCCCCAGCCGGTTTGTCTGTCTCGGCGCTGGTGACCTGGTTTCCCCCTCTCTCCACGCGCCCCACCGGGAGCCGGAGGCGCAGCGGCGAGGAGGAGGACTCAGCTCCCGTCCGCCCGCCCCACGATCGCCGGGGGTGGGGAGGCAGGCGACGCCCGCGCGCAGCTGGGGGGAAACGGGAATCCGGCTCTGCCCCGCAGGGCGCAGCTGAGCCAGCCAGGCGCGCGTCACGCGTGGATCTGCTCCTGGGGACGCGCAGCAGGCGAGCCCACGGGGAAACCTGCCTCTTGGGCTAAGCTAGGGCTGCCCACCTTTAGGAGCGTGGAGAATCGGGAACCCCGGGGGTCATCTAGACCAACCCCCGGTCACTTATCCAATCGGAAACGGGAGGCTTTAATTGCTGCGCCAGGAGCCCCGGCCGAGGATCCGGCTGCCCTCACTCCCCTGGGGCTGTGTGCTTCATATCTGCCCGGCAAAGGAAGTCGGGGAGAGATGCCTTGCCCAAGTGCCAGACTGTGCCAAGGCGAGGCTTCACATGTGGCGCTGCTGGCGCAGCACTTCCGCAACTCTCCCAAGGGAACCTGGGCCGCTCTCCAGGGGGGATGTTTATACTGCGCTTTTCAAAAAATTATTTAATGCAATTAGATGAATCTCCCACGCACACCCCGGGAAATTTTGGAGGGGTGGGGCAGGGTGGAGCAAGAGCTTAGATGCAGGTCCTTATCTATTTATAAAGAAGATGAAGAGAGCACAATCTGCACAGAGACCCATATATGCTAATTTTATGTTCTTCAGCTTTGTCAGAGAGATTTTTTTTATTGTTAACTGATTTTATAAAATAAGGAATATTTCAAATGCACTAGAAAACTGCAGTAATTTAACAATTATTTCTTTCAATGGTTAAAAAGCAGTTCAGGTTTAGATCTGAGTTTTAAAAATACTTTCCAGTTTAAAAGTGATTCTGAGCTTTTCTTTGGTGCTGCAGATTTTTTAAAAAAATAAATAAATAAATCACCAGCTGAAATTGCAGTTAAATTGCTCTGGTCCTGATTTCCTGACAACACCCTTCGCCATCCTGGTGCCCTCCAGCTGCTGCCAGACTCCAACTCCCATCAGTCCCCCAGCAAGCACAGCTGATGGGAGTTGTATTCTAGCATCATCTGAAGAGCACAAGGTGTGGCAAGCCTAGGTTACAGGTAGCTTTATAAGTTGGCGTTATTGCCTTTCTTATTTGAAACAGGTATACAAATGACAGGATACCTCTCCAGTTTCTGCTTTAATGCAAACAATTATGTTGCTAATTAAAATATGCCCGCAGGGTAACATTCCCAGCTGTGTCCAGGATGTCACAATGCACAGGGCCTTAGACTTGCAACTGAATTACTTTCTCTCTCTCTTGTATTTTTAAGAGTTAAGCGAGTTCCACTTTACCTCTTTCAGCGTTGAGGACTTCAGTACCTAAGAGATGACTCATGTATGGCCTGAAATGTCTGTTGTAAAAGTGTCTGCGAGCTTGTGCATTCTCTCCCATTATAGATCTATACACAGTAATCTTTAATATGAACTATGGCCTAGACCTCCAAACACCAACACAACTGAGGTCTACTTTACGTTTCTGTGGAAGGTAATCTGAGCCTGCCTTTACAGTGGAACCTCGGTTTATGAACACCTCGGTTTACGAATTTTCGGTTTATGAACGCCGCGGACGGATTAATTCACTTTCCATTACTTTCAATGGGAAAGTTTGCTTCAGTTTGTGAACGCTTCAGTTTATGAACAGACTTCCAGAACCAATTGTGTTCATAAACCGAGGTGCCACTGTATCTTTTGTAAACCTACAGTTTGCCTTAAACTTTGTCTTTGTTTTAGTTACAGGTAGGTAGCCGTGTTGGTCTGAGTCGAAGCAAAATAGAAAAAAAAATTCCTTCAGTAGCACCTTAAAGACCAACTAAGTTTTTATTTTGGTATGAGCTTTCGTGTGCAGGGTCTGACACTTCTGTTTCTAGTGTATCTGAAGAAGTGTGCATGCACACGAAAGCTCATACCAAAATAAAAACTTAGTTGGTCTTTAAGGTGCTACTGAAGGAATTTTTTTCTATTTTGTCTTTGTTGTTAGGTAATAACGTTATTTCTCCCCACACTAAAACACACACACACATCTTCCTCGGCTGGAGTGCAACATTTCCATGTGCCCAGGTCACAAGCGCTTCCTCTCATGCCCTGAATTAACCAACTGGCAGGTGCAATTCATTGCCGTGCCAGAAAACGAAACAGGGCAAGTATACATGCAAATGGCGCAGCTGTTAGGGTGCTTCTCAGGAGCATGGATCTATACACATAAAAAGCTCAGTCCCATATTTGGGGGAGACTTTTCCAGATACAGTAGCTTGAGGGTTACTGGGGGGGGGGTCAGTAAGCCAACCATATTGTCACAGTGGCGCTGGTGGCTACTCTAGAGTAACGACTCCTCACAGCTCTGCATTTTTATCCTTTTATTTAGTGCCGTCTATTTACAGTGCTGAAACAGTGCTATGTACATGTTGTCAGTCGGGTGCAGAACCTCCGAATGGAGATTCCCGCCTTTTCCTCCAGCAAAGAAGCCTGGGGATACTAAATCTCCGCCCACGACGTTTCCTGCGTAATTCCGGGGTCGCTGGGATCGGTCTTCTTCCCGCTGTTTCCCTGCTTCCCCCTTCCGTTCCCAAGCGGCGCCTGGGCTCGGCTACCTTGCCCAAGCCCTGGCTCCTACTTCCTGATTCCTCGCTAGAGACATCCCCCTCCCCGCTCCCACTTGCGCTTGGCGACGAGATTGTGGTTAAGATGGGAGGCGGCTGTCTATAGCTTCTGTCCCTCACACATATGAATGATCAATGGTGACAAAATTTCTGTGGAAGAAAGAACCAGATAATGCAGAATTCTGACAGCAACCCTCCAATATCCTTTTTCTGGCTGAGAACATACATTTTGTCTTCCCTTTTATACTTCCTGACATAGGAATTACTTGCATGCCATTGATAATGTAGTGATGGCCAAGACATACGCAGTGATTGTTTCATTTAAGGCTCAGTCTCTCCATTTTTGCTTTCCAGGAGAGGCTGGTATACTGGGACATTGCCCTAATTGAGATGTCAAGCACAAACAAAAAAAAACCCCAAAATCTCAACGCCACGCTCTTTCCTGTCGTGTTGACATTCATCTCTTTCCATTTGAGTTTATAGTCAATCACAGTCAGAAAAGCATGAGACTCTTAATCTCAGGGTTGTGGGTTCAAGTCTCACGTTGGGCAAAAGAGTCCTGCATTGCAGGGGGTTGGCCTAGATGTCCCTTGTGGTCCCTTCCGACGCTACCATTCTATGATTTGCTGTGATTCTTATTCTCTAGCCCAGGCACGTCCAACAGGTAGATCGTGATCTACTGGTAGATCACTGGACATCTGTGGTAGATCACTGGTAGATCAGTGGCTCCCCCCAAAGAAGCTGAACAACTTTGGCTCCCCTAAAAAAAGCTCAACATTTTGGCCCTTCACCCCCTAAAACGGGCCTTCCCTTCTCCCTAAAAGAAGCTCAACAAGTTTGACCTGAACACCCAAGAAACGGACTTCCCTCTTCCCTAAAAAATGTTCAACAACTATGACCTGAACCCCCCAAAAGGGGGTAGATCACTGCTAGTCTTTAACTCTGTGAGTAGACTGCAGTCTCTTGGGAGTTGGCCACCCCTGCTCTAGCCAGTCAAGTTCTCTACACTGGTTCAGCCACTCCCAATCCAAAAGCACTGCTACAGCCAAGAGGTCCTCCCCATCTGCTTCCCTGAAGAAGAAGAAACATGATAAATGTATATGTAACTAGAGCTGCAGGCTCCTTATCCCTAGTTTTGCAGGTTCCCCCAGCCTCCTGGCATCATTGTGGCAATCCATCCACAGAATATAACATTTGTAGGGCTGCTGCTACATGGGCATAGTTGGAGGGTGCAGGGGGACAGCTGCCCCCCATCAAGTAAATAAATAAATAAAAATACTTAACTGACCAATTGTGTCACAGATAACTTGGTTCTGCCCCCCCACACACATAAAGCCCCCCCCAAAAAAATGAAGCCCATGTGCTGCCATGGCAGACCCATTAGCCTTGTAATTTGTTCTGGACATGCTCAGAGCTGTTTTCTTGAAGGCCACACCACCACACAGCTCGTAGCACTTTGAGGGACGTGTGGAGGTTTGCTATTCCTGTTTATCTTTAAGTTCCAAAAATTGTTTCTGTATGTATGGGTGTTTGACAGGCCACTGTGAGGACAGAATGATGGACCTTTGACCTGACCAAAGTGGGACTCCTATGTTCTTATGCAAACCACTTGGCGCAACTGCAGAACTGGATTATCAACCAGTTGCTGTGGTTAGCTAAAATACTGACTGTAAGATCTGCTATTCGCACAAAGGATACCTGTTATGGAATCATCTTATTAAGTATCAACAGAGGTTCCTCATTCGGGAGGCAGGTGCACTCTGCGCATGCTTACGCCACTGATTTCTGAGGTCCTAGTTCCTAACAATGCCTCCCCTGCACAAGTCAGAGGGTGCTGAGGTGTGAGAGAAGGAGTTCGTTGTACTAATATTTCCAAATTTCAGCACCCAAAGTTCTTAGCTTTGTGCCCTTGTACAAGTAAAAGAAACATACTAAATTATAGCACTCTCTGGAGCATCTGAGTTTTTTCCAGTGCAAACTGAATTTCCCCCCAGTGCAAGTTATGCTTTTCCAATTCAGAATTTTCTGCAAAACCCAAACCACTGCTTCAGGTGCATGTGTGGTAGCTTCCCGGGACTTCTTCTTCTTCCTTGGTGATCACTCGTAGCCAAGTAAGATTGCCTTCCATAAACACGGTTTTAACAATGGGTCTGTAAGTGACTGTGGAGGCCAATTCTGGATCCACACGTCCTTCCACAGTGGGGACATTGGTTTCCATGCGGGAGGTGATCACGGTGTGGATTTGCCAAGCATGCCTTCCTCTTAGCACGTTCCTGGGACATGCAACCAGGAAGGAAAACACACTGTCCAGACTTCCATGCTTATGAAGTACACACTTTTCAAATAGGGAGATGATAATGTATGCTGGGAAACGTAATGTGTGGAGCATCCACAAGCCTTCATTAAATCCATTAAACACAAATGAATTTAAAGGACTCTCGACAGACGTGAAATGCAACAGGACATTTTGCTTCCCTATCGACCTGTCAGAAATAATCTCTAACTCAGACGTCATTTACATCCAAATTCTTTTCCCCCTGGAAGGAAGATAATGGGTGCTAATGTGCTTTCTCTGTGATGAGGCAAAGTAGGATGTTTCGAGCTCAAGACAAGATTTAGTATATCTAAAGGATGAATAGCTAAGAGGATATCGTAATATTAGTGCAACAGTTGTGAAAGAATGGTTTGTTGTTATTTTCCAAATACCCTGCCCATCATTTCACCATTTATCACAACATGGTGTTGGATCCATTCAACACCAAGACAACTGCTCTTGTCCTCAATGGGACAAATTAGTTAGGAGTTAACTCGTCCCCCTTACTTCATTTGGAACCAAGGGCAGATAAATTGAGATGACTCCATCCTCTCAGTATTTTCCAGGAGGGATTAAAGCACATATGGGAACTTCAGTTTTGTGCAATTGAAGTGAATTATATGATCTGGAAGGTTGGAGAACCCTCCAGAACAATGTGGGAAGTGCGGCTGGAATCTGCAGGCAGGAGTGGGAAGTGGCAAAAATGGCCTCCTAGCCCATAGGAATACCCAATTTGCATCACTTCCATGAATGGAAGGAGCCCTTACATTCACATAACAGCACATCTGGATCCAACCCATTGATTCAAGACAGGCTGGAGGAGTATAAAAAGGGCACAATATAGCCTTCATAAAGGTGAAATATTAGCTAAGAGGTTTGGACACCTGCTAGGTATAAAAACAATGACTAATCTTTAAAAAAAATTAACTGCAGGAATATTGAGAGGTACTTGCAATTTCATATCATTTAATGTTGATGATTGAATTAAAATATAAATTGAGTCTCTCTCCTTCTGCCAAGAATGAGTCACATACAAACATAATGAAACCAGAAATGGAAAGAACTCTCCTACAATGTGAATGTGGGCGAGCTTCTCAAAAAACTTCTAATTTTTAAAAATGTCTACACTAGCTGGCAAGATCAATACGAAGCCAGCCGCATGATTTGTTTTTGTGCCTTCACCATAAGCAGGAGAGCAAGTCATATAAATCAATGCTGACATTAATTTTTTAAACGCCTTTATTCCTATATGAGTACATCAAAGAAAATGAAGGGGGGGGGAAGAATCCCAAACATTAAGTGAGTCACAGTTACAAAAGGAAGGCAACAGTGTGTTAATCCCTTCACGTAGGATTAGCTAAGGGGAACGAGCTACCATTGTCCTTAAATAACCCTGTCATTTTCGGGGTTGCTGAATAGTGACTACAGCATGCTAACATGATAAATACACACTATTTTGAAATCATCAAAAAGCAGACATGGGGATGTGTCACGAACAGTGAAATCATGCCTGGGTGCCTTGTTTTCATTGTGTTAAGTAACACTCCAGCAAGGTTCACCCCTAGTGATGTCAGTAACTTCCACCCTGGTATAGTAATGCCATTATAGAGCGGCAGAAAACAATTACAGCCTTCAGTTTCAGCAGCAGACAAATTAGCAACTGCCCGTTTTTGGAACATGCAACAGTTTTAAGGCACATGACTCCTGTTTTTCCAACAACAACTACCAAGCGCGAGATTAGCAAAACCAACTTTACCAGATTATCTCCACCAGCTCCTTTGCATTCTTCCCTACCTCTGCTTGAGGCGGTAGAGCCGGGTCACACACAGGTGATAGTGGAAAGGTTTCTAGGTAAAGTCCCAGCCTGGCCAATTAGCCCCTGATTAATCATCTGATCCATGGTGAGTAGTGGGAGAAACTATGTGCACCTGAGAAGAAGCACTGTTTCATTCCTCAAAATCCCACTGATCAGCAAGCATCTCCTGTTGGCTTCAGTATCAGGTCACAGGATTAAGATATCTGACGTTTCCCTACCGAGGAAGAGGGTGATCCTGTTGGTCCACAATCCATATCAGAAGGAGTGCTGGATTATACCCTGTGGAGGCTCCTAAGGGCCCACCACTCTGGTGGGATCACATTGAACTAAGAAAGCTTGGTTGTAATTTTCTTTCAAGATCAAATCAATATGATTTGCCTGCTCTGGCTATTGGGCAATCCTGCACCGATCAGAAGTACAGGAGGATTCCGTACCAGTGTTGAGATACAGTGTTTGAATCAAAGGCCATGTATCTTTGGAAAAGTAGTGCTAGTACAACTGAAACTCAAAATCAAGTAGTTCTTAAAGCCAGAATGGGTACGTAGCACAGTTTTCTATCTAACAAACTTGAAGAATATTTTTTGTAATTCAAAACAGGATTTAAAACAAATTAATTTCTGGTTTCTGTGCATGCATCTTCCGCATAACTAAGCATCAAACACCTCAATCTTTTGCACATGCTGAAATGTTGATAACTGTAACTCCTAACTTGCTGAAGAAACTGTAAATGCAATGATTTTGCAACTTGTTTTAGGTGCTACATTCCCCTCCCCCCAAACAAGCGGCCATATTTAAGCCTTGTTGCACTTTCTTTACCCTCCTGCCCTACCTTCTGACAACTTGGCTGGCATACAGCTGTTGTTTGGCATATGAGATTTTCATTTGAGTTAATGTAACATCTGTACTGATACCTGAATAAGTGGGTCATGCTGGCAGTGGCATCCTGGAGCTAACTGAAGCTACGTCTAGCCATGGCTCACACTGCAAAATGTATAGCTATAAATTCATGTTTGCTGTCAAATATTCTAACAGCATATACTGTAATTCATTTCAACTTATTACTAATATTTCTAATATTTCAACTAATACTAATATTCAACTTATTACTAATACTTCAGCACAACATAGCTAATTTTCCACCGCAATATTCTGGTCTTTGGAAGATAAAACATCTAATATTATAGCCCATACCATGGACATCCCCTGCTATTCCAATATCTTACTGGTATTATTTCAAGCTTTTATTCTTGCTATGCCATATTTTGTGCATCAAATTATTAGACGTGCTGAGCAAACTAAAAATAGAATATACCACACTGTTTTCCTTTCTAATACTTTCTTTACCATGCCATATCAGATAGATTTCCCCCCCCCCCAAAAAAAGAGGAACAAGATGTGTATGTAAGCATGAACGTCAAAATAAAAACAAAAATGGAGGGGGGAGGCCAAGGAGGTAAAATGAGAAGCTTACTACTACTGCACAGTGCACATTGCCTGAACAAAAATCTTCTTTTCCTTTGCGTGCAAAAGCTCAGGAGAGACCTTGCGTGGATGCACATAGCAAGGAGAAAATGTCCTCCTGAAATCAAAAGGGTCTAAAAATCTTAAGCAGGAAAAATAGCAGAGCATATTCACTTTCAACCTATCGGTTTTAAAAGTGCAACTACTGTACTCTCACAGAATATGACAACTTCCATCTCCATATGTCTTGTTGCAAACTCATGAGATTACAACCAACGTATTTACTGCAATGATTTCCACAGAAAAATCATGCAGTTTAACACAGCCTTGCTAATGACTGTTTAGGAAGCATTCTCACCGGGCCCATTCAGCTCTGCTGCTCCTCCACCTCTTCCTCTGTCACGATCTTCTGCTGCCTTTTCTGTTTCTTCATGTACCATTTAATCATATGCTGCCCCTTCCAAGCTAGGCCTGACCACTGGCTCACCTCTATTGCACTGTTGTAGAGTATCGTACATATGTGATCTCCCTCCCTCCCCTCTAGAGGGTGATGGGCGAGAGGTTGCAATGGAGCAACAAAAAGGGAAATGTTCCATTATTTATGTGACAAATACTTGAAAAAAGGACTATTGCATCACCTCTTAAATCACCTCTGCTTTAGGCTAAACATACCCAACTTCCTCAACCTTTACTCATAAGGCTTGGTCTCCAGGCTTCTCACCCTGGGTATTTGTCATCCTCCTGACATGCCCTAGTTTGTTCTTGTACTTTTTAGGCTGCGATTCCCAGAACAGGACAAAGGAAGGTAAGGTCTGCCCAAAGCAGAATAGAATGATACCATGACTTCTCATGATCCAGACACTATAATTCAGCTGTTTAAGGCTGTGGTCCCATGCCCCCTTACCTGGAAGTAAGCCCTATTGAATGAGGTTGACTTCTGAGAAGGCATGTATAGAATTACGTTGTCAGCCTAATTAAGTTTGCAATCGAAACTTACGTTTTCTCCTTAATAAGTGCTGCTGATTTCAACTGAGTTTATTTCCCTAGCTAGCGTATAGAGGATTGCACCCTGAAGAATTACCAGAATGTTTTATTTACCACCCGAACTTAAAAAACAAAAAAACCCGCTGCTCCAAAACAAATTGCTTATTACTGTTAATTACAGCACCTACTTCCTCACACAGAAATAAGCACTAACAAAACTCTGCTCTGTGAAGCTTTTATAACATTTCTGTTTCAAAATCCTCTTTTCAAAATGCTAATTGATCCTCTAAATGAACTTTATTAATCATTGATGGAAAACTGGCAGCCTACCTATTAGTGCCGGCTTTGGCAACCGCCTTAAAGTGTCCAATTAGGTCGAAGTGTCCAATCAAGAAATCTCTGGAAAGAAATTAGGGCAGAATCTTTAAGCCTAATTCGCTTCGGAGCAGGGTAGAAAAAGTAACACAGATAAATTCACACGATGTTGTGGGTGGGGTGGAGAATGGTAGAAAACAGTGCCTGAGAGTTTAGAGTTTGGTGCTCCTGTTATGATACTGCACTTAATACAGTCGAACAATTTCCCACTTGCCTGCTCACCTGGAGTGAGACACAATTGCCCCTTGAAGAGCGGACAAGCGGCAAAGTCCAAATCCATTCAGTTTCTTCCCCTTACGAGCATCATGCCTGTCTGTCATGCCTTCATGATCCTGTTAAGAGGCCTGTTTCCAGTTTCCCCATATCAATGAAAGTAGTTAATTTTCTGCCAAATGAGCAGATGCAGTAACGATGCAATCCTATAACAGAAAGTACCACTATCTTTCTTACTTCCAGGCAAGTGTGTGTGTTTAGGATTGCAGAGAAATTGAAAGCCTTAATATTTTAAATATATACCTCCGCTATATTTCATAAATACATAAACAATTATCCCACTTTAAGGATCTATTTGTAGGTGTTGCGATGAGCCCTTTTTGGAGACATCAGCAATCATAACAGAGTAGATCCTGCAAGCAAGTATTTTTCTGCAAGCGATTCTGGCCTCAGTCCAATTTCAATAACAGTTGTTTTAATTTGGAAACAACTATTCCTAATGTATCATTAAGCTCTGAGCTCAAAAATCTGACAGGTCTGCTCCATACTTTCACTCAGCCACTTGCCCACATATTATTTTCTACACTGTTTTTGTGCTTAACATGCCCCCCCCCCAAAATTAAAAACACCTGTATGCCAGTTAACTTTTTCTTTTTTCGACAATACACAACGCTTTTGAAACTATAGTTCAGTATCGGTCAGTTGTTTCGCGGGGGTGGGGGGAGGGAACCAGCTGTAGAGAATTACTCATGGCCACTGAAATGTCGCTAAGATTTTTGCAGTACTCGGCTGTCAGTTTTGTGACTGCAGAATAAAATATTTAATATTTGTTTTACTTCTAGATTATCTGTAGTAGGCATGTACATATGCATACCCTCCAACATTTCTCCGATAAAAATAGGGATGTTGTTGTTGTTGTTGTTGTTGTTGTTGTTGTTGTTGTTGTTGTTGTTCCATTTATACCCTGCCCATCTGACTGGGAAGCAAATTCTATCCTGTGCTGACATATTCAAAATGTAATTCATTCAAACATACATGTTAAAAAAACATACTGTATATAGAAACATAATAAAAAGTTAAATGTTTAAAAAGCTTCCCTATAAAGGGCTGCCTTCACATGGCTTGGGGGTTGGATAATTCTATACCCTTCTCCATTTCTCAGAGGACAATAGGGACGTCCTAAGGAAAAGCAGGACATTCCAGGATCAAACCAGAAACCAGGGTGGCTTCTGTAAATCTGGGGCTGCCCCTGGAAAATAGGGACACTTCAACAGTCTGCATATGCAGCCTTTGAGGCCATATATAACTTAAACTGCAGCATTCTGGCATTCCACTGGGTTTATTCTATACCCTTGGCTTTTCAGCCTCAAGCAACCTGCTAAACCGAAGGCGTTGTGAACAATCTGGCGGACTGCCACATCAGGTTGTCATGTCACACACATGGCCTGTAGGTTACGTGTTGTGTAGGCCTGCTCCAAAGACATAATTTACTATAATTTAACTTGCTATGGCAAAAGGGTCAACAGTGCTTTTGTTGCACACAGTGGACAATTTCATTAATTATAATAATTAAAGCATTCAGCCTCTGGAACAGGAAAAAATTGTGTGGTGTGGGGCTGAGACACAAATGTCTTGCTGTCCTTTCCAGATTTCCTGGCTCTGCGCTGTGAAAACTTTGATTTGTCTGTACTTTTAAAAAAAAGTTTCAAAAAAAGAACACCCCTCTTTTCGGCCATAGTGTCTCGTATCAATACTACCCGTAAATAATTATATAATATGAAACAATATAAGTCGCAATTTATCCTTAAAACACACAGGTGTTAGTGATTGGCTGAATTGTAACAGTTGTGCAAAGGACCTCTATAACGTTACGCCATTGACAAAGATCTAGAACAATGTCGCAGTTATATTGCACAGTATAAAGTATTTTCCCCATATGAGAGCGTAAGTAGAGCTGTTGTTTACCAGCAAAGAGAACCAGACATCTATGGGAAACCCACAAGCAGAAGACAAAAGGCAATAGCTCTCTTTCCTGTGGCTTCTCGGCAGTTTCTATACAGAGGTATAAAGGCTTCTCGAGGTAACATATAGTTATCATGATTTGTAGCCATTAATAGGCTTAACTTTGAGGAATTTAAGTCTATTTTCCTGCTTGCAGGCTTCCTACAGGCATCTGGTTAGCCCAGGCATAGGCAACCTTGGCTCTCCAGATGTTTTGGAACTACAACTCCCATGATCCCTGACCACTGGCCCTGTTAGCTAGGGATCATGGGAGTTGTAGTTCCAAAACATCTGGAGAGCCAAGGTTGCCTATGGCTGGGTTAGCCACTGAAAACAGGATGCCACTGGCAAGCAGAAAGCAGCAAAAAGGACATTCAAAGACCTTATTGATGCCCAGATGAGTGGGGTGGGGGAGAATCCTTTGCAGTCTGAGGGCCGCATTCCATTCGGGACAACCTTTCAGGGGCCACATGCAAGTGGTGGGCGGGGCCCAAGGCAAAAGTGGGTGGACCCACCAACGCACATTGCACCTTTATATACACTAGTGGCCAAAATTGTGGAAACTTTTTGGAAAAAGTGTATTTCTGAGGTTTGATGGCTCATAACACCACTTTCTTTTGGAGCAATACCATAATAATACATCGATGGAAAGATAATTTAATGAAGAATGTAATGCAACAAAGTTTGTTCAGTTATCTCTATTCTATCCAAAGTTACAGTATAGCCAAATAACCAGAAAAAGGAAGCACAACTTGCTTAGGTTGATATGCAGTAGCTTTCCTTCATTTGAATGTAGCCAATGAGCAGGAGTGTTAAGAGAGCCGATCAGGTGTTACGAGCCATCAAACCTCGAAAATACACTCTTTTCCCAAAGGGTTTCCACAATTTTGGCCACTAGTGTAGGTCACACTTGCACACTTCTTTCTGTTCTCCATCCAGGAAGGCAAAAAGGCACAGCTCAGCCAGGCCAAAACACTCGGTGACAGTGCAAAACACTCATAGCCAGGAAGAGGGGCCGAGCTGAGAAGAGTTTGAGCAAGGTAGAGAAGTTTGGAGAGCCTTTGCACAACTGTCCTTTGCGCAACTGTTATCTTGGTTCCAAGATCTGAGTTCCCCACTCCTGATTGGGGGAAACAGACACAACAGGAAGAGCCATGGTACCGTTCTCTTATAGAAAATTAAGCTGGTGTTCTTTTAGGCAGAGATTTCCCTCTGCGCCCACCTCCCACAGTGAAGAGATAGAGCTCAGTAGGTAGAACATGAGACTGTCTCGACAAGAGTGGTGCATGCTCTGGTTATCTTCCACTTGGGACTACTGCAAGGTGCTCTACATGGGGCTACCTTTGAAGGTGACCCGGAAACTGCAACTAATTCAGAATGTGGCAGCTAGTCTGGTATCTGGGAGTGGCTGCCAAGACCACATAACACTGGTCCCGAAAGACCTACATTGGCTCCCAGTATGTTTCCGAGCACAATTCAAAGTGTTGGTGTGTTGGTGCTGATCTTTAAAGCCCTAAAGGGCACCGGCCCAGTATACCTGAAGAAGCGTCTCCACCCCCATCATTTAGCCCGGACACTGAGATCCAGCGCCGAGGGTCTTCTGGCGGTTCCCTCGCTGCAAATAGTGAGGTTACAGAAAACCAAGCAGAGGGCCTTCTCGGTAGTGGCGCCCAGCCTGTGGAACGCCCTCCCATCAGATGTCAAGGAAATAAACAATTACCTGACTTTTAAAAGAGATCTGAAGGCAGCCCTGTTTAGGGAAATTTTTAATGTTTGATGTTTTATCGTGTTTTTAATATTCCGTTGGGAGCCGTCAATAGTGGCTGGGGAGATATAAATAAATTATTATTATTATTATTACTCTTAAATCTTAGGTTCCCCTTAGATTGGGCAAAAGATTCCTAAATTGTGGGCGGGGTGGACTAGATGACCCTCAGGACCCCTTCCAACTTGACAGTTCTATGATTCTATGAACACATTGGAACTATAACCCTGCATTGCACATTGTTTTGTGCGCAAAGCCCTGAACTCAAGATGGTAAGCTAGATTTCAACAGACAGCAGTTATATTAAAAAAGATTGTTGGAGTAAATAGATGGAAAAATTGAATGTCCTCGACAACCCTATACTACCATTAGCAAACTCCCAACCAACGTCAGTAGTTTATTTAGGAAATTCCTGTGGCCAGGAGGGCACATAGAACTATCTGGAAGCAGCAGGAGGTAAATCATGTTTCATACTTGGCAAACGATACACAAACCTACCAAGGGAGAGGGAGCAGATCTTTTGCGGCATCCTTTTAATCAGCAATCGCATAGGTCATTTCAACTCTGCTCATCTCCTTTTGCCATTTTAAACTCTAGCAGACAACACAAAATGTTGACTATGAAAGCAGAATCCCTCTTCCTGACTGTCAAACGAAAGACAGCTAAAATCCAGCGTTTCGTGGAACGAGGCCTGACATACTTCTGTCTGACTTCTCTGCTCATATTTGGATGAGGAAGACTGGAATACCCTCAGGGAGGTCAGCTACCAAGTCACATCTGATTTAATTATCAGTGATGGGAACATGCAAATTTTGATCCCAACTTCCACTTAAGAGTTTAGCGCCTCAATAAATTCTGAGGATGCCTCTCCAACCAGATGCGTTGTCCCAACACTTCCTGAACCAAAGAAAGGCAACAATTTGTACCTTTACAACACAACTCCCTTTGTTTAGATTCCCCCCCCCTTTCACTAACCCCCAAAGTTTAACACAATAGACCGGGTAGGACACCACACTGCCTAATTTCAGCTGTCTTGAAGGGGAGCAGCTAGGAATCGAGGACAACCTACCATACTTTAACTAGAAAACCACCGTTAACAAATAGGTAAGTATCACCTACTGGCTTGTCTGCCCACCAACCTTTTTCTGTTGGTTTCTAGCATCCCTGCCTCAATCTGAAAGAGCTTGACAATCTGACAGCCCTAATTTTAAACCTGGAAAAGGTGCTCCTTCAGAGTGCATATGCAAAATCTTAACCTAAAAACCATAGGAAATTGCAGTACATGAAGTCAGATCATTGGTCGGTCTAGCTGTGTTTTCTACACCAGGACTTGGGGGTCTGCGGCCTTCCAGGCATAGCAACTTTTGCCTTTTGCATGACAGGCCTGCAGCCCACCTTATAAAAGGTATGGTTTGCACCTGTTGCTCTGCCGGCCATAAGCGTAGCCGGGATTTTTGTGGGGGAGGCAGAACCTCAGTTTGCTATGTATTTTTTTATTGAATTTTACTGACTGGTGGAGCAGATGCCCCTCCCCCCTCCGGCTATGCCCATGCTGCTGGCTTTGGCATTTATTTATTTATTTATTGCCTCAGGTCCTGCTTACTATTGGGCAAACCATAATTAGCTCAGTCAGTAGAGCATGAGACTCTTAATCTCACGGTTCGAGCCCTGCGTTGGGCAAAAGATTCCTGCATCGCAGGGGGTTGGACTAGATAACCCCCGGGGTCCCTTCCAACTCTACCATTCTGTGGTTCCATAATCCGGAAAGTTGCCCACGAGGGAATGTGGTCGGGGAGTGGGGTAGAAAGGGTTTCTCCCCCACCTCGGACTCTGCCCTACACACAACTGACTGAGGAGCTTAAACCCCATTGATCTGAGTGGGATTTGCGTTGGGCCCCATTCACACATTACTAAATTCCGGAGGAAGTCTTGTTTCCTGCCCACAGGGCTGGGAGAGAAAGAGCCCAGCTTTCCCTTGTGGTATGGGCGCATCCCAGCCCCATTCCCACCTCGAGGTGGCGAGGGGAGCAAGCCCCATGCAATAAATGCAACGACGCTTTTTTAGTTTCCGAGGGAAACGCGCTGAAACACGGGATCATCACACTTCGCGAGCTGTCAGCTCTCCGAGGGCTGACTAATCCGCTTTAATCATCTTGAAAGGGGGCCAAGTAGTCGCTTTCTGCGGTTTTGTCCTGGCCGAGCCACTTCCTTTTCCAACCGCCCTTGTCGCCGCCGCTGGAGAAACTAATCAGCTCTTAATGATCCACGTGCAGGAGATGAGAGGCGCTCCGTCCTCCTCCTCCTCTCCTCGAAAGAAGCAGAACCGCGGAGTCGGGAGGGTCCAGGGGTCATCTAGACCAACCCCGCGCAACGCGCGCACATAATCTTTTTCTCTCCCTCCCTTGGGCCACATCATTAGAAACTCCCATTTCTATCCTCCGGGCCTCCTCGTTTGCCGCGTTACGAAGTTCCCTTCCTGCCTGCCTCCAGTCTCCGCCTCCATCCGCGTCGCGCTCGCTTTTGCAAAGCAACCCCCTCCGGGAAGGGGAAGGGAGAGACGGGTGGGGTGGGGGGAGGAGGAGGAGGGCCGGAGGGCGGCCCGCCGGGCAGGGGGCGCGAAGGTAGGAGGGCCTCACCTGCCAAGCGCGGCCTCGGAAGACCAAAAGCGAGACGCCGGCGAGGCTGCGGCGCTTCCCACGGCGAGAGGCGGCCTGTGTCCTCGAGTGACCCGGTCGGGGGCGGGAGGGAGAGCGAGGAGGGAGGCAGCGAAAGGGAGAGCGCGCAGGCGAGTGAGTGACACAAATGGAGCAGGACGCCGGGTTCTCTGGGCAAAACAGAGGCGGCTCTTTCCTCGCTGGGCTCATTCTCTCTTCTCTCTCTCCCCCCGCCCCCTCTACTTTCGCTTGCCCCGACACGCGTCGGCTGGTTCACACGACAGGGCGAAACTCGCAGGCTGATGTTCGGGAATGCAGCCGCGCTGAAGGCGGCGGCGGCGGGCGCAGCTGAATTGCTTTCTCTTGCCCCGGCGATACGCGCCGGCTGTTTCACACGACCGGCGGAACTCGCAGCTAGACTGCTTTCGCAGGCTGAAGTTCGGGGATGCGGGCGCGCTGAAGAAGACGCCAAATCCTCGCCCCAATATATATAGCCTATTGTTTTTATTAAAGTTGTTTGATGTGTGTTGCAAAACACAGGGAAAGGTACATTGACTGCCCCCTCCCCTTATTAAAGTATATGCCGGCACCTATCCTGCCCATGTTTCCACGAAAAGGGGCCAGTTCAGGAAAGTGGGAAATCAATACAAATCTGATGTTCTACCCCCACCTAACAAAAGCCTGCCCCCCACCCCTAAACAAAAATCCTGGCTATGACCAGGGGCCAGTTCCCCAGTCGGGTGTGTGGACAGGTCTGTATCGACTTAAACCTTTAAATTGCTCTGCAGCCCAGGTTCTTAGCTGGTGGTGCCCTCAGGGCAGAGGCCTCCTTGCCCTGGCCCATAGGAGCCAACTCCTAGGAGCCGAGGTACCTTCAACCCCACCCCCAATAAAATATTTGATGTTTGGATCTAATGGTTACAGCATGAAGAGCATTATGGACTTAATCGGAAGCATTCACATTTCTTTTTATTTCTGTTTGTTACATTGTATATAGGCATATTAAATTATATGTAGGTAGCAACAATTTGGAACACAGATATGAGCAGTTTGTAAACTTGAATGCTACCTTTTTGCTTCATGGGAAATTCTTTGCTATTTGTATTTTCTTTCTTATTATTTTCTTTCTTTATAAACTCAATAAAGATACAATTTTTGGGGGGGGAAATTGAGGGGGTTAGTTGATGGACATTGTCATTCAAATGGTGTGCGTGAGGCTCATTATATAAGGTGGGGCTTACTCCGCCCCGCCCCCAATATTTCAATTTATGGCACCCTGGCATAGAGTTGTGCCTTAGAGCTTAGTGTTGCCCAGGTTCTTAGCTGGTGGTGCCATCATGGCAGGGGGCTGCAGAAGGGCGCCTAAAAGCAGCATAGCTGGGTTACCAGATTTGGAAAGAGATTAAGTCTTATCACAACGGCTGTGTTCTACATCTGTCTGATTGTGGGGAGCCAGGGCCAGATTTAGATGAAGAGAGGCCCTAGGCTACTCCACTTGTGGGGGCCCTCCGCATCCCCCACCCTCACAACTAGAAGAAAATGGAAGAGTGTTTTTCTCCTCTAAAGGACATAAAATGTTATTGTTAAATTCCATGGTGATTTTAAAAAATGCATAAAATCAAACTTTTGCAATAACTGAACTTTGTACAGGTAAGTAGCCGTGTTGCTCTGACGTAGTCAAAACAAACAAACAAAAATCCTTCCAGTAGCACCTTAGAGACCAACTAAGTTTGTCATTGGTATGAGCTTTCGTGTGCATGCACACTTCTTCAGATAATTCAGAACTTTGTACACCTTTTGTGGCCTGGGCAGGCCTGGAACTAGTTCCCATGTCTTGTTCCTTTCTAAGGAATCAAGTTCAGCCTTCATGGCATTTAGCCTGGGCAGGCCGCAGTCGTCCTCTTATATACCTGCTGGGATTGACAAGGCATCTGACCCTCACCTGAATCTCATAGCTCTCCTGTAGCTGCCTATGATTAGTTATCATTTAACTCTTGGGGAAAATAATTAGCATCACACGTCATGTGCATGGAAGTTGCCGAACCAATAAACTAACTAGAAGGATTACTGTTAATAGCACCAGTTTTCCTATAACTTGATATTGCTGCATAGTTTTGATGAACCGCAAAAAGCATTTTTAGTTTGCTTTCTGTTGCCACCCTGGAACTTTCATTTATTAGTGCCACTTTGTTTTGTACGATTCCTTGCAAATGAAGGAAAAAACTTTTCTGCTTATGTTGATATTTGTAAATTGCAAGCAGGCCCGTGCTTACAAACTGCGGCACAAACAGAAGTCTGGGTAAACCCCTAGCAGAAGGTAGGGAAGCACAGTTCTAGGTCTTCCTTTTTCTTTTTCAAAGGACGGCGACTAATGTCATCTGCTAGCTGCTATGGCTTCTACTTCTTCTGTCTGTGCATGTGCTTTCAAACTTTGTCAATTCAAAATTCTACAGCCATCAAAACAAAAGCAGATGGAAACTATTAGATCACAACGACAGCTGAAACGAGAACAAAAAAACCAGACTCCCCCCCCCCCCGCCCCAAATGTGAGCAGACAGTAAGAGATGAAGAGGGGGGAAATCCCCAAAGAGAAACATGAAGATGCAACAGTAAAACAATTATTTGCATACAGCAAGAAAGCAGCTAGGGTAGGTGTGAGTTGGTTAGATGACAAGGAGAATTTAAGAAAGGTGAGCGAGTTACTCGCATCCGTTTTCGATGACTATGGAAGACAAAGGTCAGATACCCATGCCTGAACTGATTTTATCAGGATGGGAGTCCGAAGAACTGAGACAAGCAGCAGTGATAAGGGATGAAGTTCTGGGCCTTATTGCTAAATTAAAAATTAACAAATCGCTTACTCCAGATGGTATCCACCTGAGAGTTCCTGAAGAGCTTGGTTGTGAAATTGCTAGTCTTCTAACAAAAATGTGTAACTTGTCCTTTTTATCAGAGGACTGGAAAGCAGACAATATAACCCCCCTATCTTTTTTAAAAAAAGAAAGGAATCTAAGAGAGATCCCAAGAATTACAGATTAAAAAGTGACACACAATGTGGCACAAGAAGTCCTAATCCCATACGCTAATGGAGTTTGAGCTGGCACTAACTGCTCAAGAAAGGGATGTTGGGGTTGTGGTGGACAGGACAATGAAATCGCCAACCCAGTGTGCAGTGAGCGAATTCTGCAGTAGGGATCATTAGGAAAGGGACTGCCTCTGTTGTGTTGCTTTTATACAAACAGATGGCGGAACCAGACTTGGAATACCGTGTACAGTTCTGGTTACTGCTTCTCAAAAAAAAAAAGGATACTGTAAAACTGTACGGAAAAGGGCAACCAAAATTATCAGGGGGTTGAAGCAACACCTCCGCCCCCAACGAGGAAAGGTAACAATGCCTGGTGCTTTTTAGCTATATGTGATGCCCATGTTCAGAGCCAACATGCATCTTAATAGGTAAAGGTAAAGGACCTCTGGACGGTTAAGTCCAGTCAAAGGCGACTATGGGGCTGTGGTGCAGGAGCTGGGACAGAGCAATGAGAGCTCACTCCGTCGCAGGGATTCAAACCGCCGACCTTCTGATTGGCAAGCCCAAGAGGCTCAGTGGTTTAGACCACAGTGCTACCTGCGTCCGCATCTTACGGTAATACCAGTAGCTTGGAAGAACAGCTAGAGACAGCCATTGCTGTATCACCTGCTTTGAAGCTTCTCATAGGCACCTGTCTGGCTACCGCGAGAAGCGAGATACTGGACTAAGACAGACCTTGGGTGTAATCCAGGAGCTCTCTTATCACCACACTACAAATCACTGAGAGCTTGTGTATAATCACTTTGTCAGCCTTCAATGACTGCTGTGCCTTTGCATTGTATTGAATAGGACTGGAGATAACCCGAGTTGAAATCCCCACTCAGTGACTAAACTCTCCCTGGGTAAAGGTAACGGCAAAGGGACCCCTGACCATTAGGTCCAGTCGCGGACGACTCCGGGGTTGCGGCGCTCATCTCACTTTACTGGCTGAGGGAGCTGGCGTACAGCTTCCGGGTCATGTGGCCAGCATGACTAAGCCACTTCTGGTAAAACCAGAGCAGTGCACGGAAACGCCGTTTACCTTCCCGCCGGAGCGGTACCTATTTATCTACTTGCACTTTGAGATGCTTTTCTCCCTGGGTAGTCTTGGGCTAATCATTCTCTCAGCCGAGCCTACCTCACAGGGCTATTAAGAGAGTGAAATGGGTGGGTGGGGGGAGCCATGTGCCCTGGCCTGAATTCCTGGGTTACTTGTTTTCAGACCAGAGGCTGCGTTCAAATGTTTGCCTCTCCGTCTTCATAGACAATAGTCGCTGCCAAGAGTTATATCCAACACTGCACAGAATACAAAACGCAACAATTAAACCAGGCACATACAACCGTGCAATGCCTGCATTTACCGGTAACATTTTTAAAAATTGAATATTTATGAACAATATCTAACTCAAGCGCTTCCCAGAGAGAGGTAATGGGGAATTTGTCCGCTTATCTAATCTACAGAGGTCAAAGTCCTGTTGGAATTGCATTAATGTTAACTGACCATGCCCTGTGTCCTGTACAGCTGCAGCCTCCCTGCCCTTTCCTTTTGGAGTCTCTCTCAGTGTACTTTTCTCCTGGGTGAGCCATGACTTTAATTTCCCCTCTCCTGGCAGCTCCTCCAGGACTAACTTTGACCCATTTCCCTTCACTTTCCTGTGCACTCGGGTTGGAAGAGGTTGTGGTCCAAAACAGCTAGAAGACATCAGGTGCATGAAGATTGATTTGGGGGATCTTTGCAATGGGGTTTCTGTGGTTTGGATGCAGTGGTTAAATGCTAAACCTTAGAAAGGGTATTCTAAAATAACCACACAAAGAGGAGAATCACTTTGCCACTGTCGTCATCATCATCATCACCACCATCTATTATATTTATACCCTGCCCATCTGGCTGGGTTTCCCCCAGCCACTCTGGGCAGCTCCCAACAGAATATTAAATACACGATAAAACATCAAACATTAAAACAGGGCTGCCTTCAGATGTCTTCTAAAAGTCAGATAGATGTTTATTTCCTTGACATCTGATGGGAGGGTGTTCCACAGGGCAGGCGCAACAACCAGACGGCTCTCTGCCTGGTTCCCTGTAACCTCACTTCTCGCAGGGAGGGAACCACCAGAAGGCCCTTGGAGCTGGAAATTCTGTCATGTAAATTCTGTTCCACTACCTATGCCAAGCTCTCTGTTCACCCATTTATGGACCACAGAGATCATATTAATTCAATCCATAAAGCAGGCGTACCTTTCAGTGCTGAAGGAGTCCTTGAATTATTCTGGGAGCACTTCTGCTTCCAGTGTATTCTTTTTGCCAAATTGGTTGGATTATAGAAAATGTGTGCTTATGTAATAGTCCTCTACACTCATACTGCTTGCATTATTTAAAACATGAATGGTTACTGAGCTTCTTCTAAAAAAGCTGAGATTGTTTCCCCTACCTCGCAAGATAATTCACTGGGATTTTAGTTCAACCGGATTTAAGTACTGCCGAAAAGACTGCATGGTACACGATCGGCTGGACTTAGCCCACTGTGTTTCTGGTCAGGTCTAACAGGAATGGTGAATTTGCTCCATCTTCTCCTTCACACGTATACATGCATGCGCAAATGAAGCAAAGTAAAATTATCCTAATGACAGATGTATTTAGAATCAAAGATAAGATTTCTATACTCCCACGGATGAATGCAAGTCACTTGACTCTTGCTAATTAATCTCCTGCTGAGAAACAAGTGCAGTTTAGGAAACCGTAAAAAGGATTAAATAACAAATAAAGCAAAAAAAGGGATTAAATAACATTACGGCTCTCATTGTCAGGGCAACCCTTTGTTGTTGTTTAGTCGTTTAGTCGTGTCCGACTCTTCGTGACCCCATGGACCATAGCACGCCAGGCACTCCTGTCTTGCACTGCCTCCCGCAGTTTGGTCAAACTCATGTTCGTAGCTTCGAGAACACTGTCCAACCATCTTGTCCTCTGACGTCCCCTTCTCCTAGTGCCCTCCATCTTTCCCAACATCAGGGTCTTTTCCAAGGATTCTTCTCTTCTCATGAGGTGGCCAAAGTATTGGAGCCTCAGCTTCACGATCTGTCCTTCCAGGGAGCACTCAGGGCTGATTTCCTTAAGAATGGATAGGTTTGATCTTCTTGCAGTCCATGGGACTCTCAAGAGTCTCCTCCAGCACCATAATTCAAAAGCATCAATTCTTCGGCGATCAGCCTTCTTTATGGTCCAGCTCTCACTTCCATACATCACTACTGGGAAAACCATAGCTTTAACTATACGGACCTTTGTCGGCAAGGTGATGTCTCTGCTTTTTAAGATGCTGTCTAGGTTTGTCATTGCTTTTCTCCCAAGAAGCAGGCGTCTTTTAATTTCGTGACTGCTGTCACCATCTGCAGTAATCAAGGAGCCCAAGAAAGTAAAATCTCTCACTGCCTCCATTTCTTCCCCTTCTATTTGCCAGGAGGTGATGGGACCAGTGGCCATGATCTTGGTTTTTTTGATGTTGAGCTTCAGACCATATTTTGCGCTCTCCTCTTTCACCCTCATTAAAAGGTTCTTTAATTCCTCCTCGCTTTCTGCCATCAAGGTTGTGTCATCTGCATATCTGAGGTTGTTGATATTTCTTCCGGCAATCTTAATTCCGGCTTGGGATTCATCTAGTCCAGCCTTTCGCATGATGAATTCTGCATATAAGTTAAATAAGCAGGGAGACAATATACAACCTTGTCGTACTCCTTTCCCAATTTTGAACCAATCAGTTGTTCCATATCCAGTTCTAACTGTAGCTTCTTGTCCCACATAGAGATTTCTCAGGAGACAGATGAGGTGATCAGGCACTCCCATTTCTTTAAGAACTTGCCATAGTTTGCTGTGGTCGACACAGTCAAAGGCTTTTGCATAGTCAATGAAGCAGAAGTAGATGTTTTTCTGGAACTCTCTAGCTTTCTCCATAATCCAGCGCATGTTTGCTATTTGGTCTCTGGTTCCTCTGCCCTTTCGAAATCCAGCTTGCACTTCTGGGAGTTCTCGGTCCACATACTGCCTAAGCCTGCCTTGTAGAATTTTAAGCATAACCTTGCTAGCGTGTGAAATGAGCGCAATAGTGCGGTAGTTGGAGCATTCTTTGGCACTGCCCTTCTTTGGAATTGGGATGTAGACTGATCTTCTCCAATCCTCTGGCCATTGCTGAGTTTTCCAAACTTGCTGGCATATTGGGTGTAGCACCTTAACAGCATCATCTTTTAAAATTTTAAATAGTTCAGCTGGAATATCATCACTTCCACTGGCCTTGTTATTAGCAGTGCTTTCTAAGGCCCATTTGACTTCACTCTCCAAGATGTCTGGCTCAAGGTCAGCAACCACACTACCTGGGGTGTACGAAACCTCCATGTCTTTCTGGTATAATTCCTCTGTGTATTCTTGCCACCTCTTCTTGATGTCTTCTGCTTCTGTTAGGTCCTTACCAGTTTTGTCCTTGATTATGGTAATCTTTGTACGAAATGTTCCTTTCATATCTCCAATTTTCTTGAACAGATCTCTGGTTTTCCCCATTCTATTGTTTTCCTCTATTTCTTTGCATTGCTCATTTAAGAAGACCCTCTTGTCTCTCCTTGCTGTTTTTTGGAAATCTGCATTCAGTTTCCTGTATCTTTCCCTATCTCCCTTGCATTTTGCTTGCCTCCTCTCCTCCGCTATTTGTAAGGCCTCGTTGGACAGCCATTTTGCTTTCTTGCATTTCCTTTTCCTTGGGATGGTTTTCGTTGCTGCCTCCTGTATAATGTTACGAGCCTCCATCCATAGTTCTTCAGGCACTCTGTCCACCAAATCTAAATCCTTAAACCTGTTCCTCACTTCCACTGTGTATTCATAAGGGATTTGATTCAGATTGTATCTTACTGGCCCAGTGGTTTTTCCTACTTTCTTCAGTTTAAGCTGGAATTTTGCTATAAGAAGCTGATGATCTGAGTTACAGTCAGCTCCAGGTCTTGTTTTTGCTGATTGTATAGAGCTTCTCCATCTTTGGCTGCAGAGAATATAATCAATCTGATTTCGATGCTGCCCATTTGGTGATATCCATGTGTAGAGTCGTCTCTTGTGTTGTTGGAAGAGAGTGTTTGTGATGACCAGCTTGTTCTCTTGACAGAACTCTATTAGCCTTTGCCCTGCTTCATTTTGAACTCCAAGGCCAAACTTGCCAGTTGTTCCTTTTATCTCTTGATTCCCTACTTTAGCATTCCAATCCCCTGTAATGAGAAGAACATCCTTCTTTGGTGTCATTTCTAGAAGGTGTTGTAGGTCTTCATAGAATTGGTCAATTTCACTTTCTTCAGCTCCAGTAGTTGGTGCATAAACTTGGATTACTGTGATGTTAAAAGGTCTGCCTTGGATTCGTATCGAGATCATTCTGTCATTTTTGAGATTGCATCCCATTACAGCTTTTGCCACTCTTTTGTTGACTATGAGGGCCACTCCATTTCTACTACAGGATTCTTGCCCACAGTAGTAGATATGATAGTCACCCGAACGGAATTCGCCCATTCCCTTCCATTTTAGTTCACTGATGCCCAGGATGTCGATATTTATTCTTGTCATCTCATTTTTGACCACATCCAGCTTACCTCCACTCATGGTTCTTACATTCCAGGTTCCTATGCAATATTTTTCTTTACAGCATCGGACTTTCCTTTCGCTTCCAGGCATATCCGCAACTGAGCGTCCTTTCGGCTTTGGCCCAGCCGCTTCATCAGCTCTGAATCTACTTGTACTTGTCCTCCGCTCTTCCTCAGTAGCATGTTGGACGCCTTCCGACCTGAGGGGCTCATCTTCCAGCGTCATAACTTTTATATGCCTGTTGTCTTTGTCCATGGAGTTTTCTTGGCAGGGATACTGGAGTGGCTTGCCAGTTCCTTCTCCAGGTGGATCACGTTTAGTCAAAACTCTCCACTATGACCTGTCCATCTTGGGTGGCCCTGCATGGCATAGCTCATAGCTTCTCTGAGTTATTCAAGCCCCTTCGCCACGACAAGGCATTGATCCATGAAGGGGAGGGCAACCCTATCCTCCTGCTATATCAGTGACTACTGTCAGCTGCTAGCACACAAGGCCTAACACCAGGATAGTGTTGTTGTTCCATGTTTGCACCCCAATTCTTTGAGTGGTGAGAACTCTAGGGGTGCAATGCAGGCAGGGGGTAATGAATATGCTTGTCAAGCAGCATGAATTTTAAAAATATGGCAGGTTGATGAGCTGGGCAATCTGTCGTCTTTAAGTCACAAAGTCCTTATGTTCAGAATGGCTTCTTCATGTCCACTCAGAAGTAAGACCCGCTGAGTCCAAAGGGAGTTACTCCTAAGGCTGTAATCCTGCTGCCCCCCCCCCCGATAAGACATCATTTCCCATTGAATTGGATGGATCTTACTTCCAAGGAAACCCACATAGGATTGGACTTCACAATAAACTGAAGCATTAAGTCCATACACGTGATGAAATAAACAGCTCCGTAGCAGGCTTTATTAGTCCCTGCGGTCATCTGGTCACCTGTTGTTGTTGTTTAGTCATTTAGTCATGTCCGACTCTTCATGACCCCATGGACCAGAGCACGCCAGGCACTCCTGTCTCCCACTGCCTCCCGCAGCTTGGTCAGACTCATGTTCGTAGCTTCGACAACACTGTCCAACCATCTCGTCCTCTGTCGTTCCCTTCTCCTTGTGCCCTCCATCTTTCCCAACATCAGGGTCTGTTCCAGGGAGTCTTCTCTTTGTATTTGTCCATGGAGTTTTCTTGGCAGGGATACTGAAGTGACTTGCCAGTTCCTTCTCCAGGTGGATCACGTTTAGTCAGAACTCTCCACTATGACCTGTCCGTCTTGGTTGGCCCTGCACGGCATAGCTCATGTCTTCTCTGAGTTATTCAATCCCCTTCGCCACGACAAGGCAGTGATCCATGAAGGAGCTGGTCACCTGTACCATTGTACAAAGTGATATGGAAGACTTTGCCATGGCATGAAATCTGAAACAGGAGATGTGTTGAAATTGTCCTATGTGTAAAGCTGAAGAGAAAAACAGAAGCCGCTTAGTGGCGAAGGCTGGCTCTGCACTCTTTTTGGAAGAAATCCAAGATGCATTGTTGTGAAGACGCATGATTTGTATGCCGAGCGGAGCTGTCTGCAACGTGTGTTTAATTGTAACTGCTGTAATACCTGGTGCTTGGGATTATTGGGGCTCCTTTCCAGCCCCCTTCAGTAACTTAGAGTGTGCGTCCTGAGTGTTGTGACGTGGGGTTTGTGATTTCAGCTCTCTTGACATAATATGCAGGAGACAGTTCTCTAGTAACAGTTCTTTATTAAAGTGAACAAGACTGACTCTGAGGGCAGGAAGGCTACATTTATAGGGACAGGGAACTAGCTAGAAAGGGATACATTTTGGAGGGAACAATGTCAGGCAACCACAGTGCTGCCTTTTGGAGAAAACCAATAAGACAGAGGATCCAAATACAGCAGCTTAAATGAACCAATAGCAGCTGTACCTTCTGGAACCAAAAGGCAGTTACTTTACCCTAACGCAAATACAGACAATAGTAATACAGACAGGGCCGTCTCCAGCAGGTCGGGCGCTGAGGCACGGAGATCGCTCCGGCGCCCCTGCCCTCGCAGTGCGCAGCACAGCTTCTGCGTAGCTTGGCTGCGCAACACCCCCCCTTCCAGCCCAGCGCCCTGGCACCCCACGCCACTGGGACTACACCTAGAGCCGGGCCTGGAGAAGACTGTCCACGGGAGCGTCGGGAGCGTCAGCCCCTGCCCCCTCCCACACAGCGCGGCTGACTGTGGTGGACTCTGGGCTCCGGCCGGCGCCTCGCGGCCGTCTGGCGGGTGCCAGACGACTCCCGACGTTCGGGAGAGACCTTTGAGCAGCCACGCTGTGCAGACGCCGGAGTCCTTTGAGCAGCCGCGCTCGCGTTGGCGCATGCGCAAAGGACTCCCGAACGTCGGGAGCGTCAGCGCCTGCCCCCTCCCACACAGCGCGGCTGACTGTGGTGGTGGGCGCCTCAGACTCGGGAGTCGGGCGCAACTGCCTGCTGCCGCGGGCGCCGGACGACTGCCGCGGGCGCAGCGGCTCAGCGCCTCTGGCAGCCCGGCGCCATGGTGCATTGCGCCACCCGGCCCTGCCTACGGGCCGGCCCTGAATACAGATATAAAATCCTTTGACTCAATACACAACACTGAGTATCCTGGGAGTACAGCTCTGGTCAAGAAAGGAGATGAAGACCAAGACCCTCTTCTGTCCCTCATTTAGTAAAATCAGAAGTGCTGATCAGTTGCTGTTAGACCTGGTGCTACTAGTTCCATATGCTGAATGTTTGAAACACAAATTTGCTAACTTTTGCAAATGACTCTGTTCTGCAGTGGCTATTGACCAAAATTCAATACAGTGGTACCTTGGTTTATGAACACAATTGGTTCCGGAAGTCTGTTCATAAACTGAAGCGTTCATAAACTGAAGTGAACATTCCCATTGAAAGTAATGGAAAGTGGATTAATCCGTTCCAGACGGGTCCGCGGAGTACTCAACCTGAAGCGTACATAACCCAAAACATGGGTGTAATTGGTTCCGGAAGTCTGTTCATAAACTGAAGCATTCATAAACTGAAGCGAACTTTCCCATTGAAAGTAATGGAAAGTGAATTAATCCGTTCCAGATGGGTCTGCGGCGTTCGTAAACCGAAAATTCGTAAACTGAGGTGTTCATAAATCGAGGTTCCACTGTAATAGGGCTCATCTCTCCTGGTTGAAGTCACTACTAGGATGAGATGTTTGTAGCCACATTTGTACCTGGGATCTTGCATACACTTCCTTTTAGTTCAGGTGGCACAATGGGTCAGTGCATATGGCTGTTAACCAGGGACAGCTGTGGGCAAGATCCCTGTATTGCAGGGGGTTGGATTAGATGACCCTTGGGGGTCCCTTCCAACTCACAATTCTATGATTCTATGAATAAGAGCCTCTTTGCTGCCACCCGCTGGTTGGAATACCAATTTCCAGCTGCCCCTGGTTGGTCTTAAAGTACTGTACAGTGGTACCTTGGTTCTCAAACTTAATCCATTCCAGAAGTCCGTTCCAAAACCAAAGCGTTCCAAAACTAAGATGTGCTTTCCCATAGAAAGTAGTGCAAAACAGATTAATCCGTTCCTGACTTCTAAAAACAACCCCTAAAACAGCAATTTAACATGAATTTTACTATCTAATGAGACCATTGATCCATAAAATGATAGTAATAAACAATGTACCTCAGGCACACACACTCTCAATCAATGAATCAATCAATGAATCAATCGCTGAACTGGGTTCCACACAGTCACAAAAACAAAACAAAAGAGAGCCGCAAAAACAAAAACACAAAATAAATAGCAAAAACAGACAGACCTCAGCGTAACACTCAAACGGAAGTGTGGCACTCAAATTGGAAGCGTAACACTCAAAACAGAGCATACTGTATTCGGCTTCCGAAAAAAGTTCACAAAGCAGAACACTTACTTCCGGGTTTGCAGTATTTGGTTTCCAAGGAGTACCAAGGCGTTTGAGAACCAAGCTACCACTGTATTTGCAATGCACCTACATTTGCTGCTGCTGGACAATTAATGCTACAAGGCTCAAAAATGTTATCAGACTCCTGTTGATGCAGTTATTGCTTGTTACTGCAAATATTGTTGTTTGGGCATTGCTCAGGTGTGTGTGCATGTGTGGTGTGTGTGTGTGTGTGTGTGTGTGTGTGTGTGTGTGTCAGGTTTTGCCTTGCACCAAACAGAAAAGGAAGGAAAATAACCTCCGGCTCTGGGTGCTGACCCAAGGGCTACATGTAGCCAGATAATCACCAGAGAGAGGTAAGCGCTGAAAAATCAAGCAAGATAATATCAGACAAATAGGGGCAATGATACTAGTTATCAAATGTCCAGTGTTGTTCTATGAGTAGTCCTTTGCAGTATTAGGCTTTAGCAAAGCACATGTCAAGGTCCATGTAATTGATATCACATGGACAATCGGGTGTGCACAAATGGCTCAATGCACATGCTTTTTTCCTGGTATATTTGGTGGATCTCCCTTTGCACACACAACAACAACAACAACAACAACAACAACAACAACAACAACAACAACAACAACAACAGATTCAGGTATCAGGCAATTTCTTTTTCGGTCTCGTTTGCAGTTCTTTTGGGGGTTGGGCTGTCCTATCAGATCCAAATGTCCAAGCCAGCAAATTGAGATACAAACTGAAGTTTTAAACGACGAGCTTTAAGGAAAGCAATTTAAACAGAAAGGCTTGTTAGCAATGTTTTGGTATATCAATGTTTTTCTAATGTGATGCTTTCCTCCCCCTCGAGGTGATTTCATTGCTGTCTCTGCTGGCTCATCTATAGGATTCAATCTTTTGTAGGGTTACTTTTAGTTGCCAAGTAAGCTGGTCAGGACTCTGCTGCAGAAACTTGCACAATATTCCTTTTGCAGGAAAGGTGCATCTGACCGTCAAGTTTGACAACGGCTCCCGCCGAACTATAAACGGGCTCTTTGTTTGCACAGCTCTGAGCCATCCGATGCCAAAAAGCTGCCCTCGGTCTTTGTCTGTTTGTTTTCTTCTCTCACCCCATTGGCAAGGCTCCTGCTTGTCTCCCGTGTTCAGAGAGAGATTGAAACAAAAGTGAATCTCATGCAGAATTGCACAAAACTGTGGAGAATCACAAAGAGAAATGTGCAATTGTACAAGCGATATAAACAAGCTTCTTCCTCACCCACCGCCCCCCCCCCAAAGAACAGCAAACAACAAATAGGAAATGAGCTTGCCTGGTACCCAATCAGGCTTTGGTACAAGGACAAAATAGACAAAGGTAGCTAGGGAAGAGGAACGAGAACAGCACAATCCATCTCATTCAACACCTTATGGCTAAATATGAATCAGGCTCCCTAAACTAATGTAGTTAAGTATGCGTCATTTGCCACCAAAAATACTCTTTCCTCGCAAATCATTTTGAAGTAGTAATTCCACCTGAGACATTAAGACAGGGCAGGAAAAATCCAATAGGTTGTATCCAACGTTACTCCTACTGAAAGCAGACCCAGTGAAGATAATGGACATGACTAACTTAGGGCCGTAAATTTCAATGGCTATGGCAACACTTTAAACAGTCCATTGTTTCCCCCAATGAATCTTGGGAACTGTAGTTTGTTAAGAGTGCTGAAAGTTGTCTGTGCGGGGAATAGGGGGTTCCTAAATAGCACCTAGGTGTGGGATCCTCACAGTTCACCCTTAGTAAACTACCATTCCCAGGAGTCTTTGGGGGAAGCCATGATTGTTAAAATGGTATTGTACTGCTTTTAATATATAGTGCAGAAGTGGCCTCAGCTGGACACAACCCTAGCTATTTAAGGGTGAATTATGGATGGTGGCGCTGTGGGTTAAACCACAGAGCCTAGGGCTTGCCGTTCAGAAGGTCAGCGGTTCGAATCCCTGTGACGGGGAAAGCTCCCGTTGCTCGGTCCCAGCTCCTGCCAACCTAACAGTTCGAAAGCACATCAAAGTGCAAGTAGATAAATAGGTACCGCTCCAGCGGGAAGGTAAACGGCGTTTCCGTGCACTGCTCTGGTTTTGCCAGAAGTGGCTTAGTCATGCTGGCCACATGACCCGGAAGCTGTACACCGGCTCCTTCGGCCAGTAAAGCGAGATGAGCGCTGCAACCCCAGAGTTGTCCACGACTGGACCTAATGGTCAGGGGTCCCTTCACCTATACCTATGGATGGTGCAGCTGGCTGCATGTGTCTGGAGTGTAGCAGCATCCTAAGACAGGCTGGAGAAATGATCCATGGAAATGATATATAATGAGTTAAAGAAAATGTTTAAAAACACCTTTCTTAAAAAACAGAAGCTTTTTTATTAGGCACAGTGGGTAGTGAGATACCGAGACAAGATAAAAAAAAAAAGTTCTTATATGCAACAACTGCGGCAAGAATTATGTGAGCCCAAAGATGGAAACAACAGGAGCTACCAACAAAAGAAGAGTGGCAGATGAAAATTATGAACTTTGCAGAACTGGTGAAACCGAAGGGAAGAATCCGGAACCAGCGAGACCAAGCATTGCAAAAGGACTGGAACAAATTTATATTATATTTGAAAGACAACTGTAAGCAATTAGCATCACTAGCAGAGTTATCTGAAGATCTGTAAGGTGAAATTGCTACCTTTTCAGGTTGTGTAATATAATATTCTAGGTAATGATATAACAAGGACAGGAAGCGAAGCGAAATGTAAAGATGTAAAGTTTAGTTTTGTAAACCATCAGACGGGAGGCAGGGAAGTTGTTAGGCTCAGTTGAGCCAAAGAGATAAAACAAGAGGGTACGATGTTATGTAATGTGATTATATGTAAAACCAATAAAAATCATACACACACACATGCACACACACACACACTATATATCCCTGTGATTCACCCCACCCTGTCCCGATCCATGACCTATCCCGTCCCCTCCTGCCCCCAACCCACACCCAGGCGAGTCCCCACCTCCATTCGGCCTAGTCCATAAAGGTGAGCCTCCCTGCGGGATCGTG
This sequence comes from Zootoca vivipara, assembly GCF_963506605.1. Classification (NCBI taxonomy): domain Eukaryota; kingdom Metazoa; phylum Chordata; class Lepidosauria; order Squamata; family Lacertidae; genus Zootoca; species Zootoca vivipara. Next base: position 18,056,327 of record NC_083287.1, on the reverse strand, counting down.
GGGGTGGGATACGTGGAGTGGGGTGGGTTATTGAGAGGTCTAGGAGTTTTTTTGGAGGGCGGCCTGGTCCCTGGGGGCGTCAGGATCGGTGGCGGCACGATCTGCGGGGTGGGGTGGGGTGGGGGTTGTGGAGAGGCCTAGATCGGCGGCGGCGTGATCCGCGAGGTGTGGAGAGGCCTAGGTGTGTGGTGTGTGTGTGTGGAGTGGGGTGTTCCGTGGACGGAGGGGGATCTTTGTGACGGCAGGGGATCCCTGGGGAGAGGCCTGGTCCCTGTGATTGCTCCCACCCTGTCCCGATCCATGATCTATTCTGTTTGTCCCTCCCCCCCCCCGTCGGCTTATCCCTGTGAATCCCCCAACTCCCTCTTCCCGGTAACCCCCACCCAGGGGAGGTGTGGTTCCCTGGGTGATCCTGGTATTTGGGGGGTGGGAGGGGAGGGTTGAGGAGATGTGAGGTTCCTTGGGTGGTCCTGGTATTGGTGGGGGAGGGGAGGGTTGAGGAGAGGTGAGGGTCCTTGGGGGGGTCTTGGTATTGGTTGAGGAGGGTATTGTGGGTGGAGGGTCTTGGGGGTAGAGGGTTGTAGTGGGGGTTTGTGGTGGGGAGGGATTTCAAGGGGGTTAGTATCCTTGAGGGTCATGGGTCTTTGATTGTGGAGAGGCGTGTGGAGGGTGTGGAGTGGGTTTGATTGGGGGGAGGGGGTCGCGGGAGTTAGTTTGGAGAGGGCTAGGGCTGTTGTGGAGGTGGCCTGGTTCGTGGGAGTGGTGTTATCGGTGGCGGCAGGATCTGCGGGGTTGGGGTTGATCGGTGTGATCTCCAGGGCAGGGGTGGGTCCTGGTAGGTGGTGGGATCAGCGGGGGTATGATCCGTGGGGTGTGGAGTGGGGTTGCTCGGGGGGGAGGGGGTCACGGGAGGTAGTTTGGAGAGGGCTAGGCCTGTTGTGGAGGCAGCCTGGTCCGTGGGGGTGGTGTTATCGGCGGTGGCAGGATCTGTGGGATGGGGTGGATCGGTGTGATCTTCAGGGCAGCAGTGGGTCCCGGGAGGCGGCGGGAACAGCGGGGGTGTGATCTGTGGGGTGTGGGGGTGTGAAGTGGGGTTGCTTGGTAGTTTGGAGAGAGCTAGGCCTGTTGTGGAGGCGGCCTGGTCCGTGGGGGTGGCGCTATCGGCGACAGTGGGATCCGTGGGGTGGGGTTTGTGTGGAGGCAGCCTGGTCTGTGGGGGCGGTGTTATCGGCGGTGGTGGGGTCCGTGGGGTGAATTGGTGTGATCTCCGGGGCGGGGGTGGGTCCCAAGAGGTGCGATCCATGGGGTGGGGGGTGGAGTGGGCTTGCTCGGGGGGGAGGGGGTCGTGGGATGGGGGGTGGGATCCATGGTGTGTGGGTGTGGGTGTGGAGTGGGCTTGGTTGGGGGGAGGGGGTCGCTGTGGAGGGGCTTGGTCGGGGGGGAGGGGGTCGCTGGTACGTGATCTGGGTGGGCACGGGTCCCTGGGGAGCAGCCTGGTCTCGGATGTGCGATCTCCGAGGCGGGCTTGGTTCCCTGAGGAGCGGCTTGGTCTCGGGATGGTTTGCTCTCTGTTGGAGGCGTGGTCTCCGGGGCGTGAGGGATTGTGGGAGTATGTTTGTCCGCTGTTCGTTGAATGTCCACTGGAGGGCACAATTTTTTTGACCACAAATCCAGGTTTTTACCTGTGTTAGGTGTGTCAGCTGGTCAGTGTAAGTGCATGATTACCTGCTCTCATGTGACTCTGAGGTTGTGGCCAAATTTCAGGACGATCGGGTAAGTGCTTGTGGGAGAAAAGTGGGGAATAACACACATGCACCTTCACCATATATATATATATATATATATATATATATATATATATATATAGTCACAGGAGCGCTGGCGGCTACTCTAGAGTAACGACTCTCCGACATGCTGCCTTTTCATGCTTTTATTATGTGCAGACTATTTACAGTGCAGAAGCTGTACAATGTACATGTTCTCAGTCTGGGTCAGTACCCCGGAATGGTGATTCCCGCGTCTTTTTCCAACAAAGTAGTCTGGGAATCCCCAATCTCCTCCCCCGTTTCTTCATGCGCAGCTGCGGAACTGGAGGGAGGGGTCTTCTAGCCGTGTTTTCCTGCCTCCCCTTTTCCCTCTCCCTTCCTTCCTCTCCCGGTCGGCGCAGGGGCTCTGTGACCCTGTCAGAGCCCTGCCCTCTACTTCCTGTATCCCCGCTAGACTCATCCCCTTCCCCGCTCCCGCTCGTGCTCGGGGAAGAACTGGTTATCACGATGGGAGGGCGTAGTCTATAACTCCTGTCCCTCACAGATATGAATGACAGGCCAGAGAATATACACTGGTGCTCCCTGACCTAATTTTGCTGACAGGCAATGTGACAGTGGACAATTTAGAAGCTGCCAGTGTTAAAAATATGACAAGAGTGTTACTGTGGAATGTGTGCTGGCTCCCAGAAGTTGAGATGGCAACCGTATATGTCTTTCTTTATGTCCGAAAAGGCAGCGGAAAACATTCCGTACCAAATCCCCCAAACAAGACAGCATTGTGGGAACACAATCCCACTCTTTGTGACCGTTCGTCCTGTCAAGTTCACTTCTCAGGACTTAAAAACATGAGCAGGATTAAGACCCGCAATCTCTAGGTGCACAAACTTTCATTTAAAGGAGCTGCTTTTCCACGTAGGAAGCATACTTCCTTTTCGGTTTCCAATATATATGGGAACTGTCTGAAATCTAACTTGACAGAGATCATAACTATTGCAAAGCACGCTTGGTTGTGAATACGCAGCGACGGGATTGCCATGGAATGATTTTGATTCATAATTCATAATACTGACCTAGGTCTTATGCAGGAAAGATTCTGTCTTTGGCATACTTCAAAGCCTTTCTGCATGATTGCTGTAGACTGACACCACTGATTTCTAGCTAAGTGAGAATAAAATGGAAAAGAACATAACAAAAGTTGACTTGGCTTGGGTATGTACACATTAGCATCTTAAAACACAGCCCCCCTGCTGCATTTCAAGTCACATTTTTACAACACTACGCATACCTGATGTGCATTACCTATATTACACCAGTCCAGAAAGACCTACATTGGCTCCCAGTGTGATTCCAAGCACAATTCAAAGTGTTAGTGCTGACCTTTAAAGCCCTAAACAGACTCAGCCCTGTATACCTGAAGGAGCGTCTCCAGCCCCATCATTCAGCCTGGACACTGAGGTCCAGCTCCGAGGGCCTTCTGGTGGTTAACCTCACTGCAAGAAGTGAAGTTACAGGGACCAGGCAGAGGGCCTTCTCAGTAGTGGTGCCCGCCCTGTGGAACATCTTCCCATCAGATGTCAAGGAAACAAACAACTATCTGACTTTTAGAAGGCATTTGAAGGCAGCCCTGCTTAGAGAAGTTTTTAATGTTTGATCTTTTATCGTGTTTTTAATATTCTGTTGGAAGCTGCCCATCACAGAGCTTCAGTATGCTGATGACAACATATGTGTGCTCAGAGGATGACCTCCAAACCATCCTAAATATCTTTGCAGAAGCTTATGAAAAGCTTGGCCTATCACTCAACATCCAAAAAACCAAAGTTGCACCAACAAGTACAAAATAACCCCTCTGCAGCGCCACAAATCCAACTCAGTGGTGTAATATTGGAAAATGTTGATCACTTCTCCTACCTAGGCAATTATCTTTCCACAAGGGCCAACATTCATGCCGAAATCCAGCATCGCCTGAGCTCTGCGAGTGCAGCTTTCTCCCGATTGAAATGCAGAGTGTTTGAGGACTGGGATATTCGCAGGGAAACCAAAATGCTTGTTTACAAAGCTATTGTACTACCAACCTTACTATATGCTTGTGAAACATGGACCACTTGTAAACACCACCTCCAACTCTTCAAAAGATTCAATCAACGGTGTCTCCAGAAAAAAACCACCCCACATCACTTGGAAAGACAGGTGAACTAATGCCAGTGTACTGGAAGAGGCAAAGATCACCTGTGTTGAAGCGATGATTCTTCAACATCAACTTCGTTGGACTAGTCATGTTGTGCGGATGCCTGATGATCGTCTTCCAAAGACGATCTATTCCGAACTTAAAAATGGAAAGCGTAATGCTGGTGGTCAACAAAAGAGGTTTAAAGACTGTCTCAAGGCAAATCTTAAAAAATGTAGTATAAACACTGACAACTGGGAAACACTGGCCTGCGAGCGTTCCAGTTGGAGAACAGCTTTTACCAAAGGTGTCATGGGCTTTGAAGACACTCAAACTCAGAATGCAAGGGAGAAACATGCTAGGAGGAAGGCACGCTTGGCAAATCCACACCGTGATCAACTCCCACCCCAATGTCCCACTGTGGAAGGATGTGTGGATCCAGAATTGGCCTCCACAGTCACTTACGGACTCATTGTTAAAACTGTGTTTATGGAAGACAATCTTACTCAGCTACGAGTGATCGCCAAAGAAGAGAGAATTATTGTTGTTGTTGTTGTTACTACTACTACTACTATTATTATTATTCTGTTGGGAACCGCTCAGAGTGGCTGGGGTATAAACAAGCAAAGAAAGAAAGAAAGAAAGAAAGAAAGAAAGAAAGAAAGAAAGAAAGAAAGAAAGAAAGAAAGAAAGAAAGAAAGAAAGAAGGTATAGCTTCTATGCCCCTGCAACTGGTCCCAAACTCCCATTCACAAAGCTGTCATCAATGCAAGCACAATGGCAGCTTCAAATGTACACACCTGTGAAACAAATGTGGCTTAAGTTTTCCTCTCAGATTAAGCTAGCTTGATGGAAAACACATCAAACCACAGTATTTCTCAAGAAACTACAGGAAAGCTCTCCATCACTGTGTGTAATCAGATAAAAAGCCAACAGCGGGAGCATGCTGGACCCAGAGTAAATGGTAATATGTATACAGCCTTAAAACCACCAAGAAGAGAATTAATGCATTGAATTTTCTACATACATGTCTTCATATTTCTGTCTCCCTTTTTGTGTTAAAAATATAGCTATTACAAACTGACCATTAATGGCATTATAAGGACCAGAAATATGTTAACAGTTTCTGATGATATAGCATTAACTTGCAAGGTTAACCGGGGGGGGGGGGGGAACCCTGTGGGTTTGGACATTGAAAGCCAAATGTAACATCGGGTTTACCTCAACTATCTATGTGGCTTTAGAATTTCTGGTGCACAATGGCAAATTCAGTGTGTAAGGAATTGGCAACTTAATATTGGCTCGATTCCATTTTCGATCAATATCCATAAGGTTTGTTTCAGTTTGGCTCTTAACTTTAGTAACCCGCATTCATTATCTCCTTTCTCAGATAGAGATATTTATAATAACTTTTCTCACGTTACATTTTTTGACATGGAAGTGGCCTGTTTCCACAGGAACATGAAAAGTAATCTTAAATTCACAGTGAATCTAAGGCCTGTAATGTTTTAATCATTCCAGTTCCTCAGAGAGGCACAACTGTGCTAGAAAACAAATAGTTCCTATAGCCATTTATAGTGATATGGCTATCGTAGAAGCCTGTTTGAGGCCTGCAGCCTCCGTCCAAAAGACAACATCATCACTCATTTTGTCCACCTACCAGAGCTATTTATGTTTTTCTTCCTTTTAAAAAACAGCTTCTCCCTTTATGCATACCACATAGCAAGCTGAGACTGAAGCTAGGGCAATTTCAATTTAGGAGGCTGCTGTCTGAAGAGAAAATGTAGAAGCTCCCACATGATAAAAAGGGTATTGCGGGGAGGGGAGAGGTCAGCTAGAGCCTCCTGTCTCCCTCTGCCTTCTGGAATCCTTTCCACAGGGCAGTTTGTTGAGGCAAGATTTACTGGAGCAAGTTTTGGGTCTTCTTTGCCTGTCCCTCTTCTTTTTCTCTCCACCCATCCCAATATCTTTCTCATGCTGCAATTTGTTGCCGATTCCCTTGATGGAGGGGCCAAGTTCACCTGGAGAAAGCAGTCTTCACCTGGCAGGTTTGCCTGAAAATGGTCAGAGAGCCATGGGCCTAGCCAGGATTTTTGTTGGGGTGGGGGTGCAGCCAAAGTTGTTGTCGAGCTTTTTTTTTTTTAGGAGAGTACCTCCTAAAGTTGTTGAGAAAGTCATCTGTGGACCCGCCCCTTATCTTGTACCACACGGAAGAGCTTTTGTTTAGCACTGTTGTGATTCACCAAGTGTGGCTGCTTCACCTGAATTATTATTATTTTTTAGAAGAAAGTAATGGAGACAATCAACATGACTACCAGGGCCGGCTCTAGGTAGACTCCCGGTGGCGTGGTGCGCCAGGGCGCCGGGCTGGTAGGCGGGGCGCTGCGCGGCAAAGCCGCGCGGAAACCACACTACGCCCTGCGAGGGTGGGGGCGCCGGAGTGATCTCCGCCCCTCAGCGCCAGGGCGCCCGACCTGCTCGAGACTGCCCTGATGACTACTGTATACAGAACAATCTTAAATTTGCAGAGGAAAATATCCTTTCATATTGTATACCCAACACATGGAATCTATCAAAGGGACAATATGCCTGGACTCTCCAAGCCCTTACTACAGCAGAAAGACTGGTATAGACGAACTGGAGAAATAAAAAATGCAGCTCCCTTCAACGAATCGATAGAAGATATGTACGGTGGTACCTCGGGTTACGAACGCGATCCGTTCCGGATCGCAGTTCGTAACCCGAAAAGTTCGTAACCCGAAAACGCCATTTCGCGCATGCACAAAGCGCTATTTTCGTGCTTTGCGCATGCGCAAATGCGCGCGGCGCTTCTGCGCACGTGCGCACGGTGAAAATACTTCCGGGTTTGCGCAGTTCGTAACCCAGGTTGTTCGTAACCCGAGGTGTTCGCAACCCGAGGTACGACTGTACAAACTTGTTACACATGAACAAGTTGTGTACAAACGTACACTTGCCATGGAGAAATTTAATGATATTTGACATTCATTTGTAGGTTAAGATCTGGTTAACTACAATAACAATCCCCCCTTTCATAATTTACACTATCTGTTGTTGTTGTTGTTGTTGTTGTTGTTCTGTTTTCTACATGGGTACTATTTCTTGTTTCCTCTTTTTCTTGTGTCTTCTTTTACTCTGTGCACTTGTAATTTTTTTATCAATAAAGAATATATTTCAAAAAGTGTAGCTGCTCCAATATCATAGTGCAGATGTACCCTGCTTAACCAGAGATTCATGCATCCCATGGCTGTGTAGTCTTTTGTTGTAGACACTGCATGCTATTTAGTCTACTTCTTTACGTCAGTGACTCTGCAGTGGATCGGTCTTTGCCTTGCATTAAATCACCCGCTCACTAGGTTTATCTTATGCTGCGATTATTATTTTTGTCCAACAGGAGAAAATTAGTCACAGCGGAGGAAAAGAATTTTCAAGCACAAAAGTGCCGAATAACGCAACATCTGTTCCATTTTAGTTTATTGCCAATAAAATCATTTCTCGGTTTTCTTTGCTACGTTTTCTATTAATCCCCATTAGGTTCTTCCTTTGGGTCATTTGCTGTACATTCCAGCGGTTTGGGTAGCTTCCTTGGCCAGTGGCAGGCTAGAATACTGTACAACATTCTGTGCTCAACCAAGGCAGCCGTGGCCCTTCAGAAGATATTCCAGAGCTCCAGCAGATCTGTCACCTTGGGCAAAATGTTTTATGACGTTAAGAACTTCAGGGATGAGTACTCTCGAAACAGAAAAAGGATTAAAGAGCGCAAGTCGCTGATTTATCTGGTTAGTTCTGGTAAGCGCCTTTCCAAAAGCTTGCTTACCGTTTGGTAGGAACTGCAGCTGATCAGAATAAACATATACTGTTCCATTCATTTGGAACAGTGAATGCTGCATTGATACCCATTAAGAGAAGGAGGTTACTGAAAATATGTGCTCCTACCGTCTCCCACCCCCCTGGTCATGCCATACCTGAGGCTGGAAGAAGCAAATTAAATAAAGATTTAAAATAATCATATTCAGGGACTCGTGGTGTGGCAGAGAGACCATTGGATTAGGATGTGGGATCTTTTGCTGACTGGGTGGCCTTGGGTATAGAAATTCTGCTGAGGCTAACTTACTTTCCAGGGCTGCGTTTCTTTGCTTTCTCATTCTGTCCCAAATGTTTTAGTTTTTAATTTATTTTTTAAAAAACCTTATAAAATGCTTGGTAATACATCAGCCAATGGTTTGTATCAGATAATTGGGAGAACAAAGAAATAGAACAATGAAGGCAAAATGAAGAACATGCCCCAAAGAAAAAAGAAAACAAACTTCCAAATTTAGGTTTGGGTTTCTGAGATCAAACGGTACTAGGTTCCAATAAGTCAATGCTCTGATTCAGATGTAATGAGAATAAGCAACCATGAGCTCACCCATTTCCCCTTCTCTTCATCCCATTTTTCATGTGAGAGGGAGAAATGTAAAGCTTTCGATCATGGTTAGTAACAAACCACAGTCCCTGATTTCACCTGAAATTAGGAAACTGTGGTTTGCACACACTGGTTAGTTTGCAAACCAGAATTTCAAACCAGAACAATAGTTTCATGTTATCTGAATCAAACTGATTTTGCAAAACTTTTGGTAAGTCCGCCTACCTTCTATTAGCTACGGTGGCATTGCAGGGTGGCCCTCGACTTCCCCGGCACTGGTCTGACGTGGGCTTGGTGGCGGAAGTTTCAATCCAAGTCTGCTGCTGAATTGGCCAATGGCGAGCAGGCTTGGGGGCAGGTGCTTGGCCGTGGCGGATCCAACTGGGGTGCAGGCTTCACTTGGGTCCGCTCCTGGAGTTTTAAAACAGGCCTGCTTCTTCCTCCACATGCAGTTCCTCTTCTTAGCCAGGATAGGTTTGGCTGCCCCCAAGCCTGCTCGCCATTGGCCAATTCAGCAGCAGACTTGGATTGAAACTTCCGCCACCAAGCCCACGTCAGACCAGTGCCGGGGAAGTCGAGGGCCACCCTGCAATGCCACCGTAGCTAATAGAAGGTAGGCGGACTTAGTTAAAGCTATGGTTTTCCCAGTAGTGATGTATGGAAGTGAGAGCTGGACCATAAAGAAGGCTGATCGCCGAAGAATTGATGCTTTTGAATTATGGTGCTGGAGGAGACTGTTGAGAGTCCCATGGACTGCAAGAAGATCAAACCTATCCATTCTTAAGGAAATCAGCCCTGAGTGCTCCCTGGAAGGACAGATCGTGAAGCTGAGGCTCCAATACTTTGGCCACCTCATGAGAAGAGAAGAATCCTTGGAAAAGACCCTGATGTTGGGAAAGATTGAGGGCACTAGGAGAAGGGGACGACAGAGGACGAGATGGTTAGACAGTGTTCTCGAAGCTACGAACATGAGTTTGATCAAACTGCGGGAGGCAGTGCAAGACAGGAGTGCCTGGCGTGCTATGGTCCATGGGGTCACGAAGAGTCGGACACGACTAAACGACTAAACAACAACAACAGGTTTGGCAATTATTGGCGGATAGATAATTAGGTCTCTGCAGCTTATTGTAACAATGTGTTCATCAACAATACTGCCATCATGAGGAAATCATGCATGAGGATGCCTGTAGACATCAGACACAATGTGGTCAGTATTTTCACATTCCATTTACATCAGTTTATCAATCAACAGGCAAGCACTTTTGCACTGGTTTTATGGGATTCTATTTGGACTACTAGAGCAAAGCTTTACCCTCACAGAAGTGGCATTCTTTTTATGTATCTTATTTACCTGAATCAAAGAGATGATGCATGAAGTGGGAGACAGGGGGGGCTCAGTGGATATTTATCTACTTGCACTAGAGTGCTTTCGAACTGCTAGGTTGGCAGGAGCTGGGACAAAGCAACGGGAGCTCACTCCGTTGCAGGGATTCGAACCGCCGACCTTCCGATCGGCAAGCCCAGGAGGCTCAGTGGTTTAGACCACCATCATCTGCTGCCGCCCCTGGTGGATTTTCATAATGAGTCAGTCAACCCTTCATAGCAAAATATTCCCCTCCCCTGCTGGAAAGGGAGAGAGAGAGGTCCCTTTCCTACAACCGATTTGTATGTTGGTTAACTTCATATTTTCAAGTCTCTCCTGCGGCAAACGTTGTTAAAGATATCATTTACTTCTTATCACAGCATCCTCAATATGCATCAGCATAAATATACATAGAGAAAGAGCATTGGGATGAATGACCTTGACACTGTTCACAACAATAGTTTTCTGCTGGTGGCATTTACACACACACACACCAAAGCCAATTCTGAAGAGGAGGGTTTGCTCTGGTGTGATATATTATCTTACCACATGAGGGCAGCTTCAAACAATATTTTGGTTTTTACAGACTTGAGGTTGTTCCCTTAACAATGGAAAAAACTGCGGCACAAATGATCCCTGTTCGATGAGTGTTGCAGTTGCAGATCAGATCCACCAGCAAAATCAGCAAAGTTACATAACCTGAGAACAAGCCCACGTTCTGTGCATCGTGGAATTTACAGTGAGAGAATCACCATGGAAACAAATGTGTTGCTCAGTTATGGCTGAAATGTTATCTGCGACACTGGATTGTGCCCAAGTGTTGCTCACAATTGCCGCCACAAACAGAGGACTTGCTTTTGTTTATTAAGGAAGCCGTCAAGCAAATAACCCTAAAAATTATTCAGAGGTTGCATGTTTATCTTCCAGGGAAAAATAATAACTCAGTGGATCACTTGGCAGATTAAAGTAGTGAGCATATATGCATCAAAACCTTTTCTTTTTCTCTCCTACACTGCCATCTAGTGTGGTGTGTTCTCGGGTCATAATTTTGTAAAAGGACATGGAATTTTAACAAGATCTACTCACTGAGACTCAAGAAGCATGCAAATTCTGTTCCGGACTTTTTAGGTCTGAACATTTTTAGGATACAATTGCCGTGTGCATCACTAAGAATGGCTGTGCATGAACTATTTTCGATATTCAGCAAAGTCCTGGAGATTTCCTCTGTCCTGCTGAGTCAGCGGATACAAATGACCGTTTGTAGGAATACAAGGAATACTTAAACCTCCATTGTCCAGTTTTCTGTATTCCTTTGGACAGTAGGAAAATATACACACATCTCAACTCTTTTGCAAACATGCATGCATATATATATATATTGGTACTGTATGATTTATATCCCAATTATATCATGCTTTTGGTCAAAGAAACGTCATTCAGCTGAAAAGGGAAGCAAATTTGATTTATGCTGCTAATATAATTTTGATCGTATATTTGAAATTACAAATCTAAATCACACACCTTGTGGAAAATACATTCACGTCTCCCTGAGGGAGGGCTCGAAACTCCATATCCTGTTGTAAGATGGAATCTATGCATGAAGGATAGTGTCCAAAACACTTTATTTAGGACCAACTCAAACATCAGGCATGAGAAAAGCCCACCAGATATCTGTTTCCTAGTTGGCCTCATGACCTGGTCTCCAGAGCCTT